>NC_083387.1:28337000-29010500 GCF_031755915.1 Ziziphus jujuba | reverse complement strand
TGAGTGTGGTATGCGTTCAGAAGCATCCGATATTGTTATCTGAGTACGCTGATTGTTATATAAACAGATACTTTGGTACTCTCAGTATCCGCTTGGTTTCTCAAGTTGTGAAACAAATTTAATATTGCATCCATTCTTAATCTGAAAGGGGAGAGAGCATATAGAGACACTAGAAGGAAATAAAAACCAGCTGTTAAATTTTTGCTTTTTTTGGAAGGGACTATATCTTAAGTGAATGAAGAAGTGTCAATATATATGTTAGAAGGTACTTGAAGACGTAATTTTTCTGGAGAGGTAATTTAGGTTAGAAGGTACTTGAAAAGGTAATTTTTCTTAACCTGTGAGATTGCAGAGAGGGAAAAAAAAATGCAAACCATACAAGAATGTATATATATTATACATGTTGGTAAGTACTCTTTTACTTATTTGTTCTTTTCTATTATGGAACAAAAAGAATGAAAATGAAAATTAGTGTCTCTCAGTCGTTATATCTCTATGATGCTTGCTTTTATCACCTTCATTCTTTAGCCTTTCCAAAACAAAATAATTTTAATTTGATACAAGGACTTTTGCTTAGTTGTGGCATGGAACAGAAATGGTTCTTTGTCCCCCAACATCTGCTTAATTAAGGTGGGACCTCTGTTCTTTGCCTTTTTTTTTTTTGTTTTTTTTTTGGCATTACTAAGTTTCTATAAAGATCTAAACGAGCTCTGCTCCTTGTGTAGACAGTCATTCTCCTTCAAACATAACAAAATCCAATTGTCATTTGTTGTAGGGGCCAGTTGGAGATAATTTATTGGGCTTGGATGACAAGGGCAGGTTTGTCTATTAACGTATTGATGTTTCATAATTATCTGCTATATTTGTTCCTACCCTACATTTGAACAAGCCACTTTTACCACCAGCACAGCAGAAAAAAGCCGATTCAACTATGCTGTGTTTTGATTCACCTTTCTATCATCTCGTAAGGTCCTATACCTCTGTAATGGCCATGTGGCATATGGGACCATTGATATAGTGCCTATAGTACTAATACTATCTATCAGGAGATATCTTTTTAATTCATCATTAAAAAAATAAAAAAAAGGCACTTTTAACGCTTAAATAGACCCCATCCATATAACCATATGTCGTTATGATATAAAATCTCAAAGCCCCAAACTTAATCATACTCGTGGATGAAACATTAAAATTTCGGGGACCATTTGAACGTGTTTGAATGGTATGCATTAAAATTTATTTAGTTTTAGATTGGATGTGACAGCCCAAACCATACGCATGCGATATTATCCTCTTTGGGCCTGGGGAATCCAAAATTCCTCACCGGAACCTTAGAGAAGCCCTGATCCCAGGGGAACTGTAACACCCCGTCCCGAATCGCACCGGAATCCGTGCACGTTGACCGAGGTTGACCATTGACCGTTGACCAAGGGGTCAAAAGTTGACTTTTTGACTCGGTGGGAATTTCGAGATGACTAGGGCACCGTGGCGAAGTGCACGATGCCACGAGTTCGTAGACTGGTAGCACGTCGAAAACGGAGCTACGGTTTGAAAGTTATGGACGAAACAAGTTGCGGTCCAAACTGTCCAAGGGGTGCCGGAGTTGACTTTTTGTTTATGGGGAATTGAGCTTTGACTCATGCATGGTTGTGAAGTGCTCGTCGATACGAGTTCACAGACTAGCGGCACGCTCAAAACGGACATCCGGTTAAAAAGTTATGGACGTTTGAAGTTTACCGGATAACGTATTATTTTAATATTTTTTTTGGGTCGGTGAACAGTGAAACACCACGTGTCAGTTTCTGATTGGTCCACGTGGCATGAACAGTGTCATGCAGGGTTTTAATTTTGAAAAACTCTCGGGGAAGAGAGAGAAAGAGAGAGAGGAGAGAGAAAGAGAGAGAGAGGACCCGCCGGCCACCGGATTTTGCCACTGTTCCGGCCGAGTTACTGTACACGCGCCGGACAGAAAGCTTGCCCACCTCATTTCCGGCAAAACCTCCAAATTTCACGGCGAACGGCCGCCGGACGCGCCCGGATCGGACGTCCGAAGTTTGGCGGCGATTTTTCTCCCTCCACCGCCGGCCACCTCGAATCGGCACTATTCCGGCCGATATACAGTACACGCGCCATACACCCAGCATCCTCTCCTCAAGTCCGGCCTACCCACCAAAAATCACGGCCATCGGACCACCGACGCGCCGGGATCGGAGCGTTTTCCGGCGAGGGGTCGAAAATCTTCAAACGGTGATTTCTCCGCCGTCCGACCTCCGTTTTGCTCACCGTCGGTCCCGTTGGATTGCTCTCCTCACGATCTACAAATCTGCAAAATTTCACAGCAAACGGCCACCGTTGGAAATTACTGTTCCGGCGACGGTTGCCGGTGACGTGGCGGCCCGCCGGAAATTACTGTTCCGGCGAGTACCCCGAAAATTCCGGCCAGCTCCAGTCCGCAGTGTTCGACCTCCTGAACCCAAATCCGACTTCCGTTTCCACCAATTCGCGACGGTTTGGGAGAATTGCGGAGCCGAAACCCGAAAAGCTTCCCGATAAAATTCCGACCCCGTCGGGTACGATCATCGGAAATTAAGACCGGATCTGTGATTAGCATCACTCGAGCTTCGATTCGGTATATGATTCGTAAATTTTAGTTATCGTTTGTGTTTTGACCCCCCGGGTACCGGGTATTATTTACCCGAATAAAATATTAATTTATTTGACTGTCTGTGAATTTTGTTCTAGGAGCACCGGTGAGTCGTAGAATTGATCCCGTAGTGGATCATGGGTTAATTGCGTGCTCCAGGTGAGTGACCCACCTTCAAATTAATTTTGGGGAATTTAATTGATGAATATATTATGTGTGAATTAAATATTTGGAATTTAATTTCTATGTGCCAAATATTTATTGGATTTATTGTAGAATTATTTATGAATTTATTGGATTTAAGAAAATGCGAATTCTACAAATTTATGCCGTGTGGAATTATTTTATGGTTTTGAGGATTTTGAAATTGGTGTGGTTTTAATGGTAAATTGGGCATGATTTGATTTTCAAATATTTCAAAGAAAATATTTGGTTATATTGGTGATTTCAATTTTTATAAAATATGCCCATGGAATATTATGAGATTTGATTATGATATTTCGAGAAATTATTTATGCTATTGGGAAAATGTGGATATTTGAATTGATGGATTTGGAAGTTGGTGGATTTGAAAATCATGGAATTTATGGTATGGATTATAAGGAAATTGTGGAGAATTTCCCGGTTCAAGCGGATGGATTATGCCCGCTATGCTTATGAAAAATGTGAAGTTTGTTTTATGATTTAAATTTATGGATTTTATAATTTTTAGATGCACCGTGCACGTACTGGTGTTCTGATTATGTGATATGGTTAGTGTGCACACGGTTGTGATTAGCGCGCAGGTGGGTGTGATTAGCGCGCAGGTGATGTGATTAGCGCGCAGGTGGGTGTGAGTAGCGCGCGGTTGATATTATGAGGGTGTCCTGTGGATGCCATCGGAGAGGGCGGCCACCCCCCTTTGGCCGGGACACCAGGTTAGCAGCGGCGCAGTGGGACGCCACGCGACCGTATGCCGGTTTCTTTCTATAACCTCCTGTCTGGCGGTACCTTGGGACGCTGGGTACTGTTGGCGCCACTGGTATATAGTGGGTGCATCAAATGATTTTCAGAACTGTGTTTTAAAAATAAAATGTTTGGAAACTGAATTGGAATTAAAAATATAATTGTTACCGCTTCTGGTATTTAATTGATGTCTTGGTTTTCGGGGAATATGAATAAAGGGTTTTGTGAAATTGTTTTAAAAGGGGAACCTTTCCAACTGAGAGAATTGTAAGGGTTTTGAGAGAAAATATTATTTCCAAATAATTATTATTTATACTTATTACTGTGATATTATATGGTATAGTAGTAGGGTCGCTCACTGAGATGATTAGCATCTCACACTCTTAAATTCCGTTCCTCTAGGTACCAGGTTGTCGGTGTTCATTCGGAGCGGACTTGATCTTCATCGCTGTTTTACTTCGTGAAGTACCCTGTTCTTCTTTATTGCAGTTGTATTATTTCTTTCATTCTTGTTGTATTTATTATGCACTGGATTACTGTATTTATTTTGAAGTGCTCAAATTTGTGGAACCAATTTGTAGTATTGTGGGAGGAATAAGGGGATATTTTTGAAGTGTGTTTTCAGTGCAGGTAAATTTGTGGTAAGTAAATCCCTTAGGGGAGGCTCTGCCGGATTTTCCGTTGGAGGGTTCGGTAGGGTTTCCCTGGGATCAGGGCTGTCTAGGGTTCCGGGGAAGGAATTCTGGACGGGTCCTGACAGTTGGTATCAGAGCTCTAGGTTCTAGTATTCCTAAGGGACTGTGCATTGTTGTGCATCCTATCCGTGTTTAATCTCTCGTTTTACCCGTGTGAAAGCGTTCTTTCTGTTTGTCTCGAAGTAAATTCGTTGCCCGAGTTTGAATAACTCTAATCTTCGAGGGTGTCAATTAGGATCATCTAGCCTAACGGGGAATTCCTATGGCCTAGTCAATGGTCGAGGATGCCTTTTCTTTTTGAAGGTCAAGCTTATCATCGTGAATGGTATCCGTTTCGTTCATGGAGGAGAAAGATGATTGCCTAAGGATGTGTGTCGATCGATCGATTTCAAGGCGTCAAAAATATTTTTCCGATCGATTATCAAAATTAAATACTTTTCAAAGTGGTATTTGAAATTAAAGGTGTTTTATTCAAGTATTTTTGGTTTGTGTTCATACATGTATCTGTATGTTATATTGTTTGATATTATACTGCACCATATGGAGGCGGCGAACCAATGTGGTCCATGTAGAGCTAGCCCCATGATCATGTTGCCTACGAGCCCGGGGAATTGGACGGCCAATATAGGCAACCACCCTGGTTTGTATTGGTAG
This sequence comes from Ziziphus jujuba, assembly GCF_031755915.1. Classification (NCBI taxonomy): domain Eukaryota; kingdom Viridiplantae; phylum Streptophyta; class Magnoliopsida; order Rosales; family Rhamnaceae; genus Ziziphus; species Ziziphus jujuba. The sequence goes on along the minus strand of NC_083387.1, from coordinate 29,005,562 downwards.
CAGAGTGTCGGCGACAGTTGGAATCATGGATTACGTAACATGTAGAAGGTGTTGTACGTACCTCCATTACAAGCGTGCATATTTTATTTTATGCTATGGATTTTAAGATATGAATTTCAATGTGGAGTTTTAACAATTGCCTATGCAAGTTAGGTATATTTGAAAAATATATTTTATTATTTGTTTTATGTTATGGTTTTTCCAAAAGCGACTTAAGGTTAAGTATCGCCAATTAAGAATCCAAAGCAGGGTATCGTTGAGTTCAAAAAGGAGATCTTAAAGGAAGCACGCGATTCAATGTATGCGATACACCCCAAGGGTACTAAGACGTATGGAATGCTCACTGGATGACATGGTGGTTTGGCACGATAAAGGAAGTTGCAAGATCCGAATAAAGGTACTTAGGTCACCGATAAGTAAAAGTAGGGAGATGTAAATATGGATTTCGTGCTTAAACTATCATTCACAAAGAGAAGGTACGACAGCGTTTAGAGAATCAAGCAAGATCCGGATAGCGACTAAAGTTCTACTTGGTGGTTGATGAGGTTAATGAGATGAGGATGATTCCTTAGGCATGGTTGGATGTTTAAGCATGGTTATTTTTCATTCTAGAAGCTAAGATCTTGATATCTTATTTCCTTGGAGATTTAAGGTTCGTATTGATGGTGCTTCATCGATTCAAGGTGGTTGATATTGTTGGTGATAATTTACAATGATAAGGAGTATGATTTTTGGGACGGAGTTAGAATTTAAGAAGTGTGGAATACTTTATTGGGTTAAGGATCTAGTGATTTGTTCATAGTATTGGTGGTGATGCTAGAATTAAGATTTAAATTTCTTATTGCTTGAGGTGTGGATTCATGGAATCTATTTGAAATGGGGGAAACTTAGGGTTTTCAAGAATGGTATTTGGATGTTGAGAATTTTATTCATGACCTTGATGAATTTAGTTAAAAGAAAGATTGATGTTTGTCGAGGTTAAGACTATTGGTTAATCAATGAGGAGCAAGGGTTTTATAATTGTAAGTACTAGGAGGGTAATCGAAGACAAGTGAATTAATCTTAACCTTAACTTGGTGATACCAGTATTTGAGGAAATTAGACTTAAGTTCTAATCTTACCTTTTGGATTGCTGATCGAGTTACGAGAGTTGGTTGTTGGTTTAAGGATGCATGCTTCAGGAGTTCTTATGGCTAGCTTCCAGGTACGACCGGTATTGGTGGATCGTATAGTAGAGACCCAAATGGAAGATCCTAAGTTGAGGACAATTAAGGGCAAGGTACAAGAAGGTCTTGATCCGGAATTTTCCATAAGGAGGGATGGAGCCCTCGTGTATAAAGGACGACTTTGCGTTCCGGATATCCCAGGACTCAAGAAGGAGATTTTGGAGGAGGCGCACAGCTCGATGTATGCGATGCATCCGGGAAGTACCAAGATGTACCGGACACTTGTTAAGTATTATTGGTGGATTGGTATGAAGAGAGAAGTGGCAGACTTCGTATCAAAGTGTTTGATTTGTCAACAAGTGAAAGCAGAAAGACAGAAGCCTTCGGGACTACTCCAACCTTTACCGATTCCCGTGTGGAAGTGGGAAGAACTCAATATAGACTTCGTATTCAAGCTTCCTTCCACACCTAGAAGGTACGACGGCATTTGGGTAATCATTGATCGTCTCACCAAGTCGGCACACTTCCTACCGGTACGAGAACATTTTTCACCCGAGAAGTTAGCTTAGTTGTTCGTGCAACGCATTGTAAGTCTTCATGGAGTACCGTTAGCCATCGTCTCCGATCGAGATCCGCGCTTTACTTCACGACTATGGCGGAAATTGGCTGATGCACTAGGAGCAAGACTTAACTACAGCACCGCTTTTCACCCGCAATCTGATGGACAAGCAGAGTGCACAATTCAGACATTAGAAGACCTGCTAAGGTCTTGCATTATGCAGTTTCGTGGTAGCTGGGATGAACAACTGCCATTGATAGAGTTTTGTCCTCCTGCGTACCGTGAGGCGAGAAGGAGAGAGTTCGAGGAACTGCGACAGGGGAACATGACAGTGACCGAGTACGAGAGGAGATTCCGAGAACTATCAGGATTCTGCATGCACCTGATTCCCGACGATCACACGAAGAAGGTGAGGTTCATAGACGGATTGAAAGAGAGCATCGGTTACACCCTTTCTGGATCAGTACATCCCACCTATCAGTCCGCCAGGGATGCAGCGCTCGAGCTAGAGAGACAGGAGGAGATACACAGACCCTCGAGGCGCAGATCATTCGAAGGATCGTATAGCGGAGTACCTCGACAGGGGGCAGCTAAGAAGAGCCATAGCTCAGGCTCAGACAGTGATGGGTTAAGCCCACGAGGCAGATTCCAGAGGAGAGATAGTTATCGCATGCCCCAGCCAGCTCGCCATTCGATCAGTGTGGATGCAAGCTCGTATCAGCAGTCACGCATTGGTTCTCCGCGGATTTGTCCACTTTGTAGGGGGAGTCATTCTGGGCAGTGTCAGATGGATGGTTTATGCTTTCGGTGTGGGCAGCCAGGCCACATAAGGAGGGATTGCCCTTATTGTAGCGGCAGTGTGCTAGAAGCAGGTCGACGGACACAGCATACGGGGATATTTCCAGGACAGAATTCCCAGGGGAGTCAGCCAGTAGGAGTTTCTTCGGGATCAGTCCAGCCGTCTGCAGGATCGAGTCGAGGTAGAGGAAGGAGACCCCAGCAGACAAGTCAAGGCCGGGTGTTTGCTATGACGCAGCAGGGAGCCAGGACTACGCCCGACGATTTCACAGATCAAGGGATGGAAACAGACCTGATCCTGTTGGATCTATCCGGACTTGAAGTAGTGTTGGGCGTGGATTGGTTGGCAAGGAACCACTTGGTCGAGGAAGCAACGTGGGAACCCGAAGCACAGATGCGTGAGCAGTACCCGTATCTGTTCCAGTGACGTGCGGAAATTTCGAGGACGAAATTTTTGTAAGGGGGGAAGGCTGTAACACCCCGTCCCGAATCGCACCGGAATCCGTGCACGTTGACCGAGGTTGACCATTGACCGTTGACCAAGGGGGTCAAAAGTTGACTTTCTGACTCGGTGGGAATTTCGAGATGACTAGGGCACCGTGGCGAAGTGCACGATGCCACGAGTTCGTAGACTGGTAGCACGTCGAAAACGGAGCTACGGTTTGAAAGTTATGGACGAAACAAGTTGCGGTCCAAACTGTCCAAGGGGTGCCGGAGTTGACTTTTTGTTTATGGGGAATTGAGCTTTGACTCATGCATGGTTGTGAAGTGCTCGTCGATACGAGTTCACAGACTAGCGGCACGCTCAAAACGGACATCCGGTTAAAAAGTTATGGACGTTTGAAGTTTACCGGATAACGTATTATTTTAATATTTTTTTTGGGTCGGTGAACAGTGAAACACCACGTGTCAGTTTCTGATTGGTCCACGTGGCATGAACAGTGTCATGCAGGGTTTTAATTTTGAAAAACTCTCGGGGAAGAGAGAGAAAGAGAGAGAGGAGAGAGAAAGAGAGAGAGAGGACCCGCCGGCCACCGGATTTTGCCACTGTTCCGGCCGAGTTACTGTACACGCGCCGGACAGAAAGCTTGCCCACCTCATTTCCGGCAAAACCTCCAAATTTCACGGCGAACGGCCGCCGGACGCGCCCGGATCGGACGTCCGAAGTTTGGCGGCGATTTTTCTCCCTCCACCGCCGGCCACCTCGAATCGGCACTATTCCGGCCGATATACAGTACACGCGCCATACACCCAGCATCCTCTCCTCAAGTCCGGCCTACCCACCAAAAATCACGGCCATCGGACCACCGACGCGCCGGGATCGGAGCGTTTTCCGGCGAGGGGTCGAAAATCTTCAAACGGTGATTTCTCCGCCGTCCGACCTCCGTTTTGCTCACCGTCGGTCCCGTTGGATTGCTCTCCTCACGATCTACAAATCTGCAAAATTTCACAGCAAACGGCCACCGTTGGAAATTACTGTTCCGGCGACGGTTGCCGGTGACGTGGCGGCCCGCCGGAAATTACTGTTCCGGCGAGTACCCCGAAAATTCCGGCCAGCTCCAGTCCGCAGTGTTCGACCTCCTGAACCCAAATCCGACTTCCGTTTCCACCAATTCGCGACGGTTTGGGAGAATTGCGGAGCCGAAACCCGAAAAGCTTCCCGATAAAATTCCGACCCCGTCGGGTACGATCATCGGAAATTAAGACCGGATCTGTGATTAGCATCACTCGAGCTTCGATTCGGTATATGATTCGTAAATTTTAGTTATCGTTTGTGTTTTGACCCCCCGGGTACCGGGTATTATTTACCCGAATAAAATATTAATTTATTTGACTGTCTGTGAATTTTGTTCTAGGAGCACCGGTGAGTCGTAGAATTGATCCCGTAGTGGATCATGGGTTAATTGCGTGCTCCAGGTGAGTGACCCACCTTCAAATTAATTTTGGGGAATTTAATTGATGAATATATTATGTGTGAATTAAATATTTGGAATTTAATTTCTATGTGCCAAATATTTATTGGATTTATTGTAGAATTATTTATGAATTTATTGGATTTAAGAAAATGCGAATTCTACAAATTTATGCCGTGTGGAATTATTTTATGGTTTTGAGGATTTTGAAATTGGTGTGGTTTTAATGGTAAATTGGGCATGATTTGATTTTCAAATATTTCAAAGAAAATATTTGGTTATATTGGTGATTTCAATTTTTATAAAATATGCCCATGGAATATTATGAGATTTGATTATGATATTTCGAGAAATTATTTATGCTATTGGGAAAATGTGGATATTTGAATTGATGGATTTGGAAGTTGGTGGATTTGAAAATCATGGAATTTATGGTATGGATTATAAGGAAATTGTGGAGAATTTCCCGGTTCAAGCGGATGGATTATGCCCGCTATGCTTATGAAAAATGTGAAGTTTGTTTTATGATTTAAATTTATGGATTTTATAATTTTTAGATGCACCGTGCACGTACTGGTGTTCTGATTATGTGATATGGTTAGTGTGCACACGGTTGTGATTAGCGCGCAGGTGGGTGTGATTAGCGCGCAGGTGATGTGATTAGCGCGCAGGTGGGTGTGAGTAGCGCGCGGTTGATATTATGAGGGTGTCCTGTGGATGCCATCGGAGAGGGCGGCCACCCCCCTTTGGCCGGGACACCAGGTTAGCAGCGGCGCAGTGGGACGCCACGCGACCGTATGCCGGTTTCTTTCTATAACCTCCTGTCTGGCGGTACCTTGGGACGCTGGGTACTGTTGGCGCCACTGGTATATAGTGGGTGCATCAAATGATTTTCAGAACTGTGTTTTAAAAATAAAATGTTTGGAAACTGAATTGGAATTAAAAATATAATTGTTACCGCTTCTGGTATTTAATTGATGTCTTGGTTTTCGGGGAATATGAATAAAGGGTTTTGTGAAATTGTTTTAAAAGGGGAACCTTTCCAACTGAGAGAATTGTAAGGGTTTTGAGAGAAAATATTATTTCCAAATAATTATTATTTATACTTATTACTGTGATATTATATGGTATAGTAGTAGGGTCGCTCACTGAGATGATTAGCATCTCACACTCTTAAATTCCGTTCCTCTAGGTACCAGGTTGTCGGTGTTCATTCGGAGCGGACTTGATCTTCATCGCTGTTTTACTTCGTGAAGTACCCTGTTCTTCTTTATTGCAGTTGTATTATTTCTTTCATTCTTGTTGTATTTATTATGCACTGGATTACTGTATTTATTTTGAAGTGCTCAAATTTGTGGAACCAATTTGTAGTATTGTGGGAGGAATAAGGGGATATTTTTGAAGTGTGTTTTCAGTGCAGGTAAATTTGTGGTAAGTAAATCCCTTAGGGGAGGCTCTGCCGGATTTTCCGTTGGAGGGTTCGGTAGGGTTTCCCTGGGATCAGGGCTGTCTAGGGTTCCGGGGAAGGAATTCTGGACGGGTCCTGACAGGAACCCTATCGGATCCTCAAATGGAAAATTCGGCAAAACCTCCCCTAAGGGTTGAACTTACCACAATTTTCCTGCACTGAAAACACACTTCTATATATACCACCTTATTCCTCCCACATTACTACAATTTAATTCCACAAATTTACAGCACTTCAAATGAATAATAGGAAATCAGTGCATAACTAATAAATAAATGTCCAAGACAGTATACAGAGTTTCATAGAGTACAATTAAGTATGGAAGTTATACAACAAGGATGAAAGAAATATTACAATAGAAATAAATGAAAATAAAGAGAACTCCTCACAGTATGACAGCAACAAAGATTAAGCTTGCTCCGGACGAACGTCTACCAATCCTTGTACCTAGGGGAACGGAATTTAAAAATATGAGTTGCTAATCATCTCAATGAGTGACCCTATCTACTGTACAATTATAATAGTCGATAATTATAGTACACTTGATTAATTTAGAATAAATAAATAATAATTAATCGGAAATAATATTTTTTCTCAAAACCCTCACCATTCACTCCGTTGGAAAAGTTTCCTTTTTTAAAACATTTTACAAAATCCAATATTTTATGCCCCAAAAATCAAGGAATGATTAATTTAATAAAAATTTAAATAATCCAAATACGAATAAAATATAATCAAATAAATTTAGTATACTTGTATTAAAGAAATATAACATAAAAGTAAAATTCAATATATAATTCATAAAATTTGATTTAATAAATCAAAATAAACAGTGTCAAAAATATAATTTAAATAATTACAAACAATCATATAAAATAAGTGGTAGAAAAATACTACAATATTCATTTTGAAATATTCAACCAATCTATATAATATTTTTATGGCAAGATGCATTTAAAAAACATTAATTTAAAATAAATGACATAAAATATGAATAAATACATTTTAGAAAATACTAATTGGAAATAGGTAAATAAACAAATTAAATACATTTAATTTAAATACGGCTTTAAAACTTTAGGATTTGAAACTTATATCAGAAAAATAATACTTGACGCACCACACTATATACCAGTGATGCCCTATGATACCCAATGCCCCGAGCACCATCTGACAGGAGGTTAAAAAGAGAAACATGCATACGGTCGCTTCGGCGTCCCGACAGTGCCACTGCTTAAACCATCATCTCGGCCATGGAGGGGGACGGCTTATGGCCAATATCAAACTTGCCTGCCCTCGGTCCGATGGCTACTCAAGGGAGACATTATAACTTGCGCGCTCATCCACATACACAGTACAGAACACCAATACTGTATGAGTGCATCTAAAACAAATAACTATATTGTTTTAAAAATAACAATTTTTCCAAAACTAACTGTGGGAATCATACCATTTTTCAAATTCACAATCCCACATTTTTTTTTTTTTTATATCACCAGCATAAATCCATCGATACAATTATACAATTTTCAAATCTATCAACTTTCATTTCCATCAACTCTAATATACAATTTTCCAATAGCATAAATATTTTTGAAACATAATTCTTTAAAACAATATTTTTCTCCAATTCTGAAAAATCAATTTAAATCAGTAATATGAAAACCATATAAATTCCATATATAATTAATTCATATAATTGTGCACAATAATTGAATAATAACCATAGCAATAATTAAAATAAATCAAAACCACAATTTCTTTAAATTTCCAAATATATTCTTTTGGCACCAAAACATATATTAAAAACATTATAAATTGGCAACACAATTCTAGAAAGAAATTCTCATAATATTTAACACATAAACATATTTTTGAAATATTCAATTATTAAATATTCCAACAAGTTAATTTAATAATTAATAATAAAATCCCATATCCGTAAAATTCTTGAAATCAAAATATTTTTTGATGCACAAATAATTATAACTCATTCAATTTTGGCATCAAAATTCCAAATATAAATTTACTAAATATTCAACACATCAAACATATTTTTTCAAATAACCAATTAACACAAAATATATATATTTTAACATCCCAAAATAATTTTGAAGGTGGATCACTCACCTCGAGCATGCAATCCAACCAAGATCCTCCATAGGATCAATTCTATGGCTCACACATGCTCCTCCCGGAGATCGAACCCGTGGTCACCGGGATCTTGCCGGAAAGCTCTCGGAATTCAAGTCCTAGATTTTCTCAATCCGTCGCAAACTAAGGAAAGTGGACACTAGAATTGGGTTCAAAGGGTCGGAATTAGTGGGAAAGGATGGGCGGTGCAACTGGAAACTCGTCGAAAAGTCGATTTCCCGACGAGCCGCCGTGGTCATAGGAATCAGCCACCGCCGGCGGCGCGTCCGGTGGCCACTGGCTGTGATTTTTGGTGGGAAGGTAGATCGGGGAATGAGTGACTCAACGGGACTGGTGGTGAGGCAAATGGAGGTCGGAATGGAGAGAAATCGGGGTTTGAAACAATCGGCGGCGCAGCCGGAAAAAGTCTCGATCCGGATGCATCGGCGGTCGGTTGGCCATGATTTTTGGCTGGTCGGCTGGTTTTCAGGTGGGCTTCAAGCTAGGGTGGCGCGTGTACTGTTCTGGTGGCCGGAAATGGGTGAACGGCGGTTGGTCGGTTGGGTTTCTCTCTCTCACTCTCTCTCTTCCTTCTCTTTCTCTCTCCTCCCTCCCCTTCTCAGTCAATCAAAACGCCCGTGGGTGCCACTATGCACTCACGGGTGGGTCCACTTTTTTGACACGTGGCATCACTGTTCACATACATACAGATCCATGAATAGTAAATGCTGTCTCAGAAAAACTTCACAGGTCTGCAACTTTCAAACCACATGTCCAAATCAGACGTACTGCTAGTCTATGAACTCGTATCGATGAGTACTTCACAACCATGGATGAGTCAAAGCTCAACTTTGCATGAACAAAAAGTCAACTCTGGCACCCCTTGGACAGTTTGGACCTCAACTTGTTTTGCTCATAATTTTCAAACCGTAGCTCCATTTTCAACGTGCTACTAGTCTATGGACTCATGACAACATGTACTTCGTAACGGGACCTTGGTCAATGTGAAATTCCATCAGGAGCAAAAAGTCAACATTTGATCCCTTCTCGATCAACGATTGGTAAACCTGGTCAACCTCGATCAAATTTTAGAAATTTCGATGTACTTTGGGATAGGGTGTTACAATTGTGAGATCCCACATCGGTTAGAAAGGGGAATAAAGCATGCCATATAAGTGGGTGTGGATACCTTTCCCTTACAAGGCCTTTTAAAACCTTGAGGGCTGGGTTGTAAGAGGATTCCCCAGGCCCAAATAGGACAATATCGCATGCGGGTGGTCTGGGCTGTTACAGATGGTATCAGAGCCAAACCCGGATCGATGTGCTAGCGAGGACGCTGGGCCCCAAGGGGGGTGGATTGTAAGATCCCATATCGGTTGGAAAGGAGAACGAAGCGTGCCTTATAAGAGGGTGTAGATACCTTTCCCTTGCGAGGCCTTTTAAAACCTTAAGGGCTATTACATTGGAGACTATTCTCAGCTTGAAAGCTTCTTCCAATCTCTTTTAGATTTGCATTTCTCCTTTTTATAAGTCATCTATCGTATTGTATTGGTAAAATATCATTCTGTGTTAAGTATTTTTTAAAGTTTCTTACTGTTACAAGGATGCTATTGATGCCCAATGGTAATTACTGATGCATCGTTGGTGATTGACATTTGTCCACCGTCACAAAAGAATCACCACAATTCCATCCGACAGCTTCGATAGCGTGTGTTTCCACCAAGAACGTGCTAAATCTAGCTTTATTAATGATAATCGTTGACAAAATTAGAGAAAAAAAGACATTAAGAAGTGAAAACATTTAAAAGAAAAAAAAAATCAATATGGATGGTGCATCGATAATTACCAATGCCGACGGTTTCATCGGTAATTACCGAAAGCCTTTCAGTAATTACAGCTGACAAAATTTTTGACTCCCACAAGTCCTCTAATGTGTGTTTTGTGCAACAACATGCAAAATATACATTCATCAATAATCCTAAACAGCAAAATCCCCATAAAGTTTGGAAAAAGTTCTAAAATTGCCAAAAAAATATGATTATCGTACGGCCTTCTGTAATTACCAATCAAACCATCGGTAATCAAATTGCCCTTGCTATAAAAATTACTGAAGGTTTCATCGGTAATTACCGAAGGCCCTTCGGTTATTACAATTGACAAATTTGTTGACTCCCACAAGTCCCCTAATGTGTATTTCATGTAACAACATGTAAAATATACATTCATCAATGATCCTAAACAGCAAAATCCCCATAAAGTTCGGAAAAAGTTCTAAAATTGCCAAAAAAATTTGATTACCGTAGGGCCTTCGGTAATTACCAATGAAACCATTGGTAATCAAATTACCCTTGCTGGAAAAATTATCGAAGGTTTTATTAGTAATTATCGAAGGCCCTTCGGTAATTACAGTTGACAAATTTTTTGACTCCCACAAGTCCCCTAATGTGTGTTTCGTGCAACAACATGCAAACTATACATTCATCAATGATCCTAAACAGCAAAATCCCCATAAAATTCAGAAAAAGTTCTAAAATTGCCAAAAAAATTTGATTACCGTAGGGCCTTCGGTAATTACCGATGAAACCATCAGTAATCAAATTGCCTTTACTGGAAAAATTACCGAAGGTTTCATCGATAATTACCGAAGGCCTTTCAGTAATTACAGTTTACAAATTTTTTGACACCTACAAGTCTTTTAATGTGTGTTTCATGCAACAACATGCAAAATATACATTTATCAATATTCCTAAACATCAAAATCCCCATAAAGTTTGGAAAAAGTTCTAAAATTGTCAAAAAAAATTTGATTACCATCGGGCCTTTGGTAATTACCAATGAAGCCATTGGTAATCAAATTGTCCTTGCTGGAAACATATAGAAGTGAATGGATAAATTGACAAAATATAAAACCCAGTTCCCCAAGATTATGTTGTGACAATTAGATACAGCAGAACTGCAAAATCAAAGCCACTAACCAAAATCAAAAGCAATTTCTTGTATTAACCAAACTTGAAGAATCACATTTACTTGCTAACATGTGGGATTTGACTATCAACGCGAAATAGAATAGCAATAGACACAACACTACAAAAAGAAGAAAAAAAAAATGAAATCAAGGAAAATGAAAAATAAAAATGCAGCATTGAACTGAAGAAAGAACACCTAGTGCACAATGTACGGCTGAATTATTACATCACTGACAAAATCAAGAATTAAAGTAAACAAAATCCTGTACCCAGAAAAAAAAAAAACAATTCCTAAAATTTGAAATTGAGAGCAACAAATAAAATGGTAGTCTAATTTTGTACCAATTCTTTGGCACGCTTTGCACGGTAGCGGAGAGAGCGAAAGAGAAAAACAGATATGGCTCCGGTGAGAAGAACGCTGGTGGCCACTTGGATAGAAGAAGGTTCATCATTGGTGGCAAAAATAGGAGAATCAAATTGAAAGAGTTCGATGGGACTTTCTTCCTGCGCATTAGTCTCTGTAGAGGTGGTTGGTTTGGCGACTTGGGCTAGCCATGGCAGGGTTCTATATCGAGGTTGGAGTGGAAAAGAGCAGAAAGTATTGGGTCTGTGGAGAAAACTGAGAGAGGACGAAACAGTGGGTAAGAGAAAGTGGTTGGAGGGATTAGAGGAAGAGAAGGGAAAACTAAAGGTGAGTATGTTTTGGGACTGCAGCATTTGAATGTTTTGGGAATACTGGTGTGGTGTGGTGAAAATAACGTGATGCTGGGAAATTAAAATAAGGATACCCAAGTCATTTCACATTGTTTTAAGGTTAAAATGGATATTGAAGGGTAGAAAAAAAAAAAAAGATAGCAAATAAAGGGGTACCAATTGTTAAGCTCATCCTCATGAGGGCATTGGGCCAAATTTCCCTAATTAAAAAGGTAAAGAAGAGTGTATCAATTCCAGTTATTGTAGCATTGGTAGCCCAATGTGGCATTGAATATACATCTAAGAAACCCAATCTTCTGCTGTGGACATCAACAACAGTCCTTATATAGACAAGCACAGATTTAACATCCCTTTTTCTTTGCGATTGTGAGAATCTCAATGAGGCATTGAAAATGATCGGTGAAGGTGCATCCTTGATAAGAATTTATGGAGAAGATAAGTTGGAATCCATAACCAAAGCTGTGATGAAGCTAAAGCAGGAGATACGCAAGCTGAACAACATGGATTCGCTAATCGAGTTCCTGTCCCTTATGGCCTGGTTGCTCAAACAAAGAAACTCGGTAGGCTTCTTGTTCCACTCTTTGCTCATGCTTATGGCATTAGCACTCTGGCAGATGCAGTCATGTCGATGGAATTTGGGTTTGATGGAGTATTTTTGAGTGTTTATTATTCTCACCTTTCTAAAATGGTTAAGGTTGTTAAGCACTACGATGACCCCATAATGCACACCATGCTCTGGTGATACACATAACCCCCTTCATTTTCATTAGTTCTTCTTCATTTTTTGTTTGTTAATTTTCTTAAAATTTTATATCCACCTGTTAGCTACCTTAATTATAAACAATCTATTACATTTATATTTATGTTAAGGATTGAATTTTTATTTTCTTAAATTCAAATTCATCCGATTAAGATTTGAACTGTTAATATGAATATGTATTTTCAACAATTCTACTACTATATCAAACCTATGATTACTTTTTAATTAAAAATCCAAATTAGTGCTATTTTTTTTTTAAATCTAATTTCTTCATCTCTATATTACCTATAAATATAGTATCTAGCATTCAATAAATGCTATAATGTACTTTTTGTATATATATTGTCAGGACCCGTCCAAAATTCCTCACCGGAACCCTAGACAAGCCCTGATCCCAAGAAAACTCTACCAGACCCTCCAATGGAAAATCCGGCATAACCTCCCCTAAGGGTTGGACTTACCATAATTTTCCTGCACTGAAAACACACTTCTATATACACCACCTTATTCCTCCCACTTTACTACAAAATATTACCACAAATTTCAACACTTCGAAATAATAACAGGGAATCATTACAATAATTAAGGAAATATATCCCACGGTATACAGAGCATCATAAGATACAATTAAGTATGAAAGTTATACAACAAAGTAGAAAGAAAATTACATAGTGAGAAACAAAGGAAAGAAGACTTCTCGAAGTTCCAGGAACGATCAAACTGTCGAGGTCGCCCTGATCGAACAATGTCTACCACCTGAGTCTAAGGGAACGAAATTTGAAAACATGAGATGCTAATCATCTCAATGAGCGACCCAGTCTACTAACTACTAATAATCAAGTAATTTAGTAATAAGCAAATGAATAAATAAATACATGAATGGTTTAGTAATAATGATTGAAAATAATTTTTCTCTCAAAACCCTTATGGTCACTCAGTTGGAAATGTTCCCTTTTTAAAACATTTTTACAAAATCCGATGTTTTATGCCCAAGATTCAGAAAAATAATTAACCAAATAATTTACAAATACAACACAACAAATTAAGAATTCAAAATTAGAATGAGAATAATAATAGAAATGAAAATGACTTGTGTAACAATCCTAAAACAATAATAACATATCATCAACAGATAATACAAAGATATCCATGATAATCATATTTAAACAATTTAAAAAATAATCAAATAATTAGAATAACTCAATTAATTGAACAATTAAATAAAGGAATAATTTAATCAAAATAAAACACCCATTTGATATAAATGTTAAGAATATAATAAAATGAAGGAAAATATAATATATTAGAATGGATTTCAAAATACCAAAACAATTTGGATAATAATTTTGTAAAAGCATTTTTATAAAAATTGCGTAACCTTTAAATTCAATAATTAATGAAACACTATTAAATACATTTTATTAAAAATCAGGTCGTGAAAACCATTTGATGCACACACTATATACCAGTGGCACCAACGGTACCCAGCGTCCCGAGGTACCGCCAGACAGGAGGTTAAAGAGAGAAATAGGCAGACGGTCATATGGCGTCCCACCGTGCCGCTGCAAACAGGCGTCTTGGCCATGGCGGGGGGTGGCTACGGCCGATATCAACTTGCTGACCCTCGATCCGATGGCAACCACAGGACAACCCATAAATCACCTGCGCACTACTCACACCCACCTGTGCGCTAATCATATCCATGTGCGCACTAATCATATCCACATATACAGAACACTGGTACGTGTGTGGCATCATAAAAATTCTAAAATCCATATAGTTTCAAATCCCAAAAAAAAAAATTCCACCGGGTTTATTCCATTCAATTAAACCCGTAAATTTTTCCACAATTCCTTTATAATTCATTGTCACAAATCCATCGCATACTTTCCATCAATTTCAAATCCATCCATAAATGTAACAATAATTAAAAATAAATATTACTTCAATTCCTCAAAATTCAAATATAATTGGATCTCACAAAATCATCGATGGATAAATATATTTTTATTAAACATAAATAATTCCAAAATTTATTGCAACCACAATTTAAATAAAATTAAATCCACAATTTCATAAAATAAAATTCCCATAATTTACCAAAATCAATTTATATTTTAATGCACAATTATACTATAATTTTATTCAATTGTGGCATCAAAATCCCCAAATATAATTTATAAATAATTAATACATGAATATAATTTCCAAACACATATTCAACATAAAATATATAAATTTATCAACCCAAAATAGTTTTGAAGGTGGGTCACTCACCTCAAGCACGTGTATCAATCAAGATCCTCTGTAGGATCAACTCCACTACCCACACGTGCACCAAATCAAAGCTTGTGTAACGAGGATTATGAATATGGTCTTACTTCCAGGATATCAGACCCGAGGTGGCTGGAATCTCGCCTGAAAGCTCTCGGATTTTAGACCTTCGATTCTCACAATCCGTTAAGAATTGAGGAAAATGGACACTAGATTTGGGTTCAGAGGGTCAGAATTAGTGGGAAAGGATGGGCGGTGCAGCTGAAAACTCGTTGGAAAGTCGATTTCCGGGCCAGCCACCGTGGTCACCGGAACCCGTCACCGCCGGCGCGTGTTCGGTGGCCACTGGTCGTGATTTTTGGTGGGAAGGTAGATCGAAGACTAGGTGACTCAACAAGACCGGCGGTAAGGCAAACGGTGGCCGGAATAGGGAGAAATCTGGGTTTGAAGAAATCGATGTCGCCGCCGGAAAAAGTCTCGATCCGGGCTCGTCAGCGGTCGGTTGGCCGTGATTCCGACCTATGGAAAGGGTGGCCGGAAAATGGCTAAGCAGTGGTGGCCGATTGGTTTCTCTCTCTAGCTCTCTCTTTCTCTCTCTCCTCCCCTCTTTCTCTCTCCTTCCCCGGTTCACGCGTTTTAGCCAGAATAAAAGCCACCTGTGGGTGATACTGTTCACTCACAGTATTGGCTGAAAACACGACACGTGGCACATACTGTTCACTCAAGTCAAAATATATTAAAATATTACGATATTCGGAAAACTTTGCATGTCCATAACTTTTTAACCAGATGTCCAATTTAAGCGTGCCGCTAGTCTATGAACTCGTATCAACGAGTATTTTATAACCATACAAAAGTCAAAACAAAATTCTACAACCATAAAAAGTCAACTTCCGACACCTTTGAACAGTTTGGATCTCGATTTATTTTGCCCATAACTTTTAAACGGTAACTCCAATTCGGATGTGCTACTAGTCTACGAACTCGGGGTATCATGTACTTCACTATGGTAACACGGTCAACTAGAAATTTCACCCGGAATAAAAAATCAACTTTTTGACCCACTCGGTCAACGGTCAACCTCGATCAACGTGCAAGAATTTCGTTGTAGTTTGGGACAGGGTGTTACATATATAGCATAAGAAAAAAAATAAAAATAAAAAAAATCTTTGAGTGAGGTAGTTAGCTAGTTCAAGGAATGGCGATTTTGTCCATAAGCCAACCATGGAAGCATTAGAACTCGCATCCTTCATGAATGTATAATACTAATTAATGTTATATATCGATGGAAAAAGTTGCTCTTCTTAATTTGAAAGGTTTTATGTATCGCACCGTGATAGATTGTTATGAAATTTCATCGATTATATATCCTCAACAGCTTACTGCAGCCACTGGGTTTGAAGCAATTAGCAGGATTTTGGGGTTGATGGAGTGCTTGTTGGACCACTTTTCTACAATGGTCAAGCCCTTTAAGTACTACCATGAACTTGTTTAATGATTTTCATAAAGTTTATCTAGTTAGCTACTTTAAATATAAACAATTTATTTCATTTATACTTATGTTAACGTTGATTTTTATTTTTATTGGGTTCAACATTACCCTTTAAATTTAGTACGTAGCATTCATAAATGCTATAATATGGGATTAATTTCACCCTACGACGTTTACATCTATTTCAAAGCAAAGATTTCAAAAATACCTTATAAAAGTTAATTTCTGTCCAAAAATTATTTCTCCCTCATATATGGCATGATAAAATAACTTAATTGCCTTCACAATAAAAAAGATCATTTTTTGAATTTATTTCATTAACC
This sequence comes from Ziziphus jujuba, assembly GCF_031755915.1. Classification (NCBI taxonomy): domain Eukaryota; kingdom Viridiplantae; phylum Streptophyta; class Magnoliopsida; order Rosales; family Rhamnaceae; genus Ziziphus; species Ziziphus jujuba. The sequence continues at coordinate 28,988,996 of NC_083387.1, read as the reverse complement.
ATTTGTTTTATAATTATTAATATATATATTAATGTTTCATAAATAAATAAATAAATAAATATATATATATATATATATATATATATATATATATATATATATATATATATATATATATTCATTTCTATTATATATCTACGTATTTAGAAATATTAAATTTGATTTACATTATTTTAGAAAATATATATATATACATATACATATATATATATATATATATATATATATATTTATATATATTAATTTCCAATGCATATGATAAAAGATACTAGCATTTTAGATTTACAAGAATACTCAATTATTATATTTAACAAAATATACTTAAGGGAGAAAACATTTTTGAAATTTTTTCAAACTTCTTAATATAATTTAAAATAAAAAATAAACCTCTGACTACATGAAATTAACCTTAATAATAATAATAATAATAATAATAATAACAACAACAATAATAATAATAGAGTAGAGAAGATGATTCACAATTTTATAAGTTAAATAAATCATTGGCAAAATTGAGGAGCATCTAATTATGAGCCATATTTTAATTTATAAATTCATTATTAATTATGATAATAACTAAACATGAATAATACAATTTGTTTTAATTTTACAATATACGAAAATTATAATTCAGATTTTGAAAATCTGACCGTTGAGGGTATTACCTCTACAAATAAACAAAAAAATTATAGCCCAGCCAGTTCTAGTTTTAGGGCTTCTCCAAAACCTCTCTTTGTTTTCAATCGCTAACGGTTCTATTTGGTTAGGGCTTCTCCATTTCTCCCAATCTATAATGCTGGTGGGTTTCTTTTGGAAAATTTTCGAAACCAACGGTCACCAAATTTCAAATTTCAAAAGAATCAGACCGTTGGGATCTCTATAACCTATCAGTTAAAGAGGAAGTCGACGATCCAAGAGAGATTTCCCGTTTCGATTTCTTCAAAGGGCGAGACTGACGAGGATTGGAATTTGGGTAAAGCAGAGGAATTCGGGTAAGGTATTTATGGTTTTCTTTTTTTACCTTACGATTTAGCTGTTTCACAAATCAAACAAAAACTAAACCTTTTTTTTTTTTTCTGGGTTATTTTGCTTTTTCTTGTGTTAGTTTTTCAGGGAAAATTGGGGAAAGAGGAAAAAGAAAGCTTCTTTTTCATGTGACTTTTAGTGAAAGCAGAGAGACCAAGAAAGAGGCAAATTTAACATTATTCCTTTTCATCTCTAATTGATAATAAACTTTTATTCCATTTATTTTTCCTTTTGAGCGTTATCCTAGAATTGAATTTAAGTAAAAAGAATGTTATTTTTTTGGGATTTTTTTGAGATTTGCTTGGTTAATAATGTTGTGGTTCTCTGACCACTTTAGAGAAGAAATATGAGAAGAAAAAATAAAAGAATTCTATTACTCTCTTGAAATAGAATACAAAAATACAAAAAATTCTCTCTCTTGGATTCTCACGTGGAATCTCTCCCTACACCCTCCAATTCTCTCTGGAATTGCTCACTCTTCTCTCAAGTTCTCTCTGGAACTTAAACACTCTCTCTCTAGGAGTTTTTCTCTCAATATTCCTCTCTTGGGATAATATTGATGCTCTCTTGGCTTGATTTTCATGCAACGGGAAGGAGCCTATTTATAGGCTTACAAGGCCACAATCTTCAACAGCTTAGCCCACAATTGTTGATCGGTGCAGCAATGATGTCAAAAATGGTGGCTGTCAACAATGGTGGCTGTGGTTGGTGAGGCTGTGGTTGGTGCGGCTGTGGTTGGTGCGGCTGTGGTTGGTGCGGCTGGACTTCACAATTCTCCCCCTCCAGCCGCATTTAAAACTGATGTTCATCTGCCATCTATTCCAGCTATGTCTCTGCATAGCTTCAGCTTCTCTTGAGCAACAACTTTTGTTAGCATATCTGCTGGATTCTCTTTTGTGTGAATCTTCATCAGTTTCAGCAACTGTTGATCTATTACTTCGCGTATCCAATGATAGCGGATGTCAATGTGCTTTGTACGGGAATGATACATTGAGTTTTTGCTCAAATCCATGGCACTTTGGTTATCACAATGTATCCTGTAGTCTTCTTGCTTGATGCCCAATTCTGTGAGAAAACGCTTTAACCACAACATTTCCTTACCCGCTTCCGCTGCGGCAATGTACTCTGCTTCAGTAGTGGATAAAGCAACACACTTCTGCAATCTTGACTGCCATGACACAGCTCCCCCTGCAAAAGTGTAGAGATAACCTGATGTAGACTTTCTATTATCAGGGTCTCCGGCCATATCTGCATCTGTATAGCCTTCTAAGATTGGATCACCTCCCCCGTAGCTCAAGCACAGCTTCGATGTACCTTTAAGATACCTGAGAATCCATTTGACTGCTTCCTAGTGTTTCTTTCCAGGATTTGAAAGAAATCTGCTCACAACACCTACTGCGTGAGCAATGTCTGGTCTGGTACACACCATTGCATACATCAGACTTCCTACCGCTGAAGAATATGGTACTGAAGCCATCTCCTCTATCTCTTCTTTGGATGAGGGGCACAGTCTCTTGCTCAACTTGAAATGATTTGCAAGTGGAATGCTGACCGGTTTGGCTTTATCCATGTTGAATCTCTTTATCACCCGTTCAACATACTTCTCTTGAGATAGCCATAACCTTCTATTCTTCCTGTCTCGGATTATTTGCATTCCCAAAATTTGTTGAGCTGGTCCTAAGTCTTTCATATCAAAGGACTTAGACAATTCTTTCTTCAGCTTACTAATCTTCATTGCATCTTGTCCAACGATCAACATGTCGTCCACATATAGCAAAAGTGCAATGAAGTTTCCACCTGAAAATTTTTGAATATAAACACACTGGTCTGCTGCAGTCCTTTTATAACCTTGACTCACCATAAACGAGTCAAACTTCTTATACCATTGTCTTGGTGCTTGCTTGAGGCCATACAAGCTCTTCTTGAGCTTGCATACGAGGTTTTCTTTCCCTGAAACCTCAAATCCTTCTGGCTGCTCCATGTAGATTTCTTCATGTAAATCACCGTGAAGAAATGCTGTCTTCACATCTATCTGCTCAAGCTCTAGGTTTAGACTTGCTACTAAACCAAAAATGACTCGAATTGAAGTCATTTTTACCATTGGTGAAAAAATCTCATCAAAGTCAATTCCTTTCTTCTGAAGAAATCCTTTGACCACCAATCGGGCTTTGTGTTTCACCACCCTTCCGCTGCCATCTTTCTTGAGCTTGAACACCCATTTATTCTTTAGTGCCTTCTTTCCTGTTGGAAGCTCAACCAACTCATAAGTATGATTTTTCTGCAAGGATTCCATCTCATCTTGCATTGCTTGCAGCCACTTTTCCTTCTCTTGATGAGAAACAGCTTCCTGGAAACTCTCTGGCTCCCCCTCTTCAGTAAGCAGAATATACTCAGATTCTGGAAATCTCTTTGATGGAATTCGGCCTCGCTCAGATCTCCGAACTTGTAAACCACTGGTTTCAGGAGGTGTACCATCATCTAACCGCTGTGATGGCCCTGCAGCTGCTTGAGAGGATTGAGTCTCCCCCTGCTCAATATCCCCTTCTTCCTCCTGGTCTGCTTCTGGTATATCTTCATGCACCTCATTATCCTCTGTGGCTATTTGTGCTGGTGCTGGATTAGGACAAAAATTCTCGGCACTAGAACTACAATTAGGAGACATTCTGGGCTTTTCAATGTCTTCCATTTTCTGGTTTTCATGGAATACTACATCCCTGCTTCTAATAACTTTCTTTGTTTTCGGGTCCCATAACCTGTATCCGAATTCTTCATCTCCATATCCTATAAAGATGCATGGAGTAGATCTTGCATCGAGCTTCTGTCTGAGCTCCTTGGATACATGTACATAAGCTAAACAACCAAACACTCTTAAATGAGAGTAGGAGGGAATCTTACCCGACCACACTTTCTCCGGAATGTCAAAATTCAACGGTACTGACGGTGATCTGTTGATTAAATAGCAGGCGGCACGAACAGCTTCTCCCCAGAATGGCTTTGGCAGCTTAGCCATACTGATCATACTTCTGACCTTTTCCATAATGGTTCGGTTCATTCTTTCGGCTATTCCATTATGTTGTGGGGTACGAGGGACCGTCTTCTCATGTCGAATGCCGTGTCTTCTGCAGTAGGCATCGAACTCCTTGGAAGTATACTCGCCTCCATTATCTGAGCGGAGACATTTCAGCTTCTTTCCTGTTTCACGCTCTACCATGGTATGAAACAGTTTGAAGTAATCTAATACCTGGTCCTTTGTCTTCAAGAAATATACCCACACCTTCCGTGAAGCATCATCAATGAAGGTCAGGAAATACTTGTTGCCACCTAATGATTCCACCTCCATGGGACCACAAACATCAGAGTGCACCAGACTAAGCAACTCTGAGCTTCTCGATGCAGAGGAACTGAAGGAGACTCTATGTTGCTTACCAAACAAGCAGTGATTACAAGGATCTAGCGCAGCATCCTTGCAAACAGTGATAAGCTTCTTCCTTGCCAAAGTGGACAATCCTTTTTCACTCATGTGACCGAGTCTCTGGTGCCACAGATTTTGAGACGCCTCACCTTCTGCAATATTGAGGCTATCTGCACATATCTTCACATGAGTCTTGTACAACGTTCCACAAATATGTCCTCGGGCGACAACTATGGCACCTTTCGTCATTTTCCATGTGCCTTTACTGAAGTAGTTGTCATAGCCTTGCTTGTCTAAGGCTGCTCTCGAAAGTAGATTAAGCCGAAGGTCTGGAACATGACGGACATCCTTCAAAGTGATTGTACAACCAACATTCGTTTTTATCTGAATATCACTAGTTCCCATAATCTTTGCGAAACTGGAATTTCCCATCTTTACCGTACCAAAGTCTCCTGCTTTGTACGTTTTAAAGAAATCTCTGTGTGGAGTGACATGGTAGGATGCTGCAGTATCGACTACCCACTCAACATCTTGGGTTGATGTATGAAGGCATGTCTCTTCTTCGGTGGAGCAGAGCGCCACTTCGCCTGTAACAGTGACTAGTGTCTCTCCATCCTTCTTTGGCTGATTACCTTGGAGTCTCTGCTCTCTCAACAACTTTCTGCAGTTTTTCTTCATGTGACCCTCCAGGCCACAATGATAGCACTTATATGATGATTTTTTGCCGTCTGTAGATCTGCCTCTGCTCTTGCTCCTGCCTCTCCCCCTTTCTCGACCACCTCTTTGCTGTCTTCCTCTCTCTGTGACGAGGGCATGTGACTGATCCATGCCAATGTCCTTTCTCCTGGCCTCTTCATTAAATAGGGCATCCTTAACCATAGCCATAGTAAGTTTGCCATTCGGGGCCGAATTGCTGAGAGAGACTACCAATGTCTCCCAACTGTCTGGAAGAGAGCTTAGAAGTAGGAGGGCCTGATCCTCATCCCCTAATTGGTAATCCACAGCAGATAGTTGATTTACCAAGCTCTGGAACTCACTGGTATGCTCGGCTACAGAAGTTCCACTCTGTAATGTTAGATGTACCAATCGCTTAAGCAACAGGGCTTTGTTCTGAGCAGTCTTGGCCTGGTACATGTCCTCCAATTTTGTCCAGAGGGCATATGCATCCGTTTCCTTCGCTACATGATGGAAGACACTATGGTCGATCCATTGCCTGATCTGACCGATCGTTTTCTTGTTTAATTTCTTCCATTCTGCTACTTTGCTGGGATCGGGGTTTTCTCCTTTAGCTTCTATAGGATCAAACAGATCCTTACAATTGAGGAGATCTTCCATCCGAGGTCTCCAAAGTGTATAATTTGTGGCAGTGAGCTTAACCATAGCTCCCGAAGATGATTCTTCCATTGACATTATGGCTTGACCAAAAATGGAGCTGAATTTGGCAAAACGGAGTTAACCGTTGCGTCCGGAATGGCCGAAAATGGTGGACTTGACTCTTCCGGGGTCAAAATATAATTACCAGAAATTTTGGGGCAAAAATGTAATTTCACAAATTTCTGGGTCAACCTGCAAATATAGAAACTACAGGGGTCAATCTGTAATTTCCAATAGTTCAGGGGCTGTACCGTAATTTCAGAAAACTATAGGGATCAATCTGTAATTTCCAATACTTCAGGGGCTGTTCCGTAATTTTAGAAAACTACAGGGGTCAATCTATAATTTCCAATAATTCAGGGTCTGTTCCGTAATTTCAGAAAATATTGATGCCGTGGCAGATGGTGCTGACGTGTCAACACGTGGCAGATGACGTGGCAGATGACGTGTCGGCTGGCGTGGCAGGGGTGCGCTGACGTGGCTGATGACGTGGTCGTCTTCAACCTCCAGACGGCGCGTGCGGCGCGTGTGGCGCGTGAATTGTTGCAGAAATCTTCAGTCGGCGCGTGCGACGTTATCTTGCTCTCCGGCGAACTTCTTTGTTCTCCTCTCGTCGGGAACTTTCACTTGGTATTGTCAAATTAATTATTTGAGCAACTTTTCGAAACACCAACTTGAAGAACAGTAGCTTTGTTTCTTCAAATTTTGGACCCAAGCTCTCGACCTGGAGCTCTGATACCACTTGTTGTGGTTCTCTGACCACTTTAGAGAAGAAATATGAGAAGAAAAAATAAAAGAATTCTATTACTCTCTTGAAATAGAATACAAAAATACAAAAACTTCTCTCTCTTGGATTCTCACGTGGAATCTCTCCCTACACCCTCCAATTCTCTCTGGAATTGCTCACTCTTCTCTCAAGTTCTCTCTGGAACTTAAACACTCTCTCTCTAGGAGTTTTTCTCTCAATATTCCTCTCTTGGGATAATATTGATGCTCTCTTGGCTTGATTTTCATGCAACGGGAAGGAGCCTATTTATAGGCTTACAAGGCCACAATCTTCAACAGCTTAGCCCACAATTGTTGATCGGTGCAGCAATGGTGTCAAAAATGGTGGCTGTCAACAATGGTGGCTGTGGTTGATGCGGCTGTGGTTGGTGCGGCTGGACTTCACAAATAAGGTTCTATAAATTTCAATACTCAACTTGTTCTTTTCAGCTGAAATTACATATAACTTCTCGAACTCAAAAAAGTGGTTTATTTTTATTTTTTTGGGTTATTATATGTACAGTTAAAGGAGTTGGCCTAGACTCATGAGATTCTGAATGATTCTGAGTAATCAGTGAACAATATGGTGAGGACGTGCTCAAGGATCGAAAGGGTGGTGGCGGTGGGGGCCATGACCCATATGACATCTTCCAATCTTTCTTAGATGGCAGTGCTTTTGGAGGTTATAATTCAGTGAATTGTTTTTTTCTTTATATTGTGTATATAGTCGTAAACCAGCAATTAGAAAAGGAAAAGGAAGAAAATTTGCTAAGACATTGAGCATACCTCGTTTTGTAATCAGGTGGTAGCAGAGGTGGACCAAGGCATAGGAGTGGGGATGACGTAGTGCACCCTCTAAAGGTTTCATTGGAAGACCTTTATTTTGGAACCTTAAATAAGCTGTCACTTTCCTGGAATGTGATATGTTCCAAGTGTAATGGGTTAGTAAAACTTTGCAAACCAGTAAGGAAATTCCTGGACTCAGGTTGGTTTATGGTTTTGGACTCCACTGATGAAGACTGAATTGACCGCATGGATTTAAGCTCTAATCATTACACTTGCAAACCAGTATGGAAATTCCTGGACTTTGGTTGGTTTACGGCTTTGGACTCCATTGGTGAGGACTGAGGATGACCACATGGATTTAAGCTCAAATCATTTGGTGTGCAAATCTCCTTTGAGCTTTAATATTAGCATTCATCTGGAAAGAATATTGGCATCATTATTATTTCCTCTCTTAATGTTGTGGAATGTTGCTAATCATTAATGTCTCCCTCCAATTAAGTAATGTTGAATATTAGCTTTAATGAATTCATTTGAAATTCTCTCATATGCAAAATGAGATTGTTTTTCTTCATCTGCTGGCCAGACCAGCAAAGGAAGGACATACTTTAGAAGCCAAGAAAAGGAAAAGAAAGCCCCATCTACTATGAAAAAGGTATATTCCGAGTACTAATTCTTAGCATTGATATCTGTTTCACTTAAGCATGGAACTCTTTTATCCTATTAATATTTACATATTAATATCTACTTCTAGTTGTGGAATTGTTCAAGTAATTTGTTTATGCTTGTGAGTAAAATAATCCTCAAATCTGGTCAGCTATATATGTGTTTACAAGCTGCTGGTTAGAGAAGAAAGAAAGAGGAGATTCCCAGGATCCAAAACGACAACACTTTGCTGCCACATCAGTTAATAAAGGGCAGAAAGTTATTTCACAGGTTGCTTGCCACGTTGGAGCTGCTGGGATTAATTGAACGCACCGTTTTGTTGTTTCTGGAATATATATGTGTATTTTTTGGTCTGCTTCTTGATATATCAGATATAGAAAATTAGAGAGGGAAAAAAGAGAGAACGGTTGCAGACCCGTATATAGAGCTGTGTGCGAAAACAGAGTCCTTTGAGTTTTGAGAGCCATTCTTTCTTGTTTTCTTTGTGTTCTCAACGTGGGTTTGAGAGAGATCTTTGTGGAGATCGAAGAGTGAATGGGTGTATTGGGTTCTTGGGTTTTGGCTTTGGGAATTCTTGTGTGAATCGTCCATTAGAGGGTCTGCAACTGAGCTTGTAAACACTACATTTACATAGTGCAGAAAGCTCTACACCTGAGCAACGAGGACGTAGGTCGATTTTGACCGAACCTTGGTAAATTTGTGTGTTTTTGTTCAGTTTCTTTATTATAGAAATAGTTCCAGAATTCTACAACAATGCTCATGAGGATGTTTCCTCTGATTCTGCTATTCCATTATAAAATGCTTCTTAAGTTTTGATTATTTAAGTCTCTAGGGATCTGATTTGATCTAAATGGCAAACCAGCACAATTCCTTCTTAGTTAATGTTATTAAAAGTTATTACATTCTTTATTTTTTTTGGTAGAGGAGAGCTTTAGGAACCAATAATATGTGAATCCTAGTGGAAAATCCAATCCTTGTCTAATGTGCCCCCTGTGAGTAGCGGTTGTGACAGTTTAGACAGTTTAAATTCCTATAAACTATTATTGTAATTCGGTTATTGATATGATAGTACATTGAATTCAAGATTATATTTGTTAATCAAATGTTAGGATAAAGATCCAGCCATACTGAAGGATGCTGTCAGCTTTAAATAGTTTAAACAGTTTAAGTTCCTAATCGGGTTACTGGTATGACCAATACATTATATTCAACATTATATTTGCTATTCAAATGTCAGGATAAAGGTCCAGAAATACTAAAGCATTATCAGCCTTAAATACTGGGATGACTGCATTGATCCCCAGGAAATGGAAGCATTGTGGAAAACTCTGGAAGTGACTGCAGAACGGTTAGTTAGATGCTGGATTTCTGAGATAGGAACTCTTCTTACCTCTCCTTTTGCAATTGTTAGCTGAGGTTTATCACCTTGTGATAAATCTTTCTGTGTTTATCACCTTTTGATATTTTCTGATTTCTTCTCCTAGTTTTATCTGAGGTTAAGCTCAATCCTTCTCAGTTTACCATCTAATCCGTTTTACCTATTTTTTCAGGTCTTGGCTGATATAGTTCTCTGCATGCATTCTGGTTCAGAATTTGGTCCTGTAAGTCGTCTTTTGATGAGAATTTGTTTATCTGCTTCAGAGACATAACTAATACTTAATGAAGTTCCTACCAATAACTCATACTTACCTTTGACCTTTTTCTTGTCTAAAAAAACTCAGAATATAAATAAATCAGCCTGGAAAAAACTCAAAATGCCTTCAGGATATTTATTCTCTATGAGAATTTCGTCATCATTGTTTTATCATTTCTCTTTCCCTTTATATCCTGGTTGATTTCATTCGGTGTTGTTTTACAATATTGGGACTCTGGAGCTCATGGAAGAGATGTGGAACCATTCTTTGTTTATATATCTAAATTTGCACCTTTTTGGTGTATTTTCACATGTGGGATGTCTTCATTTACAGGGAGTCGACAAGAATATGGATATATAGAAGAGCATACAGGTTCATCTTTTGCCCCTTCTGTTCATGGTAGGGTAAGCTAATCTTGACGTCTAAGAAAATCAATTTTTAAATTCTTAATTATTGATTAATTACAATGCCCAAAACACACAATGAGCACTGCTCAGTTTTTAGTATTGAAATTTGTACAGGCAGGTAGATGTGGCATACATCATCACATGCATTTATTATAATAACTAACGCTGTTTTTTTATTTTTTATTTTTAATCTAATCCCTTTCTCTATGTTAATGTACTTTTCATATATATATATATATATATATATATATATGTGTGTGTGTGTATATATAGTTTAGGAGAAAGAGAATAACAAAAAAGAAATCTTTGAGTGAGGTAGTTTGCTAGTTCTGGGAATGGCGACTTTGTCCATAAGCCAACTATTGAAGCATTAGAACTCTCATCCTTCATGAATGTATAATACTAATTAATGCTATATGTCAATGGAAAAAGTTGCTCTTCTTAATTTTGAAGGGTTTTGTGCACCACATTCTGACGTTTAACTTGTTAGCAATTTGTGTAGATTTTATAGATTGTTGTGGCATTTCATCGGTTGTATACAAAATTAATAAAAATTTAAAACCGAGAGTAATCAAACCTGAATTAAACGATTAGAAAAAGACTTGTTTTATTATTCCTCATCTAAAGGAGAAGCCGTAACCGTCATTATCTTCATGATCACAAACCCAAATGGAGATTATATCCACAACAATTTAATCCGGCCACTGGGAATGAATCAATTTGTAGGAATTGAGGGTTGATGGAGTGCTTGTCGGACTACTTTTCTAAAACAGTCAAGCCCCGTTAAGCACTACCATGAACTTATTTGTTAATTTTCATAAAGTTTATCCATTGAACTACCTTGGTTATAAACACAATTTACTTCTTTTATATTTATGTTCATGCTGATTTTTATTTTTTATTTTTTTATTTTTTTGGGTCCAATGTTACCTCTTAAATTTAGTACATAGCATTCAATAATGCTATAATATAGGATTAATTTCACTTGGACCTTTAGGCAAAGCATATTCAAAGATTTCAACAATACCCTATAAAAGAAAATTTCTGTCCAAAAATTATTTCTCTCTCCTATATGGCATGATAAAATAACTTAATTGCCCTAAAAAAAAAAAAAGAAATCATTTTTTAAATTTATTTCATATACCATTTTTTCTATAATTATTAATATATACTAATGTTTCGTACATATACATATATATATAAACTTTTTCATTTCTAATATATATCTACATATTTACAAATATTAAATTTTGATTTACATTATTTTTGGAAAAAAATAGATATTAATTTCCAATATATATCTGATAAAAGATATTAGCTTTTCAGATTTATAAAAATACTCAATTATAATTTTAACCTTTGTCAGTTAAATTTTACAAAATATATTTAATAACAGGGAGTGTTTTTGAAAATTTTCAAACATCTGAATATAATTTAAAATAAGAATAAATCTCAAGGAGTTAAGTGAAATCAACCCTAATAATAATAATAGTAATAGAGTAGGGAAGATGATACAAAATTTTATAAATTAAATAAATCATTGGCAAAATTGAGGAGCATCTAATTATGAGCCATATTTTAATTTATAAGTTTATTATTAATTATGATAATAACTAAACAAGAATACAATTTGCTTTAATTTTACAATATATGAAAATTATGATTCAGATTTTAAAAATCTGACCGTTGAGGGTATGACCTCTATATGTAGACAAAACAATTATAGCCCAGCCAGTTCTAGTTTTAGGTTTTATCCAAAATCTCTTTGTGTTTTCAATCGCTAACGGTTCTTCTTTGTTATAGCAAGTGGGTTTCTTTACAAATTTCAAATTTCAAAAGAATTAGACCGTTGGGATCTCCATCACCTATCGGTTACTGAGGAAGTCGACAATCCAAGAGAGATTTGCCGTTTCGATTTCTTCAAAGGGGGAGACTGATGAGGATTACAATTTGGGTAAGGCAGAGGAATTAGGGTAAAGTATTTATGGTTTTCTTTTTTTACTTTACGATTTAGTTGCTTCACAAATCAAACAAAAAACTAAACCTTTTTTTTTTTTTTTTCGCTTTTCTGGGTTATTTTTCTTTTTCTTGTATCAGTTTTTCAGGGAAAATTGGGGGAAAAAGGAAAAAGAAAGCTTCTTCTGTGCGTGACTTTAAGTTAAAGCAGAGAGACCCAGAAAGAGGTGAATTTAACATTATTCCTTTTCATCTCTAATCGATAATAAACTTTTATTCCATTTATTTTTCCTTTTTGAGCTTTATCCTGAATTGAATTCAAGTAAAAAGAATGTTATTTTTCTGGGATTTCTTTTTTTTTTTTTTTTTTGGGAGATTTGCTTGGTTAATAACGTTCTATAAATTTCAATACTTGTTTTGTTCTTTTCAGCTGAAATTTTCTCTTTTCTTCTCGAACTCAAAAAAGTGGTTTATTTTTATTTTTTTGGGTTATTATATGTACAGTTAAAGGAGTTGGCATAGTCTAATGAGGTTCTGAGTGATCCTGAGAAATCTATGTATAATATGGTGAGGACGTGCTCAAGGATCGAAAGGGTGGTAGCGGTGGAGGCCACGACAGATTTGACATCTTCCAATCTTTCTTCGATGGCAGTGCTTTTGGAGGTTATAATTCAGTGAATTCTTCTCTCTGTTTATATGGTGTATATAGTCGTAAACCAGCAATTAGAAAAGGAAAAAGAAGAAAAAATTACTAAGAAGTTGAGCATACCTTTTTTTATAATCAGGTAGTCGCAGAGGCGGACCGAGGCAGAGGAGTGGGGATGATGTAGTGCACCCTCTAAAGGTTTCATTGGAAGACTTTATTTTGGAACCTCAAATAAGCTCTCACTTTCCTGGAATGTGATATGTTCCAAGTGCAATGGGTTAGTAAAAATTTTACCAATAGCAAGTATTTCTAGTTTACCTTTGACCTTTTTCTTCTTTAAAAAATCTCAGGATATAAATAAATCAGCCTGGGAAAAACTCAAAATGCCTTTAGGAAATTTAATCTTTATGAGAATTTCTTCATCATTGTTTTATCATTTCTCTTTTCATTTATATCCGTGGTTGATTTCATTCGGTGTTGTGTTACACATTTTGGGATTCTAGAGCTTCTGCTGAGCACATGGACGAGAGGTGGAACCATTCTGTGTTTATGTATCTAAGTTTGCACCTTTTTTGTCTGTATTTTCACATATGGGATGTCTACATTCACAGGGAGTCGATAAGAAGATGGATATATAGATGAGCATACAAGTTCATCTTTTGCCCCTTCTGTTTATGATAGGGTAAGCTAACCTTGACTTTTAAGAAACTCAAATTTTAAATTCTAAATTGATGATTAATCACCATGCCCAAAGCACATGATGAGCACTGGTCAGTGTTTAGTATTGAAATTTGTACAAGTAGGTAGATATGACACACATCATCACATGCATTTGGAATGGAATGAATGTAGTATATTCACTTTTTGCACTCAGTTTCATGCATAATATAATGATATACATGAATATATTACGCATACATATAAGCATGTAAGCAACCATGTATCTATCAGTACATCCCGCATACAAGCTTAATCCTGAGTTTGTGGGATTAACTCTCTCATCTGCACAACAATTTCCAACATTGATGATAAGCATGATAATTCCTTATTGAAGAATTTAATTTAAGCAGTAGTCCAATCTGGTATATTATATATTTTATGTTTTTATGTTTATGGTTGTGTAAAGATGAACTAACAGTAATAAGAATGGGTGGTTATTTAGGATTGGGAGAGAAGAGATCGCTTGGGGATTGCCCGGGGCTCTACCTCCCTTGTGTGGGTGTGTTGTGTTGGTGTCTCTGCTTTCTTTTTCTCCCCTGCATGGGGTTCTTTGTTCTCTCTTCAGTTTATTTTTCTCTCTTTCCTTCTTTACTTTTTTCCTATCTAATTTTTCTATCTGGTTTTTACTTTTTCTTCACTTTTTCTCTATAATCTCTCTCAGTATCTCTTCCTCAACTATCTCCATTTAATTCTCAATTCTTTCTAAATTCTCTCTACAATTTGTTTCTCTACTCTCTCTTGTTTTATTTCTCTCTTAATTACTTTTTCCCCTTCACTTTTCTCACTTTACTTTTTTCTCTCCAATTTTACTTACAGTCTCTCTTTTCTCTCTTTTTTTCTTTTGTCTTTATGCTTTCTCTCTTATTACTTTCCTCTTAACATTTTGTCTTTATATTTTTCTCCTAATTTCTCTCAACTTTCTCTGGTTTCTCTCTTCACATTGGGAGCAACATTATTGCGTTTTAGGGTAACTTGTTTATTTCATGGTTGGTAATTCCAAGTTTTCTAAAATTTCATTTGTCCGTGAAGATAAAATAATTAACTACTTTTTGAATCAACTATACTTTATTGTAATACTAAAATTATAAACAGTAAAAATAAAAAAAAGAATAGAAACCACAAAGAAAAATAAAGTTGAAAATTACTTTTTTTATTACGATAAAAACTTCTTTTACTAGCATCAACTGAAAAAGACCAAACTAATTAAAAGAAAATACTAAAGAAATTAAAATATTTAGTAAAATACAATATAATAATATAAAACACAATAGAAAATCTAAAATAAGAATCAAATTAATAAAAATAAATTTAAAAATAAACAATCAAATATTATTATCTTTTTGGCAAAAGTCAAACCAATAACATAATTAATTTTCTTAGAACCAACAAAATACAATATAATAATATAAATCACAATAGAAAATCTAAAAATAAGAATCAAATTAATATAAAAATTTAAAAATTAAACAATCATATATTATTTTTTTTGATAAAACTCAAACCACTAACATAATTACTTTTCGTACAACCAACTTTCAAGAAAAAAGAAAAAAGAAAAAGAAGAAGCATTTAATCAAAAGAAAACACCAAAAAAGTAATAACCTTTAAAGATAATAAATGAAAATACATTTAACATGTAAAAGTCTTCTTCCACAATAAATGAAATAAAAAAATTTTAAAAATACATAAAAAAAATCATTTAAACGAAAAAATAACATAACTTCTATTATTTGAAATAAAAATATTTGATCGAATTTTTTTAATACTGCACGTCTTTTACGTTAATTAATAGGCTAGAGAGTTCGAAGTAAAACAATAATAGGCATTAATATACATCATTAAACTATATTGTACAAATAATAAAATGTAGAATTATTTTAGTATTTACAGTTAGAAATGTTAGATGTAAAAGAAACGTTAACAGGAAAAATAGTAGTTTTACAATTGATTTTATACAAACAGCATGCAAATACTATATAAAAAAAATTAATGCAATCAAGAACAAATGAAATTTATGAAAACTTGGCATTACTAGCTTATGGAAAGAGAAACTAGAGAGACTTGCTAGAGAAATTTATAGAGAAAATGTAGAGAAGTAAAGTGTAAAGAAAGAGAGAAAGTGCATATGGTAGAAAGTATTATAGATAAACTAAAGAGTGGAGAGAAAGGCAAGAAAATGTAGTGAAATTGTAGAACAAAAAAGTAATGATGAGAAAATGCATGGAGAGAGAGTAGGGAGAAAATTAAGAGGGTGGGAGGGAAATGGAAAAGAGAAAACAAGAAAGGTCTTGAAATGGAGAATTAGAGGGGAGAAAAAAAAGAGAGAATAAAGTAGCGAAAAATGGAAAGGGGAAAAACTGGAAAGAGCAAGTGGGTGGAATAGAATTGGAGAATGAATGTTTGGAGAAGAAAATGGAAGGAGAGATGGGAAAGGGCAGACAAATAGGAGAGAGAATGAGAGGAAGAGCAGACAAATAGCAGAGAAAATGAGAGGAAGGGCAGACAAATAGGAGAGAAAGTAGGGGGGGGGGGGGTATTTTTTTATTTTTCCCCCTTTTTTTCATGTAACTATTTATTTTAATGTACCTTTTTTCAATTATATTGTATTTAATTAATCATATTTTCTAGAAACTTTTATAGAAAACTTGTTACATCATTTGGAAATTTACTAATTTTAGTTGATAATTTTGTGGTTCTGACCATGTAAAAGAGGTTCATGAATTTTCTTGTTATTTGAGTTTAGCCGAGTAATAAAGGTAATATTTCTATTGGCAAAAGTATAGAATTTGAATTTAAGTATAGAATTTCAATTTCCTGCCCCATGTTCAAAATTCTATATATCAATCATTTCTACCATGCATACGCAGAAAAAATTTGCCTTGGTTTGCATTATTAAATTTCAGTGTTGTGGTCTTTGGGAAAAAAATGATGTATAATCAGTGACGATTCCAGAAAATTTGTTTAAAAGGGCACCGTTATATATGTGATTATATTAATATATGGTGTGGAAAATAGTTGTAGTCTAACTAATTAGAAACTTAATTAAGAATTATTTTTTAAAAGAAAAAAAAATGTTGGGAAAAAAATATGAATTTCAATGGAAATAAAATGCATAATAAATTGATTGCAAATATATAATAATAATAATAATGATGATGATGATGAAATAGAATAAGCACATTCATTGAGGCAATATAAAAAATAAATCTGATTTTATTAGGTATCACCATTAAGCAATCACCCATCTCTAAGAACCCCATCTTCTTCTTCGTCGGTTTTGTTGTCATCCTGCTCGTCTTCTTCGCTGCTAAATCTCCCTCCAAACATGTCAAGGAGCTCACTCGACCTATAAACCCTAACTTCATCTCGCCACATCAACTGTATGATCAACTCCAACCATTACCAATCGCCTTCCACAACCACCTACTCCGACCGCTTCATACCCAGCAGATCTGGATCCAACTTCGCACTCTTCAACATCTCGACTCCGACCAATTCTCACGGCGATGGTGGTCGGGAAGACCATTCGAGTGCCTACGCCACTCTTCTCCGTTCTGCGCTTTTCGGGCCCGATGCTGGTGTCGTTCCTCCGGTGACGCCAGAGAAGCGGAGCTTGCCAATGAGCCCCCCCAGCCGGAATATTTTCCGTTACAAGACCGAGACTCGGCGGTCCATGCACTCACTTTCTCCTTTTGGGTTTGATGATAATGTTCCAGGGGTTAATCTTATCTCCCTCAAGACTCCAAGAAAAGTTCCCAGGTCACCCTATAAGGGAAAGTTTTATATGATTCTAAGTTCTGGGTTTTGTTTGTTTATTTGAATTTTCTTTGTTTACTGATTTGTGTTTTTGGGGATTAATGGTGAATTTATTTATTTAATTTTTTTTATCTTTTTTGTTGGAATATATAGGTTTTGGATGCAGCTGCATTGCAAGACAATTTCTATTTGAATCTTGTTGATTGATCTTCACATAATGTGTTGGCTGTTGGTTTGGGCAATTGTGTTTATTTATGGAACGCTTGTAGTAGCAAGGTTAGTTTGTTCTAAGCTTGGTTTTTTCGTTTAGATTTTTCTTTAAAATTGTAGTTTTTTCTTTTCTTATTTGATGCAAAACTGTCAATTTCAAAATTGCAGGTAACTAAGTTATGTGACTTGGGAATTGATGACAGTGTTTGTTCAGTGGGTTGGGCTCAGCGTGGAACACATCTGGCTGTTGGAACCAGCAATGGAAAAGTTCAGGTTAGAGATAATTAGTCAATCAATTTATTGTTTGAGGGGGTTTATTTCATTTGGTCAATGAAAGTGTGAAAACTAAGATGGAAAGAACCTATCCACAAATTCAGTAAATTATCCATAATCATTGACGAACCTGAAAACCCCTGTAAATTGTATATCACTTTATAGTTTTCAGTTTAAGTTTAAAAATAATCAAAAGCATGTGAAGAATTATTTTAGATTTTACCAGAGAGAGCCACAATCAGTCTAATGAAAGTCGATGCATCTGTCATCCTCGTAGCCACCATTAGAACCAATGTATACTAATATTCTTGCTAGGCTGCTTTAAGCTCTTTTAAGCCTGTTTAAAAATATTAGAAACAAAGCATATCAGTGGGTCACATCAACACTTTTTAACAATTAGACTAAAGTATCACGGTAGCTCCATGTACAGTTTCTTTCATTTTGCTTTTTTTGGGAGCATGGGGATTACAACTGGAGATGTGTGAGAAACACTTTCAAGTATTCGTAGCCAAGTATCCATGAATTTGGGAGTCTTGTATTGGTTAAATATGCAAGACATGTTCATATTGGTACCCGTATCTGAAGAAAACCCATTTAGATGCAATTGGCTTAGTCAGTTACAGTTAAGATAATGTTGAAAAGTTGAGACCTAGAATGCAATTTGTTCTTTATTTGATTTGTGTAAACAGGGATGATGAGTGATTAAAAGTGGAGATGAACAATCTTGTATCTGTCACCATAATCGAAGCTTGCTTGTATTCCAGTTTTGATCTCTGTAATTCTGCCACCACTCCATTGGCTGTGTATGTCCTCAGCTATAGCCTTTTTTCTTTGTAAAGCCTCTTCTTTCTTTTTTCTTTTTTTCTAAACAGAGAAAATGGCTTCGAAAGAAGAAGAATGGATTTTTGAGATTTCTTACTGCAGCAGAAGATCGACAACATAAAGCGAATGTGACATTTTGGTCCATTGATTCTAGCCCTTAAGAGTTCGTAAACAATGGATTCTTTATCATCTTTTTCTCCTTTCCTATAAGCCTGCCCAAAAAAAAAAAAGTCATATCAAACATATAAAGATGGTAATGGAGTATTTGCCTAGCTGTGCACAGGAGTTTTACATGCAACGATTGATTTTTTTTTTTTTTTTCTTTTTTCTTTTTTAGTGAATGATGCAAAACAATTGGTTAGACATTGAGAGGAGCAGGAACATAATATTCACATGCTACAAAACCAAAGTACATAGTACACACATCCCTTTCTAAAATCTCCTTTTTTAAGTACAATAAATAAATAACTTGGACGATTTGCTTTCACTTTTAGAGAGCTTCAAGCCGTATGAAGATGGGATGGCGTAGTGGCCCTAGACGAAGCCATAGCCCAGTTAACCGTCGAAAGCAGAGCAGCATCGGACAAGATGGGGTAAAGACAGTAAATTATCCATACCATATTTGACTTGTTAAAAAATATTTCTATGGTGAAAAACACAAGGGAAGGATGCATAGAATGAAGATATTGATGTTCATGCTTTTTATATGCCTTTATTTTATCATATTAGTCTAATTTCAGAGTGGTTCAAATTTTTTTTTTATTGATAATGTTCGGATCATTTAAAAGAATATATAAACAATAACATCATGCTTTTGTTATGTATTTAATATTATATGATAGTTGTTTTTATTATTTTATTTTATTTTTGTTCTAAAGCATTGGGATATTGTCTTATTATTTTTGTAGCTAAAGGATGCTTGCTCTGTAAATGACTATGCTTTTGTTATGTATTTAATATTATATGATAGTTGTTTTTATTATTTTATTTTATTTTTGTTCTAAAGCATTGGGATATTGTCTTATTATTTTTGTAGCTAAAGGATGCTTGCTCTGTAAATGACTATGTATTGTTTCACTACATTTCTAATTTGTAAGCAAATAACTTGGTTCTGTCTTCTACATCAAAGATTATTTTTTAATAGAGGTAGTATCTACAAGTCTTCCCTCCCTCAATTTCTCGGTTTCTTCAAAGGGCCGAGACTGACGAATCAAGGAAATTTCCGGTATGGCCGAGGAGGCTTCTCTGTTTTTTTTATTTTTTATTTTTTTGAAAGACTTTCATGGAAAAGTTTAGCTTTTGTATCATGGTTTTCTTTTTCTTTCACGATTTAGTCTCACCGTAAGAATATCAAACATTTTTTTTTTGTAGCATTGATAGTGTGTTAACAATAAATTATTAGTGAATTGTGGAGCGCTAACGGTATTAATTATAACTGCAATTTCTATTACATATTATCTTAATTTGATGGATTGGTTATGGTCTGGTTATTACTTTTAATAAATATTTGAAATGTCTTTCTCGTAACGTCTGTAAATCAGGAACTCATTTACATGATTGTTGAAATAAATAAAAAGCCAAATCAGAGCTAAGTGACACACACAAAGAAGAAGGCTGACTTCGCCAAAAAGCATATAGCCGCGAATATTAACATGTAGGTAATTAATACTTTCTCCTGTTAATTTTATAATGAGTATTTCTAATACTTAGTTTATGGTAGTTGTAGTTGATTGCCTTGTATTATATATTGCAGATATAATTAGAGTTTATAGAAATTTGGTTTTGTGAAATAAGAGGTTTCAGATACTAAGATCACAATTTTACGTGTGATGATATATGTTTTCAGAGTCTTGACATAAAATGCTTAGCCTATTTTGAATGTTATTCAAAAATTGGGCTTGGAGCACCATGAAGAGGTTATTTATTTGAGAGATGAAGGGGGGAAAGGAAAATCTGTATCAAATATATTAGTTCAACTCTTAAATTATTTCAAATTTGTCAAGATTATGGAAAAAAAAAAAAAATTGAAAAAAGGGTGGGGTTTAGTATTTTACTTTAATGTTCCATGTCTTCTGCTTATTTGCTATACCCACGAGAACACAGGATGAGAAGTTATCTGGGGGATTCTCCACTATACTTGCTTAGTAGTTAATTATCATGCCCAAAACAAATGAGCAGAGCTTCGCTGTTAGTATTGAAATTTTTGAAATTTAAATGAGTAGGCGAATGGAATATATACCATATAAACATGTGAACATCAATATTGCATCTACTCAGCACAGGCACGTATAGACGTACATTGACTCTCTCAAGTTTTTTAATTGGGCAGTGCATGGTGATTGAACCTTTCAAACATTGATGATGATGATGGCTGATTGCTGATTGTTTTGAAGAATCTAAGCACCTCTCAAATTAGTAGTAGTAATAGTAGTAGTACTAGTGGTATATCGTCTTCTACAGTCTTTGTATATATCGTATATAGTTTTGTGATTCTGGCTTGTGATTCTGTCGTGTAAAGATGAACTAGTAATAATGATAAGAATGGATGATTCTTGTGGTTTGGGAGAGACAAGAGACAGCTCAGGGATTACTCGGGGCTTTCTTCTCCTCCTGTGGGTTTGGGTGTGTTGGTGTTTTCTGCTTTCTCTTTCTCCCTTTGCATTCCCTTTCTTTCTTCTCTCTTCAATTTTGTTTCCTTTTTTCATTCTCTACTTTTTTTCCTATCTAATTTTTCTCTCTAGTTTTCACTTTTCTTCACCTTTTTCCTTTCTCATTTCTCTCTCTATTTCTTTCTATACTATCTCTATTTAATTCTCACCCTTTCTAAATTCTCTCTTCATTGTATTTCTCTACTATCTTTTTTATTTCTCTCTTTAATTACTTTCCCACCTTCACTTTTCTCAATTACTTTTTTCTCTCCAATTTTATTTACAGTCTCTGTTTTATCCTTTTTCGCATTTTATCTTTACTCTTTCTCTTATTACTCTCTTCCTCTTCTTCTTTGTCTTTATAATTTCTCTTCTAATTTCTCTCAACTTTATCTACTTTCTTTTTTCGCTTTTGGATTGCCATTATTGCGTTTTAGGCTAAATTGTTTATTTCATGGTTAGTCATGCCAAGTTTTCTAGAACTTCATTTGCCCTGGAAATGCAAAAACTAATAAATAAACATCCACTGTTAAATTAACGACTGTTAATTTATAATAATATAAAAATTAAAAGTTTTATTTTTCTACGTGAACATTCAAAAACTTAAAATATAAATGACAAATAAAAAAGACTACTTTCTTTTTATAAGAATCAACTAAAAAATTTAAAACATTTTAAAAAAATAAAACATGCTAACAAAAACACTAAGATAGATAAAATTTCAGAAGATTGAAAGCTTATAAAATAAAAAATACTACTTTTATTTTATTCTTTACAACTAACAAAAATAATATATATATATATATATATATATATATATGTATATATATATATATATATGTATATATATATATATATGTATATATATATATATATATATGTATATATATATATATATATATATATGTATATATATATATATATATATATGTATATAGATTACCAAAATAATAATAACAATAATAATAATAAATAGAAATACTAAAATCTTTTAATCAAATCATTGAAATAGTAAACAAACTGATAACTGCTCAGAGTGAACATCCTAACAAGCTCATGTAAAACTATGTTAAAAAAAAATTTCTTGATTATGATAAAAATAGAGAATATATGTTTTTATTAATACTGCTCATTTAATTAGTATATCTATTGTAAAAAAAATCTCAAAGTACATATAATAACTATCAATAATAATATTTTCAAAATAAAATACTATGTATAATAATAATAATAATTAATAATACTAGTTCATCAATAATAATAACGATAACAAATCAACCAATAAACCATACTTGTACTGCTCATTGGTAGCTAGTGTTAAAAAATCTTAAAGTACGTAAAAGAACTATCAATAAACTTTTTATCAAAAAAATAATATATATATATATATATATATATATATATCAATAATCTAGAGTTATACATGAATATAAAATGTAAATTTTTTTTTATTTTTTTATTTACGTTATTAGCCTTTTACATTTAGGGTTATATGAAAAGATAACACTACTAGTTTTAGAATTTATTTTCTTATATAATAGTATAAAATAGCTAAGTTTAAACATTTTGGATTTTTATCCTAGCAGTCAAGAAAATAGCTAAAAAACACAGTATTGATGTGGTAAGGAAAACGAAATTTATGAAAACTTGGCATTATAACTACATATGGAATAAAGGATTTTTCTTGTGATAATGATACCAAATGGGAAACAGAAGCTGTGGAGCTTGATAGAGAAGTTATAGAGGAAGTGTAGAGCAAGTGTGAAAAGAGAAAGTGACATGTAGAAAGTTTAGAGATAAAGTGAGGGAAGAGATGGTGGAGAGAGACAGTAGTGAAACGGTAGAAAGAAAAGTAGTGATGAGAAAATGTATGGGAAGAGTTTTTGTAAAGAGAAAATAATATAGGAAAGGGTCTTGAAATAGGGAAACAAGAGGAAAAAAATAGAGAGGGAATGAAGTAGAAAAATGGAGAGGGAGGGGGAATCTGGAAAGAGAAAGTGGTGGAAGAAGTGGAGAAAGGAATGTTAGGGGAGAAAGTGGAAAGAGAATGAGAGGAAGACCATAGAAAAGGAGAAAATAGAGGGGGGTATTTTCTTTTTTTTCTTAGTATCATGTAACTGTCTTTTTTCATATGAATGTACTTATTGTAGAAGTTGATTACAAATTACACACATAGTGAACAACTTATAAGCAAGTTAATGGAAGGAAAACATGAAAACAAAGGCTAGGCACTTTTACTTTTTTCAAAGGAACCAAATAAGCTATAGGAAACATATACACCGAATGACACAACCACTAGTACTGCTGCACCTATGTTTATCAGAGTCTTCCTCTCTTCATCCTTTTTTTATGGATGTTCCTAATAATTCCTTAATTTGCTTCTCTTTTGTTGTTGTACCTACTAACTTCTTTTTCTTTTCCTTTTCCATCTCTATAACCTTATTTGGCACTGCACTAATATCAGCTGTTGATAACTCTTTACCTTTCTTCATTCTTTCCTTTTCCTGCAAATATATATTTTGATCTTTTGCCTTTTCATCTGTTTTCTTTGATGAAGGTTCAATGATACCCCTTTTTTGTTGACCCTTCCTTTTGCTGATCATCAACAACATTTTTCAAAGGATGATCAATGATCTTCTGGTCATTTCTTTGTTTACCATAATTCTCTGCATCCAAAACACCTTTTGGAGGAATACCTTCTTGATCTCTCTAACAACGATTTATCAGAAGGTATACCGATGGAACTAACAGATCTCACTAAAGTTGGTACTTTGAATTTGTCAATGAATCATTTGACAGGTCAAACCCCATCAAGCATTGGGGATTTTGAGTGGATTGAAACTCTTGATATCTCCATGAACCAAATTTCTGGTCCAATCCCACTTTCAATGACTTCTCAATCTCTCATACAATAACTTGTCTGGAAAAATCCCAACCACCAATCAGTTTCTGACCCTTGATGACCCATCAATCTACCAAGGAAATGTTGGTATCTGTGGAAGATCTCTGTCAATTGAATGTCCTGAAAGTGGCCAAAGCAAACTAGGAGGTGATGAAGAAGACAGAGATGGAGATGGTGGAGATAAATTTTCCTTCCATAGGGGATCATAACATCTTAAAATGGTAACCGACTTTTATTTGATAATTCTACTTCCAAAACCACCTTTCATTTTATCAAATGATTCTAATTCAATTTAATTCGGCAAATAATTAATAATTTAAAAAAATATTTGACCTTTAGTTGTTTCTGTAAAGTGAAAAGAAAAGATGGAAAATACAAGCTTGATTGAACTTACAAGTTGCTTTATATCTCTCCATCAAAGCTTTCCTAAATTCCTTCGTACACTTTATAGGATAGAACAATTATTACAACAACACAATTTGAAAAAGGAAAAAAAGTAAAATAAGGCAGCTTGGCATAGAAATTATCATTCATGTAAAAAGTAAATTGACTACTCTGTTTCCAACTTTTTTAGCAAAGCCAAAGTAGGCATGTCTCCAAGATTTCTTAATGATCAAGCTACCTAAAACACCCCAAAACTCCACAACAAAGCCTAATGACATGCTGACGAAGAAGCCTATCGTCTCATAAGCATCACTGTCTTTCTCTTCTTTCTCTCCTCTTGCTGCATGTTGGCTGCTGTCTGGACAATCACTTTGCAAAGGCTTTCCACAAAGGCCGACATTGCCCTGATAGATTGATGGATCATTGAGTGTCTGAAACTAATTGGCAGTTGGGATTTTTCCAGACAGGCCATTGAATGAGAAGTTCAAATGACTCAGAAATGTTAAAAAGACCATGCTAACTGGAATTTCACCAAAAAAGTTTTTACCAGAGAGGTCAAAAGTTTTTGACATTGTCAAGTACCTTATGGTCGTTGGAATCTTCTTCGTCAAATGACTAGTCGATAAATTCAAAAGTTTGCAGTTTTTGGAGTTTTGTTAGCTCCACAGGAATCTCCCATGATAACTTATTATTGGATAGATCAACGCTATTGATAAAGGATAGAATGGAATACTTGTATTTTGGCTTTCTTCCCTTCGTCACTACCCTGAAACTTTCCCTATTAAGTGCCCTTTCAAAAAGTAAATGTAGATCATAATTAGAGAAACTTAGATCACCTATGCAATGTGGTATATGGCCTGGCAAATTATTCTGTGAAAGGTCCAACACATGAAGTTGGGAAAGGCTACAAAATTTTGTATGGATGTCTCCAATAATTAAGTTCGAAAAGGTCATGCATTCTCCTATCCAAGTTGGAAGTTTCCTAGAAAATTTGTCATCACCAAGATCAAGACTAAAAAGGAAGGAATAAGTTTTCAAGGATGAAGGAATTTATCCAAAAAGATTGTTGTTAGAGATAATCAAAAGATATAGAGTTGTTTGATGACCAATCGAACTTGGGATTGTTCCAGAAAGACTGTTGTTTGACATGTCCAAAAGTCAAATGATGAAATATTTTTCCACATATTAGGAACATGACCCGCAAGATGATTATTTAGAGATCCTTAAAAATTCCAACCGAGTTAGATTACCTATGGACAATGGTATGCTTCCATTCAGTGAGTTCAAAGATATGTCCAAGACAATAAAAATGGCACTGCTTTGCCAATGTTGGGAGGAATTGGCCCAGAAAGATGATTTTCATTAGATGGCAAAGAAGAAATATTTGTTGAGAAAAGTGGGAGGTGACCATTGAAGTGGTTTGAGCTCAAATCAGTTGTTGAATCATCATTAAACCCTGCCACTGATGTTATTATGAGCAAAAGCTAGTTCATGCAGCTGCAAACCCAATTGGAAAAACCAATTTGGTATGGCGTCAGCAATCCCATCATTGTTGAGTACCAATGTGGTAAGCTCATTTTGATTTTGAAGCCATATTGGAAACTTAGGACCCAATTGGCATGATATGATGGTGAGGTGTTTTGAGTTTAAAAGGAGGTATCCAATCAAAGCTCGCATTGAAAGCAGAGTAATGTTTGAGGATTGGTTATCAATTGATAACTCTTTCAAGCTTAAAAGATTCATCAGATGAGCTTCTGTTATGACACCTTCCCATAAGTTTTCTGAGATGTCTAACACACTCAGCTTTGAGAGTCATCCTAGGCTTTTGGTAATGACACATTTGATTATTTAATAGGTAAAGTTCTTCCAATGATGTAAAGTTTCCTATGGATTCTGGGATTGAACCTTGAAATAAATTATTCTGAAGTCGAAGAACTTTTAGGCTCTTAATATATCCTAAAGAATTGGGTAGATCTCCCACAAGTCCATTGGAGCTCAAGTATAGTTTCTCTAAGCTGTTGTGGAGCATCTACACAATCTGTTGACAAAATGTGTTACATGAACGGAAACTTGGTTGTGAGAGAAGTCGAGCGTTTCAGAGAAGTCAAATAAGCAATTGCATCCGGATTCAGTGTTCGGTGGATATAATAGTTGTGGTTTAGGAAAAACCAATCAAGTAGTGTGCAGTTGATATAATTGTTTGAGAGGTGAAGCACTGAAAGAGATTTGAAGTTAACAAACGGATGAGTGAGATCCTTAAGTCCACAATACGGCAAGTGCAATTCCAAGAGTGATGGAAGCTTACTAACAGTTTGAAGCTAGTATGATGCAGCCTAGCCCAAATTCCAGTCTCCTAAGTTAAGATACTTGAAAGATAAAAGACCAAAGGCCATTGCAGGATACTTCTGTATTTGTTAATGAAGATGTAATTACGAACTATATTTAGATCCAGATAAGTCAATCTTGAGACATTTGCAAAACTTTGTGGAACAGCTCCTAAAGTAAAAATATCCAAAAAGATTGAGATACCTTAGTTTCCGTAATGATCCAATGAAAGAAGGAATTGGGTGACCATAACCAAAATAATTCATGCTCAAGTCCCAAGTACTTTAAATATTTCAAAACAAGCAAAGGGGTTGATCTTACAGTTCCATGGGAAGTCTTTCACATAGAAAATAGATGACGATAGGTTGCGAAGATTGAGCTTCATCACACGTCTGGTTAGCAGTATACTCCTTCCCATTCGCAGAAATCAAGGCCCACCCAAGATGAGAGTCTTCCTGAAGGATCTGTTAGGCAGTCTGTGAAGTGGAGAAGAACTTTCCACTCCTCATCTATGCAATCCATACCACGATCACCATCACCGAAACAGCGTCCATTAAAGGATGCAATTATTATTCCACAGAGACTTAGAAGCCAGAGAAGTTGAATATTGGAAGGAGAACTAGTTGTTTGACCCACCATGCTTGTAATGGTAGCCAACCTGCAAATCAGATATATATCTTATGTTCGGTGCAATGTTTAAAACCGTTTTACAATAATATCAATTAAATTTATGATGCTCTGTTTTGTATATTTCATGTTTCTGTTTTTGTTCTCCACTGTTTTGTCGTTGATTTGTTTTACATGAAACTTAGTGATCATCTGAGTGAGTTGTAGTCAATGATACGTAATACTATTTAATTCTTTTGGAGGAACATAAATGATTAATTAATTTGAAGCCTGCAACAGTGGAGATTTAACTAAATCAAGATAATTATGTGCCATGTGTTTATTCTTTAATTCTATCAACAAATGTTCTCTAAATCTAAAATGTAGCTAATAACCTAGGTGAGATGTTGCAAATTTACAAAATAAATACTATGTGGACTAATAAAGTGGTGAAACATGATTACTAATTGAATTGTTCAATTAGCATTTGTTATTTACATTTGATATATAGCGAGCTAATAACCTAGGTGAGATCTTTCAATATAAATCCTATATGTGGACTAATAAACTGGTGAAACTTAGTTAATTAATAATTGAATTGTCCTATTACTGTTTAATATTGGATTTTATACACTTATTGAATTAAACTTTTTTTTTTTTGGTGTTAATATATGGCCAGATAATTTCTTATGCCAATAATATTTATGATTTGTTTTGTCGTTAATTTTATAGGCAATAATTTCTTTATGTATTTAAAAAAAAAATGGTCGGAGCTTATTCCAATATTGTACAAATCTATGATCAACAACAAAATATATTTACTTGCTAAATTACCAATATATTTTGGGACATAATATCAAAATATAGTTTACTGGGAATACTTTTATTAATATTGTTAAATAAATAAAAAAGAAAGAGGAAATCAAAGATTTAATAGTATAACACAGAATTATTTCACTATGAAAATAACAAAAAACGAGACAAAGAGAAACGATTTTGAAACATGCAATCTGATGGGCTTGCTTTCAAAACATCCAAGGGTGTATCTTTGCGACAAACATTCTTCAAAACATTGACAAGCAGACGCTCTTCACTCTTTCAGCAAAGCGGAAATACGCAATTCTCCAAGACCTCTTGATGATCAAAGTTCCACAAACTCCCCAAAATCCCACAAAAAACCCAATCACAATGCTGATAATTAAGCCCAGTTTCTCAAATTTATCTCCACCATCTCCATCTCCATCTCCGTCTTCTTCATCACCTCTTGGTTTACTTTGGCCACTGTGATTAGGACATTCAGTTAACAAAGGTCTTCCACAGAGACCGACATTTCCTTCGTAGATTGATGGGTCATCAAAGGTCAGAAACTGATTGGTGGTTGGGATTTTTCCGGACAAGTTATTGTACGAGAGATTGAGATGGTTCAGAAATGTTAAAGAAGTCATTGAAAGTGGGATTGGACCAGAAATATGGTTCATGGAGATATAAAGAGTTTCAATCCACTCTAAATTCCCAATGGTAGATGGGATTTGTCCTGTCAAATGATTCATGGACAAATTTAAAGTACCAAGTTTTATGAGTTTTGTTAGTTCCATTGGTATACCTCCCGATAAGTTATTGTTTGATAGGTCAATGCTATTAAAGAGGTATAAGGTGGAATCATATAACAGAGCTCTTCCTTTCGCCACCACCTTCAATTTTCCTTGGTATGTGATTTCGTCTATGCCTTCAGATTTCAAGCCACTAAGATTGCCAATGCAATGTGGAATGTGACCGGTGAGATGATTGTGAGACAGGTCCATTATGTGAAGTTTGGAAAGCCCACAAAACTGATGAGGAATGTTCCCACTGAAGGAGTTGGACCGCAAGCTCAAGATCAACAAGTTGTGCATACTTTCTCCTATCCAAGCTGGAAGCTTACCTGTAAATCTGTTATCTCCAAGATCCAAATTAACCATGTTAGCGCAGTTTTGCAAAGATGAAGGAAGTTCACCTGAAAGTTTGTTGTTTGAGAGAACCAATAATTCAAGTGAACTTAGAGAACCCATTGTTGTTGGGATTGTTCCTGAAAGATTGTTATTTGACATGTCCACTATATACAAGAATTGTTTATCTTCCCACAAATGAGGAATCTGACCTGATAGTTTATTGTTGGAGATAATTAAGGTTGTCAATCCCGTTAGATTTCCAATGGACAAGGGAATGCTTCCACTCAAAGAGTTTTCAGAGATATCTAAATCTGATAGCAAAGGCATTGCTTCACCAATGTTAGGGGGAATTGGCTCAGAAAACAGATTGTCCCTTAGAGAAAAGATGGTAATGTTTGATGACCAAATTGGAAGAGGACCCTGAAATCTATTTGTACTCAGGTCGGCAATGCTTTCCTTGTTGAATCTGAATGAGTTTGGCACCCTGCCGCTTAGTTGATTATAAGCCATTTCCAGTCTGCCGAGCCGCAAATCCAAATTCAAAAACCAGTTTGGTATGGTGTCTGAAATCATAGCATTGTTGAGTATTACAAAGGTCAGCTCACTTTGATTTTTAAGCCAGGTAGGAAATTTGGGACCCAATTGGCATGATCTTATGAGGAGGTACGTGAGTTTAAAAGGAGGTATCCAATCAGAGTTAATTTTGAAGACCAAAGAAATATTTGGGGATACTTTATCCATTGTCAGCTCTGTCAAGCTTGAAAGATTAGCGAGATGAGTTTCGGTTATGACACCTTCCCATATGTTCTCTGAGATGTCTAGCACAGTCAGCTTTGAGAGCTGTCCAAGACTCTTTGGGATACCACTCAGTATATTACTGGATAGTGAAATTTCTTCCAAAGACGTCAAGTTTCCAATTGAGTTTGGGAGTGAGCCTTGAAATAGGTTATCTGACATTTGAAGGTACGTTAAACTCTTTAAATATCCTAAAGAGTTAGGTAGATTTCCTTTCAGCTCATTGTACCCCAAATTCAAAGTCTTTAAGCTGCTTCTGGAGCATCTCAATAAGCTATCCAAAACATCAGTTATTTCACCTGTAATTCTATTTTGCGAAAGATCCAGACTCCGCAAATTGCATAATTTACCCAAGTTTTTTGACAACTGACCCTCAATGGTATTCAGTGAAAGGTCAAGCTTTTGAAGTGACCCTAAATAAGCAATTTTATCTAGAAGTGGCCCATATAAGTTGTTGGAGTTAAGGTCAAGATGAACCAGGCTTTTGAGATTGAACAGCCAGTCTGGTATTGTGGAGTTGAATCCATTGTTTGAGAGATCAAGCACCACAAGAGAGGTGAAATTAAGAGAAAGAAGGGTTAAAGGAAGGTTGGAAAGTTGACAAAAGGGTAAGTGCAATTCCAGGAGTGTTGGAAGTCTGTTAACGGTTTGTAGCCAATCTGTTGCAGACATGGACAAGTCCCAACCTCCTAAATGAAGGTATTTTAAAGAAGACAGACTAGAAAGCCAGTACAGGCTACTTTTGGTTAACTCAAATTGGTCAACTTTATTGAGATCAAGATATACCAATCTTGATAGGTTCCCAAGACTTGGTGGAATAGTTCCACCAAAAGATGCACCAGAAAGATTGAGATATCTCAAGCTTTGTAATGATCCAATGAAAGAGGGAATTTGGGAACCTCCAAAATCAATCTTGCTCAAGTCCAAGTAATTTAGATCTTTCAGAACAATCAAGGATGGATCAATCTTACCGCTCAAAGTTTGTGTTGTTCCATCACCATCCAAACTGTTTGAGGAGGGGCTGCGAAGATTGAGCTCGACCACGTGTCTGGTTCTGTTGTTGCAGCTTACTCCTTCCCATCTACAACAATCATCTCCCACCCATGATGAAAGCCTACCAGAGGGATCTGCTAGGCCTCGCTTGAACTTGTCAAGCGCTTTCCTCTCAGCATCTCGGCATGCTACCTCAAGCTCACCAGTGGAAAAACTGAGCTTTGTTAGAAATAGAATTCCGCACAGACATATAAAGAAACACTTTCCATTAATGAAAGTGCTGCTATGTTTCATGGTTGCCAAACAAGGATACAATTTTTTTTTTTTCTGTTTTTGTTTTTTTTTTTTTTTTTTTTTTCTTTTTTGGGGCTGTGATGCAAAATGGATAATATAGGAAATTGTAACTGATGCTGATATATTGTTATAAAAAATTGATCATGATCTGGTTTTATAGCTGTTTGGAAATCAGTTTGACCTGACTTGACTCGGGGTTTAATGGGCTTATAGTTACAGTATTTCAAGGAGATTGCTATGAATTGGGTTGGTATTGTAATGGTCTTATTCCCTTTTAACGCAGTAAGAAAAATTTTCCCATCTTGAATACGGCAAGTTGAGAACATTGTAGAAAATTATGTCATATAATTAGGAAGACTTAGCATGAACATTGTCTCAAAGTCGTAAAAGGATATAATGGTTTGCTGATCTTCTCGTTCTGGTCTCCTTTGTTGGAAAATTGCAATTTGGTGTTCCAAATTCTATGCAGATTTTTCATTTCATACCCTCCGTACATAATTTATTTATTTACTAATCTAATTTTCCAACCCAAATATGTCTGAAAATATTCGTTTTCAGTTTTTTTTTTTTTTACTCAAATCCTTGGACCCAGGTTCTACTTTAATTAAGGTGCTATTCTAAAATGGTACTGGTTCTTTTTTTTTTTTTTTTACGAAATTATTTCTTTCTTTATTTCTTTCTTTTTTTCTTCAAAAATAAAATGAATTGATTTTTGATTATTAGCAGTATTATTCATCCTCAACCTTCAATATTTGATATTAATATTTCTAAGTGTAGGAACAAATGAGGAAGTGCTGGGACACTTTCTAAGTGCGCATGGGATTGGCATTTCTATATTGCGCTCATAATGGTGGTTTCATTCTCTTTGTTGATCATCAATGCTTAGAAGGGATAGCAGAGTATTGCTTAAGGATTTTTCCAAAGAAAAGAAGATGGACAAAACAGCAAAAAATGCATTGATTTATAATTATTGGTTGTACAAAAGTATATGTTGAGAGAGATTGCATACTTTGTACATTCCACTCTATCCTATTTGCTTGTTACTTTAAGCATGTCAAATTAATTGTTTTATATATAATATTGAAAGCATATTATGTGTGTGTATATATATATATATCTATAGGAATTCTATCGTGCAGACGTTGCATTTTTTTATCCTGCGGACTATCTAAAAAATGATGGTTTCTTGAGAAACCGTTTTATTGATGATGGTTTCTTTAAAAACCTTGCTTTTGGGAACGTCCGTACTATAACAAAATGCAGACATCCATATTATAGAAGGCCTATATATATCTATACAGATTTTGAAGAAGATCACTATCTATGCGGTTGAGATGGTGGATATTTTCTGTCCTTTTTTTTTTTTTTTTTTTTGGTCCTTCTGTTCCCTTATATAATTTAAAAATTTTCCCACTTGAATTCAGAGAAAATGTAAAACAATGTGAAAAATAATGTCATACATATTCATAGTATAAAGAAAAGGAAAATTTTCAATGATTGTTGAGTATGGACAGAAGAGACGTAACAATATTGTCTCCCTTATGGTCATTTGTTGGAATTCCAATTTGTGGTTCCAAATTCTACGTAGACCTGCAATTTCATTCCCGCTCTACATTTTTTATGTCTCAATTTCACTACATTTTTTTAAGGCTCATAAATGATGTTCAGTGGGTTAATGAATGGAATAAACATGTTCCTTAGAATTTTCCAAATGACTATGAATGTGTTTGGACTTGGAAAGAAATTGATATGCCGTCCTATTTGTTCCATTTATTGACCATGACTTTTCATGGAGAAAAAACTTTAATGTGACTGTCGTGTGCCTCACTCTGGGTTCCACAAATAAGTGTGATTAAGACACACAGTAGGAAGAACGCACTTAAAAGTCTTCTTCCTTTTCATACATAGCATTTCTAGTCTTTTTTAGTTTTTTTATCTGTTTAATCACAAAGTTAAGTTTTACAAAATTACCGTGTCAGTAATATGACTAGACCGGCCACAAATGTTCCAAACCAAATAGTAGTTGTCATGGAAGCTTTTTGGTCTTCCTCTTAAGTCCCAAAAAAAAAAAAATCTTTGCCATAGTGGACAATAGCATCACACTTCTAATTTCAAAACACTTCATTTTATCAGACGGTTCTAAGAATTCAATTTAATTTTGCAATCAATTAATAATTTAAGAAAATATTTGAAGTTTTATTTGTTTCTCTAAAGTAAAAAGCCAAAAAAAAAAAAAAAAGAGAACGAAAATACAACTTAATTGAACTTACAAGTTGCTTTACTAATTTCTCATTAATTTATAAAGTAGTTTGCTTTGGGGTCGGGGTATTATTGGAAAGAGTTTGTATTTGGAGGGTGGGTTCTGGGTACGATCCATCAGACTTCATAAGGATAATTGGATTACAACATCCAATTCTTTTATCAGCGTTATCATCTCATTCTTAATTTGAAAATACAATGGTTTCTGAGTTGTTTAACTCCCTTCAGAAGTTGGGATATGCAAAAGGTTAATGGTAATTTTTAATGGCTCCAAGTAATGTCCGGCTTTTTATTTGGAGGGCATGTTCTCCAGCTTTTCCCTGTGCATAGTTAATTTATAGTAGACACATCCGGAATGATGGGGTTTGCAGCTTATGTAAAAAAGGTGAGGAAACTATATTACATATGCTATATGGGAATGTTGAAATGCCAATTCAGTTTGCATAGCAACGCCAAGATGATTTCTGCTTTAGCTAAACCATTTTCAAGGTTGTACTCTTCGCTTGCTATTGAATTGCTAGCTGTGAAGGAAGCAATTCAGTTTTTTTAGGCGGCATTCAGATTATATGAATGTGGAAATATCTAGGGATTCTAAAGAAGCAATTAGAATTATTACTGATAGTGATGATTATATGGGTGTTGAGCTTTATTTAGTAGCTAGCTGATATATAAGAGTATTGTTAGCTTCTCATAATCAGTTTATTGTACTTATGCTCCAAGAGAAGCAAATAGACCAGCCCATAAAATAGCTCGTCAATCTTTAACTTTGTCTTGTGCATAAGTTTGGATGGTTGAAGGGCCAGATTCTCTCTTTTTTCCCTTTCTTAAAGTGATGCACGTATGTGTAATTCTTTGTTGATTTAATAAAAGTTCAAATTTATTTCAAAGAAAAGTTTTCCTAAATTCCTTGGCACATGCAATTAATAGCATAGAACAATTATTACAAAAATACCAAAGATAAAATGTAAAAAAGGCATGAAAAAAAGCAAACTAACTATTCTGTTTCCAAGCCTTTCAGCAAAGCCAAAGCGGGTATGTCTCCAAGATTTCTTTATGATCAAATTAATAACTTCTTTAAACACCCCTAAGCAAAGCCTAATGACATGCTGATGAAGAAGCCTAGCGTCTCATACACTCAAAAACATCATCACCATTTTTCTCTTCTTTCTCTCCTCTTGCAGTATTTTGGCCGTTGTCCGATCAATCAGTTTGCAAAGGCTTAACACAGAGGCCGACGTCACCTTGATAGATTGATGGATCATCAAGGGTTTCAAACCGATTTGCTGTTGGGATTTCTCTGGACACGTTATTGAATGAGAGGTTCAAATGATTCAGAAACGTTAAAGAAGCCACGCTAAATTTCACCAAAAAACTTGTTTTTTGAGAAATCAAGAGTTTCTAATATTTTCAAGTTTACCCATGGTTGTTGAAATCTTTCCTGCCAAATGATTGGTTGATAAATTCAAAATTTGCATTTTTTTGAGACTTGTTATAGCTCCACTGGAATCTCCTATGATAACTTATTATTGGATAGATCAATGCTATTAACAAGGTATAGAATGGAATACTTGTATTCTAGCTCTCTTCCTTTTGTGATTACCTTGAAACTTTCACTATTAAATTTGTACTCAAAAAAGTTGATGTAGATCATAATCTGCAAAACTCAGATCACCTACGTAATGTGGCATATGACCTGAGAAATTATTGTGTGAACGGTCCAATACATGAAGTTGGGAAAGTTTACAAAATTTTGTAGGGATGTCTCCAATTATAAATAAGTTGGAACGCAAGCTCAAAATCATCAACATGGTCATGCGTTCTCCTATCCTAGTAAGTTTTCCCAAAAATTTGTTATCACCAAGATCAAGATTAAGCAGGAAGGTATAATTTTTCAAGGAAGAAGGAATTTGTCCAGAAAGATTGTTGTTAGAAGACAAAGAAATTGAATATTGGAAGGAGAACTAGTGCTACGACCATCATGCTTGTGATGGTAGCAAACATGCAAATTGGATATATCTTATGTTTAATGCAGTGTGTGCTCTCTATGTATACAACCCTAATCGATGCTGCTATAAAATGTATAAAAAAATTTCAAACATGGTTGTCAAGGCCAGCACTAATATAAGATTTTGGAGGTGTTAGGCCAACTTTATATGTTGGCCTTCTATACATATTTTAAAAATAAATAAATAAATACAATGAGCAATAACAATAATTTTATACTAATAAAAAAAGTACAAAGTTAACTAATAATAATCTAAACTTCCAAAATTTCATAAAAGATTAGTTTCTAGTATTTTTATAGCTTTAATAAAAATGGAAGAGAAAATTATGACCGTTGATAAGTGAGTTTTTGACTCACTTATTTGATAGTAATAATAATCTAAACTTCCAAAATTTCACTTAAAATTTATTTTCTAGTATTTTTATAGCTTTAATAAGAAGATGTGGAAGAGAAAATTATGACTGTTGATAATTGAGTTTTTGACTCGCTTATTTGGTCCTTAATATTAGATTAAATGCTTGAAAACTCAAGCATGGTGATATTTTTAATGTCTTCTGTTAAGTTTTTGTAGGAGGCATGATTGTGAAGTTATTATATATTTTCGAAAGGGATAGAGCAAATTTTTGTAGAAACCTTGGCATGCTTGAGTTCTCATTTTCAACTTGGTAGCAAATGTGGCTTCCACTCCATTAAGCCATCTCCATGCCAAATCAAGTCGTCCACGCCACTTTGAAGTTGGTTCACCCTAATTTACTTAACAAATAGAGCATGGTCCATGCCAGTTTCTTAGTCAAAGCAAGCTCCGCCCTATTTTTGAAGCAGTCCACGCTAGAATTGGCTACTCCACACCAAACGAGGCGTGTTTAAGCACTCCAAGCCATGCTATAGAGCTCCTTCGCAAGCAAAACTCAGCTTGGTCTCACAGCAACAGTGGCTTAGAGCTAATCTAATTCAGTG
Source organism: Ziziphus jujuba (assembly GCF_031755915.1). Classification (NCBI taxonomy): domain Eukaryota; kingdom Viridiplantae; phylum Streptophyta; class Magnoliopsida; order Rosales; family Rhamnaceae; genus Ziziphus; species Ziziphus jujuba. Next base: position 28,952,450 of record NC_083387.1, on the reverse strand, counting down.
TATCTAGCAACTTCAAGCCATGCAGCTCTGCCTCTCCTTTTCCTCACATGCTCTCCTCACACAACCACTTAAAAAGACGATGAGGTGTTAAAACGGGGTGTTTTTTTAATGAAAAATGGAGGGTTAATCTTCCATTTTTAGGAGGTTTTTAAAAGAGATTGAAGATAAAAAGGGTGGTGGCTCGTTTTTGGGAAGATGAAGAAGGAAAATAGGCACAAAATTCAAGAGAGATTCTAGATAGAGAAACAGAAAAACTAGAGAGAGAAAGCTTGGAATTGAAGAAGAATAGAAGATTGCAAGGGATTGGGCTTCAAAAGTTCTTTTACCCATTATTTTTTTTAAACTCTTTCTATTATTTCTTTTGTATTTGAATTTATTAATATTGTTCTGTGTTGAATTATGTTTATATTGATGAATTCTTATTTGCTTTTGAGTATAAAATTTCATATGCGTATGGTAGGCTAAATTTCTCATCTAGGATTTTGATGGATCCTCTATCTTGATATTATTTAATTAATGGGTTGCCCATTATTTTGTTTATCAATTTTCTTATGTAATTTTTGCAATTATTGTTCAATATATTCTTGCATTTAGAAAATTGCTTGGGTTTTGGGTAAGTTTTCTATTTTTCAACTTGGAAAAGTTTAAATTGGAGAATTAGTCACTAGATTTATATAAAGGTCCTAATTAGTGTTGGGAAGCTTGATTAGGATTTGTGTAGCCACAAAAGAGAGAGTTTAAGGAATAAGGACTTAGGATTTTTAGAAAGGGATTTTTAGTTTTCATTAGAGACTCATAGATTCTAATTTTACTTATGAGGTTGGATTAAATTAGAAACTCTCTAGGCTATAAATTGGATAGAATTTGGTCTTTTAATCAACTTATTTAAGCTAATATTGGAAGGGTAAAGGGGAAGTCAAAATTCTATGTTTCTAATTCATTGTTACCAATTTAAGTCCTTGAATTTGTGTGTTTTTTTTTTGCCCCCTAAATTTCCTTGTCTTGTCAATTGCTCTTAACACTTTACAATTTTCATTGTTTAATTCATTGTCTTGCTTTTATTTTCATTGAAACACTCGATTAGTTTACCTAGACAAAAATAATAAATAAAAATTTTAGTAATTAGTTAAATATTAAAACCAATCTACATGAGAATAATACTTTCTCATTGCTTTATTATTAGTAAAAATTTTAGTAATAATTAGTTAAATATTAAAACCAATCTATATGAGAATAATACTTTCTCATTGCTTTATTATTTGATACAATCCGTACACTTGAGAAATATAACGGATCAACTGTAATATTTTCTTGAAATATTACACAACATTTAAAAATATTAATTAAGTACCTACTACCAAGGAATAAGAAGAGACTGAATTAATTATCAATAATAATAATAATAATAATAATAATAATAATAATAGTGTTTCCTCGCCTCCCTATGGTCATGGGCCACTTTGTTGGTTCGACAGTACATAACTTGGACACCGGGATTTTAACATTCATGATCATTGAGGAACCGAGTCACATAGCATGATAAATATTTCAAAATTTATAATGATATTAATTAAATTTCTGAAGCTCTGTTTTTTGTATTTATCTTTATAATATTTGTTTTTGTGTTTTTGAATCTATTGTTTTCTGGTTGATTTGTTTTACATGAAACTTAATTAATCATCAACTGCAATGATTGAGTTGCAATTAATGATACGTAACATTATTTAAGGAAAAATATACGTTGCCACATAAATTCTTGTTTTGCTAGCATTTCAATACCATGTCAAACGGTGTTAAAGGAGGCCTAACAGAATGGTCACATATGCAACTCTTGTGACCAAAACTAAGGGCATTTGATGGAAAGAAAAACTGATCCCCATACTTCATGTTTGAGAAGCAAATATCTAGCCGAATGGAATGAAACCATTTTCCTTCCCTTGCTCATCGTTCCTGTAACAGAGGATTTTAAATCCTTTAGTTTAAAGATTGCTCAAATTGCAAAATCCAATTAAATTAATTTGCAGTTGCTTTAATAATGCAAAGGTCTCTAAATAAGGAGCACACTAAAGCACGACATCGATTAATTCTAAATAATTGCTCCCAAGGATTCATTTATCTTTACCTTTATTTTCTCTTCAAACATGAAATATGGGAATCAATTTTTCTTTCCATCAAATGCCCCTGATTTTGATAACATGATCAGGTGCACATGCATCCTGCTAGGTTTGCTTTTATATATGTTTGACATTGTATTGAAATACTAGTAAAATAAGAGTTTAGATAGCAATTTGTCAAAATTATTAGTTCAGGTGGTAAAGTGAAAAAGGAGGTAAAGTTTAAGGTGGTAAGGCGTATCTTACCCTATTATTTAATTTCTTTCGGAGGACCATAAATGATTATTTAATTTAGAGCCTGCAAAAGTGAAGAATTGTATTATTTTCATTTCTGCTATATTTTATGTTTAACATTGGATTTTATAGACTTACCGGATTAAACTTTTTTTTGTTATTTACTTATGGCTTGAAAATTTCTCATGCCAATAATATATGATTTGTTTTTCTAGTTAATTTTATAGACAATAATTTCTTTATGTATTTAAGAGAAACAATAATTGGTGGGAGCTTCATATGTTGTAGGAACCAATCTGAAATCAACAACAAAGGAATGGAAAGAGAAATGAATGGGGAATCCCCCTAGGTGCTGAGAATAAGAGGAGCCAACATACTGAAAAATACCCATTGGTTGAAGCACAGGTTGAAGCATTCAAACAAGTCAGCGGAGGGGCTGCTCTGGTAGAGACAACCGCAAAAGCACTAGTCCACGTTGAATAGATTTACTTACTTGATTACCATTATATTTTGGGACATAATATCAAAATATAGTTTACTGGGAATACTTTTATTATTATTTATAATTAAACAAAAAATAAAGGGGAAATCAAACATTTAATAGTATAACACATACAATTATTTTACCGTGAAAATAACTAAAACTGAGACAAAGAGAAACGATTTTTGAAACATGCAATATGAGGGCATGCTTTCACAACAAACAAGGGTGTTTCTTTCGGACAAACATTCTTCAAAACATTGACAAGCAGATATTCTTCACCCCGTCAACAAAGTGAAAATATGCAATCCTCCAAGACCTCTTGATTATCAAAGTCCCACAAACTCCCTAAAACCCCACAAAAAATCCAATCATGATGCTGATGATGAATCCCAGTTTCTCAAGTTTACCTCCACCATCACCATCTCGGTCTTCTTCATCACCTCCTGGTTTTCTTTGGCCATTGTCAGGACATTCAGTTGACAAGGGTCTTCCACAGAGACCAGCATTTCCTTGGTAGATTGATGGGTCATCAAGGGTCAGAAACTGATTGGTGGTTGGGATTTTTCCAGACAAGTTATTGTATGAAAGATTGAGATGGTTCAGAAATGTTAAACAAGTCATTGAAAATGGGATTGGACCAGAGATTTGGTTCATGGACATATCAAGAGTTTCAATCCACTCAAAATCCCCAATGCTTGATGGGGTTTGACCTGTCAAATGATTCATTGACAAATTCAAAGTACCAAGTTTAGTGAGATTTGTTAGTTCCATTGGTATACTTCCTGATAAGTTGTTGTCAGAACTTTTCCTTTTACCACCACCTTCAATTTTCCTTGGTATGTACTTTCTTCCATGCCTTTAGATTTCAAGCCACTGAGATTCGCAATGCAATGTGGAATATGACCAATGAGATGATTGTGGGACATGTCAATTATGTGAAGTTTGGAAAGCCCACAAAATTGATGAGGAATGTTCCCATTGAAGGAGTTGGACCACAAGCGCAAGATCAACAAATCGTGCATACTTTCTCCTATCCAAGCTGGAAGCTTTCCTGTAAATCTGTTATCTCCAAGATCCAAACTAAACATGTTAGTGTAGTTTTTCAAAGAGGAAGGAATTTCACACGAGAGTTTGTTGCTTGAGAGAACCAGGAATTGAAGAAAACTTAGATAGCTCACTGTTGTTGGTATTGTTCCTGAAAGACTGTTTTTGACATGTCCACAATGTACATGGATTGTTTATTTTCCCAGAAATGAGGAATCTGACAAGATAATTCATTGTTGGAGATAACCAATGTCATCAATCCAGTTAGATTTCCAATGGACAAGGGTATGCTTCCACTCAAAGAGTTGTCAGCGACATCTAAATTTGATAGCAAAGGCATTACTTCACCACTGTTAGGAGGAATTGGCCCAGAAAACTGATTGTCCCCTAGATACAACATGGTAATGTTTGATGACCAAAGTGGAAGAGGACCCTGAAATCTGTTTGTAGTCAATTCGATAGTGCACTCTTTGTTGAATCTAAATGAGTTTGGCACCCTGCCACTTAGTTAATTATAAGCTATATCAAGTTTATCCAGCTGCAAATCCAAATTCAGAAACCAGTTAGGTATGGTGTCTGAAATCATTGCATTGTTGAGTACCATAAAGGTCAGATCACTTTGATTCTTAAGCCATGTAGGAAATTTGGGACCTAATTGGCATGATCTGATCAGGATGTAGGTGAGTTTAAAGGGAGGTATCCAACCAGAGCTAATGTTGAAGAAAAAAGAAATATTTGGCGATATTTTATCGATTGCTAACTCCTTCAAGCTCGAAAGATTAGCCACATAAGTTTCAATTATGACCCCTTCTCACCTGTTCTCTGAGATATCTAATACAATCAGCTTAGAGGCTTTCCAAGACTCTTTGGGATACCACTCTGTGAGATCCGACATCGGTTGGAAAGGAAAACGAAGCATGTCTTAAAAAGGGTATGGATACATTTCCCTTGCGACACATTTTGACAAAACTGTGCGGGCTGGGCCCAAAGCGGACAATATCGCATGCGGGTAGACTGGACTGTTACAGTTGGTATCAGAGCCAGTACCCGGATCGGTGTGCTAGCGAGGATGCTGGGCCCCAGGGCGGGAGGATTGTGAGATCCCATATCGGTTGGAAAGGGGAACGAAGTATGCCTTAAAGAGGGTGTGGATACCTTTCCCTTGTGACATGTTTTGACAAAACCGTGCGACCTAATCCCACAATGGACAATATCGCGTGCAGGTAGACTGGGCTGTTACAACTCAGTGTATTATTGGATAGAGAAATTTCTTCCAAAGATGTCAAGTGTGAGATCCCACATCGATTGGAAAGGGGAACGAAGCATGCCTTATAAGAGGGTGTGGATACCTTTCTCTTGAGACGCATTTTGACAAAACCATGCTGGCTTGGCCCAAAGCGGACAATATCTCATGCGGGTGGTCTGGGCTGTTATAGTTGGTATCAGAGCTAGTACCCAGATCGGTGTGCCAGCGAGGACGTTGGGCCCTAAGGGGGGTGGATTGTGAGATCTCACATCGATTGGAAAGGCGAACGAAGCATGCCTTATAAGAGGGTGTGAATACCTTTATCTTGAGACACGTTTTGACAAAACCGTGCAGGCTTGGCCCAAAGTGGATAATATCTCATGCGGGTGGTCTGGGTTGTTACATCAAGTTTCCAATTAAGCCTGGGAGTGAGCCTTGAAATAAGTTATATGATATTTGAGGGTACCTTAAACTCTTTAGATATCCTAAAGAGTTAGGTAGATTTCCTGTCAGCTCATTGTACCCCAAATTCAATGTCTCTAAGTTGCTTCTGGAGCATGTGGACAAACTATCCAAAACATTAGTTATTTCACCTGTAATTCTATTTTGCGAAAGCTTCAGACTCCGCAAATTGTATAACTTTCCTAATTCCTTTGACAGCTGACCCTCAATGGTATTCAGTGAAAAGTCAAGATTTTCAAGAGATGCCAAATTAGCAATTTTATCTGGAAGTGGTCCATATAAGTTGTTGGAGTTAAGGTCAAGGTAAACTAGGCTTTTGAGATTGAACAATCAATCTGGTATTATAGAGATGAATCCATTGTTTAATAGATCAAGCACCATAAGAGAGGTGAAATTAAGAAAAGGAAGGGTCAAAGGAAGGTTAGAAAGTTGGCAGAGGGAAAGTGCATTTCCAGGAGTGATGGAAGTCTGTTAACAGTTTGGAGTCAATCTGTTGCAGACATGGACAAATCCCAACCTCCTAAATGCAGGTATTTTAAAGAAGAAACACCAAAGAGCCAGTACAGGCCATTTTTGGTTAACTCAAACTAATTATCTTTATTAAGATCAAGATATATCAATCTTGATAAGTTTCCAAGACTCGATGGAAAAGTTTCATCGAAAGATGCACCAGAAAGATTGAGATATCTCAATCTTTGTAACGATCCAATGAAAGAGGGAATTTGGGAACCTCCAAAATCATTCATGCTCAAGTCTAAGTGATTTAGGTATTTCAAAACTAGCGAAGATGGATCAATCTTACCACTAAAAGTTTGCATTATTCCAGCACCATCCAAATTGTCTGAGTAGGGGCAGCGAAGATTGAGCTTGACCACATGTCCAGTTCTGTTATTGCTGCTTACTCCTTCCCATCTACAATAATCATCTCCCACCCATGATGAAAGTATACCAGAAGCATCTGTTAGGCCTTCCTTGAACTTGACAAGCGCTTTCTTCTTAGCATCTATGTAACACCCCGTACCAAAAATACACATGATTAAACAAGTTTGACCAAGTTGCTAAGTTTGACCAAGTGAACAAAAGGTGGGTCCAAGTTGACCTTTTTGATAGCCAATATTTTTGGTTTGATAGAGGTACCATTGTGTGGATCTCATTGATACGAGTTCATAGACTGGTGGCATGTCAAATTCTTAATTACGGATAAAAAGTTATGGTTCTGAGAAGTTTTAAGCATAAGTTTTATATCAGTGTCCAAACCAGTCCCCAGTTTTCGTCTGTTAGTGACCCAAAGCTTTATATAAATGTGGGAAAGCATGCCTAGCAAGAAACAAGTTCCAAAATACCCATTTTGTCACCCAAACACAAGAATTTCTCTCCAGACGCACGGACTCGAACTGGGTCATTTTGAACCCCTTTTTGGCCTAACCGGGTCATCGCCATTTTGCCGAATTCTGACCACCAAACTATCACATGCACTGGTCAGGGAGGAATCCCACATCGAGGAGATTTTGCTAGTGAAATTTCATGGTGAAAGGTGGCTGGACGCGCTCAGATCGGGCCGGCGAAGTCTGCGGCGGTCGGCGAGGTAGGTCGCCGGATTTTCTTGATTTTGGCCATTTCAAGCCAACCCATACACCTTTTCCACTATTTTCAACCCCTGTAAACTCATTCTCGTGGTTATTTTTCCCAGATTCCTCACCATTTAGGAGATACAATGACTTTAATTTTGGCCAAAGATTCAACTGAGTTTTCCGGCCACCAGAGAAATCTTTGGACCAACGTGAGCATACTGGTGGGTTCCTTGTCTCTTGGGCTTTCCATCAATATGAAATTTATGAATTTTGGAGGTCGTTTGATGATTTTTCCATTTTTGGATCAATTAGTTAATTTTCGGATAAATTCGGACTGTGATTGGATAGCATTGGTCAAATTGGTTAAAATTGGAGTTAAATTGGTGAAATTGGATTTTATTAAGACCCATTAGGAGGTTCAATTTTGAAAGATTAGGCTTCAAGTGAAAATCTCCAATTTTGGGTACCGGATCGAAAGGGAACGCGGTATAATTGGATCTTCCGGTGTTCAATTTATATAATTTTATAGTAGTATAAATCAATTTGAGACATTTAGATCATACAAGTGTCTTTGGTTTAGTTATTTGGAGCATGAGGAATATTTTATTATATTACAGGCACTCGAGTTGAGCCTGGAGGTGATCCTGCAGGGAAGCAGGAGTGAGCATCTGCAGTACTGTGAGTGGTTATAATTTAAAAAAATATTTTTGGTATATAGTATAATATATATGTGGTTTGAATATTTTACTTATACCTATCGTTTGATTTGAATGTTCATTTTATGGATATATGAGGATTTGCTTCTACATACATGTGTTATCATTTTATATGATTTTTGTCAATATTTTAAATGTTTGGCAATTCTAATGAGTTCATGAATGAACTTGTGGTATTTAAATATTTTGATATTTGAATTGAGGTTTTAAATCACTTTGGAAAATAATTGATTTGAGAAAGCATATTGAAAATTATATGATTTTAAGCATGTTCAAATATTTTATAAATTCTTAGGTGTTTAAAATCGGTTTATGATGAATATATTTCACTATGATATTTTTGGTTTTCGTATGAAATAATAATTTGAGATTTTTGAAATATTTGAATAAGTGGTGGAATTTAAATATTAAATTATGATTTAGGATACAGTATCGATTGGGAAAAATATAATTGATCTTACAAGATTGTTTTAAAGATTCTGTATTGGTTATTTTTAAATTGATATACCATGTAATGCCAATATTTTGGATCAGTATTATATTATATTACATTACAGTGTGCTAGGTTTTTGCCACGATATCGTGAGGTTGGGCTCAGCCCACAAAATATTATTGCCATGGACCGTGAGGTTGGGTTTATCCTACGATTTATTATTATTGCCACAGTACCGTGAGGTTGGGCTTAGCCCACAGCATATTATTGCCACAGACCGTGAGGTTGGGCTTAGCCTACAACATATTATTGCCACAGACCGTGAGGTTGGGCTTAGCCTACAGCATATTATTGCCACAGACCGTGAGATTGGGTTTATCCCACAGGTTATTATTGCCACGATACTGTGAGGTTGGGCTTGGCCCATAGGATATTATTGCCACGGACCGTGAGGTTCGGTATGTCCCGACAGTTTACTATTTCCACGATACCTTTCGGATATTAAGGGTCATGAGGTGGGGGTATCCTACGGTTTACAGTTTGATACATCAAATGGTACATTGTATACATTCTAAGTACATTATTGATTTTTAAATATTGTGATTATTATTGTATTTTCATAAATATTTTGTGGAACTGCATTCATTTTATATTATACTCAATATTTATATCTTGATTAAGGTATTTTATAATATTACAACGATCATGCACTTGATACTTTTGAGCATCGGTCTTATGATATTAATTTGGAGTACAAGTTTGGATTTTGCAAAATGGTTTTTAAACGGGGAACTTTTCAAACGAGTGGAACGAGAGGTCTTGAGAGAAAGATTTTTCAGAAATAAATTATTATTTTTCTATTATACTATGCCACTCACTGAGATTTCCTTATCTCAAGTTTTATTGTTTTAAATTCGTTCTCCTAAGCCCAAGTAGCTAGTAGCAGTCTACCTCGCGCACAGCTTATCGCCTTGTTTTTTCCATGACAGCAGCCGTATCTATCCTTTCTTTACTCATCATTATCTTCTGGACTTATTTATTTCTTACTTGTACAATTAGACTTCGTTGACACTCTTAGAATGCTCTGATTTAGATTTTGGACTCACTAGAGATCCTACTATATATGTGTGTAGCTATGGCCTATCGTATAATAGGCCGGTTGTGGACTTGTGCTGTTGTGGAATTATTTTATATTCATATATCGAGGTATTATTGATATTACTGGTGTTCGTTGTCCACGTTTCAGGTGGAGTTCCATTGGATATTCTTAGGGATTCTCCGGTGGGACTTCACTAGGCGGGACCACCCGGGAGATCCTGGGAGGGTTTCTGAGATGGGTCTTATCAATCTATGCATGCTACATCAAGGTCACCAATGCAGAAACTGAGTTTGGTGAGAAACATAATTCCACACAGAAATATAAAGAAACACTTTCCGTTAATGTAAGTGCTGCTGTATTTCATGGTTGTCAAACAAGGATGTAAATTAGCCCCTTTTTTTTTCCTTTCTTTTTTCTTTTTGGCTGTAAGGCAAAATGAATAATATGGAAAGTTGTTACTGATGTTGCTATATAATTATAAAAAATTGATCATGATCTGGTTTTGTAGCTGTTTGGAAATGAGACTCAGGGCTTAATAGGCTTACAGTAATTTTAAAGTATATTTCTGTATACTAGGTTTAGATCTAATGTTTTTATTCTCATTTAATGTAGTAAGAAAATTCTTCCCATCTTGTATACAACAAGATGTGAATGTTGTAGCAAATAATGTCATATTAATACACATGGTAATTTGGGACATTTAGCATGAATATTGACTCAATGTTGTATAGGATTTAATAATTTTTAACCCTTTTTCTGGACTTTTGTTGGAATTTTCAATTTGGTGTTCCAAATTCCATATTACATATCTTTAATGCATAATTTTTTTATTTACTAATCTAATTTTCCAATCAAATATGTTTGAAAATATTCTTATATGAAACGACTTTTTATTCAAATCCTTCAACCGCAGGTTCTATTTTATTTTATTTTATTTTTTGGGAAGAAATACGAAGAAACATTTCAAAATGGTACTACTTTAATTAAGGTGCTATTCTAAAATGGTACTGCTTCTTCGTTTTTACTGTATAGAGTTGGACCAAACCCATACATGTAGTATCTAACAAGTTAGCATGCAATAACAATATCACTATTTAATAATTCTGGATCCTTGTTTTGTATATTTCATCTTTATGCTTTTGTTTTCAAGTTTTCGTTTCTACTGGTTTACTTATCATTTTCAATGTTCGAATATGAGATCCCACATCGGTTGGAAAGAGAAACAAAACACTCTATATAAGTGGGTGTAGATGCCTTTCCCTTGAGAGGCCTTTTAAAACCTTGAGGGCTGGGTTGTAAGAGGATTACTCAGGCTCAAAGAGGACAATATCTCATGCGGGTGGTTTGGGCTATTACAGATGGTATCAGAGCCAGTACCCGGATCAGTATGCCAGCGAGGACGCTGGGCCCCAAGGGGGGAGGATTGTGAGATCCCACATCGGTTGGAAAGGGGAACGAAACACTCCATATAAGTGGGTGTGGATACCTTTCCCTTGAGAGGCTTAAAACCGTGCAGGCTGGGCCCAAAGCGGACAATATCTCATGCGGGTGGTCTGGGCTGTTACAGATGGTATCAAAGCCAGTACCCGGATCGGTGTGTCAAGACCCGTCCAAAATTCCTCAGCGGAACCCTGGACAAGTCCTGATCCCAGGAAACTCTACCGGACCCTTCAATGGAAAATCCGACAGAACCTCCCCTAAGGGTTGGACTTACCACAAATTTCCTGCACTGAAAACACACTTCTATATTCATCCCCTTTTTCCTCCCACAATACTACAATTTGATTCCACAAATTTACAGCACTCCAAATGAATAACAGTAATCCAGTGCATAATTAATACATAGATGTCCAGGACAGTATACAGAGCTTCATGAAGTACTATTAAGTATGAAAATTATACAACAAGGATAAAAGAAATATTACAATTGAAATAAACGAAGACAGAGGTAACTTCTCGAACTATGACAGCGGCGGAGATTAGGTTCACTCCGGGAGAACGTCTACCACCCCTTGCACCTAAGGGAACGGAATTTAAAAATATGATATGCTAATCATCTCAGTGAGTGATCCTATCTATTGTACACTTTTAATATTAATAATATAACAAACAAATGGATTTAATTAATCAATACCAAACAGTTAAATAAATAAATAATGATAAATATTTGAAAGTAATAATTTCTCACAAAACCCTCACTATTCACTCCGTTGGAAATGTTCCCCTTTTAAAACATTTTCGCAAAACCCGTTATTCGTATTCTCCGAAAACCAAGGAATCAATTAATTTAATAAATAATAATTAAATAATCCAAATATAAATAAAATGTAATAAAATATAATAAATAATTTTAGAACTATTTAGGGTTTGAAATTTCTATCTGAAAATTTATACTTGACGCACCACACCATATACCAGTGATGGCCCTCCGATACCCAGCATCCCGAGCACCGACTGGCGGGGAGGTTAAAGAGAGAAACTTGCATATGGCGCTTCGGCGTCCCGACAGCGCCGCTGCTAAAACCGTCATCCCGACCACGGAGGGGGGCGGCTATGGCCAATATCAAACTTGCCTGCCCTTGGTCCAATGGCAACTCACGGGAGACATTATAACTTGCGCGCTAATCCACATATACAGCCAGAACATCAATACTGTATGAGTGCGTCTAAAATAAATAACCAAATTTTCCAAAAATTTACCGTGGAAATTATACCATTTTTCAAACTTAACCTCCCACATTTTTCTTTAACATTTCCGGTACAAAACCACCGATTTAAACCAATCATGCCCAAAAATAATATTAAAATCCAGATACAATTAATTAATGAATGAAAATACCTTACTCATGCGTAATAAATACAATTAAATCACAATAATAATAATCGGGAATTTTTTAATAACCCAAAATTCCGTTTAGCATCAATGGGTATATATATATATAAAATAATATTTTTTCAACAATTATATTTAAATTCCACCACATGAGCATAATTCCAAATACCAAATTAGCACCAAATAAATATAATTAATCACCCCAAAATAGTTTTAAAGGTGGGTCTCTCACCTTAAGCACGTATATCAATCAAGATCCTCCATAGGATCAACTCCACTACCCACACGTGCACCTAAAACATCCACAATACACCAAGCCAATTATTTTAATATTTTAATCGGGTAACACCCCAATGGGTACCCGGGGAGCGAACACAAACGACAACCAAAATTGATGAGTAATATACCGAATCGAAGCTTGAGTGATGAGGATTACGAATCCGGTCTTACTTCCCGGAGATCGGATCCGAGGTGGCCGGAATCTCGCCGGAAAGCTTTCGGGATTCAACTATTTGATTCTCTCAAACCATCGTGAATTAGAGGAAAAGGACCCCGGATTTTGATTCAAGGGGTCGGAATTAGTAGGGAGGGACCGGCGGTGCAACTGGGTACTCGCCGAAATAGTGATTTCTTCGGCGAGCCATCACGGTCACCGACAACCGTCGCAACCGCCGGCGCATGCGGTGGCTGGTGGCTGAGATTTTTGGGGGTTTTGTAGATTGAAGGGAGAGGGCCTCAACGGGACCAGCGGTGACAAGAATGGAGGCCGGAATGTGGAGATCTCGGCGGTTGAAGAAATCGGCGCCACCGCCGAAAAAAGCCAGGATTTGGACACGTCGCCGATCGGTTGGCCGTGAAATTTTGGGGGTTGGCCGGGAATGGAGGGGCACTCCTGCCTGGCCGGCGCGTGTAACAAGATTCGGCCGGAAAAGTTGGTAACTCCGTCAGCCGGTGGTTTTCTCTTTCCTTCTCTCTCTCCTCCCCCCCCCCCCCCCCCCCAATTTTGCCAAAATAAAAGCCACCATGGGTGACACTGTTCACCCACGTGGACCTCTCAGATGTCGACACATGGTATCACTGTTCACTTAAGCCAGATATAATAAAATATTACGGTATTCGGAAAACTTCACATGTCCATAACTTTTTAACCAGGTGTCCAATTTAAGTGTGCCGTTAGTCTATGAACTCGTATCGACGAGTACTTTACAACCATATAAAAGTCAAAACAAAATTCTACAACCATAAAAAGTCAACTCGCGGCACCTTTTGGACAGTTTGAATCTCGACTTGTTTTGCCCATAACTTTCAAACCGTTGCGCCGTTTTCGACGTGCTACTAGTCTACGAACTCAGGGCATCATGTACTTCGCTACGGTACCATGGTCAACTAGATATTTCAACTGGAACAAAAAGTCAACTTTTGACTCACTCGGTCAATGGTCAACCTCGGTCAACGTGCAAGAATTTCGATGTGGTTTGGGATGGGGTGTTACAAGTGTGCCAGCGAGGAAGCTGGACCCTAAGGGGGGAGGATTGTAAGATCCTACATCAGTTGGAAAAGGGGACGAAACACTCCATATAAGTGGGTGTGGATACCTTTCCTTTGAGAGGTCTTTTAAAACCTTGAGAGTTGGGTTGTAAGAGGATTCTTCAGGCCCAAAAAGGACAATATCTCATGCGGGTGGTCTGGACTGTTACATTGAAACTGATCGTTTGCGATTACTTGGAGTTCATGACATATATAATTATCTGCAACGTTAATTAATGAGAGAAGTTCAAAGATAAAATGAAACGATTTTTTTTTTTTTTCAATGAAAGGAAATTTTTTTTTTTTTTGGGAAAGATAAAATGAAATGATTTTTGGTTTTTATAGTTATCTAAAAACATTTTAAAATTATCAAAATTTGTGAGCAAATTCAAATAAGGGAGTGATTAACTGCTTAATATATCTGTTAAAATTTGGCTAAGAGTATTTGCCTAGTAAAATCTAAAGCTTGTTTTCCTTTTTTTATAATTTAGAATTTCTTTTAAAATCTTTTTGTATTTTAGAATTGAGGAAGAGATTTAAAAGATCTCAAATGCAATTGCATTAGATGCATATTCATCATTCATTAGGACGTTTCGATAGTTTTGCTGTAAAACTTTTATTATTAGATTTTGAATTGCTTTAATGTTTAAAATTCAAAGATATTTTGATAGACTATATGAGTTTGATAAAACATTAAATCTTATAGAACAAGAATAAAAGTTATAATCTTAGTGAAAATGAACAAAAAAATGATAGCATACCTTTCATAAATTTAAAATTTTAAAAAAAATGTTAATTTGACTTTTTCTACGGCAAAATTAAGATGGAAAACCACCTCAAAAATGTTGTATGTATGTACAATAATTTCAAGTCAGGGATCCTTTTCCAAAAAAATAAAAAATAAAATCTGTGGTCATGGCTGGCTTTATGTTGGACTGTAGGTAGCTTGGCCGCCACGATTTCAATATTCAGTATCATTAAGGGGCCGAGTCCACACCGCATGATATATTTCAAAACCCTTTCATAATAATATATTAATTAAATTTTTGAAGCTTTGTTTTGAGTATTTCATCTTTATGCGTTGGATTTCATGTTTTTTCTCTACCTTTTTCTCCTTGATGAAAAAAATAAAAAATAAAACACAACTTAAAATTGTGCTTTTTTTAGTTTTTCTTTTTTTTTTCTTTTTTAACATTTGTAGTTAATTGATATATTTAACAAATTTTAATTATCATTAACTAATATCAACAAACCATTGAAATAAGTTACATACAATTTTTTAAAAAAAAACAAAAATAAAAAATTAATTTGTTATAACCTTAATTATCGCCTGCGAAGAGTGACTTTCAACTAATGATAATATTATTTAATTTCTTTTTGAGGAACATGATTATTTAATCTGAAGCCTACAAATGCGGAGAAATAGTATGTTGAGAGGTTGGTGTAAGGTCTGTGGACCGGGTTCAGTGAAAGGTATAGAGACATTTCTTGCATTTTCCAATTGATCCTTAAGAGTGCAAGACGCATTTATATAAATAATAATAATAATAATAATAATAATAAAAATAAAATGATCCTTAGAGTTTTATCACAATTTAACTAAAGCGGGATATTTATGAGGC
Source organism: Ziziphus jujuba (assembly GCF_031755915.1). NCBI lineage: Eukaryota > Viridiplantae > Streptophyta > Magnoliopsida > Rosales > Rhamnaceae > Ziziphus > Ziziphus jujuba. The sequence goes on along the minus strand of NC_083387.1, from coordinate 28,937,065 downwards.
ATGTGTTTATTCTTTAAATCTATTAGCAAATGTTATCTACGTTGTCCCTTTCTTTAATTTGGCCTTATAATGTAATTAAACTAGTAATGAATCTTTATTAACAGTTATGAATAAATTATATATTAATCCCATGCACCATAGAAGACATGATATTTTTAATAACTGTTATATGATGGTATAACCATAATTCTGTGACCAACTCTGATATTTAGACACAGCAAGGCCTATAATTAAGCTTTGTTTCTTGCTATTTATTCCTCGATGTTATTTTTTTCTTCTTCTTTTTTTCATATTGGAGATGGAGATTTGAACTTAGGGTAGAAAAACAATTGGGCTTTGATACTTGATGCTTGAAAAATATTTTTTATTTTCCTCTAACTTTCATATGTTCAATTTTTTTTTTTTTCTTTTAGAACTCTTTTATTATTATTATTATTATTATTGGTTTACTTTCTTATTCTTGCGATGACTCGCATTCAATAAGTAGGAAGACTTTTTAACAAGATATTTTGATATGAGGTGTAATGAATTTTAGAGTTTCAGATTAATGTAGAAAACGTGATTGTATGTTAAAAAGAATATAGACAGGACTAAAAATTTTCCAAAATTAATATATATGGGCCCAATACTTTTTTGTTTGCCGAGACCTAGTAAAAGAATTTCTTTTTCTTTTTATTATTATTTTTTTTATAAGAGGAGTCTATTAGTTGATGGGACCCAGCGCAAGACTTTCTTTTTATTTTAAATTGTAGTAATCCATTATCTAATTGCATGTAACTTTTCAAAAATTTAGTCAGACATGATGCAATAGAGATAAATATTACAGGTTTGAAGGGGAAGAATATTATTAGTTTGCCACATGACAACTCAATGCCCTTGGATATGTAGCAAAGTTTTAATAAATAAATCCAAAATGGGGTACTTAACTACTTCTATAATGTTTTGCGCTATTGATTTCTTCATGCTAAAGCACATTTTTATTCTGTCAAAAAAAAAAAAAAAAAAGGCACATTTTTATTCCCCTTGATAAGTATGATTTTATTTGGCTTTTCTCTCTCTAATTTGGTTTCGGATTTGCCTTTTAGGAAAATATATATATATATATATATATATTTCTTTTAAATTTTTTTTTTTTTTTGGTTAATTAGTAATCTGGCGATGACTTGCAGTCAATGAAGAAGACTTCTTGTATTTCCACTTTAAGAAGTTGCTTTGATTTGAAATAAAATAAACCGATAAATTTTATAGAATTTAATTTAAAATACCAAAACAATTTAATTTAACAATTGCTAATAGAATAATAACATATCACAAACAAATAATACAAAAATATCAATAAAACTTATATTAAGACAATTCAAGAAATAATTAAATCAATTAATTGAATAATTAAATCAATGAAGAAGACTTCTTGTATTTCCACTTTAAGAAGTTGCTTTGATTTGAGGTGTGTAATGAATATTAGAAAAATAGACGAGACTTTTTCTTTCTTTCTTGTTGGTGTATTAGGGAATTTCATAACAAACGATTTTATTCCCATTCGTTTAACTAATTTCATGTATTGAGCAGCAAAACGTCAAATGTTATGTTTAGTTACTTGGCCTCGACGTATTTCTGTTTGTTTTCCTTCGAGATTCTTCAAATCTTATGGCTGAAAAGCCCCAAACGCCAATATTTTATGTTTAAGTTCTTGATGCTTGACGTACAAGCCATAGAAAAGTGTTGTCTAGGAAGCACTTCCAACCGAGGATTTTAAAGTCTCTATTTGTTCGTTTGACTTCATTTGGTTCATGCTAAATTTATGGAAACGCATGATTTTTTGTTTTTTTTTTAAGGTGTTTGTTTAATTTTTGTGAAAAATCAACCAAAATATATGCATTTTATGACTAACTTTCTTGCGTACTTATAATCATTGAGTACAGTGCATTAAATATAAATAAAATAGTATAGTTATGCATGCCAAACGAGTCTTAAAATGTATATGACTTCTGCAAAGCATGCAGAGGATAATATTTAGTCTGTCAATCTTTACCACATCAAAAACAGTTAGAAAGTTTATGAGTACTTTGATACCCACAGCGCATGCAAATTTGTGTCCAACTGAAAAGACAAAAGTAAACAAAGAAAGATGCAAAAATGTAGTATGCAACAGTTTTGCTCAAAGAGTTCAGTTTAGCAACGAATGCATCTAAGCCATGTCTGGATGACAATAAAAAGTATATACAACTTAAAATACATCTCCCAGATTTAGCCATTGGAGATGGGCATTCATACAGATAATCATATGCATCCTTTTCATTATTTACCGAAACTATGTTATCACTTTGCAGCAACTGAAAAGAGAAAAATTCCAGTTAAGTTACCAATAAAATACAAAAGTACTACCTAGCAGCATACCCAAACTCAAGAATATAAGCAGGAAAACAAAAGAAACACGATTATTTTATCTGAAAACTTCAAGACTAGAAGAGCCACTAAAATTCATTTATTGCATTTATAAAATAAGCAACACTACTTTACCTCTAATAGGATTGTTATCTCTGCTCTTGAGAAGCAAACATAGGCTCTAGAGTTGACAACCTTCTCTATATCCTCAATAGAAATCCATTCCAAGCGATTCAAACGCATATGCTCACCAAATAAATATTTAAATGCTTTAATTCTGCAAGACAAAAGGACATAAAGAAATTAAGACTAACAGTAGAGATTGATAACTCTCAATAAAAATACCCAAAAAAAAAAAAAAAATACTGCTAATTTCTTGCTTGTCTGAACCTTTCTGAAGATATAGCAGAAGCGGATTGGACAGCAGGATCATCTATTTCCATGGCACTGGCTCTTAAACTAACAACAGCAAAGCAAAATCCTAGAGTAAGAATCAACAAAAAGTTGTAAAACTTTGAACATGCTAAAAATGCTGATAGGGAAAAGATGAGTAAAGGTATAAAGATCATGTGCTGTCAGGTTAAAAAGGAAATGAGGTGAAACTCATCCGCAGTTTTGCTAACTAGAAGGTTGAGGGTTAAAATAACAACAGCAGAGACAGCTGAGTGTTATGAAAAATTAATTAATTACTGGCTAGGAAGTTCCATATGATGTCAACACAATTTGATTATCTTTTCAAGCAACAACAATTAATTAAAAAAAAAAGAAAAAAAAAGAGCATACGAAGCTCAAACAGATGCTTTCGATTGCATGGTTCTATCAAAATATTTCCCCTGTTATTCCAAACAGGGGTCTAGAGTGGGGCACACATCTCCACTTAAAAGCCTTTCATTTCCTCTCTTTATCTAGAGGGACTACTTAATCGGTTCGTATGAAGACAAGTTCTTTATGCAATCTTGAGGAGTTAGGAGAATAAAAGTCACCATGTTGGGGTGCTAGTTTGCTTAAGAAAATAGTAGGAAAGAGTTTGCAAGATAAAGAAACAGTGACACATATGATGTGCAACACAAACATAGTTACCACCATAGCATTGTCTCCAGCAATACGTATAGGCAGTTTATAATAATATACATTGCTTACTACTTACTCTTCTATACCAGCTGTACCACTTTCAGATCTACGATTTTCACTTGGATGACTTCTGTTCTGCAATTGCTCTCTTTTGTTCTTTCTTGCTTGTGCTTCTCTATCTCAGTAAGGTCTTCATATATATATATATATATATATTGCAAAGTTTAGAACTTTCATACCAGCCTTAACATCAGATTTTGAAACCTATACAAGAAAATTAAACATCCACCAGAAAATATGTGTCAACATGAATACAAATGAAATGGTAAGCAGGTGGAAAAGGCACAACCATGATCTATATAATCATAATTTATATATGTATAGAAGTGAAGATTTACCTCTCTTCTGAGTTTCAGTTTAGCATGAGTAGTCGAGAGGCGTATGATGGTTTCTAAGATTAAGTGTTCCTCCAGTCGACAGAAAAGCAAGCATCATATCAGATGATATGGAGAATTGATCACCGTATTTATAGCGCCCTAACAATTTTCTAGCTGATGACTAAATGATACCTTCGCATTCAAACTGGAAGCTCTGAGGTCTGCATATGCTGATGCAATCTCTTGGATGCCTATGGACAAACAAAAAAAATAAAAAAATAAAAAAATGTTAAAACTTAGTCCTGGAAATACAGTACACTAGGTGCAGCTGTGGAAAAAAAGGCTGTAAGACTTAGTTTAGACTCGGTTACAGATGAAAAAAATTAAACAAAGGAAAATTTGAAAACAATATATAGAAAAATTGTGATCCCATGGAGGAAAAATTACAGGTTAAGGCAAAGAACAATGTAATCAGATAATCAAACAGATAAATGATGTCAGGACCCGTCCAGAATTCCTTCCCCGGAACCCTAGACAGCCCTGATCCCAGGGAAACCCTACCGAACTCTCCAACGGAAAATCCGGCAGAGCCTCCCCTAAGGGATTTACTTACCACAAACTACCTGCACTGAAAACACACTTCTAAAAATATCCCCTTATTCCTCCCATAATACTACAAATTGATTCCACAAATTGCAGCACTTCAAAATAAATACAGTAATCCAGTGCATAATAAATACAACAAGAATGAAAGAAATATTACAACTGCAATAAAAGAAAAACAGGGTACAGTACGAACTAAAACAGCGAGGAAGATCAAGTCCGCTCCGAGTGAACGCCGACAACCTGGTACCTAGAGGAACGGAATTTAAGAGTGTGAGATGCTAATCATCTCAGTGAGCGACCCTACTACTATACAATATAATACCACGATAATAGGTATATCAATAATAATTATTTGGAAAATAATAATTTCTCTCAAAACCCTTACAATTCTCTCAGTTGGAAAGGTTCCCCTTTTTAAAACATTGTCACAAAACCCTTATTCATATTCCCCAAAAAAAAACCAAGACATCAAATGAGTATCCGAACAGTAATAAATAAATTTTAATTCCAATACAGTTTTAAAACATTTTATTTTTTTTTTTAAAACACAGTTCCAAAAATCAGTTGATGCACCCACTATATACCAGTGGCGCCAACAGTACCCAGCGTCCCAAGGTACCGCCAGACAGGAGGTTATAGTAAGAAACCGGCATACGGTCGCGTGGCGTCCCACTGCGCCGCTGCTAACCTGGTGTCCCGGCCAATGGGGGGTGGCCACCCTCTCCGATGGCATCCACAGGACACCCTCATAATATCACCTGCGCGCTACTCACACCCACCTGCGCGCTAATCATATCCGTGTGCACAATATCCATATCACATATACCATATCACATAATCAGAACACCCGTACGTGCACGGTGCATCTAAAAATCATAAAATTCACAATTTAAATTATAAAACAAATTTCACATTTTTCATAAACATAGCGGGCATAATCCATCCGCTTGAACCGGGAATTTTCCCACAATTTCTTTGTAATCAATACCATAAATTCCATGATTTTCAAATCCACCAACTTTCAAATCCATCAATTCAAATATCCACATTTTCCCAATAGCATAAATAATGCTCAAAATATCATAATCAAATCTCATAATATTTCATGGGCATATTTTATAAAAATTGAAATCACCAACATAACCAAATATTTTCCTTGAAATATTTGAAATTCAAATCGTGCCCAATTTACCATTAAAACCACACCAATTTCAAAATCCTCAAAACCATAAAATAATTCCACATGGCATAAATTTATATAATGCACATTTTCTTAAATCCAATAAATTCATAAATAATTCCAAAATAAATCCAATAAATATTTGGCACATAGGAATTAAATTCCAAATATTTAAATCACACATAATATATTCACCAATTAAATTTCCCAAAATTAAATTGAAGGTGGGTCACTCACCTGGAGCACGCAATTAACCCATGATCCACTACGGGATCAATTCTACGACTCACCGGTGCTCCTAGAACAAAATTCACAGACAGTCAAATAAATTAATATTTTATTCGGGTAAATAATACCCGGTACCCGGGGGCTTAAACGCAAACGTTAACCAAAATAGTCGAATGATATACCGAATCGAAGCTCGTGGAACGAGGATCACCAATCCGGTCTCCGTCGACCCCAATTCCGCCGGAGGTGGCCGGAATTTGGCCGGAAAGGTTCGGCCGGTGTTCACTTCTCCATATCTCGCAAACCGTTTCGAATTTTTGAGATTGGAGGCCATTTTTGGATTCAGAGGACCCAAAATAGGGGGATAGGAGGCTCAATTGGGAGTGGGCTGGCCGGAAAACACAAGAAAAGAGGAGAGAGAAACTTGGTCGGCCGGCGGCGTCTCCGGCCCGATCGGCGCGCGTCCGGCGGCGGCTGGCCGTGAAACTTGGCGGCCGAGCTCGCGAGGTGGCGGGCTTCCTTGGTGGCTGGCGCGTGAGGGCTATGGGTGGCCGGAATTTGAAACACAGGAAAGAGAGGGACGGTCGGGAGAGAAGAAAGAAAAGCTGCGTGTGTGTGTGTGTGTTTCGGGGAAGAAGAAGGGAAAAAAGAAAAGAAAAAGAAAAAGAAAGAATGGTGTTTTCCCACGTGGGGAAAGAAAAAGAAAAAGAAAAAGAAAAAGAAAAAGAAAAAGAAAAAGAAAAAGGAAAAGAAAAAGAAATAAAAAAGAAATAATTAAATAATATTAATAATAATATTATTATTCAAAAATAATAAAATAATTTGATTTTTTTTTTTTTCACATGGTTGACATGTGGCATTTCACCATGGTGACACATGGCCACCTTCATTGAATCACACGTGGCACCTCGTTATGCGTGTAAAAATAATATTAAAATAATACAGTATTTGAAAAACTTTACAGGTCCATAACTTTCAAACCACATGTCCAAATCGGACGTGCCGCTAGTCTACGGACTCGTATCGACGAGCACTTCACAACCATGCATGAGTCAAAGCTCAACCTTGCATGAATAAAAAGTCAACTCCGGCACCCCTTGGACAATTTGGACCTCAACTTGTTTTGCTCATAACTTTCAAACCGTAGCTCCGTTTTCGACGTGCTACCAGTCTACGAACTCGTGGCATCGTGCACTTCGCCACGGTACCCTAGTCAACTCAAAATTCTCACGAAGTCAAAAAGTCAACTTTTGACCCCCTTCGGTCAACGGTCAACCTCGGTCAACGTGCACGGATTCCGGTGCGATTTAGGACGGGGTGTTACAAATGAACATTAGAGAATCAGCACCTTGTCAGTCATATCAGGCTGAATTGTCTCTATTGCATAATGAATGTACTGTCTAAGTTTGTTAAGGTTGAGCATATATCTCTTTCTTCTCTCCTACTCTTGCCAAATACAGATGAATAGGCAACAGCTTCACATTCTCTTCCATATTTCGAGCCCCACTTGGGTCGCCTCACCTACAGTTTCATGTTCGTTTGACTTGGCATCATTTTAGGGAGCATAAAACCAATATAAAAAGAAAAAAAAAAAGAAACAAATAGTAAGCACGAAGTTTCATTTGGTTGTAACTAAATTGCAAATTATGTAGGTTACAGAGCATGTAGTCTCAGTTATAAAAGAGTTAAGCAGTAAGCAACCCCACAACCTTTGTTGATTTCTTTTGATGCTGAGGAAGTCAGGAAGCATGCTGTGGCTTCAAAAAGGAGGTTTGAAGAAGGAATTTTAAAGCTATGACCCTGTTTTGGTAGATTACGCCATGCATATTCGTATTTGAGTTGAAAAAAGCTATGACCCTTTGTCTTTACCAAATTTGTAGTAAATTGTTTACTGTAGACCTTGGTGAGAACAATTTTAGAGGAAGCATTCCTGCTTGGGTTGGAAGGAGGCTTTCAAAAATGAGGAACCTCAGACTTCATTTTAATAAGTTCCATGGTCATCCATATTCTTGATCAACTATGTGCTCTCACTACTTCTTTTCAAATTTTGGACCTTGTAAGTAACAAACTTGTCAGGTTATATGCCAAATTGTTTGAACAATTTCTCTGCTATGGTTGTAAAGAGACTGTCAGATAGTTGTGCTACCGATTATCATAAAGTCCTGAACGTCAGCATTGGGTTCTATGAAGAGGATGTGTTAGAAATTGTGATGAAAGGTCAAGTGGTTGAATATAAACAAAGCAAAGCCTTTTTGTTACATGTTAACTGTTTGATCATTCAACTGAATTGCATCTTAACTGTTTTATCATTTGCTCTGTTTTGTTTTGGTGGTGGTGATACTGATACATGAGGAAGAAGAGGGTAATGGTGCCAGTGGAAGAAGTTTTGTCAGCCGTCAAATATGAGGAGGAAGAGTTTCAAGGTAACTTTCAAATTTATTCATACATTGCTGATTTGCGGTAAGATTTGTGTATTAGTGTGGGGTTTCTGCGTTTGATTTTTTATTTTTTATTTTATTTTTTGTTCTAAAACATATGAGAGTTTATGTGGTGGGAGTGATTGGAAGTTTAAAGCTGTACTGGACATGAATTGGAAATGAACATTGAAGCTCCACATATGACTGGGTTCCTGTTGAAGTTATTTGTTTGCATTATTGAAACGCCCTTGATTGGTCCTTTGGTTATATCTTTCTTAAGGAAGCAGAACAAGTTTGAGGAGGTCTGTTGTACTCGTGTATATATATATATATATATTTTTTTTTTAATTTTTAAAACTTTTTAGCCTATTCTGACTACATAAAATGGCTGTCTGTTTTACAATTTGCAGTTGTTGAATAACACTGAAATACCAGAAGCACCCATGTTTAAACCTAAATTTCCTCCCCAAGGTTTTCTTCACTACGCTCACTTTTCTTTTGATGCCCTTTTATGCTACAATATATGAGAGAGATGTGGAAATGTCCATACGTAGCTTAATTTGGCTTTCATTGTGTTAGAAAGAAAAAAATTGAAACGTCAATGTACATAGAGACTGTGGCCGGGCCAGAAATGTCAAACTGAATACCGAACATGCTAACAAATATCTTATCTTGTGGTTTGAAAAGTAGTGTAATAGCTCATCCATAAAACTGATAGCTTGTGTTGTTAGAAAAATAACATGGATATATGTGTATATATGTGGAATAACAATTGTCAATAATCATTATCAAATACAGAAAATAAAATATAAAATAAAAACCTGTATGTCCTTAGTTTTAATCTGCTGGTTGAAAAATAGTCCGAGGCCTGTGTGATACCACAGTGTTCTTAAGATAATTTCCGTCCCACCGGTGCAGATGTACGGTTGTCTCCCAGGATACAACGGAATCGAAAACTTTTGGATGCAGCACCACCAAAGCTTTCCCTCGAACTTTCAGTATATCTTTGCTTTACCACTCTCTAAATCCAAACCTTTTTGAAAATCTTTTCACTGTTCAAACAAGAATAAAAAACCAATTGTCTTTCCTACTCTCTTCTCCCTCCTTTTTCTCGTACACCAGAGAAGCCTTTTCCTTTTCCAAAAAACCCAAAATGGTACCAAAATAAATTTCATTTAATGCCCACTATTACAACTCGTCCAAATCATTCAAATTCCTTAAAGCGTTACAATCCCCCACATGAATGATTTGACTTCTAAGGACTATGCAAGACTCTGGTAATAAAGCTCTGCAGTTGGAACCTGCATAGAATGGGTAGATGTTACTCTTTGAACCTTCCCTTGTAAAACTATATATTCTTTACTGACCAATGGTAGATGCGATATCTTTGACCCATTTCGTCGTTTGTGTAAATGATAACATAGTTCACACAGATTCCTCCCTGGTACACTTTAGTTCTCACTGTTGTGTTCATTTTGGCCTTGAACACCTGCCTGGTTCTGCGAGAGTTTCTAAAGAATTGCGCCCTTAACAATTCTTCTTTGAAGCGGCCACTCTTCTCTCTCACATAGGTGATTCCTATTTCCAATGTAATCAGCATAACTATGCATAGATTACTAAACACACACTTTTAGGAATCATTAAAAGCATACTTCATGCTTAACCTCTATCTATCACTGTTTCATCATAGGAATGGGCAGAGGATTAACCCCCACAGTTATTCATACCAGTCTTTTGCAATTTCGTTGTCCCATTGAACCTAGATCTTGGGATCTCCAGTCAACTAGGTTAGGTTTCCATCGTATCGACTTTACTCACGGGCTTTAATCCCATTCTCCTCGATGACTTCTCAACTAGTTCTCTATTTAACCCTTTGGTTAGCGGATCTGTAATATTATCCTTTGACTTTACATAGTCTATCGAGATAACTCCAGTTGAGATTAACTGTCTAATAGAATTATGTCTACGATGAATATGTCAAGACTTTCCATTATACATAATATTCTGTGCCCTGCCAATCGCATATTGACGATCACAATGTATACTTATAGCTGGCACAGGTTTAGGCCACCTTGGAATGTCCTCTAAGAATTGGTGTAGCCATTATACCTCTTCTCCACATTTATCTAATGCGATGAACTCTGATTCCATCGTGGGTCGAGCTATTACCGTTTGTTTTGAGGAATTCCACGTTACAGCTGCACCTGCTAATGTAAATACATAGCCACTAGTGGATTTTGAATCCTTTATATCTGATATCCAGTTAGCATCACTGTATCCTTCTAATACAGCAGGATATCTCGTATAGTGCAGTCCGTATTCACGAGTATATCGTAAGTATCTTAATACTCTAACGATTCCTTTCCAATGTTCATCATTTGGATTACTCATGTATCTACTTAGTCTACTTATAGCATAGGCTAAGTCTGGTTTTGTACAATTCATTAAGTACATCAGACTTCCAATCACCCTTGCAAATTCCACTTGAGCTACACTCTCTCCTTTATTCTTAGATAAATGTAAACTCACATCAATGGGTGTTCTGGCTATATTAGTATCATCTTTACTAAAATTAGCCAGTATTTTATCTACATAATGCGTTTGACTAAGAATGATACCATTCGAAGTCCTTGTGATTTTCATCCCTAAAATCACATTTGCAAGCCCCATATCTTTCATATCAAATTTGGATTTCAACATCGCTTTTATAGTTTTGACCATATTGTCGTCACTACCTACTATGAGTATGTCATCTACATACAGACAAAGAATGACATATCCATTCTCTGTATCTATGAGTATGTCATCTACATACAGACAAAGAATGACATATGTCAGGACCCGTCCAGAATTCCTCCTCCGGAACCCTAGACAGCCCTGATCCCAGGGAAATACCACCGAACCTTCCAACGGAAAATCCGGCAGCACCTCCCCTAAGGGATTTACTTACCACAAATTTACCTGCACTGAAAACACACTTCAAAAATATCCCCTTATTCCTCCCACAAACTACAAATTGGTTCCACAAATTGCAGTACTTAAAAAAAATAAATACAGTAATCCAGTGCAAAATAAATACAACAAGAGTGAAAGAAATATTACAACTGCAATAAAAGAATAACAGGGTACTGCCGAACTAAAACAGCGAGGAAGATCAAGTCCGCTCCGAATGAACACCGACAACCTGGTACCTAGAGGAATGGAATTTAAGAGTGTGAGATGCTAATCATCTCAGTGAGCGACCCTACTACTATACCATATAATATCACAGTAATAAGTATAAATAATAATTATTTGGAAATAATATTTTCTCTCAAAACCCTTACAATTCTCTCAGTTGGAAAGGTTCCCCTTTTAAAACAATTTCACAAAACCCTTTATCCATATTCCCCGAAAACCAAGACATCAATTAAATACCAGAAGCGGTGACAATTATATTTTTAATTACAATTCAGTTTCCAAACATTTTATTTTTAAAACACAGTTCTGAAAATCATTTGATGCACCCACTATATACCAGTGGCGCCAACAGTACCCAGCGTCCCAAGGTACCGCCAGACAGGAGGTTATAGAAAGAAACCGGCATACGGTCGCGTGGCGTCCCACTGCGCCGCTGCTAACCTGGTGTCCCGGCCAAAGGGGGGTGGCCGCCCTCTCCGATGGCATCCACAGGACACCCTCATAATATCAACCGCGCGCTACTCACACCCACCTGCGCGCTAATCACATCACCTGCGCGCTAATCACACCCACCTGCGCGCTAATCACAACCGTGTGCACACTAACCATATCACATATACCATATCACATAATCAGAACACCAGTACGTGCACGGTGCATCTAAAAATTATAAAATCCATAAATTTAAATCATAAAACAAATTTCACATTTTTCATAAGCATAGCGGGCATAATCCATCCGCTTGAACCGGGAATTTTCCCACAATTTCTTTGTAATCAATGCCATAAATTTCATGATTTTCAAATCCACCAACTCCCAAATCCATCAATTCAAATATCCACATTTTTTCCAAGCATAAATAAATTCTCGAAATATCATAATCAAATCCCATAATATTTTATGGGCATATTTCATAAAAATTGAAATCACCAACATAACCAAATATTTTCCTTGAAATATTTGAAAATCGAATCGTGCCCAATTTACCATTAAAACCACACCAATTTCAAAATCCTCAAAACCATAAAATAATTCCACATGGCATAAATTGGTGAAATACACATTTTCTTAAATCCGATAAATTCACAAATAATTCCACAATAATTCAAATAAATATTTGGCACATAGAAATTAAATTCCAAATATTTAAATCACACATTATATATTCACCAATTAAATTCCCAAAATTAATTTGAAGGTGGGTCACTCACCTGGAGCACGCAATTAACCCATGATCCACTACGGGATCAATTCTACGACTCACCGGTGCTCCTAGAACAAAATTCACAGACAGTCAAATAAATTAATATTTTATTCGGGTAAATAATACCCGGTACCCGGGGGCTCAAACACAAACTTTAACCAAAATGGTCGAATGATATACCGAATCGAAGCTCGTGGGACGAGGATCACAAATCCGGTCTCCGTCGACCTCAATTCCGCCGGAGGTGGCCGGAATTTGGTCGGAAAGTTTCGGCCGGTGTTCACTTCCCCATATCTCGCAAACCGCTTCGAATTTCTGGGATTGGAGGCCATTTTTGGATTCAGAGGACCCAAAATAGGGGGATAGGAGGCTCAATTGGGAGTGGGCTGGCCGGAAAACACAAGAAAAGAGGAGAGAGAAACTTGGCCGGCCGGCGGCTTCTCCGGCCCGATCGGCGCGCGTCCGGCGGCGGCTGGCCGTGAAACTTGGCGGCCAAGCTCGTGAGGTGGCGGGCTTCCTTGGTGGCTGGCGCGTGAGGGCTATGGGTGGCCGGAATTTGAAAACACGGAAGAGAGAGAGGGACGGCCGGTGGGGAGAAAAAAAAAAATAACTGTTGCGTGCTTGGTGTTTCGGGGAAGAAGAAAGGAAAAAAGAAAAAAAGAAAAAGAAAAAGAAAAAGAAAAAGAAAGAAGTGGTGGTGTTTTCCCACGTGGGGAAAAGAAAAGAAAAAGAAAAAGAAAAAGAAAAAGAAAAAGAGAAAGAAAAAGGAAAAGAAAAAGAAATAATTAAATAATATTAATAATAATATTATTATTCAAAAATAATAAAATAATTTGATTTTTTTTTTTTTTTTTTTCACATGGTTGACATGTGGCATTTCACCATGGTGACACATGGCCACCTTCATTGAGTCACACGTGGCACCTCGTTATGCGTGTAAAAAAAAATAATATTAAAATAATACAGTATTTGAAAAACTTTACAAGTCTATAACTTTCAAACCACATGTCCAAATCGGACGTGCCGCTAGTCTATGAACTCGTATCGACGAGTACTTTACAACCATACAAGAGTCAACTCACAATTACATCACAAGAAAAAGTCAACTCCCGGCACCTTTTAGACAGTTTACACTTCAACTTGTTTTGCCCATAACTTTCAAACCGTAGCTCCGTTTTCGACGTGCTACTAGTCTACGAACTCAGGGCGTCATGCACTTCGCCACCGTACCCTAGTCAACTCAAAATTCTCACCGAGTCAAAAAGTCAACTTTTGACCCCCTTCGGTCAACGGTCAACGGTCAACCTCGGTCAACGTGCACGGATTCCGGTGCGATTTGGGACGGGGTGTTACAGCCTTCCCCCCTTACAAAAATTTCGTCCTCGAAATTTCCGCACGTCACTGGAACAGATACGGGTACTGCTCACGCATCTGTGTTTCGGGTTCCCACGTTGCTTCCTCGACTAAGTAGTTCCTTGCCAACCAATCCATGCCCAACACTACTTCAAGTCCGGATAGATCCAACAGGATCAGGTCTGTTTCCATCCCTTGATCTGTGAAATCGTCGGGCGTAGTCCTGGCTCCCTGCTGCGTCATAGCAAACACCCAGCCTTGACTTGTCTGCTGGGTTCTCCTTCCTCTACCTCGACTCGATCCTGCAGACGGCTGTACTGATCCCGAAGAAACTCCTACTGGCTGACTCCCCTGGGAACTCTATCCTGGAAATACCCTTGTATGCTGTGTCCGTCGACCTGCTTCTAGCACACTGCCACTACCATAAGGGCAATCCCTCCTTATGTGACCTGGCTGCCCACACCGAAAGCATAAACCATCCATCTGACACTGCCCAGAATGATTCCCCCTACAAAGTGGACAAATCCGCGGAGAACCAATGCGTGACTGCTGATACGAGCTTGCATCCACAATGATCGAATGGCGAGCTGGCTGGGGCATGCGATAACTATCTCTCCTCTGGAATCTGCCTCGTGGGGTTAACCCATCACTGTCTGAGCCTGAGCTATGGCTCTTCTTAGCTGCCCCCTGTCGAGGTACTCCGCTATACGATCCTTCGAATGATCTGCGCCTCGAGGGTCTGTGTATCTCCTCCTGTCTCTCTAGCTCGAGCGCTGCATCCCTGGCGGACTGATAGGTGGGATGTACTGATCCAGAAAGGGTGTAGCCGATGCTCTCTTTCAATCCGTCTATGAACCTCACCTTCTTCGTGTGATCGTCGGGAATCAGGTGCATGCAGAATCCTGATAGTTCTCGGAATCTCCTCTCGTACTCTGTCACCGTCATGTTCCCCTGTCGTAGTTCCTCGAACTCTCTCCTTCTTGCTTCACGGTAGGCAGGAGGACAAAACTCAGTAGAGAAGGCCATCTTGAACTGATCCCACGTATGCCTTGCACGAACAACTGGGCTAACTTCTAGGGCGAAAAACGTTCTCGTACCGGTAGGAAGTGTCCCGACTTGGTGAGACGATCAATGATTACCCAAATGCCGTCGTACCTTCTAGGTGTGGAAGGAAGCTTGAATACGAAGTCCATGTTGAGTTCTTCCCACTTCCACACGGGAATCGGTAAAGGTTGGAGTAGTCCCGAAGGCTTCTGTCGTTCTGCTTTCACTTGTTGACAAATCAAACACTTTGATACGAAGTCTGCCACTTCTCTCTTCATACCAATCCACCAATAATACTTAACAAGCGTCCGTTACATCTTGGTACTCCCAGGATGCATCGCATACATCGAGCTGTGCGCCTCCTCTAAAATCTCCTTCTTGAGTCCTGGGATATCCGGAACGCAAAGTCGTCCTTTATACACGAGGGCTCCATCCCTCCTTATGGAAAATTCCGGATCAAGACCTTCTTGTACCTTGCCCTTAATTGTCCTCAACTTAGGATCTTCCATTTGGGTCTCTACTATACGATCCACCAACACCGGTCGTACCTGGAAGCTAGCCATAAGAACTCCTGAAGGATGCATATGCATTAACACCCCCATCTTCTTCAACTCCACCATGAGAGGTAGTTGGATGACTTGGATGTGAGCAAGGGATCCAGTAGCCTTCCTACTCAAAGCATCTGCCACTACATTCGCCTAATAGTGACTTTAACTTCCCTCTTGTGCAACTTTCCTTCTCATGCCCACTAATTAAGGATAGTCAAATTGGTCCACGAGAACACGATCTACAAGTCTTGGTCATAGTCGAACGCTAACCATAAGGTGCTTCTAAAGCATGCATCCTTAAACCAACAACCAACTCTCGTGACTCGATCAGCACTTTAAAAGGTTAGATTAGAACTTAAGTCTAATTTCCTCAAATACTGGTATCACCAAGTTAAGGTTGAGATTAATTCACTTATCTTCGATTACCCTCCTAGTACTTACAATTATAAAGCCCCTGCTCCTCATTGATTAACCAATAGTCTTAACCTCGACAAACATCAATCTTTCTTTTAACTAAATTCATCAAGGTCATGAATAAAATTCTCAACATCCAAATATCATTCTTGAAAACCCTAAGTTTCCCTTATTTCAAATAAATTCCATGAATCCACACCTCAAGCAATAAGAAATTTAAATCCTAATTCTAGCATCACCACCAATACTATGAACAAATCACTAGATCCTTAACCCAATAAAGTATTCCACACTTCTTAAATTCTAACTACGTCCCAAAAATCATACTCCTTATCATTGTAAATTATCACCAACAATATCAACCACCTTGAATCGATAAAGCACCACCAATACGAACCTTAAATCTCCAAGGAAATAAGATATCAAGATCTTAGCTTCTAGAATGAAAAATAACCATGCTTAAACATCCAACCATGCCTAAGGAATCATCCTCATCTCATTAACCTCATCAACCACCAAGTAGAACTTTAGTCGCTATCCGGATCTTGCTTGATTCTCTAAACGCTGTCGTACCTTCTCTTTGTGAATGATAGTTTAAGCACGAAATCCATATTTACATCTCCCTACTTTTACTTATCGGTGACCTACGTACCTTTATTCGGATCTTGCAACTTCCTTTATCGTGCCAAACCACCATGTCATCCAGTGAGCATTCCATACGTCTTGGTACCCTTGGGGTGTATCGCATACTTTGAATCGCGTGCTTCCTTTAAGATCTCCTTTTTGAACTCAACGATACCCTGCTTTGGATTCTCGACTGGCGATACTTAACCCTTAAGTCGCTCTTGGAAAAACCATAACATAAAACAAATAATAAAATATATTTTTCAAATATACCTAACTTGCATAGGCAATTGTTAAAACTCCACATTGAAAATCATATCTTAAAATCCATAGCATAAAATAAAATATGCACGCTTGTAATGGAGGTACGTACAACACCTTCTACATGTTACGTAATCCATGATTCCAACTGTCGCCGACACTCTGCTACCAATACAAACCAGGGTGGTTGCCTATATTGGCCGTCCAATTCCCCGGGCTCGTAGGCAACATGATCATGGGGCTAGCTCTACATGGACCACATTGGTTCGCCGCCTCCATATGGTGCAGTATAATATCAAACAATATAACATACAGATACATGTATGAACACAAACCAAAAATACTTGAATAAAACACCTTTAATTTCAAATACCACTTTGAAAAGTATTTAATTTTGATAATCGATCGGAAAAATATTTTTGACGCCTTGAAATCGATCGATCGACACACATCCTTAGACAATCATCTTTCTCCTCCATGAACGAAACGGATACCATTCACGATGATAAGCTTGACCTTCAAAAAGAAAAGGCATCCTCGACCATCGACTAGGCCATAGGAATTTCCTGTTAGGCTAGATGATCCTAATTGACACCCTCGAAGATTAGAGTTATTCAAACTCGGGCAACGAATTTACTTCGAGACAAACAGAAAGAACGCTTTCACACGGGTAAAACGAGAGATTAAACACGGATAGGATGCACAACAATGCACAGTCCCTTAGGAATACTAGAACTAGAGCTCTGATACCAACTGTCAGGACCCGTCCAGAATTCCTCCTCCGGAACCCTAGACAGCCCTGATCCCAGGGAAATACCACCGAACCTTCCAACGGAAAATCCGGCAGCACCTCCCCTAAGGGATTTACTTACCACAAATTTACCTGCACTGAAAACACACTTCAAAAATATCCCCTTATTCCTCCCACAAACTACAAATTGGTTCCACAAATTGCAGTACTTAAAAAAAATAAATACAGTAATCCAGTGCAAAATAAATACAACAAGAGTGAAAGAAATATTACAACTGCAATAAAAGAATAACAGGGTACTGCCGAACTAAAACAGCGAGGAAGATCAAGTCCGCTCCGAATGAACACCGACAACCTGGTACCTAGAGGAATGGAATTTAAGAGTGTGAGATGCTAATCATCTCAGTGAGCGACCCTACTACTATACCATATAATATCACAGTAATAAGTATAAATAATAATTATTTGGAAATAATATTTTCTCTCAAAACCCTTACAATTCTCTCAGTTGGAAAGGTTCCCCTTTTAAAACAATTTCACAAAACCCTTTATCCATATTCCCCGAAAACCAAGACATCAATTAAATACCAGAAGCGGTGACAATTATATTTTTAATTACAATTCAGTTTCCAAACATTTTATTTTTAAAACACAGTTCTGAAAATCATTTGATGCACCCACTATATACCAGTGGCGCCAACAGTACCCAGCGTCCCAAGGTACCGCCAGACAGGAGGTTATAGAAAGAAACCGGCATACGGTCGCGTGGCGTCCCACTGCGCCGCTGCTAACCTGGTGTCCCGGCCAAAGGGGGGTGGCCGCCCTCTTCGATGGCATCCACAGGACACCCTCATAATATCAACCGCGCGCTACTCACACCCACCTGCGCGCTAATCACATCACCTGCGCGCTAATCACACCCACCTGCGCGCTAATCACAACCGTGTGCACACTAACCATATCACATATACCATATCACATAATCAGAACACCAGTACGTGCACGGTGCATCTAAAAATTATAAAATCCATAAATTTAAATCATAAAACAAATTTCACATTTTTCATAAGCATAGCGGGCATAATCCATCCGCTTGAACCGGGAATTTTCCCACAATTTCTTTGTAATCAATGCCATAAATTTCATGATTTTCAAATCCACCAACTCCCAAATCCATCAATTCAAATATCCACATTTTTTCCAAGCATAAATAAATTCTCGAAATATCATAATCAAATCCCATAATATTTTATGGGCATATTTCATAAAAATTGAAATCACCAACATAACCAAATATTTTCCTTGAAATATTTGAAAATCGAATCGTGCCCAATTTACCATTAAAACCACACCAATTTCAAAATCCTCAAAACCATAAAATAATTCCACATGGCATAAATTGGTGAAATACACATTTTCTTAAATCCGATAAATTCACAAATAATTCCACAATAATTCAAATAAATATTTGGCACATAGAAATTAAATTCCAAATATTTAAATCACACATTATATATTCACCAATTAAATTCCCAAAATTAATTTGAAGGTGGGTCACTCACCTGGAGCACGCAATTAACCCATGATCCACTACGGGATCAATTCTACGACTCACCGGTGCTCCTAGAACAAAATTCACAGACAGTCAAATAAATTAATATTTTATTCGGGTAAATAATACCCGGTACCCGGGGGCTCAAACACAAACTTTAACCAAAATGGTCGAATGATATACCGAATCGAAGCTCGTGGGACGAGGATCACAAATCCGGTCTCCGTCGACCTCAATTCCGCCGGAGGTGGCCGGAATTTGGTCGGAAAGTTTCGGCCGGTGTTCACTTCCCCATATCTCGCAAACCGCTTCGAATTTCTGGGATTGGAGGCCATTTTTGGATTCAGAGGACCCAAAATAGGGGGATAGGAGGCTCAATTGGGAGTGGGCTGGCCGGAAAACACAAGAAAAGAGGAGAGAGAAACTTGGCCGGCCGGCGGCTTCTCCGGCCCGATCGGCGCGCGTCCGGCGGCGGCTGGCCGTGAAACTTGGCGGCCAAGCTCGTGAGGTGGCGGGCTTCCTTGGTGGCTGGCGCGTGAGGGCTATGGGTGGCCGGAATTTGAAAACACGGAAGAGAGAGAGGGACGGCCGGTGGGGAGAAAAAAAAAAATAACTGTTGCGTGCTTGGTGTTTCGGGGAAGAAGAAAGGAAAAAAGAAAAAAAGAAAAAGAAAAAGAAAAAGAAAAAGAAAGAAGTGGTGGTGTTTTCCCACGTGGGGAAAAGAAAAGAAAAAGAAAAAGAAAAAGAAAAAGAAAAAGAGAAAGAAAAAGGAAAAGAAAAAGAAATAATTAAATAATATTAATAATAATATTATTATTCAAAAATAATAAAATAATTTGATTTTTTTTTTTTTTTTTTTTTTCACATGGTTGACATGTGGCATTTCACCATGGTGACACATGGCCACCTTCATTGAGTCACACGTGGCACCTCGTTATGCGTGTAAAAAAAAATAATATTAAAATAATACAGTATTTGAAAAACTTTACAAGTCTATAACTTTCAAACCACATGTCCAAATCGGACGTGCCGCTAGTCTATGAACTCGTATCGACGAGTACTTTACAACCATACAAGAGTCAACTCACAATTACATCACAAGAAAAAGTCAACTCCCGGCACCTTTTAGACAATTTACACTTCAACTTGTTTTGCCCATAACTTTCAAACCGTAGCTCCGTTTTCGACGTGCTACTAGTCTACGAACTCAGGGCGTCATGCACTTCGCCACCGTACCCTAGTCAACTCAAAATTCTCACCGAGTCAAAAAGTCAACTTTTGACCCCCTTCGGTCAACGGTCAACGGTCAACCTCGGTCAACGTGCACGGATTCCGGTGCGATTTGGGACGGGGTGTTACACATATCCATTCTCTGTATCTTTTACATAGATGCACTTATCACACTCATTTATCTTAAATCCATCACTAAGCATGGCACTATCAAATTTTTGATGCCATTGCTTTGGAGCTTGTTTAAGTCCATACAAGGACTTTACTAATCTACAGACTTTCTTTTCTTGTCCTGGTGCTGAGAAACCTTCAGGTTGCTCCATGTAAATCTCTTCATCGAGATCTCCATTAAGAAAGGCTGTTTTCACATCCATTTGATGTACTTCAAGATTCCGCAATGCAGCAATCGCCAGTACCATCCTTATGGAATTTATTCTCGTCACCGGAGAATCAAAATAATCAAGGCTTTCTTGTTGCTTGTATCCTTTAATTACAAGTCTTGCCTTGTACTTATCTATTGTTCCATCTGCTCTCATCTTCCTTTTAAATATCCATTTGTAACCTAATGGTTTACAACCTGGAGGAAGATCTACTAGTTCCCAGGTATGATTTTGCAAGATGGAATCAATTTCATTTTTTATGGCTTCTTTCCATAAATTTCCTTCAAGAGAACTAACAGCTTTTTGGAAGCTTTGAGGTTCACTTTCTAGCATATAAGTAAGAAAATCCAGACCGTAGGATTTTTCGGTTCTTACTCTTTTGCTTCATCTTAATTCAACCTCAGTCTCAACTTCGGTCTCCTGATCTTGATCACTATCATGATCATCATCACTGATACCATCATAAGTTCGTTTAGACGTACTCGGTCCTACTTCAATTTTATACGGAAAAATATGTTCAAAAAATGATGCATTTCTCGATTCCATTATTGTATTCTTGTATATATCAGGAATCTCTGACTTATACACGAGAAACCGATATGCACTACTATTTTGTGCATATCCTATGAAGATGCAATCTACTGTCTTGGGACCTATATTTACCTTTTTAGGAGTAGGTACCATAACTTTGGCAAGACACCCCCACACTCGTAAATATTTATAGGTAGGTTGTCTTCCTTTCCAAAGTTCATACGGTGTTTTCACCTGATCTTTACGGTGCACCTTATTTAAAAGGTCATTTGCCGACAAAACGGCTTCCCCCACAAGTTCTGAGATATCTAGAACTTAACAGCATTGTATTCATCATTTCTTTCAAAGTTCTATTTTTCTGTTCAGCCACACCATTCGACTGCGGCGAATATGGTGGAGTAACTTCACGTATTATGCCATGTTGAGCACAATACTCTCCAAATGGAGTTACATACTCTCCACCACGATCACTTCTGATCACTTTAATTTTGCGGGTGAGTTGATTCTCAACTTCCATTTTATAGAGAATAAATTTTTCTATAGCCTTATCCTTGCTCTTAAGCAAGTACACATAGCAATATTTCGTGCTATCATCAATAAAGGTGATAAAATATTTATTACCACCTCTAGTCAGTGCAAATTTTAAATCACATACATCATTATGTATTAAATCTAGAGGTTCATTATTTCTTTTAATTGTTTGATATGATAACCTCGTTAATTTCGTTTCTACACAAGTTTCACACTTATGTTTGGTATCAATATCAAACGTGGGAATATGATTCAAGTTAATTAACCTCCGCAGAGAATTAAAATTAACATGACCTAGTCTACCATGCCACAAAATGGAAGACTCAAGCAAGTAAACGGAAGAAGTACTAGCTTTATTATTAATAAACTTTGGCTTTACAGTCATTACATTCAATTTGAACATACCATTGACTTCATAGCTTTTTCCCACAAACATCCTATACTTGGACAAGATAACTTTGTCTGACTCAAACACTAATCTAAAACCATGTTTGATTAGCAGCGATCCAGACACCAAATTCTTTCGAATGTCTGGTACATACAATACACTATTTAGAGTCAGATCCTTCCCAGAGGTCATCTTCAGGACAATCTTGCCCTCCCCTTCGATTTCCGATATGGCAGAGTTACCCATGAACAATTTCTCCCCATTTGCCTTTGGTTCGAAGGAGGTGAACATGCTCCTATCTGCACACACGTGGCGGGTTGCACCTGTATCTATCCATCACTCTCTTGGGTTAGAACCCACTAAGTTCACCTCAGAGACAACAGCGCTTAGGTCAATATCATCAACCTCTCTTGTGATATGCTCCATCATCTGTGCCTCCTTGTTCCTTTTTCTTTTTGGCAATCTACAATCTGCCGCTCTGTGACCCATCTTGTCATAATTGAAGCATTTTCCTTGGAACTTGGCCTTTTTGGAGATGCCTCCTTTAGGCCCCAACTTGGAACTCATTCCAGGTTTCTTCTTTTGACTCTTGGAGCTACTCTTATGCTTTACAACATTAGCCTTCACAGCGGCCTTCATAGATCTCCTGTCAGATTTCCTATTATCATCTTTTATGCGAAGCTTGCTAATAAGAGCTTCCATATCCATCTCCTTTCTTTTGTGCTTCAGATAATTCCTGAAGTCACTCCAGCTTGGAGGTAGTTTCTCAATCATATAAGCCACTTGAAATGCTTCATTAATGATCATCCCTTCGGCAAGAAGTTTTTGGATGAGCACTTGCAACTTATGTACCTGACTCATTAGTGGCTTAGTATCCACCATCATATAGTCCAAAAATCTGCATACCACAAACTTTCCGGATCCAGCATTCTCGGTCTTGTACTTCCGGTCCAAAGTTTCCCACAGCTCTTTTACTGATTTCGCGCTACAGTACACTCTATATAGGGAATCAGATAGGCCATTAAGGACATAATTCCGACATAAATAATCGGAATTATTCCACACATCCACCGCCATCAGAGTTTCTTTGTCACTCTCTTCACTACTAGGTGGTGCGTCCTCAGTTAGGAACCTTGCAAGGCCCAATGTAGTCAGGTAAAACAACATCTTCTGTTGCCACCTTTTGAAATTCGCTCCATCGAACTTCTCAGGTCTTTCTGCATGACTTGCAGTAAGAGGAGCTTGAACCACATGAGTCTGTTTTGCCACTTGTGCAACGGGCACATCTCTACTTGCTATTTCTGTAAAATCACAAAAATCAGAAATCAATTAGTTGTTATTCTATCTTAACAAACTAATTCCAACCAATTTCCAATAGGAAAACACAAACAATATGATTTTCTAGGATTTCTGTATACACCCACAAAATCTACTGTTCACGTGCACTGTTTACTGACACATGGCATCACCAGACGCTGACACGTGGTGCACCCGCAGGCTGACACGTGGCGTCACTAGAGGCCGACACGCATACTGTTATATGCTGACACATGGCACCATGGAAGATCGACACGTGGCACATATAATAGGTCGCAACGTGGCATCTCCATGATCCGACACGTGGCTCACTCAGAGGACAACACGTGTCATGTGTGACAGGTAGACACGTGGCGTCCCTGATGGTCGACACGTGGCCTTGCTACTGTGAGACACATGGCATCTCAACGGTTCGCGACGTAGCCTTGCCACTGTGCATAGTATCACTGTTCATATCCCACGTGGCTCTCTCTCATGGAGACACGTGGCATACCCATACCAGTTGGGCCACTGTTCATGTGGGCTGGATCTTAGATGGGCTTGGGCCTTAGGTTAAGCGGTAGCCTGTTCTAACCTGGGTTGGGCCTTTGAACTGGGCCAGATGTAATAGTACCCGATTTCAGACCCATTAACCCAAAATCCGACCCGTTTACCCATTTTTAACCCTTCTTTAACCTCCAACCCATTTTACTGGTAAATGGGTTTTTTGACCCGGTTTATATTTTTTCACCTCATTTTCACTAATCCAGCACCAAAAATTGCCTAAAAATCATCAAAAATCTTAAAATTCATGGGTAATTCAATTTTGTAAAAAAAAAAATTTTGATTTTAAACAATGATAAAGAATTGCCCAAGAATTTTCAAACCCATAAGAAACAACTTTCTCACAAACCCAACACAACAAATAGATCAAATCATGGACATGTATATTTTACAAAAATATTTATAAACATTTGAATAAGTAAAAACAAAAAATACCACATGTCAATCACACAACCCACTCGGGTTTGAAGCCTTTTTTTTTTTTTTTTTTTTCAACTGAAATGGGCAAAATTGTTTTAAAAAAAAAATAATACCCATGCCCACCTCATTTCTTTCACACGGGTTTCATCACAAACCAAGGACAAAAATATAAATATATATAAATACAATAAAGGGCTAGAATAATTGATGGAAACAAATTTTGAGAAACTGAATAAGCAAAATATACTAATTCCCATGACAAATCTAATACTCGGGTGTGAGGATTTTTTTTTTTAATAAAAAAAAAAACTGTACACCCAAAAGTCACTAATCAACAACAAAATTGAACAATCCACATATATCAACATATATTCATGCAGAAATTGTCTTCAGAATGTTAGAAAAATAACATGGGTATATGTGTATATATGTGGAATAACAATTGTCAATAATCATTATCAAATACATGAAATAAAATATAAAATAAAAACCTATATGTCCTTAATTTTAATCTGCTGGTTGAAAAATAGTCTGAAGCCTGTGTGATACCACAGTATCCTTAAGATAATTTCTGCCCTACCGGTGCAGATGTTTTCTGACGATAGTCTCTCAAAATACAACGGAATCGAAAACTTTTCGATGCAGCACCACCAAAGCTTTCCCTCGAACTTTCAGTATACCTTTGTTTTATTACTCTCTAAATCCAAACCTTTTTTGAAAATCTTTTTACTGTTCAAACAAGAATAAAAAACCAATTATCTTTCCTACTCTCTTCTTCCTCCTTTTTCTCGTACGCCAGAGAAGCCTTTTCCTTTTCCAAAAAACCCAAAACGGTACCAAAATAAATTTCATTTAATGCCCACTATTACAACCCTCCAAATCATTCAAATTCCTTAAAACGTTACATGTGTGGCATGAACTAGAACCCAAGCCTGGTGTTGTAATGCTTGATGAAGAAGGGAAACCTGAAGAGCGAGTTGAGTTAGCTTTGAAATCCCTTCCACAATATGATCCTGCTAGCTGCTGGAATGGTGATTCAACCCCATCTTTTCAGTACTGGAAAATAAGTGATTATGCACATGCTTATTGTTCTGGGCATGCAACACCAAGCACAGTAAGCTTATGTTTTCCACACAATTTAATTTGTTTGTGTGACAGAAAAATGAAAAATATATTTTGTTTCTTGTAGAAAGTGGAACTACTGCAGCTCAAAGAGAAAAGCAAGTGCAGAAAACTCAGGCAGAAAACACAAGAACAATAATAAAACAAAGGACACGCAAGAAAGTTATACTGGTTCAGTTCTATCATGGTGAGAACCTACATCCCGTTCTGATTATGCCATCAAATCCACTATGAAGAAACTAGCTTTACAAGGTGAGATTACTGATTACAAATACACAGACGCTCTGGTGTGAATCCACCATTGATGGTCTGTGATTAAGCTTGTAAACACTACATTTACATAGTGCAGAATGCTCAACACCTGAGCAACGAGGACGTAGGTCGATTTTGACCGAGCCTCGGTAAATTTGTGTGTTTTTGTTCAGTTTCTTTATTATAGAAATAGTTTCAGATTTCTACAACACTTCTAGCTTAACTTATGAACTAGATATAACAGTTTGGTTGCAACTGAATTGCAAAATATATAGGTTGCAGGGCACATAATTAATCTCAGTTATAAAAGGAGTTTGGTAGCAAGCACGAAGTTTCATTTGGTTGTAACTAAATTGCAAATTATGTAGATTGTAGAGCATGTAATCTCAGTTATAAAAGAGTTAAGCGGTAAGCAACACCACAACCTTTGTTGATTTCTTTTGACGCTGAGGAAGTCAGGAAGCAAGCTGCGGCTTCAACAAGGAGGTTTGAAGAAGGTATCTTAAAGTTATGACCATGTTTTGGTAGATTACAGCATCTGTATTTGTATTTAAGTTGAAAAAACTCTTGTTTCTATTTATGTTGATGGTGGTGGAAGTAGATGCAGACTTGCAAAATGCCTACGACACCTATTAATTTTGATTTTGTAGGGAACCCATTATCTATCTTGGATGGGATTTTTGTGGCAATCAAGGACGATATTCACTGCTATCCCCATCCTACTACAGATGTGGTTACCTTACCATGCTCTTTATGATATATATTTTTTTAAATATTAGCAAATTTATATATTATTCCATGATGTCAGGTGCGACAACATGGATGCATGAAGTCTGCTCTGTCATGGAGGATGCAATTTGTATCTCAAGATTGCATAGATGTGGTGTCACTTTTGTAGGGAAGACAAATTTGCATGAACTGGACATGGGAACGGCTGGAAACAATCCAAACTATTGGTAAGTTTTTTTTTTTTTTTTTTTTTTTTCCTTAATTAGCGCATATAATATTTGATTAGTAAGAAATCCTTGGAATGCTTGAGTTGGTAACTTTGAAATAACTTAGTGATCAGGTTAAGCATATGCAGAGTTACTAGGGTGAAAATAATCAGAAGTGTAACCTTTCTAGGAATTGAAAGGCTCAAAGTAATTATTTTTAGTATAACAGAGATTTTGGGGCTTATTATTTTTTCAGGGATAAATGAACAATACAGAGAGGTCATTGATATTGTCACATGCCTACCTGCTATTTTGGAATTAACTTCTAAAGATCTTTTATTTACTTTTTCTCCATTAACTTTATCCTCTTTTTCTTTTCAGTAGAAACGTTTCCAGTTTAACCATTGCGAAGGTATCTTGATTGCTGAATTTATCCGATATGCTTTTGCACCATGGGTTTCTTTTGGGAGATAAATACAAATCATATTGATTTATATCTGTGACATAATTTGCTATACTATCTGACTCCGATCCTTATGTACTAAGTTTAATTGGATAATTGTTGGGTGAAGAGCAACAAGAAATCCTCATACACCAGAAAGGTATACAGGCGGATCTTCCTCAGCCTCAGCAGCAATTGTAGCTTCTGGAATATGCCCTGCAGCGCTTGGAACAGATGGTAGAGGTTGTGAAAACTTAATATGAAAGGGTTACACTATTATTTCTTATATATTTAAATTTAGTATTAGTTATGCTTTTTCTATTGTGAATGAGCAGGTTCAGTGCGTATACCTTCTTCCCTTTGTGGGGCAGTGTGCTTGAAGACAACATTTGGATGCACTGATATGGAAGGGTACTCTTTCACTATTAGTTTAAAGATGAAAATAATCCACTAGTTCCTTTTCTGATGCATTGCTTTGCAAATGGAACATGATGGTATAATAGGGACCAGATATTGTTCTCCAGATTTTGATATTTCTTTATGGCTTTATTTATTTATTTATTTTTTATTGGAGATGTTTTGTGCAGAATCACTGAATTGATCTTTATATATCAGTATTTACTAAGTCAAAAATGGGCCATTCGTTTTTATTCAGTACAATATACAAAAGAAACTTCTAATTATTTGCCTGCAAGCCTTTTATTGGCCTTTCATGCTATGGTAAACAGAAAGGTGCGTGCAATGGCTATTAGTTTGATAGTCACTTTGGTTTTATTGTCCGACACCGGCTAGCCAATTGGAGTACATGCACTCCAATTTTTATAATGAATTTTACACTGATAAACAGAACAACTATTAATAATTTTATGTCAAGTAGAACCTATATTTGGGACATCATCTCTAAAACATGTATTTTGGTAAATCAAAATGCTTACTGTCAAAAATCTGGTTGAGTTTGGGATATATCATGTTTAACTGCTACTTTGTGCTTACCCCTAGAAGGCTAGAATCTTTGCAACAAATATGGAGAGTTCAAAAAGTTCGTAGTGATTAAATTGAGTATTTTATTTTGTTCATCTTTGTGTTTATGTATATATAAATATATAAATATGATATTGTAGCGAGATTTTACCAAAGCCAGAGTTTTTGATTTATTGTGATTCTTTCTTTTCTTTCCCAGGTCATTATGTTCTGGTACTCTAGAAATTATTGGAACAAGTGCATCGACTGTGGAGGATATAATGCTAGTGCAAGAAAATCATGCTTGTAACTGTTTATCCATTATTTTGAGTTTCATTTAATTTGAGCTTCTAATCATTTTATATATATATATATATATATATATTTAAACATATATATATTATTTGTCTTTGAGATTCTAATCAAGTAGTTTTTGATAAATCATCCTTGTAAGCAAGCTTTCCTTTACTTTGAGTTGCAGAGTTTCTCATTAGATGGTTTTTCCAATAGTTACCTTTTATTTTTGAGTATCTTCTGATAGTCGCTTTTTTATTTTTGAGTATCTTCTGATTCAACTTGTAATTTATCAGGTAATCGGCAATCGTGTGCTCCTCTCTTGCGGATAGAATTAGTTTGAAACCGGTATTTTTTGAAAACCTTACACCATTGAGTACTCGCCAAGAAACTTTGAAAAAAACTGCATTATCAAGATATTACTTCTATAATGTGACCTTGTTGGCCACAAGAACGGAACAAAAGAAAAGTACATGAAGAAAGATAATTGCATTTACAGAATATATGAGTAATTATCTGATATTCTGATTTAGGATTTAATGACTCTATAATGTTGATAATTATCCTCATTTAAATCTAGTCATGCATGGAAATAGATTTATTTGGAATTTTGTCCAGCTTTTAATCCATAATAATTAATTAATTAATTTGTCTCTTCTCGCCTATGTGCCAAAGCAATCATTGTTCACCTTTTGTAGGTCCCATCTTGTGCTCCAAATTTATCTTTGACAATTCAAACATTTTGGGATCCATGCGACTGAAAGGAAGTATTCAGCTGTAATAGCCACTTCTTAGGGAAGTAGATTAAACTCAAATTTGTCTTACATATCAACTGACATGTTTTATAAAAGCATAAACTTATATTCTCATTCTCCTGCAGTGGTTTAATGATGTATATTCAACTGATATTTCTGAAAAATGTGAGGATGTTGTTGATCTTTTGTCAAAAACCCATTGTTGTGAAGTATAAGTCTTGTTATTATCATATTCTTCATGTATTGTAAATCCATCATTGTTTATAATTAAAAAAGTAAAAACTATATGTTTCAAAAGAGATTCAATATGCTTATGCTAGGCTGAGACAGTACAATTTCTTTATTATAATTTTTCAAGATTGTAGAAATTGGTGTACCTGGCTTGAAGGGCATGCAAAATGCTCATGTTGTTTCGATTGGATCTGAGACAGCGTGTTTGTTGAATCCAAACTGTGCAGATGGGAATGTTCATTGAATCCGTCGTGTTGCCGACAAATAAGTACTGTATAAATATATATATATATATATATATGTACGTATATAAATAAATATATTTGTGTATATCTGCAGATATATATATTTGTCTGTCTATTTTTTTGGTTGCACGAAAGGTTCAAGGTTAACATATGATACTCTTATTCGCATGGCAGTACTTTTTCAATCATTTACAACAGCAAACTATGTTGCTGCCCTGTGTCTTAGGTGAGGCAAAATATTAAATGGAAAAATAATTCATGTAGATTTGGTATATATCTTAGTTATGTGCTAGAAAGTCAGAACACTTTTTGGGAAAATACTCATATGACATACTGACCATACAAGCAATTGAAATTGGATGGAACCTGGTTAAGCTGTGTTTGGATGTGTGCTAGATTCTAAAGCTTGTCCGAAAAAGCTGCTGAGCTGCTGAGCCTGTGAACACAGTATTTTAAACTCCATGGTGATGGAGAACAGGAATACAAGTATTATTTAAATGACTGCCAAAGAATAGTGTTATTTAAATATCCATCCTGAAGCAGAAGCCAAATTGAATTATAATTTGAATTGCTGTCAGACCAAGTAAAGTGTACATTCCAATTCAGAAAATGCTAATTTGGTTTCTCAGAGAAACTAAACAACCATAAGTTGGCATTCATGCACCATGTTAATCCAACCTCATGTGCTTCTAGAAATTTTGTAAAATCCCATGTATTATATTTTTGCTTCATATTAAACAGAACAATTACTAGAAAGTTTTTACTATCTTTTCACTATTGATCTGGTGTAAATTTGTGAAGGTAACTATGTCTTAGTTCTTTGTTGCAGTTTTAGTTTATTAATCTAAAGTTTTGCATGGCTATACAGACGATGTGTGTGTATATATATATATATATATTTAGTAGAAAATTAAAGGGAAAAATTAAGGTTATGTATAGTTTGCATAGAGAAATGTTTATTAGGATTCATGTTTAATTTAGTATATGGAAGTAAGTTATTTCATTGGATACCATTTGATAAGAGAAATACATCTGACAAAAGGTAATATACATGGAAGCGGTGTCTTAATTCAGTTTTCTCTATGTATACTAGCTTCAATTTATATAAATATTTTTATTCTTAATTCGGTATGAACTTGTTTTTGTTTTTATACATTTTAATTAATATATGTATTGGATAGATTATTTGTAAACTTTATGAGCAAAACCCATCTTGTGTTGGCAGTAAGAAGCGTGTATATAATTAGGATTCAAAGCAAAGCTGGGGTGTCTTAGCGATTATTTAAAAACAATTTGGTTTGACAAATTAACTTTTTAAAGAAGAGCAAATTAATGGGTCAATTGCATTTTCTCCACTAGTATGTTGCATTTTATATATCATGATGATCCCTTTCCAGAGACATTTAAACTCTGACAAAAAATAAAGTATCAAAAAGGTGCTGAATAATATCCAACAGTACTAGAAACCCATTTACTTTGATCTGATCTTAATTTAAAGTAAAAAGAAGCAAACATATAATACATGGCGAAACTGCTTTCACCAGGTTAAGATAAAAGGTACGAAAAAGTTTCTCCAAAAAAATTAATCACTATGAGTTTGTTCAATTTTTCCATTTTAATTAATATATTTTGCAATAAGTGATCAACATATATTTATGACCGAAATACTAGACCCATATTGAATTAGAACAATACATGGGTCAGGACATGGTTAATTTTTCTATATCATTCCAATCATTAAAATGATATAAATCTAAATATTGATTAATGGAACTCATGATATATCAAAAGCAACTGCCACATCCAAAATCATTATTTCAAGATATATATATAAAATATAAAAAAATAAAAAGAAGAAGAAGAAGAAGATTAAAACTTCTTGATCCGAGTGTTGAATTATGCACTACTCCTAATTCGTTTAAGATCTTGAGATGTAATAAAATAAGAGATATCAATTGCAAGCATAAAAAGAGGCAATAAATTTAACGTGATCTGACAGCCAATACAATTTGGAAGGTTGAAAGGTATGCAATGGTAAATAGTCCAACAAAATTAATTAAGTTTTGCTTTCACAATCCAACATAAAGTTGTTAGATATTGGAGAGTATGCATGACCAAGATAAATCCATCGAACATTTGTGCCCACAACTTAACCATCAAAGACTTGGTCAGATTGTCTATAAATTTTCATAATCATCCAAAATGTGTATACAAATTTCTAGCGTATAACTTAATTCAGAAGACTTTGGAGTATAACTTAATTCAGAAGACTTTGGAATTTAACTTAATTCAAACGACTTTAAAGTTGGGATATGGACAACACTCTTCAAACACAACGCGCAGTTTACCTATCTTTTTCTTGGTTCTTTTCATACCCCTATCCGTTAATAATTCCATATGTTCTGCAGTGGCGGCTCTAATATGAGTTGACAAATTTATAGCAGTATAACATTTCCAAATTCTGTGAAGATGTTGATAAATTAATGATCCTATACTTAATGTAACATGGACCTTAAAAATTTTTTGAAATTTATATTTTAACAAAAAATAAAAATAAAAAAAAGAAAGGAAAAGAAGATAACCTGTTCATGCAAATTTATGAATGGAAAGCACACATTCATGACCACGACATATCCATGGATGGACCATTCATGTCCACATTAAGCATCAAATACTTGGATTCCTTACCAAATTTCATAATCATCCACAATATGTTTATAACCATATATTTAATTCAGGACACTCAAATCCTTCATAGATTTATTTTAGCAGCAACTATATAATTTTGATCATACAATATGTTTGTAGCTATTTTTCACTATATTTATTGCACAAGTTCTTATTGACTTGATTCACCAAAAACAAAACAGAAGTTCTCATATGATTTGAATGACATTTTTTTTATTAGCTACAAAATTTAGTGCCATAGAAAAATTTATCACAAGTGCATATAGAAGATTTTACATTTGTAGTTAGAAGCTTTGTCATGGTAGCACAGTTTTTTTTTTTTTTTTCCTTTGGGAAGTGTGCTCTGATTTCAATTAAGAAGAAGAAAACATGTAACATATATATTATAATAGAGATATCATTAAGAAACAACCCAAACTGCTTCAACGAAGTTATTTAAAATTAGATGTACATAAAAAGTTTCTCGAAAAAAATCCAATCAATATGAGTTTTATTGAATAAATACTATGAAAAGAAAAAATATTGAACATACAACCATTTAAACATTAAGAGTCATGTATATTGATAACATATTAAGTAATGAAAAGCACCGCAACATCAACATCAAAGGAAATTTCTTCCTAAAAAACTTGGATTAATTCATGGACCACAAAAAAAATGAAAGTTGTTCAACCCATGGACCATTCATGTCCACTTGAAGCATCAAAAATTTTGATTAATTGTTCAATACTAAAAAGTTGATAGGGTAGATGGTATTTTCTTTGCAGGTTATGAATAAATGTATGTATGCTTCAGATGGAAGGTGACCTTTGGTCTATGACTGAAGGATTTTTTCTTTGCTTCTTTTCAAAATGTAGTGGGATCAAATTCTTAGTTTTGGAAAATTATTATACCTCATAAATTAGTTAGGGAACTATATATTTATAAATGTAAGGCAGTTGCTTTAGCTTGAACAAGTTAATTGCTAGAAAATTTTACTTTATTTTTAGTTAATACCTAGTTTAATTTTATCAAGTTATCTCTGATTTAGTGGTTTATTTTAATTTTAGTTAATCTGAATCTTTCTCTCTCTCTCTCTCTCTCTCTGTAAAGTGAAAAATTGAAGTTCTATATTTTTACTTTTTATCTGGCTTAAATTTATAAGGATACTCTGATTTAGTTGTCTATTTTAACTTTAATTGATCTGGATGTATTGCTCTATATATGCATTGTCAGGACCCGTCCAAAGTTCCCCACCGGAACCCTAGACAAGCCCTGATCCCAGGGAAACCCTACCGGACCCTTCTGTGGAAGATCCGGCAGAACCTCCCCTAAGGGATGGACTTACCACAAAATTTCCTGCACTGAAAACACACTTCTATAATTGTTCCCTTATTCCTCCCACAGTACGACGAACTGGTTCCACAAATTAATACAAATACATAAGTGTCCCATACAGTATACAGAGCTTTATGAAGTACTACAAAATACAGAATACAGCAAAAGTGAACGAAATATTACAACTGCAGTAAAAGAAGAACAAGGTACTGCGCGAACAAATACAGCGAGGAAGATCAAGTCCGCTCCGAGTGAACACCGACAACCTGGTACCTAGAGGAACGGAATTTAAGAGTGTGAGATGCTAATCATCTCAGTGAGCGACCCTACTACTCTACACTATCATACCACGGTAATAGGTATATAAATAATAATTATTTGGAAATAATAATGTCTCTCAAAACCCTTACAATTCTCTCAGTTGGAAAGGTTCCCCTTTTAAAACATTTTCACAAAACCCTTTATTCATATTTCCCGAAAACCAAGACATCAATTAAATACCAGAAGCGGTAACAATTATATTTTTAATTCCAATTCAGTTTCCAAACATTTTATTTATTTATTTATTTTTTTTTAAAACACAGTTCTGAAAATCATTTGATGCACCCACTATATACCAGTGGCGCCAACAGTACCCAGCGTCCCAAGGTACCGCCAGACAGGAGGTTATAGAGAGAAACCGGCATACGGTCGCGTGGCGTCCCACTGCGCCGCTGCTAACCTGGTGTCCCGGCCAAAGGGGGGTGGCCGCCCTCTCCGATGGCATCCACAGGACACCCTCATAATATCAACCGCGCGCTACTCACACCCACCTGCGCGCTAATCATATCCGTGTGCACAATATCCATATCACATATACCATATCACATAATCAGAACACCAGTACGTGCACGGTGCATCTAAAAATTATAAAATCCACAATTTAAATTATAAAACAAATTTCACATTTTTCATAAACATAGCGGGCATAATCCATCCGCTTGAACCGGGAAATTCTCCACAATTTCCTTATAATTAATACCATGAATCCCATGATTTTCAAATCCACCAACTCCCAAATCCATCAATTCAAATATCCACATTTTTTCCAAGCATAAATAATTTCTCGAAATATCATAATCAAATCCCATAATATTTTATGGGCATATTTCATAAAAATTGAAATCACCAACATAACCAAATATTTTCCTTGAAATATTTGAAAATCGAATCGTGCCCAATTTACCATTAAAACCACACCAATTTCAAAATCCTCAAAACCATAAAATAATTCCACATGGCATAAATTGGTGAAATACACATTTTCTTAAATCCGATAAATTCACAAATAATTCCACAATAATTCAAATAAATATTTGGCACATAGAAATTAAATTCCAATTATTTAAATCACACATTATATATTCACCAATTAAATTCCCAAAATTAATTTGAAGGTGGGTCACTCACCTTGTGCACGTATCTCAATCAAGATCCTCCGCAGGATCGACTCCGCTACTTGCACGTGCACCTAAAACATCCACAGTACCAAAACCACAAATATTAATATTTTATTCGGGTAATCCCCAAATGGGTACCCGAGGAGCGAACACCAAACGATAACTAAAATTTACGAATTATATACCGAATCGAAGCTCGAGTGATGCTAATCACAGATCCGGTCTTAATTTCCGATGATCGTACCCGACGGGGTCGGAATTTTATCGGGAAGCTTTTCGGGTTTCGGCTTTGCAATTCTCCCAAACCGTCGCGAATTGGTGGAAACGGAAGTCGGATTTGGGTTCAGGAGGTCGAACACTGCGGACTGGAGCTGGTCGGAATTTTCGGGGTACTCGCCGGAACAGTACTTTTCGGCGGGCCGCCACGTCACCGGCAACCGTCGCCGGAACAGTAATTTCCGACGGTGGCCGTTTGCTGTGAAATTTTGCAGATTTGTAGA
Source organism: Ziziphus jujuba (assembly GCF_031755915.1). NCBI lineage: Eukaryota > Viridiplantae > Streptophyta > Magnoliopsida > Rosales > Rhamnaceae > Ziziphus > Ziziphus jujuba. The sequence continues at coordinate 28,901,350 of NC_083387.1, read as the reverse complement.
TCGTGAGGAGAGCAATCCAACGGGACCGACGGTGAGCAAAACGGAGGTCGGACGGCGGAGAAATCACCGTTTGAAGATTTTCGACCCCTCGCCGGAAAACGCTCCGATCCCGGCGCGTCGGTGGTCCGATGGTCGTGATTTTTGGTGGGTAGGCCGGACTTGAGGAGAGGATCAAGGCTGTCAGGCGCGTGTGGCCGGAAAATGGCCGGAACAGTGCCGATTCGCGGTGGCCGGCGGTGGAGGGGAAAAATCGCCGCCAAACTTCGGACGTCCGATCCGGGCGCGTCCGGCGGCCGTTCGCCGTGAAATTTGGAGGTTTTGCCGGAAATGAGGTGGGCAATCTGGCTGGCCGGCGCGTGTACAGTAACTAGGCCGGAAAAACGTGAAAATGACCGGCGGCCGGCGGGTCCTCTTTCTCTCTTTCTCTCTCCTCTCTCTCTTTCTCTCTCTTCTCTCTCTTTCTCTCTCTTCCCCGAGAGTTTTTCAAAATTAAAACCCTGTGTGACACTGTTCATGCCACGTGGACCACTCAGAAGCTGACACGTGGCATTTCACTGTTCACGACCCAAAAACATTAAAATAATACGGTATCCGGTAAACTTCAAACGTCCATAACTTTTTAACCACATGTCCGATTTAAGCGTGCCGCTAGTCTATGAACTCGTATCGACGAGTACTTTACAACCATACAAGAGTCAACTCACAATTACATCACAAGAAAAAGTCAACTCCCGGCACCTTTTAGACAGTTTACACTTCAACTTGTTTTGCCCATAACTTTCAAACCGTAGCTCCGTTTTTGACGTGCTACTAGTCTACGAACTCAGGGCGTCATGCACTCCGCCACGGTACCCTGGTCAACTCGAAATTCCCACCGAGTCAAAAAGTCAACTTTTGACCCCTTCGGTCAACGGTCAACGGTCAACCTCGGTCAACGTGCACGGATTCCGGTGCGATTTGGGACGGGGTGTTACATGCATATATATGTATGCCTTCTTGTGGCAGGTAAAGTAAAAATTAAAGGTAAATTAATGTGTTATCTAAAAATGTATATAATAATTAATTAACTCGGTCAAGTAGCTAACAAGCAAGATGCCAAATTGGTAATCGATCTGAATTTAGCTTATATATAGTTCTAGATTTCCCGGTTAATTAAAACCCTATACATCTAAACATTTACGAAACCGTCATTCAGAAAAGTAAAAAATAAATTACAGATCTATAGAACTATTTATATTAAAGTTTATCTAGTTTTTTCTTTTCTTTTCTTTTTTTAGAAAAAGTATTCATATTGTAAATTTAATTAGATATTTTAAAACTTAATTTTCGTCTGATAGAAATTCATGGCCACAACAACCATTAAACAAATATTGAGAATGATGTAACTTATTGATGGATGGAAATTAATGAAAAGCAACTGCCAGATCGAAATAAAAAGAAAAGTCTTGAAAGCATTTTCAAAGCAACTTCTTCCAGGATTATTCATGGCCTTTTGGGATCATTGCTAATTTAATAGTTGAAGCATCAAAAACTTTGATTCTTCATCAATAATTAATAATCATCCAAAATATGCATATAGATTTCTACTTTTTGGATCCCCACCAAGACTTTTGAATCAGTAGACTTTAGAAGTGTATATGGACACCACTCTCCAAAAGTAGAATGTGCTTATATCATCTATTCATGTTACAATAGCTAGTGCTCTTTTCTATGGGTTCTTACCCACGGACATTCCCATTAAACAATCTAGGGAGTTGTTGAAGACAAGCCCTACTGTCAACAACAAATAAAAATAAAAATAAAAAAATAAAATAAAAGCCAGGCACACATTTGTTTCAGCCGTATATAAATTATACACCATGGCCAGCATAAAAAATGCGCGTTTGTGCAGGATATTTCTATGTCAAATATTGTATTGTGTCTTTTAGTACAATGCGGCTAGGATTGTACCTGCTAAACGCACCTTATAGTATGGGGAAGTTTTCAACGTAGACCAGAACAAACTTCCAAATATTAGAAATGTAAGTATCCTCTAGTAATGTGGTTCCTCTTCTTTTTCTTTTTTTTTTTCTCTCTAGCTTGTTGTGTATAATTTGCTTAACTCAAATATTTGTTAGTATGAGTTAATGATAGTTAGAGTTTGAGTTAATGATTGTTAGAGTTTGTCCGATATCACAATTAACTACAAATTTAAAGGATAAAAATAAATGATAAAATCAAAAAAATAACAACAAAATATAAATACCAAATTATACGTAGTTTTAAATTGTATTGTTCCTCCCCCCCGCCTCCCCTCCTTTTTTTTTTTTTTTTTTTTGGTTGTTTTCGCTTTTGGTTTTTTTATTTTATTTTGTCTTTCTTTCTTTTCTTTGTGATTATTTGACATCTCTAACAAATTTTAAGTACTACTAATTAACACTTGCAAAATTTACCACATAAAATATTTATTTTTTAATTGAGCAAATTGATTTAAACTAGCAAACTAATTAAAAGGTTTATCTAATTAACCTATGCCACTACCAGAAAAAGCTTTTTTGTTCATGGCAAAAGTTCATAACTAAAGGTTTTAGTCACAAAGATTGGCCGTTATGAAGCTGTAACCAAAACCACATGATTAAAAAGTTTTAGTCATGAAAAGTATGAGTTCCATGACCAAAATAATAAAAGTCACAATTATAGTCCGTGACCAAATGTTCTTTTAGTTACAGATAATGTTCATGGCTAAAATTATTTTTATAGCTAACAATTTCCTTTTCAAAAAATTTATTATTGTATAAAACAACATATAAAACTTATATGAACAAAATATTAGAATCAATTCAACATAAAATTCATTAATATGTTAATCAAATTGGCAAAATATAATACGTAAAAATAACTAACTGTTACTCAAGTAAAAAAAATGTACAAGTTCTCCATATCTAAAAAAAATGAAGAAGTGATAAAATTTTGTATCCTAAATATAAACCAGAAAATCATACATAAATATAAACATATTTATAAAATTAATGACATTAGCAGATTATGCATAATAACTGAAACTACATCCACTATACAATATGCATGAATTCTAGTTACAAAACAAGTTGAAATGCCTCAATCAGCTACTAACAACATAATCAAATGCAAAACTAGGAGATGAACCACATTAAAAAGGATAAAACCAGAAAAAAGTGCATAAAAGAAAAATCTAGGACATGAACCCCTTTCAAAGAAAAGCAGTCATCAAACTTCTAAATTAAATGACTGCCTCGTTGTTGTAAAATAGACATTCCTGCTTATTATATGCTGCATATAGGTTTTTTTTTCGAGTGCCATGCTGCATGTAGTTATGCTATGATTAGGCATTCATAGCTCAAACATGGTAAAGAAGGTAGCTGTTAAAGTTCTTTAAGACATATTAATAATACTTTATTGATATAAATTATCAAAATTGTATGTACTAGACATCAAGAAAATTTCCAATATATAATTTTTGTTTATACTGTCATGAAAAATTAAGAAAAAATAAAACAATTCAAGCATGTATGTAAAGGTTAGAAAGAAACGAGAAAAAAAAAGAAATTAAAAGAGGAGAAAAAACAAATATAAATGGAAAAAATAAAAACAATAATTTAGAGGAAAACAAAAAAATAAAAGTAAATAAAGAAATGAAGAAATTAAAAAAAGATAAGAAAAAAGAAATGAAAAAAAAACGAAAATAAAAGAAAAAAAACCTAAAAAAAAAAAGTGACGAAAAAAATAAAGAAAAATAAGAAAGACTGGAAAGAAAATGGAAGAACGTCAAAAACAAAAAAATGACACTGTAAAAAAAAGGAAGGCATAGATAAAATAAAATAAAATAACTATGAGAATATTTATTATTATTTTTATTTTTTTTAAAAAAATAGGATTCAGAATTTTGTTGAAAAACCAAACAAAAAATAAAGAAAAAAATTTTAAAAAAGAAACACCCAGGTATGAGCATATTTATTATTATTATTGTATTTTTTTAAGAAATAGAATTAAGAATTGTGTTGAAAACCTTAAAAAAATAAATAAATTAAAAAAAAAAGAACTGAGCATATTTATTATTATTTTTATTTATTTAAATAAATAGGATTCAGAATTTTGTTGAAAAATTAAAAAAAAAAATAAAAGATTTTAGGGATAAGAAAAAATAAAAACAAAAAGTATAAAAGGATATATATGAATATAAAAATAAAAAAACGCTCCATGCTATAACATAGTTTATCTCTTAATAATATTCTCAATATTTGTTACATCAATATATTTAATTTCAACATAATTTAATTCATATGATCAAAATAAAAGAAACATAACTTAATTCATTAAAGTTTAAATGTTTGCTGAGATACAATTAGTAATAGAACTTCAACGATAACACTTTGGAGTTTTATGAGATTTTTAATCATCAATTTTATTTGAAATTCTGAATGGAAAGGGAACATTAACAGTATCTTGCTTGAAAGTGTGATACCAAATATAAATAGAAACATGTGAGGTCAATAACCAATTTTCTTTATAGTACAGCCTACTCACATCAATAGTACACCATAAACCAATGCACTGCACGAAAACACAGAGGTCGTTTACAGCTCACATACATTTTCTGACCAAAATCAAGCCCTCAACAGGTGCTGAATCATGTCCCACAAAATTAAAAGAAAACTGGTTAATTTTTTCTGTCATCCAAATTTAATGGTTGGAGGTTGGAACACATTAAAATCAGAAGAAATTTCTTCGGAGACGCCAAAAAGACACAAAGAAGACTTAGAAACTTCTTTCATACAAGTTGATGAGGGGATGGACAACTTGCATGACCATTGACCACGCCACAAATCCATGGACCATTTTATATCCACATAAATAATAGATTTGAATTCTCTATCAATAATCTTTAATCGTTTTTCAAAATATATGCGTATAAATTTTTACCGTATAATTTGGTCTCGCATTCTTCATAGAATACTTTTTAGTCTCTATGCAGGAGACTAATTTGGAGTTTATATGGCCAGCACTCTCTAAAATCATACAAACTCACTTATTCATTAATTCCTACTTTCTTGCAAGGCTAGCTACTTTTAAAATTTTGCATGGCCATGGATGGTTCTATGATCATATTACAATTTCAAGTACTATTTTCTTCAGGTTCTAGATACTCCTATCTTGCAGTGGCACCTCAAATTCGAGTTGCATCAGAGCAGAGCAAGAGGCAAGCTCTTTTAGTATTTTTTTTTTTTCCCATAATAATTAATATGTAACCAATTTTGAATTAGAATAACGCACGGGATTGAAACATTGGATATAACATGCTGTCATTTCTCCATTCTCTAATTAATTAATTAAATAGTAAAAATTAATAAGTAAATTATTGATGGATGGCGAATATGATAGGAAAGTAATGGAAAACAACTGTCACATCAAAATCAGAAGAAAATCAACCCCTCAAATCACACCCTCCCCCTAAAAGATTGAAGACCTTTAGGTACACGTTATTTTGGTGCACTCAAATAAGTCTTCATAGACTTTTTGAATTTCCACTTACGAAGAAGATTTTTGAATCTCCATGCAAGCAGAAGATTCCCTGATTTTCTTGCAGGGAAAATGAACAGCACTCTCCAACAGCAGGATTCTCTCAAATCCAGTATTCCCTGCTCATAAACTAACTTCCACTTAGCTAAAAAGCTAGCCTATAAATTTAAGTATGCATGCAGGAATTTATTTGGATTTACTTTTATATTGATAAGGTTAATTAAATTTCTTTTTGAACCAAGCTATTATTCAGGGAAAAAAAATATATATATATATATATATATGTATGTATGTATTAAACTTCTCTCTCTCTCTCTCTCTCTCTCTCTCCAAAGAGGTGTTCGTATTAGAAATTTGATAGAAATTGCATGATCCGGATGCAGACTACAGGAAAACACACACATATTATGAACAACTTAGACATTTTAAAAGTGTCCAAAGAGGTGTTCGTATTAGAAATTTGATAGAAATTGCATGATCCGGATGCAGACTACAGGAAAACACACACATATTATGAACAGCTTAGACATTTTAAAAGTATAGTGTAGTGGATCAAATTCTGATAATGTAGTAACAATTGTTTTCTGCAATATAATATTAAATATGTGAATTATATTTAATAATTAAATATTGCACTTATAATTTAGTGGCTAACTCATCTTGTGGTTGGCTATGTACAAGTATTATTGATAAATCATAGATGGTAATATTAATTTTTTTATTTTTTAGTACTATAAAAACTTAGTATAGGAAAACAAACTCATTATTGACAGCTAATTAAATTGTCATATACTATGTAAATTCATTATTGACAGTTAATTAAATTATCATATACTATGGAAATCACATTGGATTTTTCTTTTAAATGAAAATTTATGCATTTTTTTTGCAGCCATTTAATATACAGTAATTATACACTTACTAAATTTGTTAACCAAAATTTAGTGAACAATGAGTTGGCATATATAATTGGTTTTTCCTCTCACAATAGAAGGACATCAATAATCTATCAACCACTTATATATTGGCACACCATTATTTGCCAAAATTTTAATTAAAAAAATTAATGTGTATCATTGCTCTTTAGCATATAGTGTCACATTATTATCATGCACAATAAGATAAGCTAAGCAACATGCTATATCAACATTGTTAAATATTGTATCATATATAGTTAATTGCCAAAATAAAGTTGGCTCAGTTGATATAGCTCCCACTCTTGCGTATAAGGTTGTAAATGATCTGAAACCAAAAAAGCATAATGTATAATTGGTTTAAGTTGGACAAGACAACTACTTACTATAGCTATGTTTGCCCTTCATATGGCATGTGAAATAGAAAATTAGAGGAACTAAATATTTTATATATGCTATATATATGTACATATAAATTAACTTTGTTTAAGTAGCATGATGCTAAATTGATTTGCATTGATCATGATGATTTTAGCCTACTACGTATGCGTAAACAAATATATTTTACAAGTTTTTGTTTGTTCACTTTTTGATTGGCTGATGCTCTTTATAAGTTATAGATTTTGACCACCTATATAAAGTATTTGATTTTTTTTTTTTTTTTGGGAGTACTTGTTATACGAAATAAAAGGTGGTCTAGCATATATGAATCTAAACTAAATTGAAAAACTATATAGAATTAGAGGCAGGGCGTCTGAAGAAGTTTATAAACAATTAATTTGTTTCACAAAATTTTAGTTTTAAATATTGAATTTGACAACCACTTTATATAATAAATTTTTTATTACAACTTTAATTAATTTTTAAAAATTCTTATATTTATAACAAAAAAACTTTCAATAAGCTAAAAAGTCTATCATATTTTAGTATGTATGCAGGAATTTATCATGATTTTTTTTTATATTAATAACGAATTACCTATTGCAACTCGATGCATATTTCATTCACACATTACAAAGCTATTATTCGGCAAATTAAAATAAATCACATATTCACAAAACTTTTCATATATTCATCTTGGTGTTTTTTTTTTTTTTTTTTTCCCCCAAGGGAATATTCAAAGTTGTGGGGACTCAATGAGGGAAAACTCATATTTTCATATTAAAATCAAGCACCAAAAGGTGCTGAATAATATTCATAAGATTAACTAAAAGCCCACTTGCTTTACTTTGATGCGACTTAACAGTAAAAAAACATATACTGCAAAGTTACCCAAAAAAAAAAAAAACACTAATCATTCAGAGTGAATTTTCTTTTTAAATCCATTTTGATTTATGTATGTTGGAAAAAATAATATGATCAAAAAACTAGAGTGACACATTTGACAAAACATGTAACACATGATATCAAAGTAGTAAAAAGCAATAGTCGCATCATAAAAACAAAAATAAAGAAGGGGAAAAAAAAAGAAATTAAAAAAAGGAGAAAAAACAAATATAAAGGGAAAAAAGAAAAAAAAAATTTAGAGGAAAATAAAAAGATAAAAATAAAAAATAATTAATTAATTAAAAAAAGAAAAAAGAAATTGAAAAAATGAAAGGAAGAAAATGTTTTTCGGTCTGTTTGGCGCAATCAATTCAAATGGGATTTTATTTTATTTTATTTGCTGAAACAAATGAGATTTTTCTACATATATCCCATGAAAATGCTACATCAAACACAAGCTAACAATAAAAAACACAAGCTATGACTGATTTATGTCCTGTCTCCCTTCCCAAAAAAGCAGAATGCGATCCATTCCATCATTCCCATTCCCCTCCTTTTTGTTGCAAGCTATGGATTTTACAATACTTGCTGCTGCCATTAGTTTCTTTGGATTTTTCATCATCCATATTGAATTAAATAACACATTGGTTATAAAATGGTTAATTTTTCCATATCATCCCAATCATTAAAATGATGTCAATCTAAATATTGATAAATGGAACTCATGATATATCAAAGAAATGAGAAGCAACTGCCACAACCAAAATCATTATTTCAAGCTTGATTCGAGTGTTGAATTATGCACTTCTCCTAATTCGTTTAAGATCTTGAGATGTAATAAAATCAGAGATTTCAATTGCAAGCATAAAAACACACAACATAAACATAGAACATAAATTAAAAGAGACAATAAACTTAACGTGATCTGACAATCAATACAATTGCAAAGTTTGAAAGGTATGGAATGGTCAATAGTCCAACAAAATTAATTAATTTGTGCTTTAGAATCTAACATTAAGTTGTTAGATATTGGACAATATGCATGACCAAGACAAATCCATCGAACATTTATGTCCACAATTTAACCGTGAAAGATTTGGTTAGATTCTCTATAAATTGTCTTAACCATCAAAGACTTGGTCAAATTCTCTATAAATCTTCATAATCATCCAAAATGTGTATACAAATTTTTAACGTATAACTTAATTCAGAAGACTTTGGAGTTGGGAAATGGACAACACTCTTCAAAAGCAAACACAATGTGCACGTTTACCTATCTTTTTCTTGGTGTTTTCATGCTCCTATCCATTAATAGTTCCATATGTTCAGCAATGGCAGCTGTAATGTGAATTGAAAAATTTATAGCAGTATAACAACTCCAAAATTTGTGAAGATTTTGATAAAATTAATGATCCTATACTTAATGTAACATGGAAATATGACCTTAAGAAATTTTTGAGAATTATGTTTTAAAAAAAAAAAAGAAAAAAAAAGAAAGATAACTTCTTCATGCAAGTTTATGAACGGACAACACACATTTGTGCCCATGACATATCTATGGGTGGACCATTCATGTCCACATTAAGCATCAAAGACTTGGATTCCTTCCAATTTTCATAATCATCCATAATATATTTATAACCGTATAACTTAATTCAGATCACTCAAATTCCTTATAGACTTATTTTAGTGGCAACAATATAATTTTGATAATAAAATATGTTTGTAGCTATTTGTCACTATATTTATTGCACAAGTACTCATTGACTTGATTCGCCAAAAATAAAACAAAAGTAATTACGTGTTTTTTTAATTAGCTGCAAAATTTAATGCCATAAATTTTTTTTATCACGAGTGCATATAGAAGATTTTACATTTGTGGTTAGGAGCTCTGTCACGATAGCATAGTTTTCTTTGTTTTTTTCCTACTTTGGGAAGTGTGCTTTGATTTCATTTGAGAAGAAGAAAACATGTATATTATAATAGAGATATCATTAAGAAACAACCCAACTACTTTGACGAAGTTATTTAAAATCATATGTACATAAAAAGTTTATCAAAACAAAATCACCATGAGTTTTATTGGAAAAATAATATGAAAAAAAAAAATTGAACTTACAACCATATAAAAATTGAGAATCATGTATATTCATAACATATCAAGTCATGAAAGGTATTGCGACGTCAACATCAGAGGAAATTTCTTCCTAAAAGGACTTGGATTAATTCATGGACCATTCATGTCCACTTGAAGCATCAAACTTTGATTTGTTCAGCACTTAAAAGTTGATAATGTAGATGATATTTTCCTTGCAGGTTGAGTAAATCTATGTATACTTCGGATGGAAGCTTACCTTTGGTCTATGATTGAAGAATTTTCTCTGTTTTTTCTTTGCTTCTTTTTCAAAAGTGTATTGGGATCAAATTCTTATTTTTGGAAAATTATTATACTACATAAATTAGTTAGGGAACTATATATTTGTAAATATAAGGCAGTTGCTTCAGCTTGAACAAGTCAATTTATGAGTCCTTTCCCCCCTTTGTAAGGCGTGCCAAATACGTGCCGTGAATATTTTCCGTGTGGGGACAGAGCAGTGTAATATTAAGAATTTTGTTGAAAACCTTAAAAAAATAAATAAATTAAAAAAAAAAAGATTTTACGGATAGGAAAAAATAAAAATAAAAAAAGAGAAAAGGAATAGCAAAGCATCCAGTCCTTTCCCCCTTTTGTGAGGCGTGCCGAACACGTGGCGTGAACATTCTCGGTGTGCCCGCAGAGGAGTGTAATGATATATTTTCAAAAAAGCAGAATGCCACATCAAACACAGAAAGCTAAAAATCAAAAACACAGAAGCTATGACTAACTTATATGTCCACTCTCCCTTACTCAGGCGTGCCAATTGCACATGCTTTGAATTTTCACAAAGACTTTTCAATATTCTCCATGTCCACGCTGCCAGAGGAAAAATTTAAAAAAAAAAAAAAAAAAAACATGCATCAGTCTTCAGTCCTGTCCCCCCTTTGTAAGGCGTGCCAAATACGTGCCGTGAATATTTTCCGTGTGGGGACAGAGCAGTGTAATTTGATGATATATTTATTATCAAAAACAACCCACAATCCCGTCAATCCATCATCCATTCCATTATCATTTCCATTTCCATTCCCCTGCTTTTTTGTTAGTTCTTGCAAGCCATGCATTTCTTCACGATACCTCCTGCTGCTGCTGCTCCTGCTTTTATTATTTTCTTTGGATTTTTCATCCTCCATAATAATTCTATATTCTGCAATGCCTCCTCTTCTAATTTCAGTTGCATCCCAAGTGAGAGACAAGCTCTTCTCAGCTTCAAGCATGATCTCCATGATCCTGCCCTCCGCTTGGCCTCCTGGGTTGGCGACGACTGTTGTAACTGGTCTGGCGTTGTCTGCTCCGAGCTCACTCCTCATCATGTTCACAAGCTCCTCCTTGGTGATCCTAAACCTTGGAAATTTTATGATACAAAGCCGTTGAGTGGTGAGATAAACCCTTCTTTGGTGGATTTGAAGCATCTACGACACTTGGATCTTAGCAACAGTGATATTGGAGGAGCCCGAATTCCAGAATTCCTTGGATCTTTAGTGAGTTTAAGATATCTTAATCTCTCTGGAACTCATTTCAATGGAATGATTCCTCATCAACTTGGAAACCTCACAAATTTACACTCTCTTGATCTTAACTATGTATACACAGTAATCAATGATCCTGTGGTCCACGCATATGCTAAGAATCTTCAATGGCTTTCTCAACTTTCTTCGTTGCGGTACCTAGACATGAGTAGGGTTGATCTTGAAGAAGCATCTGATTGGTTGGAGGTAACAAATTCACTCCCTTCTTTGGAAGTCCTGCGCTTAAGCTTCTGCAATTTGAACTTCATTTTTCGTCCAATATATCATGTCAATTTTTCATCTCTATCCCTTCTTGATCTTTCCTATAACTATTTAGGAAACAATATTCCACCATGGGTTTGCAATTTGAGAAGTTTGACTTCTCTTTATCTAAGTAATATTACATCTGGAAATGGAGGTCCCATCCCTGAAGATATTCAAAACTTAACTTCCCTTGTGCACCTTGATCTTTCTTATAACTTTTTTAATACCTCAATACCCAGCTGGTTATATAGTTTAAGTCATTTGGAGGTTCTCATCCTTAGCTACAATGAATTTAGAGGTCCCATCCCTGAAGATATTCAAAACTTAACTTCCCTTGTGCACCTTGATCTTTCTGGGAACTTTTTTAATACCTCAATACCCAGCTGGTTATATAGTTTAAGCCATTTGGAGATTCTCAACCTTCAAGAGAATCAATTGAGAGGTACAATATCAAGTGAAATAAAAAATATGACATCTATCATTACACTTGATCTGTCAGAGAATGAGCTACAAGGAGACTTGCCAACATCATCCATAGCTCAACTTTGCAAATTAAAAGAAATTGATCTGTCAGGCAACACATGGAATCGATCCATATCCCAAATCCTAGATAGTTGCTCCGGATGTCTTTCTGATAGCTTACAGGTTTTGAGACTTACGGATAGTCAAATATATGGTCCTTTAACCAATAAAATTGGGCAGTTCAAAACTCTGACCTATTTTGATCTATCTTATAATTCAATTTCTGGTCCAATTCCAGCATCATTTGGAAATCTTTCCTCTCTGACCTTTCTTCCTCTATCTTCTAATTCAATTTCTGGTTCAATTCCAGCATCATTGGGAAATCTTTCCTCTCTGACCGCTCTTGATCTATCTTCTAATTCAATTTCTGGTCCAATTCCAGCATCATTGGGAAATCTTTCCTCTCTGACCTATCTTGAGCTATCTTCTAATTCAATTTCTGGTCCAATTCCAGCATCATTGGGAAATCTTTCCTCTCTGACCCATCTTGAGCTATATTCTAATTCAATTTCTGGTCCAATTCCAGCATCATTGGGAAATCTTTCCTCTCTGACCCATCTTGAGCTATCTTATAATTCAATTTCTGGTCCAATTCCAGCATCATTGGGAAATCTTTCCTCTTTGACAACTGTGTCCCTTGCTAATAATCATATTAGTGAAACTCTACCTGAATCTTTGGGGCAGCTTGTTAATTTGGAAGGTTTAGACATTGACAAGAATCAGATAGAAGGCATCGTTTCGGAGGCTCACTTTGCTAATACAACAAGTCTGAGATATTTTTTTGCATCTGATAACCCATTAACTTTGAAAGTAGGTCAGGATTGGGTTCCTCCTTTTCAACTTGTAGATTTATCTATGGGCTCCTGCCATTTGGGCCCAAAATTGCCAATGTGGGTACGGTCACAAAAGAGCCTTTCTTATTTGGTTTTATCCAACACAAGTCTTGCAGATGTTCTTCCCGCTTGGATTTTCAACTTCTCTTCAGAATTACAATATTTAGATCTTTCTCAAAATCAAATGCATGGAAGGATTCCCAATTTGACAGATATGGGGACGCAGGAGTACTCAAAAATCGACCTGAGCCAAAACCACTTCGAGGGGCCCTTGCCTTTGGTATCTTCCAAGGTGTATAAACTAGATCTTTCTGATAATCTACTTTCAGGATCCATTTCTCAATTCTTGTGTAGCTCACCAAGTGAGCCAATGAATATGATAGCTCTCGATCTTGCCAAAAATCGGTTGTCAGGAAAATTACCCAACTGTTGGAGCAAATGGAAAAATATACAAGTCTTATATTTAAATTACAATAGCTTTGGTGGTGGTATTCCTTCATCCTTCGGTTCGTTAATTTTTCTTCAATCGTTGCATCTCCGTGGTAACAACTTATCTGGAATATTATCTCTTTCTGTTTTACAGAATTGTATTAATTTAGTTACTCTTGATCTTAGTGGGAATAAATTTGGGGGAAACGTTCCTACTTGGCTTGGAACAAGTCCTTCAAAGTTGAGGTTTCTTATTGCTGGCTTCAATGAGTTCCACGGTCATATACCTGATGAACTATGTGCTCTCAATTCACTTCAAATCTTGGATCTTTCAAACAACAATCTGTCCGGCCCAATACCAAAATGTTTTAACAATTTCTCTATTATGGCAATAAAAAGGGCTGAATCTCTTGGCTTTGGGTACAATCTGTCTAGGAGTGGTAGCGCTTATTACATGATGTTTGGTAGCGCTTCTTTCGTGGAGGTTGGTAACGCTTCTTACGTGGAGGCTGCATTACTCCTGATTAAAGGCAAGCCAATTGAATACACTAATACACTAGAATTTGTAAATATCATAGACTTGTCTGGTAACTCTTTGTCAGGACACATTCCTTTAGAAATCACAAATCTCTTAAATCTGCTCTCATTAAATTTGTCAAACAACCTTTTAGATGGAGAGATTCCTATGAGAATAGGTGATATGCGAGAACTGGAGTCCATTGATTTTTCAATGAACAATCTTTCTGGTGAAATCCCTCAAAGTATGTCGAGTTTAAGTTTCTTGAGCTATTTGAATTTGTCCTACAACAACCTCAGTGGAAAGATCCCAACGGGCACTCAACTCCAAAGCTTCAGTTCATCCAGCTTTGTCGGCAACAAACTATGTGGTCCTCCACTCACTCCGAACTGCAGCACAAATGGTGAAGTCACTGTTGTTGAAAAGAATAGAAAAAAAGACGACCATGAAATGTCATGGTTTTACATTGGCATGGCTGTTGGATTCATTGTAGGTTTTTGGGGATTTTGTGGTTCCCTTATTTTCAATCGGACATGGAGACATAGTTATTTTAGGTTTCTCGACTGCATCAAAGACCAGATCTATGTGGCTTCAGTCCTAAAGCTGAGATGGTTCCGTGAAACGATAACAAGTTGTTACAACAATCAATGAATTGTGACATCTTCTATAAGGTATTGCTTCTAACATTATATGTCTTTAGAATGTTATTCATTTCCTTAGGTACTTATACTCTTTGATAATTTCACTCTTTTATTACTTGTTGTCTTGACATTGGGATTAAATGAAATAAATAAAAATATGCAGGGAATAATTGCAATGTTCAAAAATAAAAATATAATTAATGGGAGCTATTTTATCACCTTCAATTCTCTATGATGCATGACAATATGTACCTGTCTAGTGTTTTCCTCATCTTAACACACCTTCACTGCCTTAAAATATTTATATATCAAACTAATATAATTATTTCCTCATTACAAAATAAATAACTAATACATATATTTACTGTTTTCTATTTAAAAAAGCATCTATTAACATAATATTATAATTAGTTATAGCTAGGAAATTAATTAATAATAGTCAATTTGTTCTTCTTAACGTATATGCCAACTTTATATTAACGCATCATTTGCCAAATATCAAATTATAAGAGAAAATAATGAATTGTCGACGTGGATTGTACATCCTTTGCAGGTATATACGTTTCAGATGGAAGGTGTCCCTTGGTCCAGATAGAGCACTTGGAGTAAATTTCTGATATTATGGGATTACGTAGTTTTTTACAAGCAGTTGACTCTAGTAATTTAGACTTTTTTTTTTTTTTTTTTGGGTTCCGTTTTTGCTTCTATGTACTTTAAAAGTGTGCTTTTTTTTTTTTTTTTTTTGGGTTCCGTTTTTGCTTCTATGTACTTTAAAAGTGTGTTTGAATCAAATTCTGATGTTTGACAAATATTAAGTTTTTGTATTAAGTAAGGAAACTATAATTTTATAAATGTAAGGCATTTATTTCAAATCGAACAGGACGATGCTATAAAATTTTTACTTTTTTTTAATTTTTTTATCAGCTTTAAACTTGTGAAGGTAACTTTGTTTTAATTCCTTCAACTTTAGAATATTAATATGGATTTATTATATATATATATATATTTGCATAGTAAAAAACTAAAGGGATAAATTAAGGTTATGTATAGTCTGCATAGAGAAATATTTATTAGGATTCATGTTTAATTAATTATGGAAGTAAGTTATTTCATTGAATACCATGTGATTAGAGAAGTACATGAGCAAAAAAGCTTATATGAAAGCAGAATTTTTATTATGTTTTCTCTACGTACGATCTTCAATTTATACACATGTTCTAATCTTAATTGCATATGAACTAGCTTGTATCTTTGCATTTCCGTTTATGTGTATTGAATAAATGATTTGTAAACTTGATCAAACGGATACCATCCTGTATTGGCAACGAGAAAAGTGCATATAATTACTAACCCAAAGCAGGGGCGTACTCTTTTTAAAAGCCTTAGCTTGACAAAATATAAATTTTACAAGAAGTCCAGCATTTTGGCCTATTAAAAGATACAGATTGTGAACAGAAGAAATATTATTCTGACCAATATAAAGCATCTAAAAGGTGCTGAATAATGTAGTTATTCATTATCTTTGTTCTGAAAACTTATAATTGTAGTTAAATAAAAAGGAGATGAATTATATTATTCTCGGATTAAGTGTAAAAAAGGTACAATATATAAAATGTTGTCAAACCTATTAACAATATTCTGCCTTCACACAAAATAGGAGCACTAGTTATTTCTGCAATAAAAGTTTTTATGCCTTCAAATATATATATTTATCACACTATCCTAACACAAAATAGTCGACGCTACTTGAACAATAGCCATATTGGTTGATTCTACAATTCCTTGTTTGTTGGATAAACAAATTCCATAAAAGCATTAAGTTTATAAAAGATTTATTAGTTAGTTCCAGTTTTTTCTATTAGTATTAAGCTTCGTATTTTTGCCACCACTTTCAGTAGAGAACAGTTTCTGATTTTATTTTCTCTAAAAATTTTGATTTTTTAGCTTACTCTTCTAGAAAGATGAACATTTTAGATTTTTCTGGTATAAATCTATTCTACATCCCTCCTCAAGTCCAACAAACCAACCAGAATAAATATACTTTTTTCTTTAGAATAATAATAATAATAAAAGGAGAGTAACTACGAGACATGATACAAGATAAGTAGGAGCACTGGTTACCTCTGCACAAAGGCTCCTTCCCCAAGTTACTTGCCGTCTGAAGAAGATTCCAAATATGAGATTACAAGTTCAGCTGCCTTGCACTCGGATGCTATTGCTTTGCCAACAGGCAGTCCACCCCTTTGGTTGGCTGTTGATATGCCAAACAGGATACTTTTAGCCGAAGTTCTTTGAAATTTTATTATATTCTTAGTTAAATGATCTACCAACCCTTAGATCTAAAGATTTAAAAACTACCACTCATGGCCATTACAAGAATATATCCCATACGTTAAGTCGGTAAGAACGTACCTGCATAGAAGAACCCAGGAAGGTTTTTCTCCATTTTCTCGATTCCTGCTATCACTGAATCATAATTATACCCGTACAGAGGAAATGCTTTCTTCCAATAAAAATGACTGCATTCATATACTTCAAACGATAACTATTCAAATATTCTAGATATATCGCTTCTAATGTATTTGTTTCCAGTATTAATAGCCAGAAGGGAAAGAGAAAGCACTTCACAAACTTGGGTTCTCCCTCTGCTCCTAATAACTGCCTAAGGTCAGAGATGACAACTTGCTTCAACTCATCACTATATCAATAGCAATTAGAAGTAAAGAAATGAGTTGCATAAGACATGTAAATATAGAACCTGACAATTTTAATAGGTTAGAGAAAATAACTACTAATAAAAGCTTAATCAAAGCAAAAAGCATTGGAGCTTCCATACGTTGAAGAATTAGCTAGTTCCTTGTTTCGACTTCCCCCAACAAAGGTTGTATAGAGGTATAGGTCATTAGGTGCACAATCCGGAAACATCATGGAGGAAAAGAGAGTACCAGTGCAGCAGAATGAGTAGAGTATATACGTAATATTAAACAAGTTTTTCCATCATAAAGGTGATAGCAAGCATTACCAAGGTTCTTCAAGCCATTATTCTGCTCTTTAGACGGAACAAGAACTCCAAATCCCTCAAGGGGTCTCTTAACATTCTCCTTCTTGAAGGTGGTGATTATAACTGATAGTGGCATATAACTCAACTGCAACATGGACAAACAATAATGCTTTAGGCTTAGTATAAATTGAGAAATTATCCACACACAAAAATCCTTCGTTTGTGAGTTGAATTTTTTAACAACCATACAAGGCTCACTTCCAAAGTTCATAAAGGTATAAGGACTAAAGGATGTGACACCTTATAAAAACATTACAATGTAATATTGTCATAGCATTCCAACCATAGACACAAAGGAAAATTTATATAGTATGCAAAAATCAGTATATAAGAAATGCCATAGATATTCAGGTGAAATAAAATAATAGTACCTCAGGAAGAAAATTGAGTCAGAAGGGGTTTCCTCTTTTCGCAATCTTCATTTCTTTGACATTACATAGTGGAGCCTCTGGTAGACAAATTCATCCAAATTAATACAAGTTTCCTTCACAATTGTAACCAGTAAATCAAAAATATAGCAAGGATGGTATTTACAATTTACTAAGTGACAAAGGGTATGCACTATGCAATCCAACAAATGTAAATGATACATGTTAGGAAATTTACAATTGTGTGTCCAGGAGTATTCCAAATTTCTGAACAGATTGAAGTGTCGCGGGGCAAACCTGCTCCAAAAGATTACTTCTTTCTTTATATCCTAATTGATTATGGAAGAGAGATAAGATAGTCTAGCTGGTACTTTCTTTCTTTCTTGTCTCATTTTCTTTTAATGAATTCAGAATCTGTTGAACAGCAGGCATGTTAAGAGATTGATCCATATTATTTAGCAAGTTGACTAGGACAAATCATACTAACCGTCACGATTACAGCGTCAACAGATAAAGCTTGTGAGTGGTTGACATGTTTTGCAGCAAAAGAAACTGACCAGTTTTCCCTTGCAGACTTCCCATCAGGACAATAAGATAATGATAAAACCTTCGAGTTTAACTTAATCTCATCCACACCAATTTCTTTGCTCAATGTATCAGCAAGTGTCTGCAAAAGATAGACCAGAAAACAAGGATAACAAAAACAGCAAGTAATTAACATCAAAATGGAAAAATATATCCATATTCAACAAATAAAAGGAGCACATTACATAGTGAGGAACAATTATAACCTAAAACCGGATACCTGCATTCCACCCTTGAAAGAAAATGAACCACATTGATGCTTTGTTTTTTTTCAAGGAACCCTTTTTTTCTCCACTTTTCTCCTTTCTGGAAGATAACTTCGATTGAATTGCCCCAGCAATAAAAGAACCGAACCTGAAAGAGTAGATGATTTGGAAATTATCAACTACCGCCAATTATGACACAACCATCAATGGGCTACACATAGAAAACTAGAACAGCTCACAGCTCATTCACTGTTAATTACACCACCACAAATAGCAGCAATTGTAGGAGAAAACAAATTTCCTTCTCTATTATAAATATATAAAGTGGTTACAAGCAGGAATTAGTGAGGAACAGAGATAATGAAAGTGGCAGTCATGTAAGTTTTAAACAAAAGGAAACCTATGAGAAATACCAAATGACTTATTATTGAACGTGAGAAATGTTAAGAGATTTAAGGGGTTCAAACTGCTGAAAATTTATCGAATAAAGACAACTAATAATGCAGCAACAAAAGCTTTACAAGAGTTGCTGCTGACCTTTAACATTTCAGCAACACCAAATATGTTCACAACGCACAACTAGTTGAGATAAATAAAAAGATATTGAAGTTAAATGAAACATAATGTTTCAGTCCTGATCTTCCAATAAGCTAATACAGGAAACACTGCTATTTTGTCCATGATATTCTAAACGTAGGATTGGAAAAAGGGTAAATTTTGGACAGAACAACTGACACTAGCAACACCCTATTCAATGACAATAGAACAACATGCAAGAAATTGAGGGACGTAACAATACAATATTTTGTATGTAGAAAGGAAAAGCACAAACGTGAAAAGGAAACTTTGGTAACATACCTTTCCTCTAGATTCCATAAATCCGGAAAAGAATAACGCATCTGTTACAAAAGATGGTAACACATAAAAAATAAAAATAAATTATTGCAGGACATACAAAGATAAAAATTAGCACCAAAGTGCCTTGACACTTTCCATAGCTAACGTAACAGTTTGTCAAAGCATAATTTAGGTTTTCATTCATCTCAACCTCAACCAGATGAAAAGAAAAGACGTATGCATAAGCATAAGGTACCATTGCCAGTGTCAGTTAACATTGATGAACTGAAAAACAGTTGCTTACAACTAAGTTTAAATTTAACATCCAAAGATTGAAAAATTACTCACAGAGAGATATTCAGGATCTCCAGTGCTTGTGCCCTCAACAAAAGGGTCAATGAGATAATCAACAACCTTACACATGAAGAATAATATTAATAACAACAACATGTCAACAGAGATGATAATACAGTGAGAATAAAAGGGCAGGTACTTTGTCATCAAAAATTCCAACGATTTTGCCCATAGATGTGCATAATCAAGTCATCAGAAACATCCAAAAAATTAGCATGCATATTTTTATGGTCAAGCTAATCTGAAGCTGTTCAAACCTCTTTCCCAAAATAACGTTGAAAGAACCCACCCACGCTGCATAAAATCAAGTAGAAAGCTAGCAAGTTAAGGAAATCAAGTTTTCAACAAATAACAGAAAGAGAAAAATCAAAAGTGCATCTGAGGAGCTCCTTTTCTTCCACAAAAATGGCTCCAGAATGATCTGAAACTGCAAACACAGAAATGAAGTCCATTTGGATAATATTCACAAGGTATAAAAAAAAAAATTATAAAACAAAATTAAGAAAACAACAAAATATAATGAAAGAACACTGAAAAGTATAATAGCCATAATGCCCTGATATATGAAGAACAACCTTGGATTTTGTGGAAAGAATGTTGCTCTTGATCGATGCAAGCGCATTTGTAGGTATCTAAAGTGAAAATTTGAAAATAGGCAGAAGTCACAGTCAGACATAGACAGCAAGGAAATCAAACATAAAAACCAGAAACTATTTTAGCGTCTAAATTAATGGTAGAAAATGCAAACTCAATTACTAATATAACAGCAGCTAAAGGACATACCAGCACTGGTGATCCATCTCTTACGATATACCGTTTATTCTGTGAAATTGGCTGTAACAAAAGGAGAAAAAAACTAATTAATTCATGGAAGTACTACAAGATAACAAAGACTGGCCTGCATAAACTTGTAAACCAACACGCAGTAAAAAAACATATTGCTTATAGTTCACCATCTAGCAGTCCAGTTAGAGTGAAATAAGCTAATGATACAATCCCACTCTCTGGCTGATGAGACTCAAGCCACATCTCCAATCTTTCATATTTCCAGATAAAAAAAGAATAAATCCTTACAAATTGCTGTTTTTCTCTAAGTCCAAGAATCATCAAGCAGATTTTGGACTTCTATTTCACTCTGAGTCGGGAAAAGGCACAACTTTTAATATCAGCATAGGCACCACTGCAATAGTTTAAAGATCACAATAAAAGATACATGGTACCCAGAATGAATTTAACTTGTAGGTCCTTTCACGATATATTTACCGTCAACATTTACCATTGTATTGGCTCCTTCATCCCAAATTAGACCATCATGAGAAACACTTCTCAACTTCCCTCAGCTTCAAACACCGAGACATTCAAACCATGCGATTTCAATTTGTAGGCTGCTGCGAGCCTGCTTAACCACCAAAAAATAAAGTCAGAAAATTTTTGGAAAGATAAACACCAACTATCCGAATAACAAAATAAATAATAATGCGAAAAAACAATATTTTTCAATAGCATGACACGTTCAACAATTTCAATCAGAAATTTGACGGGAAACAAGCAACTAAGCATGTTATAAGCATATTAAACAGACAACTACTGGGGTTAACTAAAGAGAATCTACAACATTGAATTTGAACACAATAGGAGCAAATCAAGATATGTAAAGTTTCAAATTCTTTTAATACGCAACAATTTTTTAAAAATATTATTACTTTGTATATATATATTTAATATTGACATTTACATAGCAGATGGGTATTTTCAGTCCATTTTTTTAACCAAAAAAAAAAAAAAAACAAACAAAAAAAAAAAAGGAAGAAAAATACACACACACGCACACAAATAATATCACTTAGAAAAAGCACCAGGATAATTTACAAAGTTGATGGAGATCAAACAAAGTGTTTGACACACATATAATTCAGAACACTTTTATTATTTAAACCCAGCAAAAGCTAAAATGCCCAAAAGTAACCAGCATTACCTAACACCGGCACCAACAACAGCTACTCTTTCAGCAGAACCTGAAAAATGACGAATAAATAAATAAATAAATATATGTATATATATATATAGCCGAAACTCTGTACGAAATTTGAATTTAAGAAAACAAAAAGAAAAAAAGCACCCTAGTTTCACTGAAAATTTCCTTAAATGCAATATATTGTGAGTGGTTTTCAAAACTATCATGCATTTGAATGTTCTCAGAATTGATATTCAAAAGATGAAGAATTTTTCTCCATAATTTTGCAATGTTTAATTGTTCCAAAACCAATACTTTTTTTCGGAGTTTCTGAGAGAAAAAGGATTACTTGACTCATCTTGTGTTTTGGCAGAGGCCATTTTCTGTGTGCTCTTGGCTTGCTGTGCTCTATCAGTCGATCTTCTTCAAATTCTGCGACTATTTTTTTATTTTATTTTTTTTATTTTTATTTTTTGGTCCGCAAAACCAAGGAGTATTTGATTGTTACTTGTGCAGAAGGGAAAAAAGACCGGACCGGGTAAGCTGGCTTGGGCCTTCATTTGCTATCAAAGTTATCGATAGCTTTTGTATACAACATCCTGAACAACTTTATACACCCATCTTATTTTTTCACTCTATTTTCGTTCAATTATTTTTAGGTCAGTTATAATAAGTTAATAGATTTTTTATAATATTAATCATATTTTTATCTAAAAGAAGGCAAAATAAACGATTGCATGTTATATGTTGTAAGAGAGATTGACAATATATCTATTACTTAGAAAATAAAAGTCAAGTATGAAAATTATAAGTTTAGACAATAAGATTTTTACTTACACAAAAGTACTATATTATGGTCGATTTTTATCAGTAATTATTATAATTACAGATTAATGTGTATAACCGTTTTATTGAATAGTTAATTTTTAAATGGTTGATTATTATTTTTGTATCCATGCTTACAATTACTATAACATTGGTAATAATTGTCACCAAAAACTAACAAACATAATTATTTATTTTTTATTCTCAGTGCAATAAAAAATACCAAAACTTAACACAACAAATTGTCTTGTCATTGGGATGTTTATCATTCTTGTCATCATCATTGCTAAACTCCTAATGATATTTATAGTTTGGGAATATAAGTGCAAATTTTGCATATAAAGTATAGATTAATTGTCAATAATATTTGAGAAAAAAAAATTTAAAAAATAAAATAAAATAAGCACAAAATATAATTAAAATTTACACTTTAAGATTTATTGAATGATTATTTATATATGAAAAAGCTATTGTTTCATATGAACAAAATCAAACCCCACCAAAGGAATTGTTTAGGGACTGCATAGTCTCTTTATCAAACATAGGTTTCCCAAAGCCAAGCCCTTTTGATGTTCTCCATGCTTTGATAATTAACAATTTTTGGCTCCTTCAATCATCCCTTATGTCAAGGACCAAAATTACATTTGAGTGCTGCATTCATGTTTCCCTTTTTTCTCATTAAAGTAAAACCAAATGGCTCAAAAAGAAAGGGAATACAATCTAAGGAAAGAAATAGATGTTCCTAATTATTAATTATTCCATTAGACATAAATCAAATATCCTTGGGTTTGGGAACTTTGAGGGACAAGCAAAAAATTTGAATTTGAGTTAGTTCATGTTTAAATGGAGACAAATATGCCTTCAAAACAACTCTTACTTCCAAGAGGAGCTAGAGATGGAGAAAATGAACCACTTATGGGATGCCATTTGGATAAGGATTACAAATTTGTCTTGGTTGAAAAAAAAAAAAAAAAAAAAAAAAAAACCGAAGTTGCAAATTGAGTATGGGAAAGATGGGGAAATTGATTTGAGATCCACAAAAGGCGAAGAAAATTTTGCTTGTGTTTGTAGGCAAAATGAAGATGCATAACAAATTGGTCCTACGAACAAAAAAAAAAAAAAAAAAAAAAACACACACACACACATTTGGGCAGAAAACCTTGGGGGGAATCCAACTTAAATTCTAATGATTGGGTTTTGGTTATGCTGGGGCTAATAAACTCTGAAAATGAAAAAGAAAATGTATATATATATATATATCCATGGTTTTTAACCAATTTAGCTTTAATTTGAGGCTGATTTCATAAGGTGGTTAGGCTCTACCAAATACCAATTGAATTTTTCGGTTTGTTTATTAGGGAAGAAAAAATATCTTGAATTGGTAAACAAGTAAAGGTACAAAGGGTGGTATGCAATTTTGTTCTAATAGCCGAAGACAGCTTGAATAAAACCTTTGCCTCTCACGGAGGACACTGGGCCAACACTGTATCGAAGTCTAATTGAATTCACAAGTTAAAACCCTTGGAAATAGTTTGAACAAAATAACTTTAATATTTTACCCAAAAGAAAAAAAATTGACTTTAATATTTTCGATTCAAAATTTAAATACTATGCAAAACAAGATATATATTATAGGGACTACCTCAGTAAAATTGTTCGGTTCAAATCTCATCCAGTGACAACCCAAAAAAAAAAAAAAAAAAAAAAACCAGAAATCTTTTATTGAATAAAAAGTTAAAAATAAATAGGAAATCAACAAATAATTCATTTGCCGTTTGCAAACAATATTTGAAAGTACAAAAGCTTCATACCACAATGGCATGCTCACGTCAAACTCTGTAAAAGCCAAATTGAGTGAAGTTAGGGAAAAAACCGAAAAAAAAAAAAAAAAGTAGTCAACTTATATGCATTTATTGATAATATTGTTCATATACTAATTTTTTACCCTCTTTTATATGCAGTTGTATTGTTTTGGATTTCAGTATATAAAATGATTATATCATATATTATTATAGTAAACAGGTATGAATAAAGTTCATTTAAATAGTCTAGATGGTGAATGATTTTTAACATTTTGGATGATTATATCATATAATATTATAATAAATTGGTATGAATAAGTTTATTTAAACATTTAGATAGTAATGAGCCAATAGTTTTAATCCCTTTTTTTTCTAATTTTTTTTTTCAACTATACAAACAAACTAAATGCTAAAAAAAGGCAAAATGGAAGTTAAATTCATATAAAAAAAAATGGGGAATTAAATTAAGCAGGCATGAAGCATGTCTGTACAAATCGGAGAGGAACCCGAAGAGAGCGGGGAGAGATGTAGTAGATGGTCAAATGTTCCAAATTTGTTCCACGAGCGCATTAAAGAGGTTCATATGAACATCTCATCCCATCCCATGTATATCATTTAATAAAACCCACCAAAAAACTTCCATGTCTATTTCCTTCACATCACTCCTAAATACAGTTTTAGCCTTTTTCACATACTATTCATTTTTTTTTAATTTCTGTTATTAATTAATTAATTTATTTGTTTGCTCCATTATTGCAATGGATTCTGGATCGAATCATACGGTCCAATTGTTGCATATTTGGAGACACCAACCCTGTCCTATTTAATGTTTTATAATTTAAAAAAATAAAAAATAAGAAATACAAATAGGATATTTTTTAAAATGTCTATTACTTATTTTTTCGCATTATGGGTTTGTTTCAATTTTTGCCATGGGAGTCCACTCACCCATTCCATTTTTTGTATACGGTGAACCTTACTACCATTATCAATACAAGAGGAAATTAGAAAACAAAAAATAAAGAGTGTTTTAATTGTTGTAATTTAATAAAAATATAGTTTAATATATATCAATCCAACAAATAATTATAAGAGATAACAGAAGCATAACTGCAAAAAGAAAAATAATAAACAAAAGATTGTAGTATCATTATGATATATTTCATTTTGTCTAACTCAATACACATGTAAAAAAGTTTTTATTATGGGGTGTTTGGGTAATGATAAAGTTAGTAGAATTTTAACTTTTTTTAGAAAAGTGAAATTTTCTTTGGCTTGGATAGTTTTTCAAAAGAGGAATTTATGAGCCCCAGAAGAAACTAAATCTCACAATATGGGAAACTAAAGTGGAAAGTGGATCAAAGGAGGAATTTGTGAGCCCCAGAAGAAACTAAATCTCACAATATAAGAAACTGAGGTAGAAAATGGATCCTTACGAAGAGGTATCATTCTGAAATTTTCTAAAAATTTGATTTTATATATATTTTTAAATATAATTTTATCTTTTAATTTTAATACATAAATTTATTTAATTACTTTTCAGTCTTATTTTCTTCTCTTAAACCCTATCATTCTTTATTTAAGAAAAAAACAAAAAACCTACCATTCTTTTTTTTTTTCTTTTTCATCTTGATCCCTACAAAAGATTCAATATCAGTATACTCAACATCATTTTAAAGTAAATTAATTATTTTTTATATTTTAATATTTTTTATATAATTTATATTTTAATATTTTTTATATAATAATGGTACTGTTAATATGTCCATGGTAGAAGACCATGAACAGCACCCCCTCCTTTTTTCCCCCACTCTTCCGCCCCCTTCCCTTTTCCCTACGCTCTAAAAAACAGAAAAAAAACAAAAAAACAAAAAAAAAAGAAGGAATTTTTATGTGTTCATGATAGAAAGAAGATGTATGCAATTTAACTTGAACAAAGCCCCTTCTTGTCCCCACTCTTCCACCCCTTCTTTTTCCCCACTCTCTCCATAAAATGAAAAAAAAAAGAAAAAAAGATTTTTTTATCCATCATTAAATGGAACAGAAGAAGTCTCCAACGTGATCTCCTCCATCCCTTTTCCTTTCCACTCCCCAAAAAAAATAATAATAATAATAAAAAATAAAGAATAATTTTTTATTGTTTATTGAACGGCGTGTATGTCAATCTGGTTTCTTTTACGACTGGTTCTTATGTTTCTTCTTTTGTGTGTTTTTTTTATTTGTTTTATTTTTATTTTCAATCTGTGCTAGAATTATGTGTAATTAAATATATTTTTTGTATTATGACAGTACATTTTAAACATGACAAGATTGATGGTATCGAAGAGAAAAAAAATAATTTTAATAGTAGAGGGTCTAGATTTTTATTTGATCTTGTTATAATACTTTGTAATATTATGATTGTACTACTTGAATCCTATAATATTAAGCATTTTAGGAAATCATTTTCATTATGGCATTCTTCTTTTCGTATTAACAATTTGTATAAAATAGTGTACGAGGATGATTTGACATGTAAATAACAACTTCGCATGGATAGATGCACTTTCCAAAAATTATGTTATATACTTAGAACAATTGGAAAGGTTCGTGACACTAAAAATATAAATGTAGATGAGATGGTTGCAATGTTTTTATATATACTTGCTAATCATGCCAAAAATAAGGGAATAAAAAATAGATTTATACGTTTGGATGAGACAATTAGTAGACACTTTAATAGTATATTAGATAGCATCATACGACTACACAAATAATTGCTCAAAAAACCTGAAGCAATGATTGAAAACTCAACTGACAACAAATGGAAGTGGTTCAAGGTATAGATTCATTAACTTTTTATTATTATTATTATTTATTAAAATATGAAGAAAAATTATTTAAATTATTTTGTTTTTTTTACTTGTAGAACTGCTTAGGGTCTAGATGGAACATATATCAAATTACATGTGCCTATCCTTGGAGTGTGCTCTCACAACATGCAATTCATATATATACAACCTGACTGGGAATGTTCCAGTACATATTCTAAGATACTTAGAGATGCAGTTACTAGAAGAAATGGGTTAAGAGTCCCACATGGTATGTTTCTTTAGTAAAATATTTAATAGTACTTCAAATATATATATATATATATATATATTTTTTTTTTTTTGTTTTGTTTTGCTAATAGAATTTATATATTTTTTATAGGTTATTATTATGCTGTTGATGCTTGATATCCAAATAGTGAAGAATTTCTTACTCCACATAGAGGACAAAGATACCATCTAAATGATTGGAAAGATGGTTATCAACCTACCACCAAAGAGGAATTTTTTAACATGAAGCATTCAAGTGCTCGAAATGTTATTGAAAGATATTTTGGGTTATTAAAGATGCGTTGGGGAATACTTAGAAGCCCAAGTTTTTATTCCTGTGAAGACTCAAAATAGGATAATTATGGCTTGTGCTCTTTTACATAATTTTATTAGGCAAGAGATGTCAACTAATCCTTATGAGTTTCAATTAGATGGTTTAGAAAGAGAATGGGTTTAAGTACAAGGCGGGGCTATCGAATTTATAGATGCATCAGATTCAAGTCAAACATTTAGGTCAAATTTAGCAACATAAATGTGGCATGAGTGGCGGGGCATGACTCACTAGCATATATTTACTTTATGTTTGAAGAATTTGCTATGTATTGTTTATTAGCAACATGTAGTATTTTAAATGATATTATTTTATTGATTCTATATTTAAATATTTTTTGTCATATTTGTATTTGTTTAGGATGGATGCAAATGATTCAACTTCCAGTTCATGTATGCGATCTAAAAGGGCCAAAACCAATTTCACTTGGAATGCTCATCAAAATGCTACACTTGTGGAATGCTTGGTTGAGTTAAGTTTAAATAGGAAATGGAAAGCTGACACTGGATTTAAGAATGATTATCTTATTGAGCTTGAAAAAATGTTGAACACAAAATTGCCAGATTGTCAAATTGAGGCAGACCCACATATTAAATCACATGTCAAAACCCTCAAGACACAATGTATGGCTATTCATGAGATGTTAACATAAGGTAGTGGATTTACTTGGTGTGACACAAACAAATGGGTAGTTTGTGAGAAAGCTGTATTTGATCAATGGCAAATGGTGAAAGTTAATTTCATTATTATTTTTATTTATTTAATAGTTCAAAATTTTATATATTAATTTTTTATTTTCTTTTTATTTATGCATTGTAGACTCATCCGACAGTGAAATGTTGGTTTATGAAACTTTTTGTACACTATGATTCATTAGCTAATATATATGCAAAAGATCGAGCAACAGGAGCAGAA
Source organism: Ziziphus jujuba (assembly GCF_031755915.1). NCBI lineage: Eukaryota > Viridiplantae > Streptophyta > Magnoliopsida > Rosales > Rhamnaceae > Ziziphus > Ziziphus jujuba. Next base: position 28,872,469 of record NC_083387.1, on the reverse strand, counting down.
TCTTATTCATTAGCAGATGCAGAGGAACAAATTGAAACTACATCGGCAATGGAGGTTAATGATGGTTTAGAAGATACAATGGAAGATCTTATATTTAAAGATATGCAATATAATTTTAATGCAATACAAGATTCTTTAAATCCAACTATTCCTACTCAAAATCCTTCAACATCTACGAATATTCAAAGATCATACAAAAGGAAAAAATCTTCTCAAGAGATATCTTCAAGTGTACGTGAAATTGCCTCTTCAATTTCTTCTCTTGTTGAAATTTCAAAAGATTATATGAAAGTTGTTACTGTGTCTCTCAACCAAGATTCATATCCTTTAGCAAAGGTGGCTACAATTGTACATAATATGGAAGAATTAACTCTTCAACAGAAATTGGATGCAGCACGAGTTATTATGAAGGATCCATCTTATGTCAACATGTTCTTAACTTGTCCAGAAGAGTTGCATTTCAACATGATTGCCCAAATATCGGCAACTTCATAGGCTATTAATGTCTTATGTTTTCTTCTTTTTTTTTTTTTCTTTTTTTTTATAGTTCACTAACTTAGGCAATTTTAATTTATAGGATTTATTAAGTTGACTCATATTTATATATATATATATATTTTTTGTCAAACTCATATATGCTTTAATGATTTAATCATTGATACATATTATTTTATAATTTTTACTTCATTTTAATTATTCATATTGTTGGCATTATATAATTTACAACAATATATTTATTTATTTATTATTTTTTGATATTAGGGTATTTGTTTTTATTTTTTATTTTGAAATATAATTTATGAGGTGTCATAATATCAGTTGTAATTAAGATTAATTATAAAAAATATTATTTATATATTTTAGTTGAAAGAAATTATATACCTTAAAATATAATTACAATAAAAAAGAATAATATAATTTATACATATGTAACTTTGAGGGGATTTTAATAATTTACATTATTTTCCTTCTTGTTTTCCTCGTATTATCTAAACAATGTTAAAGGAAAAAGATAAAGATTGTATTAGGATTTCCATAACTAACCAAACACTTTAAAAAAAATAACAGGAAAATCATTTTCAAAAAAACTGAATTCCAGAAACTGATTCCCAAAATTCAGTTTTTTTCAACTACTTTTCCTCTTATCAAATACTCCATTAAAGTAAAAAAAAAATAATAATAATAATAATAATAATAATAATGCAAACAAAGGAAAACCAACTTAATGGTAAAAATAGTCCCCAAAAAAAAAAAAAAATCGAGATTGTTGCCCCTTAAACTTTACATAGATTTGCAATTTATGCACTATATTTTGTATTTGTTATCTATGCTTTTGAATTTGCAGTTTTTTAATAGCAATGTCCTCTAAAATAGGTTTCTTTTACAGATTTAGCACCATCAAATTAAGGGGGTATTATTGTAAAAAAAACAAAATCTCAAAGAATATAGATATTAAATATGAAATATAAAATACAAATAAAAAATTTATCGATGCCAAAAACCTACCAAAATAAAAAAAAAAAAAAAAAACAAATAACAGTTGAAAATGAGATCCTTTAAACTTGCCGCCTAATAAGGAAATGTGTGTGCGTTTTTAATGCAAAAAACTGAAGCTGTCGCCGATATAATTGGCATTTGGCATTTGACAAGGCAACCATGCATGCTACGTAGATGCTTGGTTTTGCTGCAGTAAAAGGGATTTGAGCCTCCGACCAAAAACAAAAATCAAAATTAATCATTTTTTAAAAGTAAAAATCAAAAAGAGCTGAGCCTCACCTTCTTCCACATTTAATAATTTTTTTCCCCTTAAAATCTAGCTTTTAGTTCTGTTTAGTTGGTAGTTGCAAAAGTCATCAATTTCTAGGACATTGTTGGATTCATTAGTGGAAGAATCTCTTGGTCATTGTCAAAAATAATAATAATAATAATAATAATAATTAAAAGTTATAATTTCTATCAAAGTGAGAGATAGGTGCACAGCAGTATATACATTCCACAAATTTCCTGACAGCCACGCAAGTCATGCCTTTTTTTTCCCCCTCATGTCTATGTGCCTGCTTCCTAATAAGGCTTATAAAATATCTTCCATCAACCCTTCGTCACTTTATCAACCCCTCACTTTGTCGTCTACAGCGTAAGAAAAGAAGGTTATAATGTGAGCATACAATTTCAGACGCATTCTATATACAGCCGCGACATTTCCCATTGCCCTCCACGTGCACCGTAAGAATTACTTATATCTGCCACGTAGCAGATGACGTAGAATCAGCTCCTTCGTTGTTAGCTTAAAAAATTGAATAATATTATTTATCACTAGTTATTATTATTTTACATTGTAATAGATTCATATATATATATATATATATATATATATATATATATATATATATATATATATATATATATATATATATATATATATATATGATAAAAAAATTTATAGGATAATAATTCATGATTTCCTATACGACAACCACCAATAATCAACTTATAGCAATACTCCAAAAAAAAATAAACGGCTCCGCGTCCCGGGCAATCGGTGGGCCAATATGATCTTCTGGAGATCCTATGCGTACGGCTTTGTACTGTATTTTATATCAGCCATGCCTTTGATTTTTTTTTCCATCCCCGTGTGGGTCGTCAACGTACCTGACCGTAGCAGGCCTACTACAAACATTAAAGCAGCGAAAGATGGGTCACTGTAAAGACCAGTTGCCTCCAAAATATATATACATATATATATGTTATCAAATAGAGGCAGAGCCAGTGCTCGAACCAAGAAAAGTCACGTGTATTATTTGATGATTTAATACGAGTCACTATATTAAAATCGAAAGTTCCAAAAATGTGCATGCATTTTGATATGTGTTTGATATCATTTTGATATATGCATAATGGGGTCCATTACCTATCCTTTTAAATTTGTGAGATGAATGGCAATTCAACATAAAATAGAAATTTTATAATTTGTGAGATTTTGTACTTTGTTTTTTTGGTGAAATATTAGATTTTGTATTACAATCTTGATATTATAATGTTTTAACCTATTATTTGATATGTATAAAATGTGATTTCCATAATTTATTAATAAAAAAATATTATTTATCATTTATGAGGTGTTTGGTAAAACAAAAAAATATTTAAAAAAATTTATTTTCAAAAATTTATTTTTTGGAATTCAATTTCCAAAAAATGAATTTTTTGAGATTTTTGGAATTCTTTCTGCTTTCTGCTCCCTTCGTCACTGTCAAATAGAATAATTTTCTAGCTGTTAGGTGTAGGATAAAATATCATGGGATGAAAAAAACAGAGTATCCCCTCACGTTTTAATTTTATTTCAGATTATCCAAACAATATAACAACTTCTAATTTTTTGAAAATTTTGAGACCTTTGTGTTCTTATTTAATGAAACAGATTTATACAACTTTAAATAAATTTTTAGAACTTATTTCAAGAATTATTGATATTAATATGAAATTCCAAGCTCATTATTTAATGAAACAGATTATGGCTTTATACTCTATTCCAATGAACATGTTATGAATTCTTCTGTGAATTATAAGTGTTTCCCTTCAAAAATGCCCCCAAAAAAAAAAAAAAATGCATATCCTATCCTAACACCAAATACACGAGATTTCTAGAACAAAAATCTAGATTGTCTGATTCTGCATTACCCCATTTGTTTGAATATCCGTTAGCCCTTGTGGTTAGTTTGATGAACAAAATTTCCAAAAAGCATAAATTTTATAGAGTGATATTATGTTTAGTTTATTTTACTATTAAGCTTCGTATTTTAATTTTATAGCTACCACTTTCAGAAGAGTTTATGATCTGCCAGCCTCTTGAATCAAATATGGAGATTCAAACCCATCACTCATCTCCATTGCAAAATAATATCTCAAACTTGGAGTTGGTAAGAACTAAGAACATACTTGCATAGGAGAACCCAAAGAAGAGTTTTGCCCATCAAGAGGAAATGCTTTATTCTTCCAGGAAAAAGGGTTGCCATTTTAAGAATACTTCAAGATATTTTCCAGATGATTAAAGCCTCTTAGTATTTTCATTCCAGTATTAAAAGCCAGATGGAAAAGAGAGAGTACTTTGCAAACTTGGATTCTCTCTCTGCTCCTAATAGGTGATAACTTGCTGAATGTCCAATAGAAATAGAGAAATGAGTTGCATAAAATATATAAATGTATATAAAAACACTTGCATAGGAAAGAGAAAAGAACTAATAACATACCAAAGCTGAAGCACAATGAGTGGAGAGATCTTGCTTCTCGGTCATAAGAGCCACATAGCTAAGCATGAGAATCTTTTGTATGTGAAGTGAGCTAAAATACACTTGCAAAGTCCATAGGGGTTCAAGGCCTAAACAAACATAATTTGCCGATACAATGTAACATCATCACTTTTTTTTTTTTTTTTTTTTTGGTGTTGCCCATTTTTTTATATGTGTTTACATTTTTATGTAATGTTGGAAATTACAAATTATCCCTCTCATATTTTTATTGGATTCTCAAATTTGCTATCATTGCAATTGTTAAATAACTTTGTGACTACAGAGATTCCTCAAGGAACAGGTAAAATAGAAGCATTAATAAAGTGTAACATCCCATATCGGTTGGAAAGGGGAATGAAGCATGACTTATAAGCGTGTGGATATATTTCTCTTCAAGAGGCCTTCCGGGTGAAAGATCCTGTGAACGTAAAATCTTGAGGCGGGCTACGACCTGGAATACCCCAAAGAGGACAATATCTTGGTTGGGCTTGGAAGGCCCGGGCTAGTGCGACTAGCAGGTTGAGAGGTGAGACCTCTAACCACTAAGAGGCCTTTTCCTGTGATCCACTGTTGTAATGGGGTCGGGAAGAGCAAAACCGTACGGGCCGGACCCAAAGCGGACAACATCTTGATGCGGGTGGTCGGGAAGAGCAAAACCGTACGGGCCAGACCCAAAGCGGACAACATCTTGATGCGGGTGGTCTGGGCTGTTACAGTGGTATCAGAGCCGGACCCGGATCGGTGTGCCAGCGAGGACGCTGGGCCCTAAGGAGGGTGGATTGTAACATCCCACATCGGTTGGAAAGGGGAACGAAGCATGGCTTATAAGCGTGTGGATACCTTTCCCTTCAAGAGGCCTTCCGGGTGAAAGATCCTGTGAACGTAAAACCTTGAGGGGGGCTACGGCCTGGAATACCCCAAAGAGGACAATATCTTGGTTGGACCTGGGAGGCCCGAGCTAGTGGGACTAGCAGGTTGAGAGGTGAGACCTCTAACCACTAAGAGACCTTTTCCTGTGACACACAGTTGTAATGAGGTCTCAGTTGTAACCACTGAGACCTCCAAAATATATATCCATAGATATATGTTATAATAGAGGCAGAGCCAGTGCTCGAACCAAGAAAAGTCACGTGTATTATTTGATGATTTAATAGGAGTCACTATATTAAAATCGAAAGTTCCAAAAATGTGCATGCATTTTGATATGTGTTTGATATCATTTTGATATATGCATAATGGGGTCCATTACCTATCCTTTTAAATTTGTGAGATGAATGGCAATTCAACATAAAATAGAAATTTTATAATTTGTGAGATTTTGTACTTTGTTTTTTTGGTGAAATATTAGATTTTGTATTACAATTTTGATATTATAATGTTTTAACCTATTATTTGATATGTATAAAATGTGATTTCCATCATTTATTAATAAAAAGATGTTATTTATCATTTATGAGGTGTTTGATAAAACAAAAAAAATATTGAAAAAATTTTATTTTTAGGAATTCAGTTTCCAAAAAATGAATTTTTTTGAGATTTTTTTTTATAATATTTGGTTAATTATAGAAAAAATAGTACTTATAAATAATTAAATAAATTTATATATTAAAATTAAAAGATAAAATTATATTAAAAAAATAAGTGAAATCAACTTTTCAGAAAATTTTAGAATGATATTTTTTTGGGAGGATTTACTTTTCTTTTTATTTTTCAACATTGTGAAATCTATTTTCTATTGGGGTTCATAAATTTTTCATTTTAAAAATTATTTAAACAAGAAAAAATTTCTCTGAAAATTTTAGAATTCTACTAATTTTGCCATTACCGAAACACTTCATTATGATAATTATTGTTAGTTTGAACCATATCTTATATGATAATTTAATTATCTATTCAAAATAATTTTTTTTACCATATAGATTTTTAATTGAAATAAAACATTATTAATCGTATTTAATTAGTAATTATCATATTAATAATGAACTAAATTGTTGATCATATTATTAATGCTAATATAAATAGAAATATGGGATAACTTTTGTTTTTACTTTTTCAAAACTTTAATATTTTCATACTTTACTGATTTTAATTAAAAGTTCTTATAGAGATTGTTGGAACGCTTTCAAAAGATGTTTTCAAATTTTAAAAGCCATGCTAAACACATGTAAAACTCTTATTAATATGATATAATAAATAAAAATTGTACAACTATATTACCTACTAATTAAAACAGGAAACTCTTTTTTTTTTTTTTTTTAAATTTCTTTTTGTCTAGGGAATATAAGACTACTAATCTAAGGTGCATAAAGGTATCACTGTGGAGGGGAATGAAAAAAAAGGTACAAAACGTTGACAAAGTAAAAAAATATTGGTTGGTAAAAAAAGATTGACTGAAGGCAGTGAAGTAAGTGAGGGGGAGGGGACGGTCACAGAAGAAGCAATCGGATGCTTCTCTAGTACTCCTGTTGACTACGAATGTGGGAGACCAGACCAAACCAATAGACGACTGGACAATCCCGGGACATGAACCTGGGGAGTAGTAAATTTTTTGTTCGGTCATTTTAGAGTGTGAGAAAAGGTAAAATACTAGAACGGAGAGAAGGCAACAGAAATTAATGTCTGAGCGTACCTAAAAAATATGGACCATTTGGATTGGACGAGTGTGGCCACTCATTTATCCCAGAGATTTGAGGAGCTGTGGATTTAGTTTGCACTTTGAGTTCCTATTTTATAATTATGTTTGCTTTTTGAAGTTGATGATATTGATGTTAATACCAAATTTACTCTCTCTTGAGAATCATTTATAGAACTCTGTCCTGTGGCTTTTTCAACTTATGCTGGTAGTCCTGGGCTTGATGTACTGCGATCTTAACTTCATTTTTCGTGCAATATATCATATTAATTTTTCATTCTAGCACTTCTCGATCTTTTCTATAACTATTTGGAAACAATTTCCACTATGGGTTTTCAACTGGGGAAGTTTGACTTCTCTTTATCTACAAGAATATTACATTTGGAAATGGAGGTCCCATCGCTTAAGATTTTGGAAACTTCCCTAATGCACCTTGATCTTTCTAGTAACGTTTTTAATACCTCAGTAACCAGCTAGTTATACAGTTTAAGCCATTTGGAGGTTATTCATTTGTCAAACAACAAATGGAATCAATCCTAGATGGTTGTTCAGGATGTATGTAATTCGATAGAATGCTGGATAGTGAGCTACTCTATTCTTTAAAATCCTAAGATATGCAAGTTTTTTGCTTAGCGTGTTTATGTATAGATTTATTCCATAGAAAGTGACTCACTGCAGGCAATTCAGATGAATTTGATAGATCTCTTCCCTTTCCTAAAACACTAGACTTGTGTAATAGGGTCTAAATTAGAGTTAAGGCAACAACAAGCATAGGTGCTTTGGTCGATAGGCTAGCTCAGTACATGAATTCCTGCCCTAGAAAGAGTTCCCCTGCCCTGTGGTTGTTTTCTTCTGTTTGTGAGAGGGAGGGGCTAGAAGGCAATTTTTCTTCCATTCCAAAGGTCGGTTGAAAGCTACACAGATTAAGGTTACTGGTGAGAGACATGAAATATAAGGCTCTGTTTCTTGCATTTTTTTTTCTTTTTTTAAATAAGTTTTCAGTGCAACATTTTTTTTTATTGATTGTTGTTTCAGTTTGGACTGATTGGAGGGAAAAGCCATTATGATTTCATACTCTATTCCAATGAGATGTCATAAATTTTTCCATTCAATAAAAGTTTTCCTGTTTTCCATGTTACTATTAGGCTTCTTTTTTACTATTAAATTTAGCTATCTGATTTTATCTCATCCTTTCTTTTTCACTTTAGTTTTGTAATAAAACTGTGCATTTTTTAGTCTACACTTCTATAGGTGAACATATTGCTTTGCCAACCAGATATGCCAAACAGGATCTTTTCTGTTTAGCCAACGTCCTTCAAAATTTTATTAGATTCTCCGTTTAGGATATAGGGTATATGATCTGCCAGTCCTTTGATCCAACTTGAAGATTTAAAAACCACCATGAAGGTTTTTCTCCATTGTCTCGGTTGAATTGGAAACAGGCTCAAAATTTCTTCCCAATAAAATGACGACCATTAAGCATACTTCTAGTACTGTTCTTATATTCTAGACAATACTAAACAGCCATTTTAAAGTATTAACAGCTACATGGAAAAAGAAAGCAAATACTAAACAAAACCATCGCCACTGGATCAATAGCCAATACAACTAGTGTTCTATCGTATAATTTGAGAACACTCAAATAAATCTTCATAGACTTTTTGAATTTCCATTGTCAAAGAAGACTCTTGAATCTCCATGCAAGCAGGAGATTTCCTGATTTTCTTGCAGGGAATATGAACAGAACTCTCCAACAGCAGGATTCTCTCATATCCAGTATTCCCCACTCATAAACTAACTTCCACTTAGCTAAAAAGCTAGCCTATAAATTTAGTATGCATGCAGGAATTTCTTAGGATTTACTTTTATATTGATAACCTATTAGCCATCTCAGTTCTGGATTTTGATCAATAAAATTTTTATTTGGGAGGTTAATTAAATTTCTTTTTGAACCAAACTATTATTCAGCGGAAAAAAATACATAATCACAAAACTAATATATATATATATATAAATATGTACGTATGTATTAAACTTCTCTCTCGCTCTCTCTCTTTCTCTCTCTCTTTCCAAAAAAGTGTTCATATTGGAAAATTTGCTAGAAATTGCACAATCCGGATGCAGACTACAGGAAAACACACACACATTATGTACAGTTTACACATTTTAAAAGTGTAGTGTAGTGGATCAAATTCTGATATTGTATTAACAATTGTTTTGTGCAATATAATATTAAATACGCGAGCTATATGTAATAATTAAATATTGCACTTATAATTTAGTGGCTAACTCATCTTGTGGTTGGCTATATACAAGTATTACTGATAAATCATAGATGGTAATATTAATTTTTTTATTTTTAGTACTATAAAAATTTAATGTAGGAAACAAACTCATTATTGACAGCTAATTAAATTATCATATGTTATGTAAATTCATTATTGACAGTCAATTTAGTTATCATATACCATGTAAACCACACTGGACTTTTCTTTTAAAAGAAATGAAAATTTTTATGCATTTTTTTTTGCCCCCATTTAATATACAGTAATTATACACTTTTTAAATTTGTTAACCAAAATTTAGTAAACAATGAGTTGGCATATATAATTGGTTTTCCTCTCATAATAGAAGGACATCAATAATCTATCAACCACTTATCTATTGCCACACCATGATTTGCCAAAATTTTAATTAAAAAAATTGATATGTGTAGCATTGCTCTTTAGTATATAATGTCACATTATTATCATGCACAATAAGATGAGCTAAGCAACATGTATATATAGTTAATTGCCAAAGTAAAGTTGGCTCAGTTGGTATCGCTCCCACTCTTGCACCTATAAGGTTGTAAATGATCTAAAACCAATAAAGCATTATGTATAATTGGTTTAAGTTGGACAAGACAACTGCTTACTAGCTAAAAGTTTCTTACAATCTTTTATTTTTTATCCTGTTTTCTAAAGGTACGTAACTCTAGTTTAGTTCTAATTTAATTTGATTTAATGTATAGCTATGTTTGCCCTTCATATGGCATGTAAAATAGAAAATTAGAGGAACTGAAAATTTTATATATATATATATATAAATTAACTTTGTTTAAGTAGCATCATGCTAAATTGATTTGCATAGATCATGATGATTTTAGTCTACTACGTATGCGTACAGGAATATATTTTACAATTTTTTGTTTGTTCACTTTTTGATTAGCTGATGCTCTTTATAAGTTATGGATTTTGACCGCCGATATAAAGTATTTAATGTTTTTTTTTTTTTGAGTACTTGTTATACGAAATACAAGGTGGTCTAGCATATATCAATCTAAACTAAATTAAAAAACTAAACTGTATAGAATTAGAGGTAGGCCATCTGAAGAAGTTTATAAACAATTAATTTGTTTCACAAAATTTTAGTTTTAAATATTGAATTTGACAACCACTTTATATAATGAATTTTTTATTACAATTTTTATTATGTATAATTAATTTTTAAAAATTCTTATATTTATAACGATAAGAATTTCAATAAACTAAAAAATCTATCATATTTTAGTATGTATGCAATAATTTATCATGATTTACTTTTACATTAATAATGAATTAACTATTGCAGCTCGATGCATCTTTCATTCACACATTTACAAAGCTATTATTCAGCAAATTAAAAAATAAATAACATATTTACAAAACTTTTTATATATTCAACTTGCTCTGTTTTTTTTTTTTTTCCTTCTTCTTTTTTGTTCTTTAAAGGAATATTCAAAGTCATGAGGACTCGATGAGCGAAATCTCATATTTTCAGATTAAAATCAAGCACCAAAAGGTGCTGAATAATATTCATAGGACTAATCAAAAGCCCATTTGCTTTGCTTTGATACGACTTAATTAACAGTAAAAAAACATATACTGTATAGGAGGAATTATTCAGTACACAATGTGTATTGACATGGCATTTGAGCTGGTATACATAGCCAATTACATTATAACATGTGTACTATTAATTACATATCATATTAAAGAATCCAAATAGGTAGCTGCATAGTTTAACGCCTTCCATTTTTTTCCCCTTCTCCATGAGACACCTTAAATCTATCTTCTCCATTAGTAGTCTAATTCCAGATCTAATCTCTAACAAGTTTTATGGATTTTTTAAATTTTTTATTCCCATTTTTCTTTGAAGAGACCAATAAACTAATAAAGGAGCTGATCATTTTTTAATTTTTGTTTGGAAAATATGAGGGATTTGACTTTAACAATCAAATATACGGCTCCATTAATGACAGTCAAAGACTCAACATCCCCACTGCAAATTTGCAAAACACCTTCATCCTTCATTGATGGGATTCCAAAATACATTTTTCATGATTGCCTCCACACAAACAATCTTGTTTCCATTGTTTCTCGGTCAATATATCTTGTTATTTTAATGGCATAATTTATTAGATGGATTTCACATATATTAGAGAACCATCCACAAAATTGAGAAAAAGCTATTGGTGCTGGAGACGATGATCCATGTCCAAGAGAAAGTGTATAGCCTTTTTATTTTATTTTTTAATTTTTTTGGCGAATAAGACGAAGTGTATAGCAGAACAAAGAAGAAGACGGAAAAAAGGAAGTGCCAACTGACGGAGTGAAAGATTAATGCTGATTTGGATTTTTTTTCCTCTAATATACCTAATAATATATGTGGCATTTTGTAAATGGTTATGTGTACCAAATCAGCAAATACACCATGTGTATTGAAAAATTCCTCACTGTATAGTTACCAAAAAAAAAACTAATCTTTCAGAGTGAATTTTCTTTTTTTTTTTTTTTTTTAAATCCATTTTGATTTATGTATGTTGGAAAAAATAATATGACCAAAAAACTAGAGTGACACATTGCACTAAACATGTAACACAGGATATTAAAGTAGCAAAAAGCAATAGTTGCATCAAAAAGATAAAAATAAAGAAGAAGGAGAGAAAATAGAAATTAAAAGAGAAGAAAAAATGAATATAAAGGGAAAAAAGAAAAAAATAATTTAGAGGAAAACAAAAAGATCAAAAAAAAATTAATTAATTAATTAAAAAATAAGAAAAATGAAAGAAACACTACAAGAAATTTGCCTTTTACTGACAAAATAAAATTGTCGGCAAAAGTATAAAATTCATCGCTAAAACATTTACCAACGAAAATAAATTTGTCGGCTGCTTCGTCGCCTATGCCTCCTCTGCAATTGTAAATACCGACAAATTTTCACTTTTCCCCGGAAAAACCTTTTGCTTACAAAAATTTAATTTTCTCACTAAAGACTATTTCCAACAAATTCAAAATTGTCGGTAAAAAATTTTGGCGACAAAATGTGGCATCAGAAAAACTATTTTTCATATTGGTGAAAATTTAATTAGCGACGAAATAATTTTGTCGACAATAAATAATTTGCCGTCAAATATAAAATTTGTCGGCAATACATCGTTTAGCGACAAAAATAATTTGGTCGGCAAAGCATTTTCCATATTTTTTTTTAAATTTTGCAAATAATTTTTTAAAATTTTATTTTCCTGTGATATTTTTTAGTCATTTTTACTAACACAAATATTATAAAAATATTCATATTGTATAAAAATAATTAAACAAAAAAGATAGTTCATACTATTAATAGTAAAAAAGAACATGCATATTACTAAAATTTTAAATCTACTACAATAAAATAAAAATAAAAATGTCAACAAGCAACTAATTGCATATGGATTTACTTTACACCATACACAATCAATTTCTCCTAGAATAACTACAATACACTATTCTTTGAGAAACTGAATTATATATTTATCCAAAATTTATTGATTATGAAAACAGTAATCTCAGAATTTTGAGTCAAGTAGGAAAAGGAATTTACATCGTTTGTCTTTGGAATGTCACAGGACACTTAAGACCAACATCTTTTGGCCGCACTAGCAACAAGGTTCAGCTCTTTAGCCTGCAAAATGTAGAATATAATATAATGAATAACTCTCATTGTCAATACCACCAAATCCAGGTATTATATAATTCTTCATAGGCAAAGTTTTTCTGAGCATAACACGTATTAGATTTTTTTCACTCCATCTACTTGGTGACCCACTAGATAGGTGCTATTTCCTAATAATGGAAGGCCAAGCTAGAAGGAGTTTAAAGCAGTCACTTTTTAGTTTTTTTTTGTCTTTGATTTTTCTTTTTTTTTTCTACATGTCATGTCGATATTTTTCTATATCAATTATGGAAATTAGTAATAGAATAGTCAATAAAATATTATGATCAGTTTGAGGTGGATAATGCTCAAAAAAAGAGGTTGAAGGACTAAATTGAAATTCATGACAAAGTTGAAAAAAACATACTTGACAAGTGCCAAAAGAATTGCATTGAACAGTTCAAAACTTGCATAAAATATTTTAAAGTGTGCTAAAAGTTACCTTTCCATAAGTTGAGTACTACCAAGACAACATAAATTGAATAAAATACTTTAATTTTGAAAGGATCAGGAGCATCAAACCATGAAAGTGAGTGTCCCACCTTCTGCCGCAAGCACACATCCAAACACTGGAGCATCCAGCATTTTCGGGGTCTCCCAATATATCTTTATCACACATTTTTTATCACGTTTTAGACAAATGATCTGACATAACAAGCCCAAATATGCAGTAAAGCATAACAAATAGCATTTCTAATCAAATTAACATTCTTTTACTTTTCTACATTAGCTGGATCCTTCTAATCAAACAAAAACAGATATAGATTGCTAACATAAACATAACTTTGTTTCTTGAATCCTTTTTCTTCTTCATAACAGAAACCACTTAACAAAAACATAGTTCAAATATGCAATGTTAACAAAACTACTCACACTAGCAAACTTTAATTAAACAAGACTTATAGAAAGATGAAAAACAGAACAACACCAACAGAAACCACTTGACAACCCAAAAAAAAAAAAAAAAAAGAATCAGCACCTACAGAAATAGGTATAACAACAAAACAAAAAAAATAATAATAATAATAAAAAAAAAAAATAGAAAGATGAAAAAACAGAACAACACCAACCTGCAGAATGGCAACAACGACCAGCACCTGCAGGGAAAAAACAAGAAAGAAAATCAAAGAGAAATTCGAAGAGAAATTCAAAGAGAACTGCTAATTTGCTTCAGCTTTTGAAGATGCAGAGAGCTACATGAATATCTTGGTAGTTCACATAAAATTTAGGAAAACTAAGACAGGGAATGGAATGTCAAAAAAAGAAAATTGCACCAAAGACAAAGCAAAACCATCCCCGCAAAGCAATCCAAAGAAAAGGAAGAGTAAAGCAAAGAAACTACAACGAAATGTGCAGGCCAAAAAACATGAAAAATGAGATGGAAAAAACTGGGAAAGTCATGCAAAGAGAACTTTTTCCTAATGTCAAAGTCCAATCCTTCACGCAAGCATTTAAGAAAGCAGAAAATTTAATATTTTTTGTCTTTTTCCTCATTTACCATTCACTTATTCACATAAACAAACAACGCACAAATTGAAAAATAAGAAAAAGAAAAAGATGGCACAGAGAGAGAGAGAGAGAGAGAGAGAGAGAGAGAGAGAGTCACTCCTCGTTTCTTGTTTCAATATCCCGCTGAGCCCGCATGACTGATCATTCACTGCCAGTGCATTCTTCATTCGTTTATCACTTCACCAATTTTCAAATTCAATATTTCCCACATGCTGTTCCCAAGTCTACATTGTCTGGTATAACCAAGTAAAACTTTTAAGTCAATGTTTTACAGAAATTAAGAAAATGTAGAAGGAAAAAACGAACACTGGTTGCAAGCATCAGATTACCAAATCCTCTCACTTGCAAGGCTAAAGTAAGATAACCGCGAGAGAATATAAAGCTACATAAAATTATATTAAAATTATATGACATGTCCACAATGTACATGAATTGTTTATTTTCCCAGATATTAGGAATCTGACCTGATAATTCATTGTTGGAGATAACCAAGTTCATCAATCCGGTTATATTTCCAATGGACAAGGGTATGCTTCCACTCAAAGAGTTGTAAGAGACATCTAAATCTGTTAGCAAAGGCATTACTTCACCAATGCTAGGAGGAATTGGCCCCGAAAACTGATTGTCCCCAAGATACAACTTGGTAACGTTTGATGACCAAAGTGGAAGAGGACCCTGAAATCTGTTTGTAGTCAATTTGGCAGTGCTCTCTTTGTTGAATCTGAATGAGTTTGGCACCCTGCCACTTAGTTGATTATAAGCTATGTCAAGTCTATCAAGCTGCAAATTCAAATTCAGAAACTAGTTTGGTATGGTGTCTGAAATCATTGCATTGTTGAGTACCACATAGGACAGATCACTTTGATTCTTAAGCCATGTAGGAAATTTGGGACCTACTCGGCTTGATCTGATGAGGAGGTAGGTGACTTTAAAAGGAGGTATCCAATCAGAGCTAATGTCAAAGACCAAAGAAATATTTGGGGATGCTTTATCCATTGTCAACTCCTTCAAGCTTGAAAGATTAGCGAGATGAGTTTCAGTTATGACCCCTTCCCACATGTTCTCTGAGATGTCTAATACAGTCAGCTTTGAGAGCTGTCCAAGACTCTTTGGGATACCAGTCAGTTTATTATTGGATAATGAAATTTGTTCCAAAGCTGACAAGTTTCCAATTGAGCCTGGAAGTGAGCCTTGAAATAAGTTATATGGCATTTGAAAGTGCCTTAAACTCTTTAGATATCCTAAAGAGTTCGGTAGATTTCCAGCTCATTGTACCCCAAATTCAATGTCTCTAATTTGCTTCTGGAGCACGTGGACAAAGTATCGAAAACATTAGTTATTTCACCTGTAATTTTATTTTGTGAAAGCTTCAGACTCTGCAAATTGCATAACTTTCCCCATTTTTTTGACAGCTGACCCTCAATGGAATTCAGTGAAAAGTCATGGTTTTCAAGAGAAGCCAAATTAGCAATTTTATCTGGAAGTGGCCCATATAAGTTGTTGGAGTTAAGGTCAAGGTAAACTAGGCGTTTGAGATTGAACAACTAGTCTGGTATTGCAGAGTTGAATCCATTGTTTGAGAGATCAAGCACCATAAGAGAGGTGAAATTAAGAGAAGGAAGAGTGAAAGGAAGGTTGGAAAGTTGACAGAAGGGAAAGTGCAATTCCAGGAGTGATGGAAGTCTGTTAACAATTTGGAGCCAATGTGTTGCAGACATGGACATGTCCCAACCTCCTAAATGAAGGTATTTTAAAGAAGAAAGACCGGAAAGCCAGTAGAGGCTACTTTTGGTTAACTCAAACTGATCAACGTTATTGAGATCAAGATATATCATTCTCGATAGGTTTCCAAGACTTGGTGGAATAGTTCCACCAAAAGATGCACCAGAAAGATTGAGATTCTCAAACTCTGTAATGATCCAATGAAAGAGGGAATTTGGGAACCTCCAAAATCATTCATGCTCAAGACCAAGTGATTTAGATATTTCAAAACTAGCAGAGATGGATCAGTCTTACCACTCAAAGTTTGCACTGTTCCATCACCATCCAAACTTTCTGAGTAGGGGCAGCGAAGATTGAGCTCGACCACATGTCCAGTTCTGTTGTTGCAACTTACTCCCTCCCATCTACAACAATCATCTCCCACCCATGATGAAAGCCTGCCAGAAGGATCTGTTAGGCCTTCCTTGAACTTGACAAGCGCTTTCTTCTCAGCATCTATGCATGCTACATCAAGGTCACCAATGCAGAAACTGAGTTTGGTGAGAAACAGAATTCCACACAGAAATATGAAGAAACACTTTCCGTTAATGAAAGTGCTGATGTGTTTCATGGTTGCCAAACAAGGATGCAAATTAGGCTTTTTTTTTTTTAATTTTTTTTTGGCTGTAAGTCAAAGTGAATAATATGGAAAATTGTAACTGATGTTGCTATATAGTTATAAAAAATCGATCATGATCTGGTTTTGTAGCTGTTTGGGAATCAGACTCAGGGCTTAATAGGCTTACAATAATTTTAAAGTGTATTTCTGCAGATTCGGTTTAGATTGTAATGTCTTTGTTCCCTTTTAATGTAGTAATAAAACTCTTCCCCTCTTGTATTCGGCAAGGTGTGAAAATTGTAGAAAATAATGTCATATTAATGTAGTACACATGGAAATTAGGAACATTTAACAGGAATATTGACTCAATGTCTCTTTCTGGTCTTTTGTTGGAAATTCCATTTTGGTTTTCCAAATTGTATATGGACTTTTCATTTCAGACCTTCAGCAAATAGTTTGTTTATTTACTAGTCTAATTTTCAACGAAATATGTCTGAAAGTATTCTTTTCCAAAATGATTATTATTATTTTTTAACCCAAATCCTTCAACCACAGGTTCTACTTCTTTCTTTTTTTTCCTGAAAGATATACGAAGAAATATTACAAAATGGTACTGCTTTAATCAAGGTGCTATTCTGGAATGGTACTGCTGCTTCTTATGCATAAGGTTGACCAAGCCTCTATATATATATATATATATATATATGTATATGCAGTATCTAATAAGTTATCATACTTAACAATACGAATATTTAATAATTCTGAATCGCCTATATTGTGTATTTCATCTTTATGCTTTCAGAAAAAATCTGCACACAATTTAAAAAAAAAAACAAAAATAAAAAATTAACTTGTTATAACCTTAATTATCGCCTGGGATGAGTGACTTGCAGTTAATGATAATATTATTTAATTTCTTTTGGAGGAACATGGTTATTTAATCTGAAGCCTACAAATGCAGAGAAAATTGTATGTTGAGAGGTTGGGTAACGTCTCTGGACTGGGGTCAGTGAAAGGGATAGAGATATTCCTTGCATTTTCCAATTGATCCTTAAAGAGTGCAAGACACATTTACATAAAAATAATAATAATAATAAAAATAAAATGATCCTTAAAGAGTTTTATCACAATTTAACTAAAGCAGGATATTTATGCGACATTTGTTTATTCTTTAGTTCTATTAGCAAATGTTATCTACATTGTCCCTTTCTTTAATTTGGCCTTATAATGGAATTAAACTAGTAATGAATCTTTATCAACAGTTAAGAGTATTATGAATAAATTATATATTAATCCCATGCACCATAAAAGAAGTGATATTTTTAGTAGCCATTATATGATGGTTTAACCATAATTCTGTGACCAAATTTGATATTTAGACATACAGTAAGGCCTAAAATTAAACTTTTTATTTCTTGCTATTTTATTTCTTGATGTTATTTTTTTCTTCTTCTTTTTCATATTGGAGATGGAGATTTGAACTTACGGTAGAAAAACAATTGGGCTTTGCTACTTGATCTTTGAAAAATTTTCTTTTATTTTTACCGAACTTTCATATGTTTTTTTTTTTTTTTTTTTTGGTTCCTTTTAGAACTCTTTTTATTTATTTATTTATTTATTTATTATTATTATTATTATCATAATTGGTTTACTTTTTTATTCTTGCGATAACTCGCAGTCAATAAGGAGGAAGACTTTCTAAAAAGATTTTTTGATATGAGGTGTAATGAATTTTAGAGATTCAGATTAACGTAGAAAACATAATTTGATGTTGGAGCATAAATAGGATTAAAAATTTTCCAAAATTGATATATATGGGCCCAGTACTTTTCTGTTTTTTGTTTTTGTTTGAGGAGGCCTAGTACAAGAATTTCTTTTTCTTTTTATTATTACTTTTTTATAAAAGGAGTCTATTATTTAATAGTAGTCTATTATTTGATGCGACCCAGTACAAGACTTTCTTTTTATTTTAAATTGTAGTAACCCATTATTTAATTGCATGTAACTTTTCAAAAATTTAGTCAGGCATGATGCAATAGAGATAAACATTACAAGTTTTAAGGGGAAGAATATTATTAGTTTTGCAACATGACAACTCAATGCCCTTGGATATGTAGTAAAGTTTTAATAAATAATCCAAAATTGGGTACTTAACTACTTCTATAATGTTTTGGGCATATTTTTATTTCCCCTTGATAACGTTGATTTTATTTGGCTTTTCTCTCCGTTTTGTTCTTTTGGATTTGTCTTTTTTTTTTTTTTTTTTTTTTTAACTTTTTAACTTTTTAATTTTTTTTTTTTTTTTGGTAAATTTATAATCTAGCGATGACTTGCAGTCAATGAAGTAGGACTCTTTGTATTTCCACTTTAAGAAGTTGCTTTGATTTGAAGATTAGAAAAATTGACCTGACCTAAAATTTCTAAAGTTAAATGGACCAAATACGAGACTTTTTCTTTCTTTCTTGGTGGGATCCCGAAGACTTGTGAATGGGACACCACACGAACAATCCAAAATTTTCCCACCGCAAAATTGACTTTTGTGTTCCTAAGGGGAGACCCTAAATGAAAAGACCAAAAATAAAATATAAAATATAAAAATCACCAAATAATTTAACAAATAACATAATCTTATCGGAAAATAAAAAGGGAAAATTTCATAACAAACGATTTATTCCCATTCGTTTAACTAATTTTATGTATTAAGCAGTAAAACGTTTAATTACTTGACCTAGACGTATTTCTGTTTGTTTTTCTTTGAGATTCTTCAAATCTTATGGCTGAAAAACGCCAATACGCCAATATTGTATGCTTAAGCTTCATACAAACTTGACGCATTTCTGAAGTTGCTTTGACTTGAGGTGTGTAATGAATATTAGAAAAATAGACATGGCCTAAAATTTCTGAAGTTAATGGACCAGATACGAGACTTTTTCTTTCTTTCTTGTTGGGATCCCAATACAAGACTTGAGAATGCAACACCACACGAGCAATCCAAAATTTTCCTACCGACATTGACTCCCTACCCTACATGAAAAGACCAAAAATAAAATATAAAAATCACTAAATAGTTTAACAAATAACATAATCTTATCGTGGAAAAAAAAGAAAAAAAAGGGAATTTCATAACAAACGATTTTATTCCCATTCATTTAACTAATTTTATGTATTGAGCAGCAAAAGATCAAACGTTATGTTTATTTACTTGACCTAGACATATTTCTGTTTGTTTTCCTTTGAGATTCTTCAAATCTTATGGCTGAAAAACCCCAATACGCCAATATTGTATGTTTTATGTTCTTGATGCTTGACGTACAAGCCATAGAAAAGTGTAAGCACATCCAACCGAAGATTTAAAAGACTCTATTTGTTCGTTTGACTTCATTTGGTTCACGCTAAATTTTATGGAAATACATTATTATTATTGTTTTTTAAGGTGCTTGGTTAATTTTTGTGTAAAATCAACCAAAATATATCCATTTTATGACAATTTTCTTACGTTCTTATAATCATTTGCAGTGCATTAAATATAAATAAAATAGTATAGTTATGCATGCCAAACGAGTCTTAAAATGTATATGACTTCTGCAAAGCATGCAGAGGATAATATTTAGTCTGTCAATCTTTACCACATCAAAAACAGTAAGAAAGTTTATGAATACTTTGATACCTACAGCACATGCAAATTTCTGTCAAACTGAAAAGACAAAGGTAAACAGAGAAAGATGCAAAAATGTGGTATGCAACAGTTTTCCTCAAAGAGTTCAGTTTAGCAACAAATGCATCTAAGCCATGTCTGGATCACAATGAAAAGTTTATACAACTTAGATACATCTACCAGATTTAGCCATTGCAGATGGGCATTCATACAGGTAATCATATGCATCTTTTCATTATTTACCATAACTATGTTATCACGTTGCATCATCTGAAAAGAGAAAAATTCCAGTTAAGTTACCAATAAAATACAAAAGTACTACCTAACAGCATACCCAAGCTCAAGAATATAAGCAAGAAAACAAAAGAAACACAATTATTTTATCTGAAAACTTCAAGACTAGAAGAGCCACTAAAATTCATTTATTGCATTTATTAAATAAGCAACACAACTTTACCTCCAATAGGCTTGTTATCTCTGCTCTTGAGAAGCAGACATATACTCTAGAGTTGACATCCTTCTCTATATCCTCAATAGAAAATCCATTCCAAGCGATTCAAATGCATATGCAGACCAAATAAATATTTAAATGCTTTAATTCTGCAAGACAAAAGGACATGAGAAATTAAGACTAACAGTAGATATTGATAACTCTCAATTAAAGTACCAAAAGAAAGGGGAAAAAAAAAAAAAATCTGCTAGTTTCTTGATTGTATGAACCTTTCTGAAGAAATAGCAGAAGCAGATTGGACAGCAAGATCATCTATTTGCATGGCAGTGGCTGTCCAAATAACAACAGCAAAGCAAAATCCTAGAGTAAGAATCGACACTGTTAAACTAACAACAGCAAAGCAAAATCCTAGAGTAAGAATCGACACTGTTAAACTAACAACAGCAAAGCAAAATCCTAGAGTAAGAATCAACAAAAAGTTGTAAAATTTTGAACATGCTAAAAAAGCTGAGAGGGAAAAGATGAGTAAATGTATAAAAGATCATGTGCTGTCAGGTTAAAATCAGGTGAAACTCATCTGCAGTTTTGCTAACTAGAAGGTTGAGGGTTAAAATAACAACAGCAGAGATAGCTGAGTTTTATGAAAAATTAATTAATTACTGGCTAGGAAGTTCCATATGATGTCAACACAATTTGATTAGCTTTACAAGCAACAACAATTTAAAAAAAAAAAAAAAAAAAGAGCTTATGAAGCTCAAACAGATGCTTTCAATTGCATGTTGCTATCTTAATATTTCCCCTGTTTTTCCAAACAGGGGTCTAGAGTGGGGGACACATCTCCACTTAAAAGTTTTTGGGGGACACATCTCCACTTAAAAGTTTTTCATTTCCTCTCTTTATCTAGAGGGACTACATAATCAGTTCGTATGAAGACAAGTTCTTTATTCAATCTTGAGGAATTAGGAGAATAAAAGTCACCATGTTGGGGTGCTAGTTTGCTTAAGAAAATAGTAGAAAAGAGTTTGCAAGATAAAGAAACAGTGACACATATGATGTGCAACACAAACATAGTTACCACCATAGCAATGTCTCCAGCAATACAGATAGGCAGTTTCTAATAATATACATTGCTTCCTACTTACTCTTCTATACTAGCTGTACCACTTTCAGATCTACGATTTTCACTTGGATGACTTCTGTTCTGCAATTGCTCTCTTTCGTTCTTTCTTGCTTGTGCTTCTTTATCTCAGTAAGGTCTTCATATATATATATATATATATATTGCAAAGTTTAGAACTTTCATAGCAGCCTTAACATCAGATTTTGAAACCTATACAAGAAAATTAAACATCCACCAGAAAATATGTGCCAATATGAATACAAATGAAATGGTAAGCAGGTGGAAAGGGCATGACCATGATCCATACAAACATAATTTATATACGTATAGAAGTGAAGATTTACCTCTCTTCTCAGTTTCAAGTTAGCATGAGCAGTTGAGAGGCGTATGATGGTTTCTTAGATTAAGTGTTCCTCCAGTCTACAGAAAAGCAAGCATCATATCAGATGATATGGAGAATTGATCACTGTATTAATAGCGCCCAAAAATTTTTCTGGCTGATGACTAATGCTACCTTCGCATTTGAACTGGAAGCTCTGAGGTCTGCAGATGCTGATGCAATCTCTTAGGATGCCTACAGACAAAAAAAAAAAAAAAAAAAAAAAAAAAAAAAAAAAAAAAAAAAAGAATGTTAAGACTTGGTCCTGGAAATACAGTACACTAAGCACAGCCATGGAAAAAAAGGCTGTAAGACTGTTAGTTTAGACTCGGTTACAGATGAAAAAAAAAATTAAAGAAAAGAAAATTTGAAAACAATATATAGAAAAATTGTGATCCCATGGAGGAAAAATAACAGGTTAAGGCAAAGAACAATGTAATCAGATAATCAAACAAATAAATGAACATTAGCAAATCAGCACCTTGTCAGTCACATCAGGCTGAATTGTCTGTTTTGCATAATGAATGTAGTGTCTGAGTTCTTAAGGTTGAGCATATAATCTCTTTCTGTTCTCTTACTTTTGCCAAATACAGATGAATAAACAACAGCTTCACATTCTCTTCCATATTTAGAGCCCCAATTAGGGTTTGCCTCACCAATATAAAAACCAATATAAAAAAATGAAATTTTTTTTCTTTTAAAGAACGAAAAGAAAAAAAAAAAAAAAAAAAAAGGCCTAGCTAACCAACCTCCATCAGTTGCAGATTGATATCCATGCATTAACAAAACATGTTGTGATATTTGACGGTCAATGATACGAACCTAGGACGACCTGCTCCTAAACCCGTATTATATTAGCCCGGATCTTAATTAAGTTCAAGTTCTAATGGATTGGACCTCAACCCCTAACCAACCTGTGGTTAGAAACCTTGGTATAATGTAGACGCCACAATAGGGGATGGAAAACCTATTGATAAGTCAAGCTAAAACAACCAATTCTCTAATGGTGTTTTAGGCGTTCTCGAAGAACAAAGAGATAATTAATCTCACAAATATTTTCTTAATCAAATCAAAGTTGTATTATTATTGAAAAATAAGCCTTTAAATAGGCTACAAATCCATGAAATAAAACCCTAAAAACAAAGGAAAAACCTGCCACACACATAAAGAAACCTAGTTGGCCGAAACTATACTTCCTTTCCTAATCTAAGTTTGATTAATTAATTCATTTATATTAAATTATGAATTAATTAATTTACAATGGAAAGAATAAAATAAAAACCTTCCTAAAGTTATTTGTCCAGAAAATAAATAAATAAAAGCCAAAAAGTAATGGTAGTTTCCTAAAACAAAAAGTAAAAACAAATTAGGAAACTAAAAATGCTAGCTTTTTTTATCAAGTTGAATTTGATCAATCTTTGACCTCTTTGAGCTTCAAATCAGCTTCTAGATGCTTTTTAGGATGCCACATAAGCTGAATATGAAGTCCCACACGTTGCCCATGCTTGGAAAAATAAGAAAAGGCTAATACAGTAAAATACAGTAAAGCCAGCAAGCAATACAGCAAATTCGGCCAAATTGTTGAGGCTGTCCGTACAAGCCCTTTTTGATTGCATTTGAGGCTGCTTTAACTTGATTCCATGACCTATTAGGCATATGTATTGAACCCATAAAGCATTGGAACCATTTCATGCTTCCCGGACTCCAAAAATGTACCAAAATCGTCACCCGAATCCTTATCGGCTTCCACCACTTGGATGCTTAGAATAGGCTTTGTATCTTCAAGTATGGACAAGCTCTGTTGAGATTGATTACCCCCTGTATAAATACTCCCAGGTTGTCCTTAAATCTCTTAATTTGAGCTCTTGTGATTGGCCTAGTCTTCATCCGTGTCGAGTCAGCACCCCAGCGGGTTATCGGTGGAGCGGGCTCGGGCGGAATCACATCATTCCCCTCCTCTTAAAAAGGATTTGTCCTCAAATCAAGATCATCACCTGCAGCAAAAGGAGTTAAACCAGCAACATTAAATGCAGCACTCATGTTATACTCACCCGGTAAATCAAGCTTGTAGGCATTCCTGTCATTCGGCTTCAAAACTTGAAAAAGTCCATCCATAGGCGGTATGAGCTTTGACTTTCTTTGTTTAGGAAACCTTTCCTTTCATAAGTGCAACCAAATCAATTCTCCTGAGTCAAACACTATTACAACAAAATCTAGAAATACATGCTCATTATGGTAAAAATTACACTTTTTAAAGTTAGCAATCAATATTTCCCAAATTTTCAAATTACCACTAAGTAAAGCTCTCAACAATACAGATAAAGTTCTATGCAATAAAGACATCTTTAAATAAGTATCTTTAAAATTCATGGTCAGCAATGATTTCTTATTCATAATTACTTTATTAACATCACCAAAGCTAAGATAAAAATTTATATTCTTCCTTTCTTGTCTTCCTTTTCCTTTCTCACTCAATGCCATCTCACCTTCCTCACTCTCGGCTTTTGCACCAAAATTTTCACACTTGGTTTTATTAAAATCTTTCCACACAACCTGAGTATTAGAAGACTTACCTTGGATAGCAAGCTCACCTTTTCCCTCTTGATTGGATGGTAGTCCACTTGGAATTTCATTCGGGAAGACATCTCCAAATTCCTTCAAAAGAGAAATCATTGAACTTGGCAATACAAGTTCTTCAAAGTTAGTTTGATCATTAAAATAATTTTCTTTATAAATCATGATCAGCAAAGGTTTCTTACACTCAATAACCTTATTAATATCCCCTAAACTCAAATAAAATTTGCTACTTGACCTTTCTTTTCTTTCTTTTTCTTTTTCCCCTTTGGATTGGCGCAAACCTTCGGATTGCCCTTCCTTCTCCAAGCTCTCGGGTTTGCCACTCTCTTTCCCCTCTCTTTTGATTTTTCCTTGATCTTTCCACTCAATATGAGTCTTAGAAACCTTACCTTGATCAACAACCTCATTCTTACCTTCTTGAAAGGATGGTGAAGCCGTTGGTGCCATACTTGCTTTGTCCTTAAGCTTTTCGGCTTCTCTCCTTTGTTGCATTTGTAATTGGTCTTTGTAAACCTCTTTAGGAGATAATGGTTCCAGCTTGACCTTCTTCCCTTTAAACCTGAAAACAATACTATTTTCTCGACCAAAATGATTAGCATCTTTATCAAATTGCCATGGCCTACCTAATAGTATATGTCCAGCAATCATGGGTACAATATCACATAAAACTACATCCTCATATCTACCTATATTAAATTTTACTTTGGCTTGTTTGTTTACTTTCATCTCACCACTATCATTAAGCCATTGTAATCTATATGGTTCAGCATGTTTTATTGTTTTTAAGCCCAATTTATCAACTACAAGGTTACTTATTACATTAGTACAACTTCTACTATCAATAATCATACTACAAATCTTACCTTGAATTTCACATCGAGTGTGGAAGATGTTCTCTCTTTGAATTTCATCCTCATCTTTGTATGCAGCAAGTACTCTCCTAGAAAGCAAGTTTAATTCAGCATTGGATGCTTGCAAGGTTTTGGGTTCATCCTCCAAGTCCTCCTCCTCTTGCTTGGCTTTATCCTCACTTTCTTCATTTTCCGATTCTAGCTCGTCATTGCCCTTTAACACCATGATTCTTCTATTCGGGCATTGGCTATCAATGTGTCCTCCTCCCTGGCACTTAAAACACACAACATCATGAGTTCTAGAAGGTTTAGGATCTAATTTTACCTCATTCTTTGGTGCTTGGACAGATTTGGTTCTAGTCTCCTTCCTTGGCCAGTTTGAACTTTCTTCTTTGACTTTCGGCTTTAGCTTGCTTTCATAGATGGGATTGTTCCTCCAGCCACTTGAATTGGACCTTCCATTGTTGGAAACACCTCCAAACCATGATCTTACACCCCTCCTCTTGAATTGGTGCTCAAGCTTAATGGCAACATGCAACATCTCCTCCAACTCCAAGTATTGTTGCAAATCTAGTTGGTTGGCTATCTCACGATTCAAACCACCAAGAAATCTTGCCATGGTTGCTTCTCTATCCTCATTCATGTTTAACCTCATCATGAGCATCTCCATCTCCTTATAGTAATCCTCCACGGACATACTTCCTTGAGATAGGGATTGAAGCCTTTGATGCAGCAACCTATGATAATGTGATGGCACGAACCGCTTCATCATAGCTCCCTTCATTTGGCGCCATGTAGTGATCAAGTCATCACCAACTCTCCTTCGGGTGTTTTGCTCATTGGTCCACCATTGGAGGGCATAATGGCCAAACTCCATTGCTGCCAATTTCACCTTCTTAGCCTCTGAATAATTATGGCGGTCAAATATCATCTCCATCTTTTCTTCCCACTCCAAATATGCTTCGGGGTCACTTTTTCCCATGAATGGTGGGATGTTGATCTTGATATTGCTAAGATTGTCATCTGTTTCTTCCCTCCTATATCTCCCATGGCCAGCTCTATCTTGGACAGCAAAAGTTTCATCCATACCTTCCTCAAAGTCTCCACCGAATGGCTCCTCATCAAATTCCTCTCTCGGTCTCTCGCGACCTCCTCGTCCTCGGCCTCGTCCTCCATGGAATTCTTGGCTATTTCTTGTGTTCGGCATTCCTTGTGAGGCTTCTAGTCTTCCCACTCTTTGATTCACATGCTCAACTTGAGCACTAACCCGCTGTATTGACTCCAAAACAGCCCTCATGTCCACTTAGTCTCCACTCCCGGTAGCTCGAGCATCGCCATGGAATGCTACGGACTCTTCCTCATTGATCCTCAAGGGTGGATCTCCTCTTCTTATTCTAGAATCTGCCATGTTAGTAAAATACTGCAAAAATAAAATAAATCCTCACAATATTCACTCCCTCACGTGTTTCACTCAAACAAGGTTTCGACACTCGTGCTTGCACACTAGTTTCGGCTTTTACCCTCTTTTAAGCTCACACACTCTTGCCTTTTTCCACTCAATGAATTATCTCAAAGTTCTAATTAAAACACCCACAAAACAGCAATTAGATCACTAGTATGTTTTAATTAAACTTATCAACAAAACAGTAAGCAAAAATAAACAAATACCGAATGGAATGAAAATACCTATTTTCGGTTTTTCTAGACAAAATAAAGCAAATTAATGAGAAAAATTTGGAATTTTGAAGAACTGGACCAGATGGTAATAGATTATGAGTTCAAGAACAAAATTCTAGAAAAATAAATTCAAATACGAACAAGAATCAAAGAGAACAAAAATATAGAAAAGTGTTGGTTGTTGTTCTTGTAATTCAAGTTTTGTATCAATTCCTTTAACTAATTTTAATCCAAAAAATTTAAGCACCCAAAATCCAAATATCCAGCAGCAAAAATAATTTCCCAGCAACTTGAATATTGAATAAATAATCAAAAAACCAGCAGCTCCAACAAATTTCCAGAAAACAAATCAAACTCCAACAAACCGAAATATTTTTCTGTTTGTTTTTTTTTTTTTTTATAATTCGGCTTTACCTCCTTTTTTTTTTTTTTTTTCACTCACAGAACATAAACAACTGCAGTAGCAAGAATAATTACCAAAATTGCAATCTCAACTCCAAAACAAACACCAAACCCGTGACCTCCAAATAAACACAAATGTGCAGTTTTTTTTTTTTTTTAACTGTTGCCGCAAATTCTTTTTTTTTTTTTCTTTTTTGAATATATAAATGCAAATTTCTAAGACTAAAACAGCAAAGGAAAATCAACAAAAACCAAAATTATCAAGGACAATGATAAAAGACAACCAACAAATTAGGAAACAAAAATACGATAAAACTAGGAAACCTAATTCAACTAGGAATGAATTTTTTTTTTTTTTTAAATGCAGAACATGTATGATGATAGAAGCAACCTTAACCTAATGCTAAAATTTCAGAATAAAACAAAAACAAATAAAGCAAATAAAGATAGATCAAACCTGAGCAAAATTTAGCTCTGATACCAAATGATACGAACTTAGGACGACCTGCTCCTAAACCCGTATTATATTAGCCCGGATCTTAATTAAGTTCAAGTTCTAATGGATTGGACCTCAACCCCTAACCAACCTGTGGTTAGAAACCTTGGTATAATGTAGACGCCACAATAGGGGATGGAAAACCTATTGATAAGTCAAGCTAAAACAACCAATTTTCTAATGGTGTTTTAGGCATTCTCAAAGAACAAAGAGATAATTAACCTCACAAATATTTTCTTAATCAAATCAAAGTTGTATTATTATTGAAAAATAAGCCTTTAAATAGGCTAAAAATCCATGAAATAAAACCCTAAAAACAAAGGAAAAACCGGCCACACACATAAAGAAACCTAGTTGGCCGAAACTATACTTCCTTTCCTAATCTAAGTTTGATTAATTAATTCCTTTATATTAAATTAGAAATTAATTAATTTACAATGGAAAGAATAAAATAAAAACCTTCCTAAAGTTATTTGTCCAGAAAATAAATAAATAAAAGCCAAAAAGTAATGGTAGTTTCCTAAAACAAAAAGTAAAAACAAATTAGGAAACTAGAAATGCTAGCTTTTTTTATCAAGTTGAATTTGATCAATCTTTGACCTCTTTGAGCTTCAAATCAGCTTCTAGATGCTTTTTAGGATGCCAAATAAGCTGAATATGAAGTCCCACACGTTGCCCATGCTTGAAAAAATAAGAAAAGGCTAATACAGTAAAATACAGTAAAGCCAGCAAGCAATACAGCAAATTCGGCCAAATTGTTGAGGCTGTCCGTACAAGCCCTTTTTGATTGCATTTGAGGCTGCTTTAACTTGATTCCATGACCTATTAGGCATATGTATTGAACCCATAAAGCATTGGAACCATTTCATGCTTTCCGGACTCCAAAAATGTACCAAAACCGTCACCCGAATCCTTATCGGCTTCCACCACTTGGATGCTTAGAATAGGCTTTGTATCTTCAAGTATGGACAAGCTCTGTTGAGATTGATTACCCCCTGTATAAATACTCCCAGGTTGTCCTTAAATCTCTTAATTTGAGCTCTTGTGATTGGCCTAGTCTTCATCCATGTCGAGTCAGCACCCCAGCGGGTTATCGGTTGAGCGGGCTCGGGCGGAATCACATCAGTCAATATCAGGATCCATTTGATCCAATACAATAAATAGAAAATCAAATGAGAAAGCAATGA
This sequence comes from Ziziphus jujuba, assembly GCF_031755915.1. Taxonomy (NCBI): domain Eukaryota; kingdom Viridiplantae; phylum Streptophyta; class Magnoliopsida; order Rosales; family Rhamnaceae; genus Ziziphus; species Ziziphus jujuba. Next base: position 28,842,936 of record NC_083387.1, on the reverse strand, counting down.
GTCTGGAAGTCCAATATTCTTTGTTTTTGTCAATGAACGATCATACTGTTCAAAATACACATCAAGAAATCTAAATAAACAAAATAAAGCAACCAAAGCATCGAACTGAAAGCATTTAGTGTTAGTTCAGAACAGCACACTATGATATTAATAACCATTTAACTATGCCACTTACAGTTCCATAAGTAGGATTTGCAGTAGCCACCATACTACACCAAGCATTAAGTGATGCATGGATAACAGCTTTTGGTATGGTTACAGTCTGCTGCTCCATAACTTCATGGATTGGGACACAATCTGGATCATTCATCTTGTCAAATTCTCGATTCACACAACACCACAATCTGCAAGAACCATTGCACCTGCTTCTAGCCTTCTTTCTCCTGATTGCTGATAGATTTGTAATTTGTCAGACAATATCATAAAGCTGAAACTCCTATAGCCTGCAGGTGAGGCACGTACCTGTTTCTAGATCTGAAGTAAAAGCAGCTGTCCAACCAATACCAGAAGAACCTCGATCGGTGGTTGATGTTGCCAAGCGAGCAATATTCATAATTGCTCTTGGAAGTTGACACTTGGCAACAGAAGGATCACCAACCATCATTATGTTAATGTCACTAACAGAACAAAACAGGGTTACTCAAATCGTTGTTCTAATGACACAACAATTGGGAATGTCTTTAAGGAAAAAGTTTATCTTATGCAGGACATTGGGAATGACTTGGCTTTTAAGGAAAGTATAAAGAGAAAGCAGGGAGGCTTGTAAGAGCCATCAAGAAGGGGATGATGGTTTGATCAATTCAATGTGGATCAGTAACAACAAATGCCAATACCAAAAGGAAAAAGATGGAGACATCATAACTCACCCTCGTAAATGGGTGCCATTCTTTAGGTTCTTTTCCACTCCAACAAGCATTAATAGTATCAATGCTTTCATTATCCATGAGTGCCCACCTATGGAAGGCGCAAGTGAATTACCGAGCACATCAAATGCATCATCTCTCTTAACAAAACTCTCCATTTTCTTTCAGTCACCATCTGTCCAATTTGCAGTAATTGCCTCATTTTTGAGTCGATATTGTTAGCTATGAGAACAATCCTGCATGACAATTTTTACTAAATTCAGCATTTAAAATGGAAAACATCATAGTATAAGAGGATTCACCCGTAAATACCGTAATGGATCTACAAGATTGAAACTACCTAAAAATTCTATTCACAATGCCTTTGCTTTTCCCTGGAAGAGCTTTGTAAGTCCCGACAATAGCTACACGGTCACCAGGTTTGCACTCATCAACAAGGTCATCTTCAACTATGACATCCAACCAGGTCATCTTCAACTATGACATCCACCGTTTGTGGAAGCTGACCAGGAAGCAGAATTCTCTAGTACTTTCTTGCATTGATAAGGTTTGATGATTTTTGTACATGCAAAAACCCATATTCAGTAACCAATTAGTTGCCATTTTCATCCTGAAATGGTATTATTTTTTCTTCATGATAACACTTATACAATAATAGTATAAAAGTTAGGGGGGGGGGGGGGGGGGAAACAAGAAAAAAAAGAAAAAAAAAACTGAAATTAACCTTTTGGGATATATGGTTCCTGTGGGTAAACCCATATTGGATGTAGGATGGAATCAAGCTAGAAAAGACAGAACATAAAGGAAACAGAAAGATTTCATGTCTTACCAGAAAACCAGCACTAATAAAAAAGTCTAAGAAAAAAAGGGCAAGGGAAGCCCATCAAAGTTGGATCTCGGGGCAGGGGTGGGGAAAACGCGTAAATGAGTTCATGCCACGACGATCTATAGTGGATTTGCAAGCTAGTGGATGCTCTAGCCTTTTTTACAAGGACTCCCTTACTTTTTACAAATGTCACGGTATTCACGAGTGAGTAAGTTTCCAGTGGTAGGACAGAAGCGAACACCTTTAACAACTTTTGGCCTTACAAGAGAATCAATAATTTTCACTTAAACCAAATTAGTTCCTGGCATAAGAAAATCAACGAAATATTGCCGAAATAAACTCCTGTGATGATGCGATAATCAAGCAATCATGCACTCAAGTAGAAATGTAAATTTGGCTGATAAAATTTATAAACACAAGCAATGAAACAAGCTGGCATGGATATTGATCCAACTTGCTTTTATAATATGGGCAATAATTAATATATAATGGAAAAATATTTCTCTCTAGATAATGCAGTTCTATCAACTTATTAAAGTAGATCATGTAAACTAGATTATTCTAATTGTCCAAGAAGGAAAAAAAAAAAATCAAGTGGTCTATAGAAATGCAAATTACTGTAATATCTATAGAAATGCAAATTACTATAATTCCAACTCATTCACCATGCCCATTTATGAAAGTATAGGAAAAAAACGCCAGAGCGTTGTGAAATTTTTTCAACTCAAGGAAACTATCAACATTATATTGATGCATATTTTTTAAAACAAAAATAACCAGAACAAATATCAATTTTTTTTATAAAAAAAATAATAATAAAAATAAACAGAAAACCATATGAGAGAGAATATATATATATATATATATGTATACATTTGGTGACGATGCCCTGGACTTGTACCATTGAGCTATGAACTCCGAGAGCAAATCTGCAGAAGTAACACAATGACGAGCAAAAAGGTTTTAAAAAATCCCACAAGAAATTGCTCTCCCTTCTTCAAGTAATTTAGAGTTGTAATCGAATTCGCCTTAGCCATTTCCAAAGCCACTTCTTTAACCGCATCACAAAATGACTGCATGTACTCGCTTGGATTCTTAACAATCCTATATAAAATAAAATAAACTAAATTAAATTAAAAATTGATCAAGGCTTTGAAAAGAAATACAGAGGTTATAAAAGGAGGCATATATATATATATATAAGAGATAACTAAAACCTCGGGCCTAAGCCTTGGAAAGCGTAGAGATCGGACATTTTGACAATGAGTCGTCGGTGCTTGTGATCGATCATGCCCTCGATCTTATTCTTTTACACCTTTTCATTTTCAGAGTCACAGATTCAGAGTGCGTGATTGTGAGAGTGTGTATGTGTGTGAGAGAGAAATAGAAATGCAGATTCAGAGTTTAGGAAACACGTACAGTTTTTTCAAGGAATCTGATGAGGTCTTGCTTGTGAGTTGCCCCAACTTCTTCGCTGATATCCATTTTCGTTCGCAGAGAGAGAGAGAGAGAGCTACGGAAACAACCACTGAGAGAGAACAGAGAGAGACAGAGGCAAAGCGATTTGTTTTTTTATGGCCACAAAGTTGGGGATATTTGCTTTTCCTTATTAGCTAAGCCTCAAAAACAAAAACAAAAAAAAATAATAGTAATAATAAAAGAAAGATAATTGAGTAGTTAAAGCTTGCATTATTCTTAAAATAGGAAAAGGGATTTTACATTTATGTATATATATTTAAAAAAAAAAAAGTAGGGGAAGTAGTGCAACTTTGAGGTTTAAAGTTTATACTTTTAAGAATCCAAAATGTTTATTGTAATTATGATGGGAAAATTACACTTTAATACATTATATATTTGCTATTTCTTGTTTAGGGGTCAGTGAAATTTTTTTAACATCCGATGCCTGTAAGTTTAAAAAACTTAACACTTTAGTCCAAATATTTGTCATTCAACAGAACCCCGTTAAAGATGGTTATGTGCCACACAGGTAACATACATTATCCCTCAAATTTGAGTTTTTTTTTTTTTTTTTTTTCAATTTTGTCTTTTCTTATTTCCAAATAAAAACCAAATAATGCTATAAAATTTATTATTTAGATCTACATATACAATTGATTCCTTGTTTCCACATCCACAGAAGTTGTATATATCTCAATATTTCACCCTTTCTATAACATCATTAAGTTTCTTTTATATGATATATAATTCTAATTCCTAATATACCTTTCATTTTATTTGATATTTCTAATTTGATTCAAAAAATTTTAATAACCAAAGAAAAAAATTAACCCCATATAGATATGGTCAATCTCTCATACCGAAATTCCGGACAAATTTTGTCTGGGATTAGATGTAGGCCTCCCAGACAAAAATTGATTGAATTTCGGAGTTGCTTGTTACGCAAGCGATTAAAAATGCAAGCTAAAGTGTGATGAGAGCAGAGAATAACAATGAGTTGTTTTCCAAGTCACCCCCGTTCGTTTCTACGTGCAACCATTTCATGAAAAAATAAAATGTATTATTCACTCTTTAAACAAAACAAAAATATGCACCTCTCCAAAGATTTCCTAAGAATAAGAGTGCCAAAAACCCATAATAAAGCCCAGCGCAATGCTTGATGAATAGGCCTAGCTAGGTTCTCAAATGTCTTCCCAACATTATTATTTTTGTCTTGTTTATCCTTTCCAGTGGAGAATTTTAGCTGCTGTCTGAACAATCATTTTGCAGAGGCTTTCCACAAAGGCCAACATTGCCTTGATAGATTGATGAAGCGGTTGGGATATGACACAATGAAATGATTCAGAAACGTTAAAGAAGGCATGCTCAGTGGAACTGGACAAGAAAAAATCGTTCATGGAAGGGTCAAGAATTTCTAGCCTTTCCAAGTTTCCAATGTCCATTGGGATCTTTCCTGTCAAATGATTCTTTCACAAATTCAGCGCAATCAATTTTATGAGATTTGTTAGCTCTGTTGGCATCTCTCCGGATAAGTAATTGTTAGAGAGAGAAAGGCTATCAACAATTGACAGAAGAGAGTACTTATATTCTAGCACTCTTCCTTTTGCCACCATCCTGAAGCTTCCATTGAATAGTGGTATATCATTATCTGCAAGTTCGGTTATCATGCCACTCAGATTATCAATGCAGTGGCGTATATAATCTGATAGTTTATTGTGAGAGAGATCCAAGACATGAAGATTGGAAAGGCCACAAAATTCTGAAGGAATGCTTCCGGTGCGATAGAATAAGAGATTAAGCATGGTGTCGTGTATTTTGATAAGTGCATGTCTTGCATGCTGACGTGTATTTTGATAAGTGCAAGTCTGGAGGCTAAGGTTGATCTCAATAGATAAAGCCTCTTGGTATCGTGTAAACCTGTAGATTCTATCACCTTTTTCAGATAATACTTGTTAGCTGTGTATAGGGTCCTGCTGTACCACATCTCCTTGTATGTATACGTGACATCACTGAATAAGAAAGTTATTCCGCTTTTTCAATACTCTTTTCTCTTTCACGGTGAATAAGTTGGACAGCAGGCGCAAAGTCAATAGATTAGACTAGATTAAAAATAATCCAATCCAATCCCATCTGTTCAAAAAATAGGCAGATTGTCCTGTCTTCTTAAACTAGCAAAAAATTGTTTACTTCTCTAACTCTCCCCTCTCTAACATCCCATGTTCTGTTCAGTCTGCAGGTGGAAGCCTCAAATCCAGTCTTTTCCCTTTTTTTTTTGGGAAAATTTAGGCTTTAAACGCTTCAATATAAAAAGAAAAAATAAAACAAAATTGTTAATTCGTGAATTAGTTAATTATTGTTATTTCTATATTGATTTTACCCTTTGTTAGCGTCGTGAATAATAAACTTCTTTTATTTGATAATTCGACTTCCTAAAACATCTCTCTTCTTGTTATTATTATTATTATTATTATACTCCAATTGCATTTTGTTAACAATAAAATATGTGATCTTATAGTTATTTCTGTAATTATAAAAAGAAAAGAAAATCCAAAAGAAATTGAACTTACAAGTTGCTCAGTTTCACCAAGTTAAAAATAAATAAATAAAAATAAAAACATAAAACAAAACAAGTTGCTCTGTTTCACTACCAAAGCTATCCTTATACACTTTGTAGCCTAAAACAGTTATATAAGAACTTCTATGCACACTACAGAACATACTAGCTGCATTACATTCTATGTAATCCTATATTAAAATATATAAACATATATTTACTCACTACACTGATAATTTATATTTGATTTACCCTTATCAAACTTACAATAAAACCTTGACACTACAACCCTCAATTCCCTAAATACCGTTAATGAATTAAAACAGTAAAAGAATAATTTTTAGAACCCCCAACTTTACATCGTGAATTCAATGTTAGTGTTCTAACTCAAAGAAGATTCGAACTTGAAGAGAATTTGAACTCAGTGAAGCCAACTTGTTAATTTGGGGTTAGGATTCGAAGGTTGGGCTCTTCTTCGAGTGTTTTAAACTCTTCAAGGTATTCTCATGTCTTTTACCTTTCCAATCAATCTGTCTATTGGTATTGTTCTGTATTAAAAGAAGTTTAATGTTAACTGTTGACGGAGGGAGTGAATGACTGGAGCTTATGTAATGGAATTCCGAGATTTGATTAATTTATGATTATTTTGGAAGATTAATATAAATTATAATTATAATATTTTGTAAGTGCATAGGGTGTTTAAGTGGGGGTGGGGGAATGCACTGTTAATCACATATTGCTAAATTATATTCTTAGGTTTTACTAATTCAATGAAATTCATAAATTATTAAGCCAAATGGGATGTGTCTCTTTTATTTTTTACCTTTGGATGCCATCAATTAAGAAAATGGATTAATGAAATTAGCAGTCTCATTCCATGAACGTTTTCATTCATAAAGCCAAAAAAAGACAGTCAACATTGGTGTGCATTTCCTTAGCATGTGATCTCTTTCCATCAATTCGTAATAACATCATCTTCCAAGAAAATTAATGATATGAAAATGCAGACCTTATTATCATGGAATTTCAAAAAGAAGAATCATACACAAGAATATGCTCTTTTACAGGTGGGAAATGGAAGAAAGATACGGCACTTGTACTAACTTAGGAACCCAGATGTTGTTGTAGCATATCTAATAATTTCTTCTTCATCATCTTTTTTTCAAATACTTAAGCTGTTTAAGATATTTTATTCATGGGTATTGCTGGAATACTAAAAAATTCATTAAAATTGTAGTACTGTTTAAGATATTTTATTCATGGGTGTTGCTGGAATACAAAAACATTCATTAAAATTGTAGTACAGCTAGCATGCTTTGTAGCGTGGATAAAACTTTCTAACAGTTATTACAATACCCAAAAAAAGAAGGAAAAAAAAAATCAAAATTGCTAAAATATTATTCATTAAAAATGCACCTATAACTTAACAACCATGGATAAGGATATACCGTTCACTCTTTCAACAATGCAAAAGTAAGCATCTCTCCAGGACTGGTTGACAATCAAGGAGCCAAAAACACCCCAGAATCCCACAACGAAACCTAAAGCCCTGCTGATCAAGAAGTCTAGCTTCTCAAACCTGTCTCCAGCTACCATCAGTACCATCTCTGTCTTCTTCCTCTATTATTGCAGTACTATTTGTGCAGCTGTCCTGACAATCAATTTTCGAACGCCATCCAGAAAGGTAGACATTGCCTTTATAGATAGATGGGGTCATCAAAGTTTGAAATTGGTTAGCAGTTGGGATTTTTCCAGACAAGTTATTATATGAGAGGTTCAAATGATTCATAAATGTTAAGGGCGGCATGCTGACTGGAATTGGACCCAAGAGTTGGTTTCTTGAGAGATCAAGCATCTGGCATTTTCAAGTTGTCTCATTTGGGATCTTCCCTGTCAATGATTTATCCATAAATTCAAAGTGCCGGGTCCTTCAAGGGCGGAGCTTCCCCGATAAGTTGTTGTCAGAGCGATCAAGTCAAGGCTATTAAAAATGCCTATCATTGGTTAACAGTAAGTTCTTCTTCTTCTTCTTCTTCTTCTTCTTCCTTCTTCCTTCCTTCTCCCTCTCGGCTTCACTCTCTTTCTTTTTTTTAAACCATATGAAGCCACACGCGCCTAATGGGGAGGAAGAGGAGGAATATTCCAGCCAGCAGCTGGAAAATGGTGGCCAACCGTCGCCGGATGCTGCCGGATCGGGCTTTATTGCTAGTGACGGCAAGGTTGGCTTCGTCGGCGATCTGGCCACCACCCGGCCAAATTGCTGAGCTCGATTTTGAGGTCCATTCAGCTCAATTTCCTGTCGTTTGAGAGATACAACAAGTTGAAGTTCGGCCAAAACTTCCCGTCCATTCTTCCGGTCCCTGCTAATCAAATTGGGTCCAATGAAGGTCGGTAATGTGATCCTAGTCTCCTTAGCTTTCCATAGGCACCTTATTTGTGAATTTTGGTTAACGTTTGTGTTAAACCCCCTGGGTACCAGGTATTATTTATCCGAATAAAATATTAATTTATTTGAGTTATGTAATATTGTTGTTCTACGAACACATGTGCTCCATGAAATTGATCCCATGGAAGATCTTGGGTTAATTGCGTGCTCGAGGTGAGTGACCCACCTTCAAAATTATTTTGGGATGTTAAAATATATATATTTTGTGTTAATTGGTTATTTGAAAAATATGTTTGATGTGTTGAATATTTAGTAAATTTATATTTGGAATTTTGATGCCAAAATTGAATGGAATTAAATATTTGTGCATTATAAAATGTTTTGGTTTTAAGGAATTTGAGATTTTGGTAATTATTATCAAATTTCATTGTTGGAATATTTCATAATTAAATATTTGATAAATATGTTTTATGTATTTGATATTAATAGAATTTCCATCTAAATTATATTGCCAATGTATGTTGTTTTAATATATGTTTGGGTGCCAAAAATATATTTGGGAATTAAAAGAATTTGTGATTTCAATTTCTTTTTATAATTGTTATGTTTATCATGTGATTTAATTATATTTTGGAATTTGAGGAATTGAAGAAATATTTATTTTAAATTATTGTTGATTTCATTGATGGATTTGAAATTGATAGAATCTATATCGATGGATTTATGCTGGTGATATTAAAGAAAATGTGGGAATGTGAATTTGAAAAATGGTATGATTCCCATGGTGAGTTTTGGAAAAAATTGTTATTTTAAAAAATGATATGTTTATTTGTTTTAGACGCTTTCATACAGTACTGGTGTTCTGTACTGTGTATGTGGATGAGCACGCAAGTTATAATGTCTCCCGTGAGTTGCCATCATACCGAGGGCAGGCAAGTTTGATATTGGCCATAAGCCGCCCCCTTCATGGCCGGGATGACGGTTTAAGCAGCGGCGCTGTCGGGATGCCAAAGCGACCATATGCAAGTTTCTCTCTTTAACCTCCCACCGGACGGTCCTCAGGACACTGGATATCGTAGGGCATCACTGGTATATAGTGTGGTGCGTCAAGTATTATTTTTCAGATATAAATTTCAAATCCTAAAGTTTTAAAGTCGTATTTGAATTAAATGTATTTAACTTGTTTTATCACGTATTTCCAATTAGTATTTTTCTAAAATGTATTTATTCATATTTTATGCCACTTATTTTAAAACAATGTTTTTAAAATGCATCTTGCCATAAAAATATTATATAGATTGGTATAATATTTCAAAATGAATATTATAGTATTTTTCTACCACTTATTTTACATGATTGTTTGTAATTATTTAAATTATATTTTTGATACTGTTTATTTTGATTTATTAAATTAAATTTTATGAATTATATATTGAATTTTCCTTTATGTTATATTTCTTTCATGCAAGTATTCTAAATTTATTTTATTATATCTCATTATATTTTATTTGTATTTGGATTATTTAAATTTTTTTAAATGAATTATTCCTTGATTTTTGGAACATAAAATATTGGGTTTTGCAAAAATGTTTTAAAAGGGGAACCTTTCCAATGGAGTGAATGGTGAGGGTTTTGAGAGAAAATATTATTTAAAATTAATTATTATTTATTTATTTATTTATTCTTAATTAATCAAATGTGCTATAATTATCGTTACTATTATAATTGTACAGTAGATAGGGTCACTCACTGAGATGATTAGCATCTCATATTTTTAAATTCCGTTCCCCTAGGTACAAGGATTGGTAGACATTGGTCATTCGGGGGCGAGCCCGACTTCTCAGTTCATTGCCGAAAGTCCAAGAAGCATTTCCTCCTTCTTTTTTTTTTCCTCTCCATCTAGTATTACTTCATCTGTCATTGTATTAGAGTCATATTTATTTGTATAATGCTCTGTATATGGATTTGACATATATTTGTTTAATTGCTTACTGATTCCATGTTATTATTTTGGAGTGCTGTAAATTTGTGGAAATAAATTGTAGTAAGGTGGGAGGAATAAGGTGGTGTTTATTGGAGTGTGTTTTATGTGCAGAGAATTTTGTGGTAAGTCCTACCCTTAGGGGAGATGCTGTCGGATTTTCCGTTGGAAGGTTCGGTGGTGTTTTCCTGGGATCAGGGCTTGTCTAGGGCTCCGATGAGGGATCTTGGACGGGTCCTGACAAAGAGATCCTTTTTTAATTGACCAAAAAAAAAAAAACTGATTATAGCTTAAAACCTTGTAGTATGAGCTAATTAAACACAATCAATGTAAAACATTATAGAAAAAAATTTAAAAAAATCAAAAATCGAAAACATAAAACCAAAAACATATAGGTTACAACCAAAGGAGGGGTATCAGTTTTTTTTTTTTTTTATTTCTTTCTAATTCTTTTAATGATTTTTTTTCTTAGCTTTTTGTGCAGGGTATTTTAATGATATTAGTTACGATACATGACAAATAATGGTAATAATATATCATGATTTGTCTAGAAGATTAACAATTTAATTCCAGAATGTTCTTATTCCTTCCAATATTTCCTTCCAAAATTAAATGCTAAATTCAAGATTTAACTCATCCTAATTAAACAAAAAAAAAAGGACCTTTTTGAAGATCTTCCAAAAATAATCTATGTATACTTTTCTTTTCTTCCTTCTTTTTTTTTTTTAAAAAAGATAATTGGGGAGGGAGAGGGCAAAATTAGAGTTTACTAAGGGACCGAATTCCACTAACAATTACAACTAAAAGAAGTTCAACGGATATGGTTATATTGGCCTTGCTAGTCTTCATCATGGAAGCATGTAAAAATTGGATCTGTTTTCTGTACTGCAATTGGATATTGTATAGAGTTGATGTGGCCGATGCTGCTGCTTTAGCTACAACTTATTTAAAGATTTACCTCAGCTGGTAACTATGAATTCCTTCTTTTGGCCATTTTTGACTCATAAAATCTTTAAACCGTGGCAAAAAATGTAAAAAAGACCAAAAAATAAATAAATAAACAAATAAAATGTGGGAAGCTTTTCCACCCAAAATCCAATAACCAAATAAATAGGACCTTATAAATTTAAATAAGGTTCTTCTTTGAAACCAAAAACGGAAAACAAAATCATCATTGCTTTATTTTTGTTATTACACCAGATAATCAACCTTGATACTCGGAAATGTACATTTATTTTCCACAGATCTCCTATTGATCTTTTATTGGGTGTTTACAAGACTACTTGCATTTCCCATTTTTTGGTGTCAAGAAAACCTTCTAAGTCAATGCAATATCGATGAGTTGTAATGCAACTAGTCACATCTATACTTTTCTTCTGCTTTATAGTTGAGATTAAAATAGACTTCATTGCTAAATAGAATTCATTGTTGGAGATAATCAAGGTTAGCAACTGATTTAGTCTACATCTGAACAAATGGAATGCTTCCATTTTAGAGAGTTCCAAGTGATGTCTAACATTGATAACAATGGCATCATTTCGCCAAATCCATTAGGAACTAGCCTAGAAAATCAATCATTTTTCAAAGAGGACATGGTCCACCGAAGCAGTTTGAGCTAAAATTGACAGTTGAACCACGCTTATTTGAACCTTAATAATGAGTTAATTGCCACCCTGCACTTATGTTAGCATGATCAACTTCTAGTTCATGTAGTTCCGAATTCAACTGCTAAAACCAATCAGGCATGGTGTCTGAAGTCCTAGCATTGTGATTTCTACTTCTTTGACCACACATGCATTGTTAGACCTCTGTTTCCATGCATCTTCTAGTGATTTGTTGTTGTTAGAAGACTTTGTCTTTCCACGTTACGGTTGCCCCCCATGTTCTTGTTTTCTTTGTTTGTTTCCCAATTTCTTGCCAATGGACCCATCAAGACTTTAGAGTGCCCTGTTTTATTAAACTAAAGTAACAAGAATTGTTTCTTACTTCCCTAAACTTTCAACTCTCTAATATCCTCGGTTTTGTTCATCGTGCATGCGGAAGAAAACAGGGCACCCTAAAGTTAATTATATACCAACTTGTTGGAAAGCTTCTAATAAAAATAATAAATTAAAAACACAAGAGAAAAATTTTAAAATATAATATAAATCAAACTGTACATTGAGCAATTTGGAAATTTAATGTAAGTATGAATATATCGGATGTCAGGAGCCATCCAAAATTCCTCACCGGAACCCTAGACGAGCCCTGATCCCAGAAAAACCCTACCGGACCCTCCAATGGAAAATCCGACAAAACCTCCCCTAAGGGTTGGACTTACCACAAATTTCCTGCACTGAAAACACACTTCTATTTCCATCCCCTTATTCCTCCCACAATACTACAATTTGATTCCACAATTTACAGCACTCCCAATGAATAACAGTAAATCAGTGCATAATTAGCAACTAAATGTTCAATACAGTATACAGAGCATTATACAAATAAATATGAAATTAATGCGATGACAGATAAAGAAGTAATACAAGATGGAGAGGAAAAAGGGAAGAGATACTGCTTGGACTTTCGGCAATGAACTGGGACGTCGGGCTCGCCCCGGACGATCAACGTTTCCCAACCTGGACCTAGGGGAACGGAATTTAAAAGCGTGAGATGCTAATCATCTCAGTGAGTGACCCTATCTACTGTACACTTTTAATATTAATAATAACGAAAATCACAGTCCGTTTGATTAATTAAGAATAAATAAATAAATAAATAAACAATTAATTGGAAGTAATACTTTCTCTCAAAACCCTCACTATTCACTCCGTTGGAAATGTTCCCCTTTTAAAACATTTTCACAAAACCCGATATTCGTATTTTTCGAAAACCAAGGGATCAATTAATTTAATTAAACAGTAGATAAATACCCCAAATATAAATAAAATGTAATAAAATATAATAAATAATTTTTGAACACTTTGGGGTTTGAAATTTCTATCCGAAAATTTATACTTGACGCACCACACCATATACTAGTGATGCCCTCCGATACCTAGCGTCCCGAGCATCGACTGGCGGGGAGATTAAAGAGAGCAACTTGCATACGGTACTTTGGCGTCCCGACAGTACCGCTGCTGAAACCGTCATCCCGGTCACGAAGGGGGGCGGCTATGGCCAATATTAAACTTGTCTGCCTTCGGTCCAATGGCAACTCACGGGAGACATAATAACTTGCGCGCTAACCACATATACAACCAGAACACCAATACTGTATGAGTGCGTCTAAAATAATTAATAAATTAATTATTACTGTACCGATTTTTCCAAAAATCACCGTGGAAAATATACCAGTTTCCAATTTCATCATTCCACATTTTCCTTTAACATACCCGGTACGAAACCATCGATAACAATATAAAAATAATTTTTCTTGTAACATGAGGTCCAACAAATAATCTTCCACGGGCATAATTATTAATTTTTAAACAACCAATTTAAACAAATATTTTCCTTAAAATATTTAAAAATCAAATTATGCCCAAAATAATATTAAAACCACATATACAATCAATTAAATGAAACCACTTTGCTCATGCGCAATAAATACAATTAAATCATAATAATAATCAAAAATCCGTTAATAAACCAAATTTTCATTTAGCAGCAATAAACATATACGTACTTATAAAATAATATTTTCCCAAATTATAATTAAATTTTCACCACATGAGCAAAATTCTAAATACCAAATTAATACCAGATAAACATAATTAATCACCCCAAAATAATTTTAAAGGTGGGTCACTCACCTGGAGCACGCAATTAACCTAAGATCCTCCATAGGATCAATTCCACGACTCACCCGTGCTCCTAGAACAACAATTCATACATAGTCAAATAAAATAATATTTTAATCGGGTAAATAATACCCGGTACCCAGGGGGTCTAACATAAACGTTAACCAAAATTGACAAATTATATGTTTATGGAAAGCTTTTGAGATGAGGATCACATTACCGACCTCCATTAAGCTCAATTCAACCGGCGGTGGCCGGAAAGCTTCGGCCGAGTTTAAACTTGAGGGATCTCTCAAACGGTGGGGATTTTAGGCAATCTAACCCTAGAAATGGACTCAGAGGGGTCGAAAATGGTGGGATAGAGGTATGGGTCGAGCTGGGTTGGCCGAAAAACACAAGAAAAGAGGAGAGAGAAAATTTCTGGCCGGCGGCTTCTCCGGCCCGATCTGGGCGCGTCCGATGGCTTGTGGCTGTGAAATTTGGAGGTCGGGGTCACCGGGAACTGGGCTTCACCGGTGGTCGGCGCGTGTGGCCGTCCGGTGGCCGGAAACGAAGAAACGATGACGGCCCGAAAGGAAGAAGGAAAGAAAAGGAAGAAGAAGGAGGCTCTGGGTGGGGCTGGGTGTTTTCTCATGTGGGGGAAAAGAAAAAAAAGAAAAAAGAAAAGAAAACGAAAGAAAAAGAAATAAAAAGAAAATAAATTAAAAATAATTAAATAATATTAAAAATAATATTATTATATAAAATAACAATAATAAAATAATATGGTATTAAGCATGGTTGACATGTGGCATCTCAACATGGTGACACATGGTCATATTTATTAAGTCACACGTGGCACATTGTTACATGTTTAAAAATAATATTAAAATAATACAGTATTTGAAAAACTCTACAGGTCCATAACTTTCAAACCACATGTCCAAATCGGACGTGCCGCTAGTCTACGGACTCGTATCGACGAGTACTTCACAACCATGCATGAGTCAAAGCTCAACTTTGCATGAATAAAAAGTCAACTCCGGCATCCCTGTGACAGTTTGGAACTCAATCTTGTTTTGCTCATATCTTTCAAACCGTAGCTCCGTTTTCAATGTGCTACTAGTCTACAAACTCGTGCCAACGTGTACTTCATAACGGTACCTCAGTCAACCTAGAATTCCATCCAAGTCAAAAAGTCAACGTTTGACCCCTTAGTCAAAAGTCAACTTTTGACCCCTTGGTCAATGGTCAACGGTCAAAGTCAACGGTTAACGGTCAGCCTCGGTCAAATTTGAGAAATTTTCGATGTACTTTGGGATGGGGTGTTACATCGGAACTTATTGTTAATGCATTTATAAAGATAAACCACTGAAATCTAATTTACTCACTTGTGCATGGAGATTAATTAGCTGCTGTACTATTTTTCTGGTACTGGATTGAATTTTTCTATACTTACTAGAAAAGACTGGATTGCACTAAAAATTATTATTCATGAAAAATGCAAGTGAATGAGTTTGTTTCCAAATCCCAATGGTGAAGAAAGACCGTAAAATTAACGAAACCTGAAGTCAGAGGACTTACGGGCCTTTATTCTATTGAGTAAAATTCTCACAGAGATTACATATCTGAAAATTGCAAAATAACAGTCTGAAATCGAAAACCATGCCAAGCTGAGCTATATGCTCATAACCTTTACATTCCACCAACGGTCAAAACAGCAAAACTAATTGTCTAAGCCAAAACACATCGTTTGGCAATCATTGAAATTTAAAAATGACAAAGCTAAATAGAAATAAAAGTAAAACCAGATTGATGCCATCTAGGATAACAGCTCAGATTTCAGTGCGTCACTCAATCTGCTACATTTCTTCCTCTAAACATTCTATGAAACAGTATAAAACAAGTATCATTCACTCTTTGAACAAACCCAAAATAGGTATATCTCCAAGACCTGTTAATGATCAAGCTGCCAAAAACACTCCAAAACCCCACAATAAAGCCAAGTGCAATGCTGATGTACAAGCCTACCTTCTCAGTCTTATCCCCAACATCACCATCTTTCTCTTCTTTCTCTCCTCTTGGAGTACCAAATTGGCTGCTGCCCAAACATTGTCCAAAGGCTTTCCACATAAGCCGGCATTGCCTTGATAGATTGATGGATCATCAAAGGTTAAGAACTGGTTAGCCGTTGGGATTTTTCCAGTCAAGTTGTTGTACGAGAGGTTCAAATGATTCAGGAATGTCAAAGAAATCATGCTGACTGGAATTGGACCAAAAAGTTTGTTTCTTGAGAGATGAAGAGTTTCTAGCGTTGTCAAGTTACCTATGTTTGCTGGAATCTTCCCTGTCAAACGATTTGCTGATAAATTCAAAGTTTGCAGTCCTATGAGACTTGTTAGCTGCACAGGAATCTCCCCTGATAAGTTATTATCGGATAGATCAATGCTATTAATAAGGTAGAGTTTGGGGTACTTATATTCTAGCTCTCTTCCTTTTGCCATTATCTTGAAGCTTCCATTAGTTAATGCCAGTGTAGAAGATCCGACAAAATATATGTCGTCAGATCTCATCTCATCGAAATTACCAAGGCAATGTGGAATATGACCTGACAAATAATTGCGTGATAGATCTAAGATGTGAAGGCTGGTAAGGTCGCAAAATCCTGGAGGAATGTTTCCACTGAAGAAGTTGGACGTTAATCGTAAATTCATCAACCCAACCATGTTTTCTCCTATCAAAGGTCGAAGTTTCCCAGAAAATTTGTTATCACCAAGATCTAGACTAACAAGCAATGAGCAATTATGCTAGCAGGAAGGAAATTCTCCAGAAAAATTGTTGTTAGACAGAAGCAAAAAAGTGAGCATTTGTAGAAAACTGATTGATTTGGGGATTGTTCTAGAAAGCATGTTGTTTGACGCATCCAAAACAATCAACGGTAACTTATGTTTCCACACATCAGGAACTTCACCGGATAAATGATTATTAGAGATGTTGAAGGATGTCAATTCAGTTAGATTACTTATGGACAATGGAATGCCTCCATTGAGTGAGTTCCAAGAGATATCTAAATATGTTAACATGGGCATTGCTTTGCCAATGTCAGAAGGGATTGATCCAGAAAGCATATTGTTATTTAACGACAATGTGGAAATGTTTGATGAAAACAGTGTGAGAGGGCCATCAAATTGGTTTGAACCCAAATCCATGGTTGAACCAGGAAAGAACCTTAATTTGTTTAGCGCCCTGCCAAAAATTTTATTATGAACAAAATCTAGCGTCTGAAGTTGCAAATCCAATTGGAAAAACCAATGAGGTATGATGTCGAAAATGCTAGCATTTTTTAGTACCAATGTGATGAGCTGATTTTGATTTTGAAGCCAAGTTGGAAATTTAGGACCTAGTTGGCATGATTTGATGATGAGGTGTCGGAGTTTAAAAGGAGGTATCCAATTAGAGCTTATATTGAAAACCACTGAAATGTTATGGAGTTCATTACTGATAGAAAACTCCTCCAAGCGGGAAAGATTCATGAGATGAGCTTCAGTTATGACATCTTCCCATGGGTTGTTTGAGATATCTAGCACAACAAGCTTGGAGAGCTGTCCGAGACTTTCTGGGATGAGACTCTTTTCATTTCTGCACCGGAAAACTTGCTCCACAGACGTTAAGTTTCCAATGGATTCCGGAATGGAACCTCGGAATGGGTTATTCTGCAGCTGAAGAACTTTTAGACTCTTAATATATCCCAAAGTGCCCGGTAGATTTCCCATGAATGCATTGGATCCCAAGTCCAGTGTCTCTAAGCTGTTGTTGGAGCATGCAGACAAAGTGTTGACAAAACCTGTTATTTCACCACTAATGGCGTTATGACTCAGTTTCAAATTCCGCAGATTGCATAACTTTCCCAAATTACTTGAGAGGCGACCTCCAATCCCGTTGTGTGACAAATCCAGGTGTTCAAGAGAATCAACAATTCCATCAAGAAATTGTCTACATAGATTGGAGCCACTTAGGTCAAGGTGAACCAGATTTTTAAGATTGAAAACCCAGTGAGGTAATGTGCAATTCAAGTCATTGTCGGAGAGGTCAAGCACCCTAAGAGATGTGAAATTTACAAAAGAAATATTAAGATCGGCACTTGAAAGGCCACAGTTATGCAAGCGCAATTCCTCTAGTGATGGGAGGCTATTAAGAGTTTGGATCATAGCCTTATATTCATATGAAAACCCCAAACCACTCAAGTTAAGGTACTTTAGAAAAGAAAGACGGGAAAGCCACTCCAAATGATGTGGATCTCCCATGATAACGGGTTTATCATCAAAGGCACTGAGATCGAGATGAGTCAACCTCGAGAGGTTTCCAAAATTCGGAGGAATTGGTCCAACAAAAAATGAATTAGAAAGATTGAGATATCTCAGTTTTCATACAGAACCAAGGAAGGCAGGAATTTCGGTTCCGAAGAAAAAGTTCCCGCTCAAGTCCAAGTAATTTAAATCTTTCAAAACAAGCAAAGAAGGACTGATCTTGTCACCTTCCAACATGTCGTCAAACCATTCGCAGTTTGAACAAGGGTTGCGAAGTTTGAGGTGAACCACGCGTCCGGTTCTATTGTGACAGCTTACTCCTTTCCATTTTCAGCAATCTTCTCCAACCCAAGATGAAAGCCTGCCTGATGGATCTATAAGTCCATGTTTGAACTCTAATAGAGCTTTCCTCTCATCTTCATGACATTCTGCAGCTTCAACATCGCCACCATGCATGGCAGAAACAGAGTTTTATTAGTAAGGAACAGAATTATATATATTATCAAGCCTGACAAGTTGAATGGAAGCGGTAGTACTAGAGCCTACTACTTCTATATTTTTCACATGCTTTTGAAATATATGTGAATTAATTACATATATAGCCTGGCCTCAAGGTTTTGTCCCCCTGGCCTCAAGGTTTTGTCAAAACGCGTCTTGAAGGGAGAGGTGTCCACAGCCTTATAAAGACCGCTTCGTGCCCCTCTCCAACCGATGTGGGATGTTACACATGCAGTGAGTTTGACCAGGAAAACTCTTCTGCTCGTATGGAGAAATCTATCTTCTATTTTGCTGTTCGTCAGTAATTTTGAGAGGTGGGACCTATTACTTATATAGATAATATATATATATATATATATGTATATTCATATAGAGCGTAATTCAATTAGGAGCAATGTTGTTTCATTATTCGTTATAAATACTTGAGGTTACATGACCATTTATATGATAGACATTGCTTGAGAAATTAATTAATTAAGGATTTGTTTTGAAAATGTCAAAATTTTAAGGGACTGGAAATTAGATTTTCGATAGAAAATAAAAATTTTATAATATTTTTCAAAGTTTATAATAGGAATTTTAGCCCTTTTTTTTTTTTTTTTTCCTTTGGGTCTGTAAATTTTAAGACTTGAAGGTAATTTAATTAAGTTTTCTAACAGAAATTAAGGTTAAATTTGTTGTTTTACAAAATCCAAATAGTATTTTTTCAAGAAATCTCAAAATGACTTAAAAAAAAAAATTAAAATGACATCGACATCTATATATGTCAAACTACATTCTAACCAATTTTTTTTCCAAATTGAAAATTTTGATTTTGGCCCTAATATTATCTTTTTAATATCACGGTGTATATATTCAGGCAATACATAACAACTTGACCACAACAAAAAACCTAATGAGAAGTATATATTAAATAAGACCCTAATTGTTAATTAGGTTTTTCATTTTTTTTCAATTTTTAATTTTATATAGATTGACACATGCCCTTTTTTTTTTTTTTTTTTCTGGGTAAATACATACTCTGTTCTGTTTCATGATTACGGATTAGAGATGCAGACCATATGCTTATCAAGAATGTTATGGTGAGTCTATATAACTGAAATAAAAACAGTGTACATTTATCAAAAATAAAAAATAAACACTATACAATTATTTAAAAAATGTAATTTATACACACATACCAGTTCAATGGCCTAATTAACCCATTAAGTTTTTAATGGAACCATCTAATGTCAATATCCATATTTTTTTTTATATATCAAATTCTACATTCAAGTAACCTTGATGATTAACAGTAAATAATAAAAATAAAACACGCTAAGGCTTTTCTTTTTTTTTTTTTTTTTTGGGTTCCCCAAGGGTAGATTGGATTGGTTATGGTACATCATCATATGGGTAATCATTAATTTGATTGGTCAACCATTAGTTTTATTTTTCTTTATAAATTAGGTAGGGGAATTTCAACACAAATCTTGAATTTGAAAATTATCACCAATAATCATTGTTAGTGATCAACCATTATTTAAAAGTTCTACTTATTAATCTTCTTTTTTTCTTGTTTGACACAGAATTAAAATAAATTTATAATCCAAAATGAGGAGGTGGGATTCTAACTACAACCCAGAAGAAGTGAATGGAAGGGCAAACTACTGAACCAACTTCATTCGTCATGATTATTAGTAATTAAGCATAATTTGATGGAGTATATATATATATATATATCTAAGTTCTACCACTTTGGATCTTTCCAGCAAGTACCCTTGATCAGATCGTTTACAATGGGAAACATATATAATTTAAAAACAAACAAGAAATATCAAGATTTAAAAGTTTTTGTACATATCTTCTACAAAACCAAGTTTAAGAGTACTGAATTCGTACTGTACACATTGATGTGAGTGAGAATTTTTAATTCGTTACCAACGTCGTATCTTTTGTTTTAGGAATCACTTCAATAGCTAGGATGACAAACATAATTATATTATGGAAAAAATATAAAATATATAATCTGTTGGGTGTATTTTCTACAAGGTTAAACTTTTAGGGTAAATGCGGAGTACTCCAAAGAGATTCAGTAAGTTTCCAAGGTCAACCAAGGTGTACACATGTTCCAGAGAAAGTGAGATATCTCAAGTTTCAGGAAGCAATATTTTGGGCATATTGGAAATGGAAGTGATTCATGCTCATCTCTACAAGTAATTTAATTTTTTTTTCAAAACAACAAAAAGAAGGAGTCTAATTATCTCACCAACCAATGACTGGTCTGCACGTCTTGAAAGATTTTCTATGTCGTCTTTGAAATGGACAAGTGCTTCCCAATCCAATTCTGCACAGTCAACGTGAAGATCAACAGTAAGGGACGGAATCCCACAAAGGAAAAGCAGAAGCCAAAGAACTTGAGCTATGAAAGCAGTACTAGTGCTATGAGCCATGATTTATGATCGGGTTTTGCAAATTTTACTCAAAGCAAAATTGGACATTTATAGAATAATGGATATGGCGCAAAAGTCTTCCGTTAGAAAACCATACCCTTTAAAATACTATTTTATGTGTAAAAGATTCCTGTACCTACCCCTCTTACGCATTTGGTTATGGAAATTGGAGGGAGAGTAGATGAGAAGCTTAGATGCTCAAACTTTTGGATCCAATGTGACCCATCATAGTGTTTCCAAGTTTTAACCATAGAATTTCTCAGATATTGCGTTCATTTCAAAAATGATAAATGGTGATTTTGACCATGATTTTTGACTCAGATTCTCATACCCATAATTGATGTCCCATTGTCTTAATTCTTTTTTTTTTTTTTTGTGTTTTTATTTTGTTAATGGTATGAACTAATTACGACTCTTTATCAACAGTCAAAAAATTATGAATAAATTCTATAGTAATATTTAATTAATTGATATATTCCCATACATGCACTACGGAAGATATGATTTTTCGTCACGATTTTTATAATGATTTGTAACAAATTTTTTTCACAAAATCTGATACTTAGCCACGCCAAGACCTAAATTAATTAAAATGGAAATTTTTTTTTTTTTAATATTTTTTCTCTTTGTGCATTAGGCTGATATATAATTACATATAAAGATCTAATATTGATATAGGCTATCGAATGTTTGCCTATTTGAATACGGGGTATGTAGGATCACTCATTGCCATCTTCCAAGTATTTGTTTTTTGATTTTTTTTTTTTTTCCCCTCTTCATCAGAAGTATTTGTTTTTGTTTAATTTTTTGGGTAGAAAATAAAGAAACAGTGTGGCTGATCGATGTTTTAATCAATTGGGAAGGGGATATCTCAACTGTGGCTAATATGTATGGATACATATGAAAAGTGATATTGAACATGTATGGCTCCAAATAAATTAATGAACCCGGCCATCAAGACTTATTTCTATGTTTATTATTTACCAGATGCAATAGTTAGTAATTTTCGACGAATTTTTTTGGAGGGTGAATACTTTGGATCGAAACATGACTTGATACCAAATAAGACGATTTCCGCTACTTGATCTGTTCCCCTTAAAAGACGGTTGCTTCGATGTAATGATGGTGTCTATTTTGTCTTTGAATATCTCCAAAAAGCATTCTAAAAGCTAATGGAAAGTGGACCAGATTGGACGCTCCTACTGGACCGAGAGGGGGTCAATGAAGATTTTTCAAAATGATCTCACGGCTTGACTCTTCATTCATATATTTGAATGTATTTACACACATTAAGATCACTATATGGATTATTACAAAAGGAAGTTTGATAAAGTCAAAAATAATGATGGCTACATATGGTTAACCGAAAGCACCACGTAAACAATGACTGAAGTAAATAATGATGGCTATATATGGTTGACTGACAACACCAAGTGTTGAACCTATAATTTTGTGATTTCACATGATTAAGGTTTATCAATATATCTTCAGTATTTCTAAATTAGAACGTGGCAACGGCTTGGTAAAGACATCTGCGGGTTGAGCAAAGGAAGAGATATATATATAACGTGTCACCAAAGAACCCAAGGCTACCTTTTCCCATGCAAAGTGGTAATCCAACTCAATATGCTTGGCACTTGCATGAAACATGGGATTTATAGGCACATATAAGGCACTCATGTTATCACAAAATAACTGTGAAGGGGAGGACAAAACCACACCAATGGCTCGTAAAATAAAGGAGATCCACGTTAACTCAGCAGTGGTAGATGCCATCGACAGTTACTCTGCTTCAAAACTAGAACAAGAAACCGTGGGCTGTTTCTTAGAACTCCATGAAATACAATTTTCTCCAAGAAAGACACAATATTTGTGATGCTCCGTCAGGTTACAGAACAATCTGCCCAATCAACATCCGAAAAACCATACAAATTGGTTGGACTTTCAGACATATAGCGGAGTCCTATAAACCCACCAAATAAGAGTGTAATGGCCCATAATAATGTGCAACTTAAATTGAATTATCTATAAACTTGTGCAATATTAAAATACTAGCATAAATAATGTGAAATAATTAATAAGTGTTCTTTTATAAATTTATTGTATTTCCAAGTAAAGTTAGTTCATTACTAAACCATCTACATCTGAAAGATGGTTTAATAAATAAATTCATTATATATAAATTTTTAATAAGATATGTGAATATAAATCCCACATTAATTACATATAGATATTTTAAAATTTCTTATAGGATTAATCTTTTAGGATGAAATCCTAATTTAATTTTTATAATATTATTGATGCTTTCTATTTAATTTTTATAGGTGAGCATGATTTTGGAATTAAAAATATATTTTCTAAAGGAAAAAATTAAGCTTTGGCCAACTTGACTGCATGAATTCTTATTACCACCTACACAGCAGCCTTGGGCCTCACTCCATGTGCCAAAATGGTGTGTCCAAGAGTAGCTCCATGCCACTCATGCCATGCATCACGCCCTTTCTCCTTACTAGAACCTGAAGTGTCCTGTACTTTCCCCTCTTAAGCAGTTGGTTATATATGGAAATTGGAGGGGTGGAGTAGATTAGAAGCTTAGATGCGCAAACATTTCAGTCTTCTGTCAGAAGACCATACCTATTAAAATACTCTTTTAGGTATAACTGACTCCTGTACTTACACCCTCTTAAGCATTTGGCTATGGAAATTGGAGGGGGAGTAGATTAGAAGCTTAGATGCTCAAACATTTCCATCCAATGGAACCCATCATAGTATTTCGAAGTTCTTTCTTTTTGTTCTTTTTTTTTCTTTTTTCAAAGTATGGGATAAACCATAGAGTTTCCGAAATATTGCGCTCTTCTTAAAAATGATAAATGATGATTTTGACCATGATGCTTGACTCAGAGTCTCAAACCCATAATTGACGTTACATTGTCTTTTTTTTTTTTTTTTTTTAAATGGTATGAACTAATTATGACTCTTTATCGACAGTCAGAAAATTATGAATAAATTCTATAGTAGTATCTAGTTGATTGATTCAACCCCATGCATGCAATACGGAAGACATGATTGTTAGTCGTGATTTTTATGATGATTTAAACAAAATTTTGTCACAAAATCTGATATTTAGCCAAACTAAGACCTAAATTAATTAAGTTGGAAATCCTATTTACATATTACTTTACTTTTTTTATTTTTCTTTTTGTGTGCATTAGGCCGATATAGTTAAATATAAAGAACTAATCTTGATATGGACTATAAAATGCTTGCCTTCTTGAATACGGGAATATATAGGATCACCCATTGCCATCTTCCACGTATTTGTTTTTTGAATATATATATATATATATATATTTTTTTTTTTTTCTCTCTTCACCAGAAGTATTTGTTTTTGTTTAACTTTTTGGGTAGAAAATATAGAAACAGCGTGCCTGATATTTTAATCAATTGGGAAGGGGGAATTTCAACTGTGGCTAGTCTATATAGATACATATAGAAATTAATGAACACGGCCATCAAGACTTTATTATTATATTTATTATTTACCAGATTCAATAGTTAGTAATTTTCTACGAATTTCTTGGAGGTAAATACTCTGGATCGAAACATGACCACACCTCCCCAAATTCACAAGCCCAGAAACTGCATTCTCCTTCGTCCTCAAGCTCGAACCCGTCGAATGGTCCAGCAAATGCGCCATAACCCCCCAACACCTTTAGCCTTCAAGAAAGCCTCCTCGCTCTCCTCGCACCCAGCGATCTGAGCCACCACCGCCGTCGCATCCTCAACGATCCCGACCCTGCCATCCTTCACAACAAGTGAGAACAGCGGCGAAACAGCTTTGCGCTCGATCAGCGAGCTCCGATTCAGAGGGTAGAGAACCGCAAAACCCGGTGTATGTCTCTTCTGAAGCTCTAAAATGTTACAAATTAACCTGGATCGTTGGATTAATCCAAGGGTTAAAAATGAGGCTTCCAAAAGAGGCACTGCTTTCCTTATTTTTTTAAAAAAAAAATTGTGTATATCTTTTTATTTTCTAAAATATAAAAACAAGAGAATAAAAATTTAGGATAATCCCAAAATTAATTATAAAATTCAAATAAAAGAGCAAAATTAATTTGTTTTGATAGGAAATTAAAATAAGAAAAATGAAACAAATTTTTATAAAAAAAAAATTGAAAATAAGAGAAAAAATTTTTCTTTTGTGTTTTTATCAACATCCAAACAAGATAGAAACTTTGATAAGGAAAATTATTTTTCTTTTTCTCATACTTTTTTTCCTTTTATTTTTCCATCCATTTTTTTGAATCTAGTTTTGGTTGTAAAAAAAGCAAGGAATATTTCTCTAATATAATTTTTTTGCTAACAAATATTTCTATAATATAATTGAAAAACATACACTTTTTTTTTTTAATTAAAAAGATACATTTGTTGGATAATCCAATTAGCATAATTAAGATAAAATGCTCATATAGTTGGCATTTATTATTTATATTTGAATTCATAAAATAATTTTCTATATTTTAGTATTAATAAACACTGTATTTTTTTTATTTATAATAATTTTTAATATTTATGAACTATTTTATTATTATTGTATTTTTATATTATCTTACTCTATTAATTACTCATACGTAAAAATTTATATTCTAAATTAAATATTTACAGTTTTGTTAATTTTATCGACATTCTATCAATATTTTTATAAAATTATACCTTCAATATTTTTTTCGATATCGATATTTTCATCACTGTCAATAACATGGTTTTCATTATTTGATATGTTCCTCTTAGTCTTTTGTCTTTGAATATATCCAAAAAGCATTCTAAAGCTAATGGAAAGTGGATCAGATTGACGCTCTTAGATAGGGGGTCAACAATGTTTCCACGGATCCATCAAAGAGTTTTTTTTTGTTTTTTTTTTTAATTTTTTTAATTAGATCATTAGGGAATGGGAAATTTTTTATGGAAGTCAAAAACTGAAATGCAATCTCCAGAAGTTCTAAAGAGCAGAATATTAATTTTTTTTAACCATTTACAACAGTAAAATAAATATTAATAAATAAAGATGTTCAGCTTGCAATAAAAAATAAAATAATATAAAGACTTTCAGGGTTATGGTCCACCAAACAAGAATGTAATGGCCCATAATAATGTGCAACTTAAATTGAATTGTCTATAAACTTGTGGAATGTTAAAATAAAAATGTATAAATATTGTAAAATAATTATTAAGTGTTCCCTTATAAATTTATTACATTTTTTTTAAATAAAAGCTTCTCAGTTGATAAATTATTTATATTAAAATTAAGAGTTTGAAATATCAAAATGAAAAATTTGTTATAAAAATTATCAAAAATAAATAAATAAATAAATTCATTACATAATAAGTTTTTTGCAAGAGTGTGCGAAAATAAATCCCATATTTGCTTAGACATGGGTATTTTAATGGGCATATAAGAGGTTTGAATTATCTCTCTATAGGATTAACTTTTTAGGATGGAATCTTAAGATTCAATAAATGGTAACGAAGCTACGTATAAGCATGAGATAAAAGCCTTAGGTGATTGAATGTTGATGGGCTCTTAAATGGTAGACTGCAATGGTGAATTTAGATTCCATGATCGACGAATTAAATTGCATTTCTAGATGGTGCAGTGATGAGGACCTCTATGCTAAGGGTACATGGAAGAGGCCATGCCAAGTGCCATGGTGAGCAATTGGCCGGGTGAAACCCCAAGCCTCATTATCTATACATCTTACATGATCAAAATCACCAAGGCAACGAGCCAGATTAAGATCAAAGGACAAAATTCCACACAGATTTAGAAGTGAAAGAAATTTACAGGAAATAGTATTGCTATGTTCCATGGTTTTGATAGGAGATGGGAAAGTTGGATATGTTTTGCATAGTTTCTATGAGATATTGTATAGAGATCTAGCTGATACTGCTTATTTACAAGGTTTTCAATATGTATACTTTGGTAAGTAAAAATTTAACTGAAATGGAAATGCTTTAATCATCTTTTCAATATATTTAGCTAAGGTGATTCTTTAACATAGAAAGAAAATGTATATATATATATTAATTTTATTTAAGACTAGAGAAAATGATCTGCCTCTAACTCAGAAATTCATTGGCTTCATATGCATAGAGCTTTCTTTCCATTTTTATATTGATTTTGTTTAGATCGTTTAGAAGAGTTTTGTCTTTCTCCCTTTAACTGTTTTTCAATTTTGTTTTCTTTTTTTTTTTTTTTTTTTTTTTGATGGAACCCTTCAACTACTTTGTTTACGTGTTTTTCTTCTGTTCGTATATTTTCTTAGTCTATGACTTGCAGTCAATGTGGGAGACTGGGGTCTGTGGAAGCTGATCAATGTTGAAAAAAGGTGAATATATGCTTGGATGAAAGGAATATGGATGTGGCATAATGTAACAACTAAGACCACCCGCATGCGATATTGTCCGCTTTGGGCCCGGCTCGTACGGTTTTGCTCTTCCCGACCCCAGAACAACGGTGGGTCACAGGAAAAGGCCTCGCAAGGGAAATGTATCCACACCCACTTATATGGCATGCTTCGTTCCCCTTTCCAACCGATGTGGGATGTTACAATCCACCCTCCTTAGGGCCCAGCGTCCTCTGGCACACCGATCCGGGTCTGACTCTGATACCAACTGTCAGTACCCGTCCAAGATTCCTCCCCGGAACCCTAGACAAGCCCTGATCCCAGGTGATGTGATTCTGCCCGAGCCCGCTCAACCGATAACCCGCTGTGGTGCTGACTCGACAAAGATGAAGTCTAGGCCAATCACAAGAGCTCAAATTAAAAGATTTAAGGACAACCTGGGAGTATTTATACAGGGGGTAATCAATCTCAATAGAGCTTGTCCATACTTGAAGATACAAAGCCTATTCCAAGCATCCAAGTGGTGAAAGCCGATACGGACCCGGGTGACGGTTTTGGCACATTTTTGGAGTCCGAGAAGCATGAAATGGTTCCAATGCTTTATGGGTTCAATACATATGCCTAAGAGGTCATGGAATCAAGTTAAAGCAGCCTCAAATGTAATCAAAAAGGGCTTGTACGGACAGCTTCAACAATTTGGCCGAATTTGCTGTATTGCTTGCTGGCTTTACTGTATTTTACTGTATTAGCCTTTTCTTATTTTTCCAAGCATGGGCAACGTGTGGGCCTTCATATTCAGTTTATTTGGCATCCTACAAAGCATCTAGAAGCTGATTTGGAGCTCAATTTGGTCAAAGAATTGGTCAAAGTCAATGTAGTCAAAAAGCTAGTATTTTAGTTTCCTAATTTTATTCTACTTTTTGTTTTAGGAAACTACCATTATTTTTAGTTTCTATTTATTTATTTTCTGGACAAATAAGATTAGGAAAGTTATTATTTTATTATTTTCTTTGTAAATTAATTAATTCCTAATTCAAAATAAAGGAATTAATTAATCCAAATTAGATTAGGAAAAGGAAAGTTTCGGCCAAGGTAGAATTCTTCATTGAGTGGCCGGTTTTTCCTAGGGTTTTTAGGGTTTATGTTGTTTCTTTCAAAGCCTATTTAAAGGCTTATTTTTCATTAATAATATAACTTTAAACTTTGATTTGATTAAGAAAACACTTATGAGATTAATTATCTCTTTGTTCTTTGAGAACACCTAAAACACCATTAGAGAATTGGTTGTTTTAGCTTGACTTATCAATAGGTTTTCCATCCCCTATTGTGGCGTCTTCATTATACCAAGGTTTCTAACCACAGGTTGGTTAGGGGTTGAGGTCCATTCCATTAGAACTTGAACTTAATTAAAGATCCGGGCTAATATAATACGGGTTTAGGAGCAGGTCGTCCTAGGTTCGTATCACCAGGGAAATACCACCGAACCTTCCAACGGAAAATCCGGCAGCACCTCCCCAAAGGGTAGGACTTACCACAAATTTCCTGCACTAAAAACATACTTCTATATTCATCTCCTTATTCCTCCCACAATACTACAAATTGATTCCACAAATTTCAGCACTTCAAAATAATAACAGCAATCCAGTGCATAAATAATAATATCTACTTGTCCAATACAGTATACAGAGCATTATACAATTAAATATGGAATTAATAAAATGACAGATAAGGAAGCAATACAAGATGGAGAGGAAAAAGGGAAGAAATACTCCTTAGACTTTCAGCAACGAACTGAGACGTTGGGCTTGCCCTGGACAATCAACGTCTCCCAACCTGGACCTAGCGGAACGAAATTTAAAAACGTGAGATGCTAATCATCTCAGTGAGTGACCCTATCTACTGAACACTTTTAATGTTAATAATATAACAAATAAAGGGATTTAATTAATCAATACCGAACAATTAAATAAATAAATAAATAAACCTTTGAAGTAATATTTTCTCTCAAAACCCTTACTATTCACTCCGTTGGAAATGTTTCCCTTTTAAAAACATTTTCAGAAAACCCGATATTCGTATTTCCCGAAAACCAAGGGATCAAACAATTTAATAAACAATAAATAAATAAATACCCCAAATGTAATTAAAATGTGAATACATATAATAAATAATTTTTGAACACTTTGGGGTTTGAAATTTTATCTGAAAATTTACACTTGACGCACCACACCATATACCGGTGATGCCCTCCGATACCCAGCGTCCCGAGCACCGACTGGCGGGGAGATTAAAGAGAGAAACTTGCAAACGGCACTTCGACGTCCCGACAGTACCGCTGCTGAAACCGTCATCCCGGCCAAGGAGGGGGGCCTGTGGCCAATATCAAACTTGCCTGCCCACGGTCCAATGGCAACTCACGGGAGACATAATACTTGCGCGCTAACCACATATACATACACCAGAACACCAATACTGTATGAATGCGTCTAAAATAATTATTAAATCAATCGTACCATTTTTTCCAAAATTACCATGGGAAATATACCAATTTTCACATTTACCATCCCACATATTTTCATTTAACAACCCGGTATGAAAACATCGATAACCAATAAAACCATAATTTTTCTCGTAATACGAGGTTCAACAAATAAAATATCGTGGGCATAATTATAAAATTAAACCACCAATTTAACAAATATTTTCATAAAATATTTAAACCAATTATGCCCAAAAATAATATTAAAACCACATACAATTTTATTACTGAAAATACCTTGCTCATGCATAATAATTAAAATTAAATCACAATAAACTAATAATTAAATTGCACCACATGAGCATAATTCAAATATCAATTAAACACCAATTAAATATAATTAATTGCCCAAAATATTTTTAAAGGTGGCTCACTCACCTGGAGCACGCAATTAACCTAAGATCCTCCATGGGATCAATTCCACGACTCACCCATGCTCCTAGAACACAATTCACACACAGTCAAATAAATTGATATTTTATTCGAGTAAATAATACCCGGTACCCGAGGGGGTTAAACACAAACGTTAACCAAAATTGTCGAATAATATACCGAATCGAAGCTTGTGGAACGAGGATCGTATTACCGGTCTCCATTGACCCCAATTCCACCGGCGGTGGCCGAAATTTGGCCGGAAAGCTTCAGCCAGTCTTGATTCCTTCGCATCTCACAACCCACTTCGAATTTTGGAAATTGGAGGCCATAATTGAACTCAGAGGACCCAAAATAGGGGGAAAGGGGTGGCGATTTGGACTGGGCTGGCCGGAATACGGCGGAATCGCTGGAAAATTTCAAGCCGCCTCCGCCGACTTCACCGGTCCGATCTGGGCGCGTCACCGGCCGGCCGGTCGCCAAATTTGGCTGGTGAGCTCACCGGCGTGTGGTCTTGGATGGTGGCTGGTGCGTGTAGCTTGTGGTGGCTAGAGGAAGATAAACACGGGAAAGAGAGAGAGACGGCCAGAGGGAGAAAAATGAAGGAGAAGGAAGAAGAAGGAGGAAGAAGAAGAAGAATAGGCCCGTGGCCTTTTTTCCCACGTGGGGGAAAAGAAAAAAAGAAAAAGAAAGAGAAAGAAATAAAAAGAAAATAAAATTAAGTAATTAAATAATATTAAAAATAATATTATTATATAAAATTATAATAATAAAATAATTTGGTATTAAGCATGGTTGACATGTAGCATCTCAACATGGTGACACATGGTCACATTTATTAAGTCACACGTGGCACATCGTTACGCGTTTAAAAATAATATTAAAATAATACAGTATTTGAAAAACTCTACAGGTCTATAACTTTCAAACCACATGTCCAAATTGGACGTGCCGCTAGTCTATGGACTCGTATCGATGAGTTCTTCACAACCATGCATGAGTCAAAGCTCAACTTTGCATGAATAAAAAGTCAACTCCGGCACCCCTTGGACAGTTTGGGCCCTAACTTGTTTTGCTCATAACTTTCAAACCGTAGCTCCGTTTTCGACGTGCTACTAGTCTATGAACTCGTGCCAACGTGTACTTCATAATGGTACCTCAGTCAACCTAAAATTCCATCTGAGTCAAAAAGTCAACTTTTGACCCCTTGGTCAACGGTCAACGTTCAACCTCCGTCAACGTGCACGAATTCCGATGTGATTTGGGACGGGGTGTCACAACCTTCCCCCCTTACAAAAATTTCGTTCTCGAAATTTCTTACGTCACTGAAACGCATAAGAATATTGATTGTGGATTTGTGCCTCAAGCTTCCACATCGCTTTTTCAACTAGATTAATTCACCATGAGACTTTTGATCTGAGAAAATAGTCTTATTGACCCATACGCATTCTTCATGACTTAAAATCTGTCTTAGTCGCTCCATGCATGACAGGTCGTCGATGTCCTTTCTTAGCATCAATACGTGAATTACGCTGCATACCCATGTCTGCTTTCCTGAAAATACTAACTTGTATACCACAAAACCAATTCTTCTAATAACCCTGTAGAACCAATGTAACAAGAACTTAGCTCTCTCTATCAACCAAAGCGTACGACTCTCTTCTACGGAGATAATTTCAAAAACTTAATCTCGGACTTCGAATTCAACATCTTTTCCATGCACGTCGGCTTAACTCATGTGTCGATTCCTGAGCGGTCTTCAACTCTCATGGGTGACCTTCGCCTTATTCATAGTCATCCGGAGGCCTACGTGGTCGCATCGTGTAACGGCGACGCGTAACAAAACCTTGAGGTATGCTTTCGCTGCCAAAGAGGACAATATCGTGATTGGGCCTGGAAGCCCATGCTAGTGGGACTGGCAGGTGTAGGGGTGGGACCCCTAACCATTGAGAGGCCTTTTCCTGTGATCCACCGTTGTACTGGGGTCGGGAAGAGTAAAATCGTATGGGCCGGGCCCAAAGCGGGCAATATCGCATGCGGGTGGTCTGGGCTGTTACACATAAACACTTAATGTTAGAGCATTTTTTGTGCACTTTCTTAGCTTCCAAACATTTCTATCATATACCAAACTAATAAAAGTACATAAGAAAAATGCGACTTTACAAATATTGGAATGTCTAAATGAAAGTTCCAATTTAATATAAGGGGTCACAAATTAAACGAGAAAATATTAAAATGTCTAAACGAAAATGCAAGCTAAAGGAGAGTTTGTTGATACAAGTTAGTTTCTACCTGCAAAATATTCTTATAATTAATATAGCAATAAAGGAAAGTATGTTGATACAAGTTAGTTTCTACCTTCAAAACATTCTTTCAATTCATGTAGTAATATAAAATACTAGAAAACCGCTATTCAAAGTCGTTCGATGAAATACAAAATGTAGCAACTTAATACTATTTTCGATTCAATTCGGTTCTCTTTCTGCCTGCAAAGTGTTCTTTCACTCTGCCAAACAAAGTGAAAATAGGCATTTCTCCAAGACCTCTTGATGATCAAAGTGCTACAAACAGCCCAAAATCCCACAAAGAAACCCCATAAAAATGCTGATGAAGAAGCCTAGCTGCTCAATTACTGGATCGCCAACATCACCATCTTCCTCTTCTTTTTCCCCAGGAGTATCTATAATGCTGCCTGTACAGTCAGTTGACAAAGGCTTCCCACAGAGGCCAACATTGCCTTGATAGATTGATGGATCATCAAGGGTCTGAAACTGGTTGGCGGTTATAATTTTCCCTGATAAGTTATTGTATGATAGATTCAAATGACTCAGAAATGTTAACGAAGGCATGCTGAGTGGAATTGGCCCAAAAAGTTTGTTGTTTGAGAGATCAAGAGTTTCTAGGCTTTTCAAGTTGCCAATGTCTACTGGGATAAGCCCTGTCAAATAATTCATCGATAAATTCAAAGCCACCAATTTTACGAGCCTTATTAGCTCCTTTGGAATCTCCCCTGAGAAGTTATTATTGGAGAGATCATGCTGTTAACAATTGATAAGGTGAAGTACATATATTCTATCGTTCTTCCTTTTACCACTATCTTTAAACTTCCATTGACTAATGCTGTATCAGAATCTACAAGTTCAAATATCATAGCACTCAGATTGCCAATGCAATCTGGAATATGACCTGACAGAGAATTGTAAGAGAGATTCAATATATGAAGATTGGCAAGGCTGCAGAACGTCGAAGGAATGTCTCCGGTGAAGAAGTTGGCCCGCATGTGTAAAATCAATATATTTGGCATGGTTTCTCCTATCCATGATGGAAGTTTCCCAGAAAATTTTTTATCACCAAGATCAAGACTAGCCAAGCTTGTGTAGTTTTTCAAAGAGGAAGGAAGTTCACCTGAAAGCTTGTTGTTAGAGAGAACTAAAAATTTGAGAAATGAAGATTACCTATTGAGCTTGGGATTGTCCCATAGAGATGGTTGGTAGAGAGATCAAGGCTGCTTACATATCATGTGGTGATGGTGGAATTGGTATTTGACACTGTACTTCTTGCAAACATTAATCCAAAGTGTGTTACGTTGTATAGACCTTTCTTCATGGATATCGATTATGATTTCATGCCACTCAGATTACCAATGCAATGTGGAATATGACCAGAAAAGTTATTGTGTGAGAGATCTAATATGTGAAGATTGGAAAGGCTGCAGAGTTGTGAAGGAATGTTTCCGGTAAAGAAATTGGCCTTCAAGCGTAGAATCAACAATGCAGACATGATTCCGATCCAAACTGGAAGTTTCCCATAAAATTTGTTATAACTAAGATCAATATTTACCATCTTAGAGCAGTTTCTCACAAAAGGAAGTTCACCAAAGAAATTGTTACTTGGGATACTCAAATATTGAAGATGACTGAGTGAACCAATTGATCTTGGGATTGTTCCAGATAGACTATTATTTTATGTGTCTATAAACTCCAAGAAGGGTAAAATTTCCCAGAACTGAGGAACTTGACTAGATAATTTATTGTTGGAGATAACCTAGGCTATCAATTTGGATAAATTTCCTCTGGACAAGAGGATGTCTAAAGTGGAGAGCAATGGCATTGCTTCGCCACTGTAATCGGGAATTGGCCCGAAAAACTGATTAGTACTCAAATACAAAGTGGTAGTATTGAATGACAAGAATGGGATGGGGCCATCTGTAACACCCCGTCCCAAAGTACAACGGAAATTTTCCAACTTTGACCGTTGACCGTTGACCTTTGACTTTGACCGTTGACCGAAGGGGTCAAAAGTTGACTTTTTGTTTCGGTTGGAATTCTAGGTTGAATGAGGTACCGTTATGAAGTACACGTTGGCACGAGTTCGTAGACTAGTAGCACGTCGAAAACGGAGCTACGGTTTGAAAGTTACGAGCAAAACAAGTTGGGGTCCAAACTGTCCAAGGGATGCCGGAGTTGACTTTTTATTCATGCAAAGTTGAGCCTCCCCACATGGGAAAAAAGGCCACGGGGCTGTTCCTCTTCTTCTTCCTCTTTCTTCTTCCTTCTTCCTTCATTTTTCTTCCCACCGGCCGTCTCTCTCTCTCTCTCGTGTTCACCATTTCCGGCCACCACCTTGCCACACGCGTCGGCTACCATCCAAGACCACACGCCAGCGAACGCACCAGCCAAATTTGGCGGCCGGCCGGCCAGCGACGCTCCCAGATTGGGCCGGTGAAGTTGGCGGCGGCGGCTTGAAATTTTTCGACGATTCTCACCGTTTCTGGCCAGCCCAGTCCAAATTGCCACCCTTTTCCCCCTATTTTGGGTCCTCTGAGTTCAAATATGGCCTCCAATTTCCAAAATTCGAAGTGATTCGTGAGATACGAGGAGATCAAGACCGGCCGAAACTTTCTGGCCAAATTCCGACCACCGCCGATCGAATTGAGCTCAATGGAGGTCGGTAATGTGATCCTCATCTCACAAGCTTTCCATAGACATATAATTTGTCAATTTTGGTTAACGTTTGTGTTTAACCCCCCGGGTACCGGGTATTAATTACCCGAATAAAATATTAATTTATTTGACTGTGTATGAACTGTGTTCTAGGAGCACGGGTGAGTCGTGGAATTGATCCCATGGAGGATCTTAGGTTAATTGCATGCTTCAGGTGACTGACCCATCTTGAAAACTATTTTGGGCAATTAATTATGTTTATGTTGTGTTAATTTGATATCTGGAATTTATGCTCATGTGGTGTATTTTAAATATAATCGGGAAAAAATATTATTTTATATATATATTTACCCATTGGTGCTAAAAGGAAATTTTGGGTTCTTAAAAAATTCCCAATTATTATTTTATTGTGATTAAATGGTATTTATTACACGTGAGCAAGTATTTTCAGTAATTAATTGTGTCTGGATTTTATATTATTTTTGGGCATAATTGGTTTGAATATTTTAAGAAAATTATTTGTTTAAATTGGTGGTTTAAATTTTATAATTATGCCCGTAGAATATTATTTGTTGAACCTCGTGTTATGAGAAAAATTGTTTTTTATATTGTTATCGATGTTCTCGTGCCGAGTATGTTAAAAGGAAATGTGGGATGGTAAATTTGAAATTGATATATTTCCCACGGTAATTTTTGGAAAATCGGTACGGTTATGATTAATTTAATAATTATTTTAGACGCACTCATACAGTATTGGTGTTCTGGTTGTATATGTAGTTAGCGTGCAAGTATTATGTCTCCCGTGAGTTGCCATTGGACCGTGGGCAGGCAAGTTTGGTATAGTGCACATAGCCACCCCACTCCTTGGCCGGGATGACGGTTTCAGCAGCGGTACTGTCGGGACGCCGAAGTGCCGTTTGCAAGTTTCTCTCTTTAATCTCCCCGCCAGTCGGTGCTCGGGATGCTGGGTATCGGAGGGCATCACTGATATATGGTGTGGTGCGTCAAGTGTAAACTTTTCGGATAGAAATTTCAAACCCCAAAGAGTACAAAAATTATTTATTATAATTTATTTATATTTGGGGTATTTATTTATTGTTTATTAAATTAATTGATCCCTTGGTTTTCGGGAAGTACGAATATCGGATTTTATGAAAATGTTTTAAAAGGGGAACATTTCCAACGGAGTGATTAGTGAGGGTTTTGAGAGAAAATATTACTTCAATTGTTTATTTATTAATTTATTTAATTGTTGGTATTAATTAAATTCCTTTAATTGTTATATTATTAATATTAAAGGTGTTCAGTAGATGGGGTCACTCACTGAGATAATTAGCATCTCACGTTTTTAAATTCCGTTCCCCTAAGTCCAGGTTGGGAGACGTTGATTGTCCGGGGCGAGCCTGACGTCTCAGTTCGTTGCCAAAAGTCCAAGAAGTATTTCTTCCCTTTTTCCTCTCCATCTTGTATTGCTTCCTTATCTGTCATTTTATTAATTCCACTTTAATTGTAAAATGCTCTGTATACTATATTGGACATGTAGTTATTATCTATGCACTGATTTACTGTTATTTTGAAGTGCTGTAAATTTGTGGAATCAATTTGTAGTAATGTGGGAGGAATAAGAGGACGATTATAGAAGTGTGTTTTCAGTGCAGGAAATTTTTGGTAAGTGCTACCCATAGGGGAGGTGCTGCCGGATTTTCCGTTGGAAGGTTCGGTGATATTTTCCTGGGATCAGGGCTTGTCTAGGGTTCCGGGAAGGAATTCTGGACGGATCCTAATACCATCAAAATGGTTGGAAAGCAAATACACAGATGAATGTTTGTTGAACCTTAATGTTATTATAAGAGAGATCTAGCATATCAAGTTTCACATCCATTTGCCAAAACCAATTTGGGATGGTGTTTGAAATTGAGACATTGACGAGTGACAAAGTGCTAATCTCATCTTGATTCTGAAGCCATGTGAGAAATTTAGGACCCAATTGGCACGACTTGATGGAGAGGTATTTGAGCTTAAAAGGAGGTATCCAGTCAGAGCTAATGTTGAAAACCAAAGAAATATTGTTTGGAGATTGGTTAGCACAACTGATTGCCAACTCCTTCAAGCTAGAAAGGTTCATCAAATGATCTTCAGTTAAGATTCCTTCCCATATGTTCTCTGAGATATCCAACACAACCAACTTTGAAAGTTGCCTAAGATTTTTGGGTATTATACTCATCCGGCTATCTCCTAATAAAATCTTTTGCAAAGATTTTAAGTTTCCAATAGAGCATGGAAGTGAGCCTTGTAAAGAGTTCTTCGACAGTCGAAGAAATCTTAAGCTTTTAATATATCCCAAAGAATTGGGCAGTTTCCCCATTACTCCATTGTCTCCCAGATCTAAAGTCTCCAACCTGCTGTTGAAGCATTCAGACAAACTGTCAAAATAATCAACTATTTCACCAGAGATTTTACTATCATAAAGCTCCAAATTGCACAACTTTCCCAAGTTTCTTGACAACTTACCCCAGTGGATTCCTAACAAGTCAAGCTTTTCAAGAAAAGCTAGATTAGATATTGCATTAGGAATTTCTCCATGGAAATGGCTGTTACTGAGGTCAAGCTTAACTAGGCTTTTAAGATTGAACAACCAATCTGATATTGTGGATTTGAAACCATTGTTTGAGAGATCAAGCATGGAAAGAGAGGTGAAATTAAGAAAAGGAAGGGTCAAAGGGGGATCAGAAATTCGACAATTAGGTAAGTGCAATTCCAGGATCGATGGGATCCTACTAACAGTTTGGAGCAAATATGCTGCAGACATGGTCAGGTCCCAACCTTCACTATAAGAAATTCACCTTTTACCAACAAAATAATATTGTTGGCAAAAACATAAAATTCATCGGTAAATATTTTACAAACAAAAATAAATTCATCGGCCATTTTGTCGCCTATGCCTCGTTTGCAATTGTATTTACCGACAAATTTTTAATTTTTGTCTGTTAAAAGTTTTGCCGACAAAAATTTAGCTTTGTCGCCAAAAACTATTTCCGACGAATCTAAAATTGTGGGTAAAAGATTTTGGGGACAACCTAGAGCATCTACAAAATAATTTTTTATATTGGAGAGAAATTAATTAGCGACAAAAGTAAAATTTATCAGCAAAGGCTTCTTTTAGCGACAAAAGAAGTTATTGATTGTTACATTAAATTATTTTTTAGCGATGAAATGTTTTGACAATAATGTTATTTTTGCCGACAAAAAACTTATTTTTGTCGGCAAAAATCTTTGAAAAGTTTTTTTTTTAATTTTCCTTAAAAAAAAAAATTGAACCAGCATACATAACAAAAGCTTATCATATCATATCATCATAATAAAGGAAATGAAACAAAAGACCTCATTTTCAGGAAAAAAAAAAAAAATCCTAAACAACTTGGAGTTAAGTATCATATCCTTCTCTTGTGAAAAAACTTTCTTGGCAATTGAAAGTTTATAGCTCATCACGGCCTCGTAGTCAGCATCCTGCATAGATTAACATCAGAACATATTATTTTGAATGAACTTATATGTGGATCGATGTATATGCTCTCATCATAACCATAACTTTTCCCATGAAATGTCGAAGTTTAAAACATGCAGTCATGTGCCAAAATCAATGAAAAGGAGAAGGACTTCAGAGGACTTTAGAGAATAAGAAAAATAACCCAAGTGCCACAGAATGTCAACAGCAAATCACCAAATTCTTTGACATCCTCCATCATGCAATAACTAAAGAAATAAAAAAATAATAAAAAAATGGAATTACCTTTCCATCCAGCTTTTCTTTTGCCTCCTGAATCTCTAGCTGTAAGGAGAACGAAAAACAAATGCCAAGAAAACAAAAGAATAGGAATCAGTTGAAAACATATGCAAGGAAACACGTGATGCTCAATAAGTTAGAAGATAGAACCGACAAAAAACAAAAATTTCATGCAAGGATCATATAGCAACAGGAATTTCACTCATGGCATAACCAAATCAGAGGAAATATATGGAGCTCGAAATCATGCAAGCTTGGAAGTCACAAGTGGCAAATAACAGAAAATTTGGGATATTAAGTCATTTCGAGCAAGTTCCAAAACGTAAGGATCTGAACCTTTACATAGCGGAAAACAGACAACGGTAGTGCAAGCTGGTAAAATATTCTTCAGTCGAGTTCTAGCACAACTTTTCCTGGAATTTGCTTTTTATCTTTTGCCTCGTGAGCTTCTCTTACTTGGGCAATTGGAAATGTCTTCTCTACAGGTATTTTTATCTTTCCTGCTTCAGAAAGCCTTCGAACCTCATCTAAAACTTCTGAATCAGCTCTCATATAAGTCCACCAGTATTCTACACCATCATATAAAAAAGAAACAGCATGAGAAATAGCATAATACTGCTATTTAGGACATCTTTATATTATACGTGTAAAAAGAAGCATTGAAATATGCCAATAGGAACACATAGAATTGTGATAAGTATACATTTACAATGAAATACTTTGAAGATTATGGGAAATATGAATGATCAAGTATATATTTTAAAATGAAACAATTTTCTCCTACTTTTATGGAACAGTTATATTATAATTTGAATTTGTATTATAATATCGGACCTCATCACTGTGCAATATCTTATAATTGTTGATTGCTGGCCACTCAATTTCCACAATTTTGTAAGGTTGATGAAGAGACAAAAATCAACTGAAACCAACTACCACTTATATTCCAATTTAATTTCATTTTAGTCATTCTGATGACCACAACAAATTAATTTCCCATTAATTATTGACAAATTATAGATATGAACATAAGAGGAAAAAAAATAATAATAATGCTAAACTTATTAAAATATTCATTGAATTTATTGACCGATATAGTAGATAATGTGATAATATTTAATTGATTTTTTTAATTTATTTTTTCATTTAAAATTTTTTTCATTTGTATTTAAATTATATGAATATCCAATCAATAAATTTTAAAAGACATCATTTATTTTTTATTTCTGTTTCTTTGTTTCTTATCAATCATGCGATAGCTCACTCTCAATACTACTAACATTAACTGCTCATTGAACTGGAAGCATGAGAAAATATGTAATATTGAGCGTTGAAAAAGGGGTTTGCTCAGGATATTAGAAATGACATGATAAACAATTTTTCCAACAAAGTGAATTTGACTAATTTTATTTTCAAGATATTCAATTCAATCTTTTTTTTTTAAAAAAAAAAAAAATTGTGCATTGTGCAGGCTAATTTGATAACTTTTAGAGCTGCATATACAATTAAAATAAAGTGACATAGAAAAAATAGTATGGAGGATGTTAAAAAATTTATACTTCGGAGGGCAAAGTAAAAAAAGTCATAATTAAAAAAATAAAAAAGTATATCAACTTTAAAATTACTATATAATTCTAATTTTTTAAAAAAAGTCTTAAATAACTTAAATCTTATATTTCTAATAAAAAAAATCATTATAATGTAATCAATCGTAATATTTTATTATAGATATGAACAAACGAGGGGTTAAAAGAGAGAAGAAAAAAAAAAAAAAAGGACCCTCCAAAATTTGGGGTCCTAGGCTGAACTTTGCAATGCATGTTGCAGGACAAGCCAATTAGAAACTCGCTGCTGTTGGATTTCTTAAAATTGAAAAACTTGCACTGTTGAGTTTCTACATAACAATCTAATTCAAGGTATATGGGACCATTATACGATTACGTAGTGAATCACAATTTTGTGATCTACATATCCCATATGTTGATCAATCATCAGTACCAAAGTAACGATCACCAAACTCACCCATTCCAGGTATGACACGGAATTCTTCATTCAGTGCAACATCAATCTCTGAAGTCACAATCTTCAAAGACGGGAATAGTTTGCAAACACAGTGGATTCCTTCAGGGGCCTGAAAGTTTGAAAAAGCAACAGCAGCAAAATCAATATATGCATTGCTGACAATGTTAACGAACTACACATCTCGAACCAGGCCAAAAAACTAAAAATATTAAATAATAACTCACGGATATGAGGTTAGCTCACAGATGTG
This sequence comes from Ziziphus jujuba, assembly GCF_031755915.1. Classification (NCBI taxonomy): domain Eukaryota; kingdom Viridiplantae; phylum Streptophyta; class Magnoliopsida; order Rosales; family Rhamnaceae; genus Ziziphus; species Ziziphus jujuba. The sequence goes on along the minus strand of NC_083387.1, from coordinate 28,801,556 downwards.
AGGTTAAGGAATATGATATGCGATTCTGGAACCCCTTTCTGTATGAGTAGTTCAATAGCTTGGTTTGCAGAGTTTCCTACAAACAATATAATTTCATGTTAGTTTTCAATTATAAAAAGAAAAGGATCTCGAAGCAGGACATGACGTTCTGAAATATCCTTGGGAAGTTTCTCATATATAAGCTGAAATGGCATACCTTAGTTATATACACACAAAAAATTTTCGATGGAGAATCTAGTAGATTTCTTGAACTTTAGATACACCCATTCATTACCTTTTTTCCATTGTCTCCATCACGATGGATTAGAATTTTTCCAATTTTGATTCCTTTGCAACGTGCACGCAATGCACTTTCCATGCTCTCACCACTAACACAATAAACAAGGAAAGCTTTGATAAATCAGAAAATGTAACAACAAAATCCATTCATCTTTTAATGCTTAAAAAAGTGCTAAACACCTGGGATAGCAAATGCCATGGTACTGAATAAGAGCAGCATTGGCACCACAAACTCAAGTCCCAAATTAAAAGTATTATTGCTGGTAGCTACAACCTTAAAATCAATACTTGACATAAAGCTTACCTTCGAACAATAGAAGACCCACATAATTTTTTGCAGAAATCAACCCCAGTGTATACAGATCCTGCAATAGAATAAGGACAACCATCAAAAGACATGCAAATTCTTCCTTAAATCTTGGACATAGACAATTTTTATGGTTCATAGAATACGATGATCCAGATTCACACAAACTTCACAATACACCCATTCAAGCTAACTTATCTTCAGACAAGTATGCATGCACAGATAGATATCTTAAGGCTTAAGAATCTGAAATCACAGAATTACATGGTCCCAGCTTCATATTATAGCCATTCAAACACAGAAAAACACATAGCAAAATTTTGGTCAATAATCCTTTTAAAATAAGAGAAACGATTCTGAAACATGCAATCTGATGGGCTTGCTTTAACAACATCCAATGGTGCTTCTTTGCGACAAATATTCTTCAAAATATTGACAAGCAGACGCTCTTCACTCTGTTAGCAAAGCAAAAATATGCAATTCTCCAAGATCTCTTGATGATCAAAGTCCCACAAACTCCCCAAAATCCCATAAAAAACCCAATCACAATGCTGATAGAAGCCTAGTTTCTCAAATTTAGCTCCACCATCTCCATCTCCGTCTTCTTCATCAGCTCCTGGTTTGCGTTGGCCACTGTCAGGACATTCAATTGACAGAGGTATTCCACAGAGACCAACATTTCCTTGGTATATTGATGGGTCATCAAGGGTCAGAAACTAATCGATGGTTGGGATTTTTCCAGACAAGTTATTGTATGAGAGATTGAGATGGTTCAGAAATGTTAAAGAAGTCATTGAAAGTGGGATTGGACCAGAGATTTGGTTCATGGAGATATGAAGAGTTTCAATCCACTCAAAATTCCCAGTGCTTGATGGGATTTGACCTGTCAAATGATTCATTGACAAATTAAAAGTACTAAGTTTAGTGAGATCCATTCGTTCCATCGGTATACCTCCTGATAAGTTGTTTTTAGAGAGATCAAGAAGGTATTCATCCAAAAGGTGTTTTGGATGCAGAGAATGTTGGATTAATGCTCTTGGAGCAATCTAATCCATGATTAAGAGCCTTGATTAATAATGAGCCGTAGGATCCCCAAACTAGCTCATTAATTGACAGATCCCATTTAATTGATTATTAAGATACAAGAAGAAGCCCATTAATTGGGCCCAAGGTGTTATTAAATCCTAGGAGGATTAGGGTTAGCAGTCTATAAATATACTGTTTACTAGCCTCCAGTTAAGAAGTTTAACGTATTATTTTCTAGAGATTTAGAATTTCAGTAGAAAATAAAACACCTTGAGAGAAAAAACAGAAACTGTGAGTTTTAGAAGTTTTTTTCAAATTAATTTTCTTGTTTCTTTTGTGATCAGGTGCGCCCACGCGCAGATCTATCACTTAGAGAATAGTTTGGAAGGTTCTACGCTAAAGGTTAGTAAACCTATGGATAATGACATAATTTATTGCACACTTTATTCAATATCGATCAGACTTCTGCTGTGTATATGATACTAGCAATTGGTATCAGAGCTATGATTGAATCGGTGTGTGATTAAACGAATCCATTTTTTATTTTTCATGTATATATGATGTATATTAGATATATGGCACCTAGGATTCTATTATTCATGTTATTTATATTTTTTTTTATTATGAATGAATGATTTGATTTTGGCCTTAATACATGGTAGATTTTTGCTTGTATATTTTTTTTTGGGATGTAACAAGGAGGCTAATCATAAGATTAGGGTTTCCTCCTTGATTGATTTACTTATTTATTTTTCCTGCAATTTTATTTGAATTTTTTTTATGTAAATTCGGATTTATTGGAAAAATATGTAAAAGTATCTAAAAAAACTATATACTCATTGTTGTTCATTGTTTTTCGTGTGTATTGGAGCTGCGGCTTGATAGATCAACATCATAAGAAGTTGAAGGACACGAAGGAGGATCGGTGGGAGGAGAAGGGTCACCGAAAACACCTGCACGGGCCCACATGCACCACTCAAAGAGACTGAGAGTGGGATTCACGCGCGTGGAGGCACGTTCGTGATCGGATTTTGATGATTTTTTGTGGGTAGATTCCTTATTTGGGTATCTACCATTCTGAAAAATTTCATGGTGATCTAAGTTTTTTGTGGCGATTGGCGGCAGTTTTGGTGCTCAGGATCAATAGGGGACTTGTTAGGGTTTTGTGTTTTTTGGGCTAAAAACCCTAGAAACCAATTCTAACTTGGCCCACACCCCATTGACTTGCAAGATCTGAAGAAAAGAAGAAGTACGGGCCAAATATTAAGTTGGGCGTTTTGGGCCTATTGGGCTTGTAATTTTTCTTTTCTAGGAAACCATGGATTAGGGCCTATTAATTATTCCATGTTTATAATTGTTTAAATTATATGGATATAACATGTGATATGTGCTTAACATATCATTTAAAATAGGTGGTGCCATATAATTGCATCATTTGATATATACATGTGCATAATAATATTTGTTTTATCTAGATAATATTATTATGGAAAACCCTAATTAATTAATGTAAAATATTGAATGGGCGAAAGTTTTAAAGAATTAATTTAATTAATTTGAAACCTGCGGGCTCCATTAAGGGTCCAATAATAAAATGGTTATGTGATGCCCCAACGGATAAACATGACCAGATTTTATTGGATTGGATCTAAAATAATTTCAAAATTTTAATAAGGTTGTACAGCCTAACGTCGACAATACTTAGATATTAAAGATAATTTTGAAATTAAAATTAATGATTATTACATTCAATTTTAATGACATTAATAATCCTCCCAACGAGGCTCTGTTAGTGTTATTAAAAGCCCAAAGATTATTGAAACAATGGTTGATTTTAAAATTAATTTTGAATGATGTGTGTTTGTATTATCTGAGAAGGCTCTGTCTAAGGAGGTAGGTTTTTAAGGAGTCTGAGACCCACCTCATCTTTCCTAGGAGTTGACTTGGTAGGACACTATACATATCAGGTTCAAAAAGTTTTAATTTTTTAATCAATTTTGAGTGGTATATTTTGGGGTTATCTAAGAAGGCTCTGTCTAAGGAGGTAGGTTTTTAAGGAGTCTGTGACCCACCTCACCTTTCCTGGGAGCTAACTTAGTAGGACATTAAAATATACCATGTTCAAAATTTAATTTATTACAAATGTTTTACCCAACGTAAGTATTTGTAATGGAAATTAAATTATTGTTGCAATAAACATTAATAATAAGTAGTTTAAGGGATCTACATATTTGTATGTTTGTTGTGTTGATTACGTGTTAATATGTGTGCATTTTTATTTTCAGAAAATGACATCCTTTAATCCTCTAGCTACAATTTTGAATCAAAAACCATTGGATGGAAATAACTACGACCTATGGAAAACCAATCTCTATATTGTCCTTGATTTTGAGAGAATTAAATTCATTACAACAACTCCGAAACCCCAGGAGCCCGCTGCTAATGCTTCAAAGGAAACTAAGAAGCAATTTGCAAATTGGCAATGGGCAAATATAACAGCTCGCTGTTATATTCTTGCCAGCATTGTAGAACATTTGCAGAAGCAACTTGATAGTCTGGAATGTGTGTCAGAAATGATTCAGACTCTAGATGGGATGTTTGCTAAAAGTAGCAGTACTGCTAGACAAGCAGCTATAGGGGCATTAATGAACACTCGCATGACTGGAGGAAATGTGCGGGACCATTGTTTAAAGATGATGGCGAACATCAGTACTGCGGAAGTGATGGGGGCTAAGCTGGAACAAGAGATGAAGATAAACATGATCTTGGAATCTTTACCGAATAGCTTTAGTCAGTTTAAAATGAATTATAATATGAACAAACTAAAGCTTACTCCTGTTGAACTGATGCACGAGCTTGAGAGTGTTGAAAGGTCTCTCGGGAAGCAAGAAAGTGCTTATCATGCTGAAAGTTCTTCAAGGCCTAAAGGGAAGCCTAAGGGTGGAAAGAAGAACAAGAAGCAGAAGGGAACAGGTTCAGCTGTCAAACCGACTGCAATGAAGAAGCCGAAAGGCAAGTGCTTCAAGGGCGGACAGAAAGGTCACTGGAAGAAGGACTGTCCTAAATCAAGTATGAGTAATTTAAATGTGGTTGAGGCTTGTTTAGTGGAGAATTACAATGACAAATGGATCATTGATTCAGGAGCCACTAACCATGTTTGTTACTCTTTGCAGTGGTTCAAACAAAATAGCCCACTCAATAAAGGACAAAGAAGCTTGAAGTTGGGAAACGGAGAATATGTCTCCGCAATGGCAGTGGGACTAATGGAGTTATATTTTGATAATAAAATTTTAAGTTTATTAGACTGTTTATTTGTTCCGGATTTTAAGAGGAATTTGGTTTCTGTTAGTTGTTTAGTTGAACATGGTTTAATAGTATAAAGATGAACTAACAATAATAAGAATGGGTGGTTATTTAGGATTGGGAGAGAAGAGATCGCTTGAGGATTGCCCGGGGCTCTATCTCCCTTGTGTGGGTGTGTTGTGTTGGTGTCCCTGCTTTCTTTTTCTCCCCTGCATGGGGTTCTTTTTTCTCTCTTTAGTTTATTTTTCTCTCTTTCCTTCTTTACTTTTTTCCTATCTAATTTTTCTATCTGGTTTTTACTTTTTCTTCACTTTTTTCTCTATAATCTCTCTCACTATCTTTTCCTCAACTATCTCCATTTAATTCTCACTCTTTCTAAATTGTCTCCACATTTTGTTTCTATACTCTCTCTTTTTTTATTTCTCTCTTAATTACTTTTCCCCCTTCACTTTTCTCACTTTACTTTTTTCTCTCCAATCTTACTTACAGTCTCTCTTTTCTCTCTTTTTTTCTTTTGTCTTTATGCTTTCTCTCTTATTACTTTCCTCTTAACACTTTGTCTTTATATTTTTCTCCTAATTTCTTTCAACCTTCTCTGGTTTCTCTCTTCACATTGGGAGCAACATTATTGCGTTTTAGGGTAACTTGTTTATTTCATGGTTAGTAATGCCAAGTTTTCTAAAATTTCATTTGTCCGTGAAGATAAAATAATTAACTACTTTTTGAATCAACTATACTTTATTGTAATACTAAAATTATAAAGAGTAATAATAAAAAAAAGAAGAGAAACCACAAAGAAAAATAAAGTTGGAAATTACTTTTTTTATTGCGATAAAAACTTCTTTTACTAGGATCAACTTAAAAAGACCAAACTAATTAAAAGAAAATACTAAAAAAATTAAAATATTTAGTAAAATACAATATAATAATATAAAGCACAATAGAAAATCTAAAATAAGAATCAAATTAATAAAAAAAAATTTAAAAATAAACAATCAAATATTATTATTTTTTTGGTAAAAGTCAAACCAATAACATAATTAATTTTCTTAGAACCAACTTAAAATACAATATAATAATATCAATCACAATAGAAAATCTAAAAATAAGAATCAAATTAATATAAAAATTAAAAATTAAACAATCAAATATTATTTTTTTTTTATAAAACTCAAACCACTAACATAATTACTTTTCTTACAACCAACTTTTAAGAAAAAAGAAAAAAGAAAAAAAGAAGCATTTAATCAAAAGAAAACACCAAAAAAGTAATAACCTTTAAAGATAATAAATGAAAATACATTTAACAATGTAAAGTCTTCCACAATAAATGAAATAAAAAAATTTTAAAAATACATAAAAAAAAATCATTTAAACAAAAAAATAACATAACTTCTAGTATTTGAAATAAAAATATTTGATCGAATTTTTTTAATACTGCACGTCTTTTGCGTTAAATGTTGGCTAGAGAGTTCGAAGAATAGGCATGTAGAATTATTTTAGTATTTACAGTTAGAAACGTTAAATGTAAAAGAAACATTAACAGAAAAAATAGTAGTTTTACAATTGATTTTATACAAACAGCATGCAAATACTATATAAAAAAATTAATGCAATCAAGAACAAATGAAATTTATGAAAACTTGGCATTACTAGCTTATGGAAAGAGAAACCAGAGAGACTTGCTAGAGAAATTTATAGAGAAAATGTAGAGACGTAAAGTGTGAAGAAAGAGAGAAAGTGCATATAGTAGAAAGTATTATAGATAAACTAAAGAGTGGAGAGAAACGTAAGAAAATGTAGTGAAATTGTAGAAACAAAAAGTAATGATGAGAAAATGCATGGAGAGAGAGTAGGGAGAAAATTAAGAGGGTGGGAGGGTAATGGAAAGAGAACAAGAAAGGGTCTTGAAATGGAGAATTATAGGGGAGAAAAAAAGAGAGAATAAAGTAGCGAAAAATGGAAAGGGGAAAAACTGGAAAGAGCAAGTGGGTGGAATAGAAGTGGAGAATGAATGTTTGAAGAAGAAAATGGAGGGAGAGATGGGAAAGGGCAGACAAATAGGAGAGAAAGTAGAGGGGGGTATTTTTTATTTTTCCCCTTTATTTTTTTCATGTAACTATTTATTTTAATGTACCTTTTTTCAATTATATTGTATTTAATTTTCCATTAATCTTATTTTCTAGAAAATGTTATAGAAAATTTGTTACATCATTTGGAAATTTACTAATTTTAGTTGATAATTTTGTGGTTTTGACCATGTAAAAGAGGTTCATGAATTTTCTTGTTATTTGAGTTTAGCCGAGTAATAAAATAAAGGTAATATTTCCATTGGCAAAAGTATAGAATTTGAATTTAAGTATAGAATTTCAATTTCCTGCCCCATGTTCAAAATTCTATATATCAATCATTTCTACCATGCATACGCAGAAAAAATTTGCCTTGGTTTGCATTATTAATTTCAGTGTTGTGGTCTTTGGGAAAAAAATGATGTATAATCAGTGACGATTGCAGAAAGTTTGTTTAGAAAGGCACTGTTATATATGTGATTATATTAATATATGGTGTGGAAAATAGTTTTAGTGTAACTAATTAGAAACTTAATTAAGAATTATGTTTTAAAAGAAAAAAAATTGTTGGGACAAAAATATGAATTTCAATGGAAATAAAATGCATAATAAATTGATTGCAAATATATAATAATAATAATAATAATGATGATGATGATGATAATGAAATAGAATAAGCACATTCATTGAGGCAATATAAAAAATAAATCTTGATTTTATTAGGATTTAAACTATTAATTGAAATCTAAACAAAAAAATTAATAGAAAAAGTGTGTAATTGAGGAAAAAAATAAAAAAAGAGAATAAAAAGTTGCAGCTTTTTAAATGCTATGAATTGGAACAAATATTCAATAAGAATATTATGATATAAATATTTTTTGTTATTAACCGATTGTATTAAATAATTCTATTTGTATATAAATATTTATTATGATTATAATTGTAATAACTAATTATGATTATATGTATATATATATATATATAAATGAGAGATTTGAAAAAAAAAAAATATATATATATATATATATAGACAGAGAGAGAGTGTGTTTGTGTTTATCACATCAAGAGTGTAAAAAATAATTAGTAAAATGTAAATGATGATTCTAACATGCTTGATTTACACAATATCTTAATTTTATAAAATAAGATATTATAATATAATCAGAAATATATATATATATATATATATATATATATATATGTATATATATGGATAAGTGGGGAAAAATATATTAAAAAATAAATGTAAAAGAAAGGGAAAAATGTGGAAGTAGAAGTGGGAGAGATAGGAAGGGCAGGGGGCAAAAAAAGAAAGAAATATTAATACAAATAAATAATAATAGTTTTTTATATAATAAATAATAAATAAACTTGTCTCAACAAAATAAAAAAAAAATTCCCAAAACTTTCGAGAGAGGGGAGGGGAACGTTTAGTTTGGACTTTTGAAAAGAAAAGCAGCTTTTTAATTAATAGCATTTTTAGCATATATATATATATATATATATATCATACTTATTAGCATCACTCACGAAAGGCGAATGAAAGTTGTAATGCTTCTATGGTTGGCCTATAGGAAAGAAATTATCCCAAAACGATGAAAAATAAATAACACAACATAGATACTCTGGAATATCCTGGACAATGGGGGCTCATATTGATGAGCTGTGCAACCGTAAGTTGGCTAATGGGGTTTATAATATATAAAATTTGGCCCCAGCAGCCTCTGCCTGAGATGTGTTTGCATTAGTAATAAGATCTTCTTCAGAACCAAAAAGTTTTGATTTATCGCAGTAGCAATCTTAGACTTACAGACAGAGGTTCCCTGTTTCAACTTTGCCTTTTGATATCTTTGCAATACCTTGCTCAACGGAATTAATACATTTCCTTCATTATTTAGTTATAGGAGTATCAAAAGAGTAAGGAAGCTTGATCATAGTTTTTTGAGAAATGTCACCTGGCAAACAGAGAGAGAGAGAACCAAACTTGCGAAAACAATAAGACAGATCAAATTCAGCACCTCACAGTCAGAAACAAACGTTTAACCAGCTTAGCTAGCTAGCTAACTATAGAAAACCTTGAAAACTAGCATCCAGTTCAAAGAATAATAAAGATTGCATTGCTCTGGAAGATGCTATATTGCATGTAAGTGACAAACCTATCAGTTGAAAGTTGTAAAAGTGTGAGAACTTACGGCTTATGGAGAGAGAACGTGGTTTATTCGTGAAAAAAAAAAAAAAAAGAAATTATAGAAAGCTTTTTAAAATAATGACAAAAAATAAAAAAAAAATAAAAAAATAAAACATATAGAAAGGAAAATGGCTTGAGATTCAGTGACAAATATTTATATTTATACGGCTATACCAAAAGTGAGGTTTCTTGTAGCGACTACGTAGCCCACCTCATAGAGGAGTTGAGTATTGTCTAAACAATCTATTGGCCGTTTTTGGAGTTAGACAACACAGTGATCTTTCATTTTGTTGAGGAGCTCTATAAGGAGTCACAGTATTGCAGTTAAGATCAGCGTCTTGACTACTGGTAGACGGCCAGTATTGTGTACGACTACTAAAGCGGGCAGTGCCCAAAGCAAAATATCAGTGATCGGCGAGGTCTACTCAACTCCTCTTCTTTCTTCTTCGTCTTACTCTGATATTCAAGATTAACGGGTTGGGCTGGAACTTGGAAGTGAGTGGAAGGCAGAGGAGGCTTGGTATTTATAGATAAATTGTTGATTAAAAAGCTTGCTTTTTTTTTTTTTTAAATTTATTTATTTATGTGGAGGCCACGGGGATGTTAATTTGTCCCGTCCATCTCCAAAATTGTGGTGCATCGCCCCTAAAAGGGTGGTTTTTCCTTGAAAATTCGAGGATGCAGATGGGCTCGGAGCAAATGCCTAAAAATCGAATCGGAAACGGGAAATAATAACCCCACCCCGAATCCATCCCGATATATATATATATATATATATATTTATTTATTTATTATATTTTTTTATAAAATTTTATTTATGTAAAATCATTTTTTTTTATTTATTTATTTTTCTAAATATGTATTTTATTATAATTATAAATTTGTTCTTTGATGTATTTTATTATATTTTTATTGCATTGTAGTCATTTTTTTATATTTTAATAATAAAATAATTTTTTTATATAATTTTTTTAAAAAAATATCAATTAAAAAACAAAATGGGAAAAATCGTCCCGTTCCATCCCCACTCCACAAAATCCCCGATCCCATTCTATACCTAAAAAAACGGAAAAAATCATAGGGAGGGGATGTAAAATTCCCTAAAAAAATGAGAATGAAATTTTAAAAACCGCCCCATCCCGCCGCCTCGTTGACATCCCTACACAGGGGTTTAGGTGTGGTCTCACTCTCTCTGTCTCTCTCTCAATCTGTTTATAAAGTAGAGGCTTATTTACCCCGGTTTTGTTTACTTAATTTTCTGTTTGAGACTCTTTTTATTTGCCAAACATGTGCTAAACGTTTTCTATTTTTCCGAAGGCACCAAATAAAGCTATATGAAACATATAAGCATCAAACATCTTCTCGCCGATTCCATTCCCACCACAAAAGATAAAAAAAAAAAAATAAAAAAAATAAAAATAAAATTAGTCTTCCCTTAACAAGCGCTAGGCGATGATTTGATGAAAATGTATAACCGAGATTTCCCGGGAAAGTTAAAACAGTCCCTGAAAGGTTTGTCTTCCTCTGTAGTCTTCTTCTCAAATTTTTTTTTTTTTTTCATTGCCAACACCTTTATTAATCTCCCTCTATCCTTCTTCTCACACTGATTCTCCATGGATGACCCCACGGTATCACCATTAAGCAATCACCCAACTCTAAGAACCCCATCTTCTTCTTCGTCGGTTTTGTTGTCTTCCTGTTCGTCTTCTTCGCTGCTAAATCTCCCTCCAAACATGTCAAGGAGCTCACTCGACCTCGAAACCCTAACTCCATCTCGCCACATCAACTGTATGATCAACTCCAACCATTACCAATCGCCTTCCACAACCACCTACTCCGACCGCTTCATACCCAGCAGATCTGGATCCACCTTCGCACTCTTCAACATCTCTACTCCGACCAATTCTCACGGCGATGGTGGTCGGGAAGACCATTCGAGTGCCTACGCCACTCTTCTCCGTTCTGCGCTTTTCGGGCCCGATGCTGGAGTCGTTTCTCGGTGACGCCAGAGAAGCGGAGCTTGCCAATGAGCCCCCCCAGCCGGAATATTTTCCGTTACAAGACCGAGACTCGGCGGTCCATGCACTCACTTTCTCCTTTTGGGTTTGATGATAATGTTCCAGGGGTTAATCTTATCTCCCTCAAGGCTCCAAGAAAAGTTCCCAGGTCACCCTATAAGGGAAAGTTTTATATGATTCTAAGTTCTGGGTTTTGTTTGTTTATTTGAATTTTCTTTGTTTACTGATTTGTGTTTTTGGGGATTAATGGTGAATTTATTTATTTAATTTTTCTTTTTATCTTTTTTGTTGGAATATATAGGTTTTGGATGCAGCTGCATTGCAAGACAATTTCTATTTGAATCTTGTTGATTGATCTTCACATAATGTGTTGGCTGTTGGTTTGGGCAATTGTGTTTATTTATGGAACGCTTGTAGTAGCAAGGTTAGTTTGTTCTAAGCTTGGTTTTTTCGTTTAGATTTTTCTTTAAAATTGTAGTTTTTTCTTTTCTTATTTGATGCAAAACTGTCAATTTCAAAATTGCAGGTAACTAAGTTATGTGACTTGGGAATTGATGACAGTGTTTGTTCAGTGGGTTGGGCTCAGCGTGGAACACATCTGGCTGTTGGAACCAGCAATGGAAAAGTTCAGGTTAGAGATAATTAGTCAATCAATTTATTGTTTGAGGGGGTTTATTTCATTTGGTCAATGAAAGTGTGAAAACTAAGATGGAAAGAACCTATCCACAAATTCAGTAAATTATCCATAATCATTTACGAACCTGAAAACCCCTGTAAATTGTATATCACTTTATAGTTTTCAGTTTAAGTTTAAAATAATCAAAAGCATGTGAAGAATTATTTTAGATTTTACCAGAGAGAGCCACAGTCAGTGTAATGAAAGTCGATGCGTCTGTCATCCTCGTAGCCACCATTAGAACCAATGTATACTAATATTCTTGCTAGGCTGCTTTAAGCTCTTTTAAGCCTGTTTAATTTGAAAATATTAGAAACAAAGCATATCAGTGGGTCACATCAACACTTTTTAACAATTAGACTAAAGTATCACGGTAGCTCCATGTACAGTTTCTTTCATTTTGCTTTTTTTGGGAGTATGGGGATTACAACTGGAGATGTGTGAGAAACACTTTCAAGTATTCGTAGCCAAGTAGCCATGAATTTGGGAGTCTTGTATTGGTTAAATATGCAAGACATGTTCATATTGGTACCCGTATCTGAAGAAAACCCATTTAGATGCAATTGGCTTAGTCAGTTACAGTTAAGATAATGTTGAAAAGTTGAGACCTAGAATGCAATTTGTTCTTTATTTGATTTGTGTAAACAGGGAGGATGAGTGATTAAAAGTGGAGATGAACAATCTTGTATCTGTCACCATAATCGAAGCTTGCTTGTATTCCAGTTTTGATCTCTGTAATTCTGCCACCACTCCATTGGCTGTGTATGTCCTCAGCTATAGCCTTTTTTCTTTGTAAAGCCTCTTCTTTCTTTTTTCTTTTTTTCTAAACAGAGAAAATGGCTTCGAAAGAAGAAGAATGGATTTTTGAGATTTCTTACTGCAGCAGAAGATCAACAACATAAAGCGAATGTGACATTTTGGTCCATTGATTCTAGCCCTTAAGAGTTCGTAAACAATGGATTCTTTATCATCTTTTTCTCCTTTCCTATAAGCCTGCCCAAAAAAAAAAAAGTCATATCAAACATATAAAGATGGTAATGGAGTATTTGCCTAGCTGTGCACAGGAGTTTTACATGCAACGATTGATTTTTTTATTTATTTTTTCTTTTTTCTTTTTTAGTGAATGATGCAAAACAATTGGTTAGACATTGAGAGGAGCAGGAACATAATATTCACATGCTACAAAACCAAAGTACATAGTACACACATCCCTTTCTAAAATCTCCTTTTTTAAGTACAATAAATAAATAAATAACTTGGACGATTTCCTTTCACTTTTAGAGAGCTTCAAGCCGTATGAAGATGGGATGGCGTAGTGGCCCTAGACGAAGCCATAGCCCAGTTAACCGTCGAAAGCAGAGCAGCATTGGACAAGATGGGGTAAAGACAGTAAATTATCCATACCATATTTGACTTGTTAAAAAATATTTCTATGGTGAAAAAGACAAGGGAAGGATGCATAGAATGAAGATATTGATGTTCATGCTTTTTATATGCCTTTATTTTATCATATTAGTCTAATTTTAGAGTGGTTCAAATTTTTTTTTATTGATAATGTTCGGATCATTTAAAAGAATATATAAACAATAACATCATGCTTTTGTTATGTATTTAATATTATATGATAGTTGTTTTTATTATTTTATTTTATTTTTGTTCTAAAGCATTGGGATATTGTCTTATTATTTTTGTAGCTAAAGGATGCTTGCTCTGTAAATGACTATGTATTGTTTCACTACATTTCTAATTTGTAAGCAAATAACTTGGTTCTGTCTTCTACATCAAAGATTATTTTTTAATAGAGGTACTATCTACAAGTCTTCCCTCCCTCAATTTCTCGGTTTCTTCAAAGGGCCGAGACTGACGAATCAAGGAAATTTCCGGTATGGCCGAGGAGGCTTCTCTGTTTTTTTTATTTTTTATTTTTTTGAAAGACTTTCATGGAAAAGTTTAGCTTTTGTATCATGGTTTTCTTTTTCTTTCACGATTTAGTCTCACCGTACAAATATCAAACATTTTTTTTTTTTGGGGGTTTATTTTACGTTTTCCCAATTCTGTTGGGACTTAGGGTTTGTTTTAATTTCAGGGAAAAATTGGGGTGGAAAGGAAAAAAGGAAAATCGGAGTCCAGGTCTTTCACTGTTGAAAGCCTCTGTGTTTGACTTGGGACCCAGAAGAGGTAAATTTTTACTGTATCCCTGTTCATTCTATTTGCAAAACTTTTTTGTTTTTTTTTTTCTTTTCATTTTTTACATTTCTGGTCTCATAAGTGTTTTCTTTTTTTCACTTTACAATTGAATGTGAATAAATTTGATATGTGATAAGGTATCTATTCAAAACAGGAGAATCGAAATTTTTGCAAAATTATAAAAAATGCACTCCATATGTTTGATTGTGTGTCTCTTGAAAATTTCTTTAAAACGAAGATATCTCTTGACTAGAAATAATTTTTTGTGTTTTATTTGTGCTAATCTCAATGTTTTTTCTGGAATGTTTTTTCTGTCTTAGAAATGAAAGTGAGACAGATTAGCAAATCTGTTGGCTAGATGAGCAAAAGAATGAAGACCCAGTGCAAGACGCCCCATCTACTATAAAAGGTATATGTTCAGTATTACTGATTCTTAGTTAATAGAGATTGAATGGGAGTGTGTTATTATCATAGTTTTAATAGAGATTGAATGGGAGTGTGTTAGTATCATAGTTTGTAGCATTGATAGTGTGTTAACAATAAATTATTAGTGAATTGTGGAGCGCTAACGGTATTAATTATAACTGCAATTTCTATTACATATTATCTTAATTTGATGGATTGGTTATGGTCTGGTTATTACTTTTAATAAATATTTGAAATGTCTTTCTCGTAACGTCTGTAAATCAGGAACTCATTTACATGATTGTTGAAATAAAAAGCCAAATCAGAGCTAAGTGACACACACAAAGAAGAAGGCTGACTTCGCCAAAAAGCATATAGCCGCGAATATTAACATGTAGGTAATTAATACTTTCTCCTGTTAATTTTATAATGAGTATTTCTAATACTTAGTTTATGGTAGTTGTAGTTGATTGCCTTGTATTATATATTGCAGATATAATTAGAGTTTATAGAAATTTGGTTTTGTGAAATAAGAGGTTTCAGATACTAAGATCACAATTTTACGTGTGATGATATATGTTTTCAGAGTCTTGACATAAAATGCTTAGCCTATTTTGAATGTTATTCAAAAATTGGGCTTGGAGCACCATGAAGAGGTTATTTATTTGAGAGATGAAGGGGGGAAAGGAAAATCTGTATCAAATATATTAGTTCAACTCTTAAATTATTTCAAATTTGTCAAGATTATGGAAAAAAAAAAAAAAATTGAAAAAAGGGTGGGGTTTAGTATTTTACTTTAATGGTCCATGTCTTCTGCTTATTTGCTATACCCACGAGAACACAGGATGAGAAGTTATCTGGGGGATTCTCCACTATACTTGCTTAGTAGTTAATTATCATGCCCAAAACAAATGAGCAGAGCTTAGCTGTTAGTATTGAAATTCTTGAAATTTAAATGAGTAGGCGAATGGAATATATACCATATAAACATGTGAACATCAATATTGCATCTACTCAGCACAGGCACGTATAGACGTACATTGACTCTCTCAAATTTTTTAATTGCGCAATGCATGGTGATTGAAACTTTCAAACATTGATGATGATGATGGCTGATTGCTGATTGTTTTGAAGAATCTAAGCACCTCTCAAATTAGTAGTAGTAATAGTAGTAGTACTAGTGGTATATCGTCTTCTACAGTCTTTGTATATATCGTATATAGTTTTGTGATTCTGTCTTGTGATTCTGTCGTGTAAAGATGAACTAGTAATAATGATAAGAATGGATGATTCTTGTGGTTTGGGAGAGACAAGAGACAGCTCAGGGATTACTCGGGGCTTTCTTCTCCTCCTGTGGGTTTGGGTGTGTTGGTGTTTTCTGCTTTCTCTTTCTCCCTTTGCATTCCCTTTCTTTCTTCTCTCTTCAATTTTGTTTCCTTTTTTCCTTCTCTACTTTTTTTCCTATCTAATTTTTCTCTCTAGTTTTCACTTTTCTTCACCTTTTTCCTTTCTCATTTCTCTCTCTATTTCTTTCTATACTATCTCTATTTAATTCTCACCCTTTCTAAATTCTCTCTTCATTGTATTTCTCTACTATCTTTTTTATTTCTCTCTTTAATTACTTTCCCACCTTCACTTTTCTCAATTACTTTTTTCTCTCCAGTTTTATTTACAGTCTCTGTTTTATCCTTTTTCGCATTTTATCTTTATTCTTTCTCTTATTACTCTCTTCCTCTTCTTCTCTGTCTTTATAATTTCTCTTCTAATTTCTCTCAACTTTATCTACTTTCTTTTTTCGCTTTTGGATTGCCATTATTGCGTTTTAGGCTAAATTGTTTATTTCATGGTTAGTCATGCCAAGTTTTCTAGAACTTCATTTGCCCTGGAAATGCAAAAACTAATAAATAAACATCCACTGTTAAATTAACGACTGTTAATTTATAATAAAATCAATATAAAAATTAAAAGTTTTATTTTTCGACGTGAACATTCAAAAACTTAAAATATAAATGACAAATAAAAAAGACTACTTTCTTTTTATAAGAATCAACTAAAATTTAAAACATTTTAAAAAAATAAAACATGCTAACAAAAACACTAACATATATAAAAGTTCAGAAGATTGAAAGCTTATAAAATAAAAAATACTACTTTTATTTTATTCTTTACAACTAACAAAAATAATATATATATATATATATATATGTATATATATATGTATATAGATTACCAAAATAATAATAACAATAATAATAATAAATAAAAATACTAAAATCTTTTAATCAAATCATTGAAATAGTAAACAAACTGATAACTGCTCAGAGTGAACATCCTAACAAGCTCATGTAAAACTATGTTAAAAAAAATTTTCTTGATTATGATAAAAATAGAGAATATATGTTTTTATTAATACTGCTCATTTAATTAGTATATCTATTGTAAAAAAAATCTCAAAGTACATATAATAACTATCAATAATAATATTTTCAAAATAAAATACTATGTATAATAATAATAATAATTAATAATACCAGTTCATCAATAATAATAACAATAACAAATCAACCAATAAACCATACTTGTACTGCTCATTGGTAGCTAGTGTTAAAAAATCTTAAAGTACGTAAAAGAACTATCAATAAACTTTTTATCAAAACAATAAAATATATATATATATATATATATATATCAATAATCTAGAGTTATACATGAATATAAAATGTAAATTTTTTTTTTTTTTTATTTACGTTATTAGCCTTTTACATTTAGGGTTATATGAAAAGATAACACTACTAGTTTTAGAATTTATTTTCTTATATAATAGTATAAAATAGCTAAGTTTAAACATTTTGGATTTTTATCCTAGCAGTCAAGAAAATAGCTAAAAAACACAGTATTGATGTGGTAAGGAAAACGAAATTTATGAAAACTTGGCATTATAACTACATATGGAATAAAGGATTTTTCTTGTGATAATGATACCAAATGGGAAACAGAAGCTGTGGAGCTTGATAGAGAAGTTATAGAGGAAGTGTAGAGCAAGTGTGAAAAGAGAAAGTGACATGTAGAAAGTTTAGAGATAAAGTGAGGGAAGAGATGGTGGAGAGAGACAGTAGTGAAACGGTAGAAAGAAAAGTAGTGATGAGAAAATGTATGGGAAGAGTTTTTGTAAAGAGAAAATAATTAGAGAAAATGGAGAGGGTCTTGAAAATATAGGAAAGGGTCTTGAAATAGGGAAACAAGAGGAAAAAAATAGAGAGGGAATGAAGTAGAAAAATGGAGAGGGAGGGGGAATCTGGAAAGAGAAAGTGGTGGAAGAAGTGGAGAAAGGAATGTTAGGGGAGAAAGTGGAAAGAGAAAGGAAAGAGAATGAGAGGAAGACCATAGAAAAGGAGAAAACAGAGGGGGGTATTTTCTTTTTTTTCTTAGTATCATGTAACTGTCTTTTTTCATATGAATGTACTTATTGTAGAAGTTGATTACAAATTACACACATAGTGAACAACTTATAAGCAAGTTAATGGAAGGAAAACATGAAAACAAAGGCTAGGCACTTTTACTTTTTTCAAAGGAACCAAATAAGCTATAGGAAACATATACACCGAATGACAAAAGCACTAGTACTGCTGCACCTATGTTTATTAGAGTCTTCCTCTCTTCATCCTTTTTTTTATGGATGTTCCTAATAATTCCTTAATTTGCTTCTCTTTTGTTGTTGTACCTACTAACTTCCTTTTCTTTTCCTTTTCCATCTCTATAACCTTATTTGGCACTGCAGTAATATCAGCTGTTGATGACTCTTTACCTTTCTTCATTCTTTCCTTTTCCTGCAAATATATATTTTGATCTTTTGCCTTTTCATCTGTTTTCTTTGATGGAGGTTCAATGATACCCCTTTTTTGTTGACCCTTCCTTTTGCTGATCATCAACAACATTTTTCAAAGGATGATCAATGATCTTCTGGTCATTTCTTTGTTTACCATAATTCTCTGCATCCAAAACACCTTTTGGAGGAATACCTTCTTGATCTCTCTAACAACGATTTATCAGAAGGTATACCGATGGAACTAACAGATCTCACTAAAGTTGGTACTTTGAATTTGTCAATGAATCATTTGACAGGTCAAACCCCATCAAGCATTGGGGATTTTGAGTGGATTGAAACTCTTGATATCTCCATGAACCAAATCTCTGGTCCAATCCCACTTTCAATGACTTCTCAATCTCTCATACAATAACTTGTCTGGAAAAATCCCAACCACCAATCAGTTTCTGACCCTTGATGACCCATCAATCTACCAAGGAAATGTTGGTATCTGTGGAAGATCTTTGTCAATTGAATGTCCTGAAAGTGGCCAAAGCAAACTAGGAGGTGATGAAGAAGACAGAGATGGAGATGGTGGAGATAAATTTTCCTTCCATAGGGGATCATAACATCTTAAAATGGTAACCGACTTTTATTTGATAATTCTACTTCCAAAACCACCTCTCATTTTATCAGACGATTCTAATTCAATTTAATTCAGCAAATAATTAATAATTTAAAAAAATATTTGACCTTTAGTTGTTTCTGTAAAGTGAAAAGAAAAGATGGAAAATACAAGCTTGATTGAACTTACAAGTTGCTTTATATCTCTCCATCAAAGCTTTCCTAAATTCCTTCGTACACTCTATAGGATAGAACAATTATTACAACAACATAATTTGAAAAAGGAAAAAAAGTAAAATAAGGCAGCTTGGCATAGAAATTATCATTCATGTAAAAAGTAAATTGACTACTCTGTTTCCAACTTTTTCAGCAAAGCCAAAGTAGGCATGTCTCCAAGATTTCTTAATGATCAAGCTACCTAAAACACCCCAAAACCCCACAACAAAGCCTAATGACATGCTGACGAAGAAGCCTATCGTCTCATAAGCATCACTTTCTTTCTCTTCTTTCTCTCCTCTTGCTGCATGTTGGCTGCTGTCTGGACAATCACTTTGCAAAGGCTTTCCACAGAGGCCGATATTACCTTGATAGATTGATAGATCATCGAGTGTCTGAAACTGATTGGCAGTTGGGATTTTTCCAGACAGGCCATTGAATGAGAAGTTCAAATGACTCAGAAATGTTAAAAAGACCATGCTAACTGGAATTTCACCAAAAAAGTTTTTACCAGAGAGGTCAAAAGTTTTTGACATTGTCAAGTACCTTATGGTTGTTGGAATCTTCTTCTTCAAATGACTAGTCGATAAATTCAAAGTTTGCAGTTTTTGGAGTTTTGTTAGCTCCACAGGAATCTCCCATGATAACTTATTATTGGATAGATCAACGCTATTGATAAAGGATAGAATGGAATACTTGTATTTTGGCTTTCTTCCCTTCGTCACTACCCTGAAACTTTCCCTATTAAGTGCCCTTTCAAAAAGTAAATGTAGATCATAATTAGAGAAACTTAGATCACCTATGCAATGTGGTATATGGCCTGGCAAATTATTCTGTGAAAGGTCCAACACATGAAGTTGGGAAAGGTTACAAAATTTTGTATGGATATCTTCAATAATTAAGTTCGAAAGGGTCATGCATTCTCCTATCCAAGTTGGAAGTTTCCTAGAAAATTTGTCATCACCAAGATCAAGACTAAAAAGGAAGGAATAAGTTTTCAAGGATGAAGGAATTTATCCAAAAAGATTGTTGTTAGAGATAATCAAAAGATATAGAGTTGTTTGATGACCAATCGAACTTGGGATTGTTCCAGAAAGACTGTTGTTTGACATGTCCAAAAGTCAAATGATGAAATATTTTTCCACATATTAGGAACATGACCCGCAAGATGATTATTTAGAGATCCTTAAAAATTCCAACCGAGTTAGATTACCTATGGACAATGGTATGCTTCCATTCAGTGAGTTCAAAGATATGTCCAAGACAATAAAAATGGCACTGCTTTGCCAATGTTGGGAGGAATTGGCCCAGAAAGATGATTTTCATTAGATGGCAAAGAAGAAATATTTGTTGAGAAAAGTGGGAGGTGACCATTGAAGTGGTTTAAGCTCAAATCAGTTGTTGAATCATCATTAAACCCTGCCACTGATGTTATTAAGAGCAAAAGCTAGTTCATGCAGCTGCAAACCCAATTGGAAAAACCAATTTGGTATGGCGTCAGCAATCCCATCATTGTTGAGTACCAATGTGTTAAGCGCATTTTGATTTTGAAGCCATATTGGAAACTTAGGACCCAATTGGCATGATATGATGGTGAGGTGTTTTGAGTTTAAAAGGAGGTATCCAATCAAAGCTCGCATTGAAAAGCAGAGTAATGTTTGAGGATTGCTTATCAATTGATAACTCTTTCAAGCTCAAAAGATTCATCAGATGAGCTTTTGTTATGACACCTTCCCATAAGTTTTCTGAGATGTCTAACACACTCAGCTTTGAGAGGCATCCTAGGCTTTTGGTAATGACACATTTGATTATTTAATAGGTAAAGTTCTTCCAATGATGTAAAGTTTCCTATGGATTCTGGGATTGAACCTTGAAATAAATTATTCTGAAGCCGAAGAACTTTTAGGCTCTTAATATATCCTTAAGAATTGGGTAGATCTCCCACAAGTCCATTGGAGCTCAAGTATAGTTTCTCTAAGCTGTTGTGGAGCATCTACACAATCTGTTGACAAAATGTGTTACATGAACGGAAACTTGGTTGTGAGAGAAGTCGAGCGTTTCAGAGAAGTCAAATAAGCAATTGCATCTGGATTCAGTGTTCGGTGGATATAATAGTTGTGGTTTAGGAAAAACCAATCAAGTAGTGTGCAGTTGATATAATTGTTTGAGAGGTGAAGCACTGAAAGAGATTTGAAGTTAACAAACAGATGAGTGAGATCCTTTTGTTAAGTCCACAATACGGCAAGTGCAATTCCAAGAGTGATGGAAGCTTACTAACAGTTTGAAGCTAGTATGATGCAGCCTAGCCCAAATTCCAGCCTCCTAAGTTAAGATACTTGAAAGATAAAAGACCAGAAAGCCATTGCAGGATACTTCTGTATTTGTTAATGAAGATGTAATTACAAACTATATTTAGATCCATATAAGTCAATCTTGAGACATTTGCAAAACTTTGTGGAACAGCTCCTAAAGTAAAAATATCCAAAAAGATTGAGATACCTTAGTTTCCGTAATGATCCAATGAAAGAAGGAATTGGGTGACCATAACCAAAATAATTCATGCTCAAGTCCCAAGTACTTTAAATATTTCAAAACAAGCAAAGGGGTTGATCTTACAGTTCCATGGGAAGTCTTTCACATAGAAAGTAGATGAGGATGGGTTGTGAAGATTGAGCTTCATCACATGTCTGGTTAGCAGTATACTCCTTCCCATTCGTAGAAATCAAGGCCCACCCAAAATGAGAGTCTTCCTGAAGGATCTGTTAGGCAGTCTGTGAAGTGGAGAAGAATTTTCCACTCCTCATCTATGCAATCCATACCACGATCACCATCGCCGAAACAGCGTCCATTAAAGGATGCAATTATTATTCCACAAAGACTTAGAAGCCAGAGAAGTTGAATATTGGAAGGAGAACTAGTTGTTTGACCCACCATGCTTGTAATGGTAGCCAACCTGCAAATCAGATATATATCTTATGTTCGGTGCAATGTTTAAAACCGTTTTATAATAATATCAATTAAATTTATGATGCTCTGTTTTGTATATTTCATGTTTCTGTTTTTGTTCTCCACTGTTTTGTTGTTGATTTGTTTTACATGAAACTTAGTGATCATCTGAGTGAGTTGCAGTCAATAATACGTAATACTATTTAATTCTTTTGGAGGAACATAAATGATTAATTAATTTGAAGCCTGCAACAGTGGAGATTTAACTAAATTAGGATAATTATGTGCCATGTGTTTATTCTTTAATTCTATCGACAAATGTTCTCTAAATCTAAAATGTAGCTAATAACCTAGGTGAGATGTTGCAAATTTACAAAATAAATACTATGTGGACTAATAAAGTGGTGAAACATGATTACTAATTGAATCGTTCAATTAGCATTTGTTATTTACATTTGATATATAGCGAGCTAATAACCTAGGTGAGATCTTTCAATATAAATCCTATATGTGGACTAATAAACTGGTGAAACTTAGTTAATTAATAATTGAATTGTCCTATTACTATTTAATATTGGATTTTATACACTTACTGAATTAAACTTTTTTTTTTTTTGGTGTTAATATATGGCCAGATAATTTCTTATGCCAATAATATTTATGATTTGTTTTGTCGTTAATTTTATAGGCAATAATTTGTTTATGTATTTTAAAAAAAAAATGGTCGGAGCTTATTCCAATATTGTACAAATCTATGATCAACAACAAAATATATTTACTTGCTAAATTACCAATATATTTTGGGACATAATATCAAAATATAGTTTACTGGGAATACTTTTATTAATATTGTTAAATAAATAAAAAAGAAAGAGGAAATCAAAGATTTAATAGTATAACACAGAATTATTTCACTATGAAAATAACAAAAAACGAGACAAAGAGAAACGATTTTGAAACATGCAATCTGATGGGCTTGCTTTCAAAACATCCAAGGGTGTATCTTTGCGACAAACATTCTTCAAAACATTGACAAGCAGATGCTCTTCACTCTTTCAGCAAAGCGGAAATACGCAATTCTCCAAGCCTCTTGATGATCAAAGTTCCACAAACTCCCCAAAATCCCACAAAAAACCCAATCACAATGTTGATAATTAAGCCCAGTTTCTCAAATTTATCTCCACCATCTCCATCTCCATCTCCGTCTTCTTCATCACCTCCTGGTTTGCTTTGGCCACTGTGATTAGGACATTCAGTTAACAAAGGTCTTCCAAAGAGACCGACATTTCCTTCGTAGATTGATGGATCATCAAAGGTCAGAAACTGATTGGTGGTTGGGATTTTTCCGGACAAGTTATTGTACGAGAGATTGAGATGGTTCAGAAATGTTAAAGAAGTCATTGAAAGTGGGATTGGACCAGAAATATGGTTCATGAAGATATCAAGAGTTTCAATCCACTCTAAATTCCCAACGCTAGATGGGATTTGTCCTGTCAAATGATTCATGGACAAATTTAAAGTACCAAGTTTTATGAGTTTTGTTAGTTCCATTGGTATACCTCCCGATAAGTTATTGTTTGATAGGTCAATGCTATTAAAGAGGTATAAGGTGGAATCATATAACAGAGCTCTTCCTTTCGCCACCACCTTCAATTTTCCTTGGTATGTGATTTCGTCTATGCCTTCAGATTTCAAGCCACTGAGATTGCCAATGTAATGTGGAATGTGACCGGTGAGATGATTGTGAGACAGGTCCATTATGTGAAGTTTGTAAAGCCCACAAAACTGATGAGGAATGTTCCCACTGAAGGAGTTGGACCGCGAACTCAAGATCAACAAGTTGTGCATACTTTCTCCTATCCAAGCTGGAAGCTTACCTGTAAATCTGTTATCTCCAAGATCCAAATTAACCATGTTAGCGCAGTTTTGCAAAGATGAAGGAAGTTCACCTGAAAGTTTGTTGTTTGAGAGAACCAATAATTCAAGTGAACTTAGAGAACCCATTGTTGTTGGGATTGTTCCTGAAAGACTGTTATTTGACATGTCCACTATATACAAGAATTGTTTATCTTCCCACAAATGAGGAATCTGACCTGATAGTTTATTGTTGGAAATAATTAAGGTTGTCAATCCCGTTAGATTTCCAATGGACAAGGGAATGCTTCCACTCAAAATGTTTTCAGAGATATCTAAATCTGATAGCAAAGGCATTGCTTCACCAATGTTAGGGGGAATTGGCCTAGAAAACAGATTGTCCCTTAGAGAAAAGATGGTAATGTTTGATGACCAAATTGGAAGAGGACCCTGAAATCTATTTGTACTCAGGTCGACAATGCTTTCCTTGTTGAATCTGAATGAGTTTGGCACCCTGCTGCTTAGTTGATTATAAGCCATTTCCAGTCTGCCGAGCCGCAAATCCAAATTCAAAAACCAGTTTGGTATGGTGTCTGAAATCATAGCATTGTTGAGTATTACAAAGGTCAGCTCACTTTGATTTTTAAGCCAGGTAGGAAATTTGGGACCCAATTGGCATGATCTTATGAGGAGGTACGTGAGTTTAAAAGGAGGTATCCAATCAAAGTTAATTTTGAAGACCAAAGAAATATTTGGGGATACTTTATCCATTGTTAGCTCTGTCAAGCTTGAAAGATTAGCGAGATGAGTTTCGGTTATGACACCTTCCCATATGTTCTCTGAGATGTCTAGCACAGTCAGCTTTGAGAGCTGTCCAAGACTCTTTGGGATACCACTCAGTATATTACTGGATAGTGAAATTTCTTCCAAAGACGTCAAGTTTCCAATTGAGTTTGGGAGTGAGCCTTGACATAGGTTATCTAACATTTGAAGGTACGTTAAACTCTCTAAATATCCTAAAGAGTTAGATAGATTTCCTGTCAGCTCATTGTACCCCAAATTCAAAGTCTTTAAGCTGCTTCTGGAGCATCACGATAAGCTATCCAAAACATTAGTTATTTCACCTGTAATTCTATTTTGTGAAAGCTCCAGACTCCGCAAATTGCATAATTTACCCAAGTTTTTTGACAACTGACCCTCAATGGTATTCAATGACAGGTCAAGCTTTTGAAGTGACCCTAAATAAGCAATTTTATCTGGAAGTGGCCCATATAAGTTGTTGGAGTTAAGGTCAAGATGAACCAGGCTTTTGAGATTGAACAACCAGTTTGGTATTGTGGAGTTGAATCCATTGTTTGAGAGATCAAGCACCATAAGAGAGGTGAAATTAAGAGAAGGAAGGGTTAAAGGAAGGTTGGAAAGTTGACAAAAGGGTAAGTGCAATTCCAGGAGTGTTGGAAGTCTGTTAACGGTTTGTAGCCAATCTGTTGCAGACATGGACAAGTCCCAACCTCTTAAATGAAGGTATTTTAAAGAAGACAGACCAGAAAGCCAGTACAGGCTACTTTTGGTTAACTCAAATTGGTCAACTTTATTGAGATCAAGATATACCAATCTTGATAGGTTCCCAAGACTTGGTGGAATAGTTCCACCAAAAGATGCACCAGAAAGATTGAGATATCTCAAGCTTTGTAATGATCCAATGAAAGAGGGAATTTGGGAACCTCCAAAATCAATCTTGCTCAAGTCTAAGTAATTTAGATCTTTCAGAACAATCAAGGATGGATCAATCTTACCGCTCAAAGTTTGTGCTGTTCCATCACCATCCAAACTGTTTGAGGAGGGGCTGCGAAGATTGAGCTCGACCACGTGTCCGGTTCTGTTGTTGCAGCTTACTCCTTCCCATCTACAACAATCATCTCCCACCCATGATGAAAGCCTACCAGAGGGATCTGCTAGGCCTCGCTTGAACTTGTCAAGCGCTTTCCTCTCAACATCTCGGCATGCTACCTCAAGCTCACCAATGGAAAAACTGAGCTTTGTTAGAAATAGAATTCCGCACAGAAATATAAAGAAACACTTTCCATTAATGAAAGTGCTGCTATGTTTCATGGTTGCCAAACAAGGATACAATTTTTTTTTTTTTTTTCTGTTTTTGTTTTTTTTTTTTTTTTTTTTTGGGGGGGGCTGTGATGCAAAATGGATAATATAGGAAATTGTAACTGATGCTGATATATTGTTATAAAAAATTGATCATGATCTGGTTTTATAGCCGTTTGGAAATCAGTTTGACCTGACTTGACTCGGGGTTTAATGGGCTTATAGTTACAGTATTTCAAGGAGATTGCTATGAATTGGGTTGGTATTGTAATGGTTTTATTCCCTTTTATCGCAGTAAGAAAATTTTTCCCATCTTGAATACGGCAAGTTGAGAACATTGTAGAAAATTATGTCATATAATTAGGAAGACTTAGCATGAACATTGTCTCAAAGTCGTAAAAGGATATAATGGTTTGCTGATCTTCTCGTTCTGGTCTCCTTTGTTGGAAAATTGCAATTTGGTGTTCCAAATTCTATGCAGATTTTTCATTTCATACCCTACGTACATAATTTGTTTATTTACTAATCTAATTTTCCAACCCAAATATGTCTGAAAATATTCGTTTTCAATTTTTTTTTTTTTTTTTTTACTCAAATCCTTGGACCCAGGTTCTACTTTAATTAAGGTGCTATTCTAAAATGGTACTGCTTCTTTTTTTTTTTTACGAAATTATTTATTTCTATATTTCTTTCTTTTTTTCTTCAAAAATAAAATGAATTGATTTTTGATTATTAACAGTATTATTCATCCTCAACCTTCAATATTTGATATTAATATTTCTAAGTGTAGGAACAAATGAGGAAGTGCTGGGACACTTTCTAAGTGCGCATGGGATTGGCATTTCTATATTGCGCTCATAATGGTGGTTTCATTCTCTTTGTTGATCATCAATGCTTAGAAGGGATAGCAGAGTATTGCTTAAGGATTTTTCCAAAGAAAAGATGGACAAAACAGCAAAAAATGCATTGATTTATAATTATTGGTTGTACAGAAGTATATGTTGAGAGAGATTGCATACTTTGTACATTCCACTCTATCCTATTTGCTTGTTACTTTAAGCATGTCAAATTAATTGTTTTATATATAATATTGAAAGCATATTATGTGTGTGTATATATATATATCTATAGGAATTCTATCGTGCAGAAGTTGCATTTTTTTATCCTGCGGGCTATCTAAAAAATGACGGTTTCTTGAGAAACCGTATTGATGATGGTTTCTTTAAAAACCTTGCTTTTGGAAATGTCCGTACTATAACAAAATGCAGACATCCATATCATAGAAGGCCTATATATATCTATACAGATTTTGAAGAAGATCACTATCTATGCGGTTGAGATGGTGGATATTTTCTGTCCTTTTTTTTTTTTTTTTTTTTGGGTCCTTCTGTTCCCTTATATAATTTAAAAATTTTCCCACTTGAATTCAGAGAAAATGTAAAACAATGTGAAAAATAATGTCATACATATTCATAGTATAAAGAAAAGGAAAATTTTCAATGATTGTTGAGTATGGACAGAAGAGACGTAACAATATTGTCTCCCTTATGGTCATTTGTTGGAATTCCAATTTGTGGTTCCAAATTCTACGTAGACCTGCAATTTCATTCCCGCTCTACATTTTTTATGTCTCAATTTCACTACATTTTTTTAAGGCTCATAAATGATGTTCAGTGGGTTAATGAATGGAATAAACATGTTCCTTAGAATTTTCCAAATGACTATGAATGTGTTTGGACTTGGAAAGAAATTGATATGCCGTCCTATTTGTTCCATTTATTGACCATGACTTTTCATGGAGAAAAAACTTTAATGTGACTGTCGTGTGCCTCACTCTGGGTTCCACAAATAAGTGTGATTAAGACGCACAGTAGGAACGCACTTAAACTTCTTCCTTTTCATACATAGCATTTCTAGTCTTTTTTATTTTTTTATCTGTTTAATCACAAAGTTAAGTTTTACAAAATTACCGTGTCAGTAATATGACTAGACCGGCCACAAATGTTCCAAACCAAATAGTAGTTGTCATGGAAGCTTTTTGGTCTTCCTCTTAAGTCCACCAAAAAAAAAAGAAAAAAAAAAAAAGAAAAAATCTTTGCCATAGTGGACAATAGCGTCACACTTCTAATTTCAAAACACCTCATTTTATCAGACGGTTCTAAGAATTCAATTTAATTTAGCAATCAATTAACAATTTAAGAAAATATTTGAAGTTTTATTTGTTTCTCTAAAGTAAAAAGCCAAAAAAAGAAAAAAAAAAAAAAAAAAAGAAGGAAAATGTAAGTATCCTCCAGTAATGTGGTTCCTTCTTTTTTTTTTTTTTTCTCTAGCTTGTTGTGTATAATTTGCTTAACTCGAATATTTATTAGTATGAGTTAATGATAGTTAGAGTTTGAGTTAATGATTGTTAGAATTTGTCAGATATCACAATTAAATACAAATTTAAAAGATAAAAATAAATGACAAAATCAAAAAAATAACAACAAAATATAAATACCAAATTATATGTAGTTTTAAATTGTAGTGTTCCTCCCCCCACCCCCGCCTCCCCTCCTTTTTTTTTTTTTTGATTATTTTATTTTATTTTATTTTATTTTGTCTTTCTTTCTTTTCTTTGTGATTATTTGACATGTCTAACAACTTTTAAGCACTACTAATTAACACTTGCAAAATTTACCACATAAAATATTTATTTTTTAATTGAGCAAGTTGATTTAAACTAGAAAACTAATTAAAAGGTTTATCTAATTAACCTATGCCACTACCAGAAAAGGTTTTTCGTTCATGGCAAAAGTTCATAACTAAAGGTTTTAGTCACAAAGATTGGCCGTTATGAAGCTGTGACCAAAACCACATGATTAAAAAGTTTTAGTCATGAAAAGTATGAGTTCCATGACCAAAATAATAAAAGTCACAATTATAGTCCGTGACCAAATGTTCTTTTAGTTACAGATAATGTTCATGGCTAAAATTATTTTTATAGCTAACAATTTCCTTTTAAAAAAATTTATTATTGTATAAAACAACATATAAAACCTATATGAACAAAATATTAGAATCAATTCAACATGAAATTCATTAATATGTTAATCAAATTGGCAAAGTCTAATACGTAAAAATAACTACCTGTTACTCAAGTAAAAAAAATGTACAAGTTCTCCATATCTAAGAAAAATGAAGAAGTGATAAAATTTTGTATCCTAAATATAAACCAGAAAACCATACATAAATATAAACATATTTATAAAATTAATAACATGAGCAGATTATGCATAATAACTGAAACTACATCCACTATACAATATGCATGAATTCTAGTTAGAAAACAAGTTGAAATGCCTCAATCAGCTACTAACAACATAATCAAATGCAAAACTAGGAGATGAACCACATTAAAAAGGATAAAACCAGAAAAAAGTGCATAAAAGAAAAATCTAGGACATGAACCCCTTTCAAAGAAAAGCAGTCATCAAACTTCTAAATTAAATGACTGCCTCGTTGTTGTAAAATAGACATTCCTAGCTTATTATATGCTGCATATAGGTTTTTTTTTCGAGTGCTATGCTGCATGTAGTTATGCTAAGATTAGGCATTCATAGCTCAAACATGGTAAAGAAGGTAGCTGTTAAAGTTCTTTAAGACATATTAATAATACTTTATTGACATAAATTATCAAAATTGTATGTACTAGACATCAAGAAAATTTCCAATATATAATTTTTGTTTATACTGTCATGAAAAATTAAGAAAAAATAAAACAATTCAAGCATGTATGTAAGGGTTAGAAAGAAACGAGAAAAAAAAAATTTAAAAGAGGAAAAACAAATATAAATGGAAAAAATAAAAACAATAATTTAGAGGAAAACAAAAAAATAAAAATAAATAAAGAAATAAAGAAATTAAAAAAAGATAAGAAAAAAGAAATGAAAATAAAAGAAAAAAAACCTAAAAATAAAAAATGACGAAAAAAATAAAGAAAAATAAGAAAGACTGGAAAGAAAATGGTAGAACGCCAAAAACAAAAAAATAACCCTGTAAAAAAAAGGAAAACATAGATAAAATAAAATAAAATAACTATGAGAATATCTATTATTATTTTTATTTTTTTTTAAAGAAATAGGATTCAGAATTTTGTTGAAAAACCAAACAAAAAATAAAGAAAAAAATTTTAAAAAATATTTATTATTATCATTATTGTATTTTTAAAGAAGTAGAATTAAGAATTTTGTTGAAAAACTAAAAAAAAAATTAAAAAAAAAAAGGAACTGAGCATATTTATTATTATTTTTATTTATTTAAATAAATAGGATTCAGAATTTTGTTGAAAAATTAAAAAGAAATAAAAGATTTTACGGATAGGAAAAAATAAAAAGAGAAAAGGAATAGCAAAGCATCCCCCTTTTGTGAGGCGTGCCGAACACGTGGCGTGAACATTCTCGGTGTGCCCGCAGAGGAGTGTAATGATATATTTTGAAAAAAGCAGAATGCCACATCAAACACAGAAAGCTAAAAATCAAAAACACAGAAGCTATGACTAACTTATATGTCCACTCTCCCTTACTCAGGCGTCCCAATTGCACATGCTTTGAATTTTCACAAAGACTTTTCAATATTCTCCATGTCCACGCTGGCAGAGGAAAAATTAAAATAAAAAAAAAAAAGAGAAAAGGAAAAATAATAACATGCATCAGTATTCAGTCCTGTCCCCCCTTTGTAAGGCGTGCCAAATACGTGCCGTGAATATTTTCCGTGTGGGGACAGAGCAGTGTAATTTGATGATATATTTATTATCAAAAACAACCCACAATCCCATCAATCCATCATCCATTCCATTATCATTTCCATTTCCATTCCCCTGCTTTTTTGTTAGTTCTTGCAAGCCATGCATTTCTTCACAATACCTCCTCCTGCTGCTGCTGCTCCTGCTTTTATTATTTTCTTTGGATTTTTCATCCTCCATAATAATTCTATATTCTGCAATGCTACCCCTTCTAATTTCAGTTGCATCCCAAGCGAGAGACAAGCGCTTCTCAGCTTCAAGCATGATCTCCATGATCCTGCCCTCCGCTTGGCCTCCTGGGTTGGTCATGACTGTTGCAATTGGTCTGGCGTTGTCTGCTCCGAGCTCACTCCTCATCATGTTCACAAGCTCCTTCTTGGTGATCCTGACGATCAGTTTTATCAGAAGCGGTTGAGTGGTGAGATAAACCCTTCTTTGGTGGATTTGAAGCATCTACGACACTTGGATCTAAGCGTCAGTCTTATTGGGGGCGCTCGAATTCCAGAATTCCTTGGATCTTTACGGAGTTTAAGATATCTTAATCTCTCTTATACTATATTCAGTGGAATGATTCCTCATCAACTTGGTAATCTCACAAATTTACACTCTCTTGATCTTCACTCTATTTACGGAGAATTCATTGGCACTTACAGCAGTCCATATGCTAAGAATCTTCAATGGCTTTCTCAACTTTCTTCGTTGCGGTACCTTGACATGAGTTCCATTGACCTTGAAGAAGCATCTGATTGGTTGGAGGTAACAAATTCACTCCCTTCTTTGGAAGTCCTGCGCTTAAGCTACTGCAATTTGAACTTCATTTTTCGTGCAATATCTCATGTCAATTTTTCATCTCTATCCCTTCTTGATCTTTCGAGAAACTATTTAGGGAACAATATTCCACTATGGGTTTTCAATTTGAGAAGTTTGACTTCTCTCTATCTAAGTGGGATTGCAAATGGTGCTTCTATCCCTGATGGTATTCAAAACTTAACTTTCCTTGTGCACCTTGATCTTTCTGATAACTCTTTGAATACCTCAATGCCCAGCTGGTTATATAGTTTAAGCCATTTGGAGGTTCTCAACCTTGCTGGTAATCAATTGACAGGTACAATATCAAGTGAAATAAAAAATATGACATCTATCATTACACTTGACCTGTCAGGGAATGAGCTACAAGGAGACTTGCCAACATCATCCATGGCTCAACTTTGCAAATTAAAAGAAATTGAGCTGTCCGTCAACCCATGGAATCTACCCATATCCCAAATCCTAGATAGTTGTTCAGGATGTCTTTCTGATAGCCTACAGGTCCTAAATATCAGGGGTGGTCAAATATATGGTCATATAACCAATAAAATTGGGCAGTTCAAAACTCTGACCTCTCTTGATCTATTTAATAATTCAATTTCTGGTCCAATTCCAGCATCATTGGGAAATCTTTCCTCTCTGACCCATCTTGAGCTATCTTCTAATTCAATTTCTGGTCCAATTCTAGCATCATTGGGAAATATTTCCTCTCTGACCCATCTTGAGCTATCTTCTAATTCAATTTCTGGTCCAATTCCAGCATCATTGGGAAATCTTTCCTCTTTGAGAGTTGTGTTCCTTGGTTATAATCACATTAGTGAAACTCTCCCTGAATCTTTGGGGCAGCTTGTTAATTTGGAACATTTAGAAATTTACAAGAATCAGATAGAAGGCATCGTTTCGGAGGCTCACTTTGCTAATACAACGAGTCTCAGATCTTTTTCTGCATGGGATAACCGATTAGCTTTGAAAGTAGGTCAGGATTGGGTTCCTCCTTTTCAACTTGAATCATTAGATATGGGCTCCTGCCATTTGGGCCCACGATTTCCAATGTGGGTACGGTCACAAAAGACCCTTTTTTCTTTGGTTTTATCCAACACAAGTCTTGCAGATGTTCTTCCCGCTTGGATTTTCAACTTTTCAGAATTACAATACTTAGATCTTTCTCAAAATCAAATGCATGGAAGGATTCCCAATCTGACGAATATGGGGATGCTAGAGTACTCAGCAATCGACCTGAGCCAAAACCACTTCGAGGGGCCCTTGCCTTTGGTATCTTCCAAGGTGTATGAACTAGATCTTTCTGATAATCTACTTTCAGGATCCATTTCACAATTCTTGTGTAGCTCACCAAGTGAGCCAATGAATATGGCAGCTCTTGATCTTGCCAAAAATCGGTTGTCAGGAAAATTACCCAACTGTTGGAGCAAATGGAAAAATATACAGCTCTTATATTTAAATTACAATAGCTTTGGTGGTGGTATTCCTTCATCCTTCGGTTCGTTGATTTTTCTTCAATCATTGCATCTCCGTAGGAACAACCTATTTGGAATATTTTCTCTTTTTTCTTTACAGAATTGTATTAATTTAGTTACTCTGGATCTTAATCAGAATAAATTTGAGGGAAACATTCCTACTTGGCTTGAAACAAGTCCTCCAAAGTTGAGGATTCTCAGTGCTGGCTTCAATAAGTTCCATGGTCATATACCTAAGGAACTTTGTGCTCTCAATTCCCTTCAAATCTTGGATCTTTCAAACAACAATCTGTCCGGCCCAATACCACAATGTTTTAACAATTTCTCTATTATGGCAATAAAAGTGGCTGATTCTCCTGGCTTTTGGTACAATGTGTCTAGGCATAGTAGCACTTCTTACGTAGAGGCTGCATTACTCCTGATTAAAGGCAAGCCGATTGAATACAATAAGACACTAGCACTTGTAAATATCATGGACTTGTCTGGTAACTCTTTGTCAGGACACATTCCTTTAGAAATTACAAATCTCTCAAATCTGCTCTCATTGAATTTGTCAAACAACCTTTTAGATGGAGAGAT
Organism: Ziziphus jujuba; assembly: GCF_031755915.1. NCBI lineage: Eukaryota > Viridiplantae > Streptophyta > Magnoliopsida > Rosales > Rhamnaceae > Ziziphus > Ziziphus jujuba. The sequence continues at coordinate 28,767,912 of NC_083387.1, read as the reverse complement.
TCCAGTGAAAATAGGTAATATGCGAGAACTGGAGTCCATTGATTTTTCTAAGAACAAACTTTCTGGTGAAATCCCTCAAAGTATGTCGAGTTTGAATTTCTTGAGCTATTTGAATTTGTCCTACAACAACCTCAGTGGAAAAATCCCAACAGGCACTCAACTCCAAAGCTTCAATTCATCCAGCTTTGTCGGCAACAAACTATGTGGTCCTCCACTCACTCCGAACTGCAGCACAAATGGTGAAGTCACTGTTGTTGAAAAGAATAGAAAAGAAGACGACCATGAAATGTCATGGTTTTACATTGGCATGGCTGTTGGATTCATTGTAGGTTTTTGGGGATTTTGTGGTTCCCTTATTTTCAATCGGACATGGAGACATAGTTATTTCATGTTTCTCGACTGCATCAAAGACCAGATCTATGTGGCTTCAGTCCTAAAGCTGAGATGGTTCCGTGAAATGATAACAAGTTGTTACAACAATCAATGAATTGTGTCATCTTCTATAAGGTATTGCTTCTAACATTATATGTCTTTAGAATGTTATTCATTTGCTTAGGTACTTATACTCTTTGATAATTTCACTCTTTTATTACTTGTTGTCTTGACATTGGGATTAAATGAAATAAATAAAAATATGCAGGGAATAATTGCAATGTTCAAAAATAAAAATATAATTAATGGGAGCTATTTTATCACCTTCAATTCTCTATGATGCATGACAATATGTACCTGTCTAGTGTTTTCCTCATCTTAACACTCCTTCACTGCCTTAAAATATTTATATATCAAACTAATATAATTATTTCCTCATTACAAAATAAATAAATAAATATATATATTTACTGTTTTCTATTTAAAAAAGCATCTATTAACATAATATTATAATTAGTTATAGCTAGGAAATTAATTAATAATAGTCAATTTGTTCTTATTAATGTATATGCCAAACTTATATTAACGCATTATTTGCCAAATATCAAATTATAAGAGAAAATAATGAATTGTCCACGGTGGATTGTACATCCTTTGCAGGTATATACGTTTCAAATGGAAGGTGTCCCTTGGTCCGGATAGAGCACTTGGAGTAAATTTATGATATTATTGGATTTCGTAGTTTTTTACGAGCAGTTGACTCTAGTAATTTAGACTTTTTTTTTTTTTTTTGGGTTCCGTTTTTGCTTCTATGTACTTTAAAAGTGTGTTTTTTTTTTTTTTTTTTTTGGATTCCGTTTTTGCTTCTATGTACTTTAAAAGTGTGTTTGAATCAAATTCTGATGTTTGGCAAATACTAAGTTTTTGTATTAAGTAAGGAAACTATAATTTTATAAATGTAAGGCATTTACTTCAAATCGAATAGGACAATGCTATAAAATTTTTACTATTTTTTAATTTTTTTATCAGCTTTAAACTTGTGACGGTAACTTTGTTTTAATTCCTTCAACTTTAGAATATTAATATTAATATGGATTTATAGCTATACATGATATATATATGTATATATATATATTTGCATAGTAAAAAACTAAAGGGATAAATTAAGGTTATGTGTAGTCTGCATAGAGAAATATTTATTAGGATTCATGTTTAATTAATTATGGAAGTAAGTTATTTCATTGGATACCATGTGATTAGAGAGTACATAAGCCAAAAAGCTTATATGAAAGCAGAATTTTTATTATGTTTTCTCTACATACGATCTTCAATTTATATACATGTTCTAATCTTAATTACATATGAACTAGCTTGTATCTTTGCATTTCCGTTTATCTGTATTGAATAAATGATTTGTAAACTTGATCAACGGATACCATCCTGTATTGGCAACGAGAAAAGTGCATATAATTACTAACCCAAAGCAGGGGCGTACTCTTTTTAAAAGCCTTAGCTTGACAAAATATAAATTTTACAACAAGTCCAGCATTTTGGCCTATTAAAAGATACAGATTGTGAACAGAAGAAATATTATTCTGACCAATATAAAGCATCTAAAAGGTGCTGAATAATGTAGTTATTCATTATCTTTGTTCTGAAAACTTATAATTGTAGTTAAATAAAAAGGAGATGAATTATATTATTCTCAGATTAAGTGTAAAAAAGGTACAATATATAAAATGTTGTCAAACCTATTAACAATATTCTGCCTTCACACAAAATAGGAGCACTAGTTATTTCTGCAATAAAAGTTTTTATGCCTTCAAATATATATATTTATCACACTATCCTAACACAAAATAGTCGACGCTACTTGAACAATAGCCATATTGGTTGATTCTACAATTCCTTGTTTGTTGGATAAACAAATTCCATAAAAGCATTAAGTTTATAAAAGATTTATTAGTTAGTTCCAGTTTTTTCTATTAGTATTAAGCTTCGTATTTTTGCCACCACTTTCAGTAGAGAACAGTTTCTGATTTTATTTTCTCTAAAAATTTTGATTTTTTACCTTACTCTTCTAGAAAGATGAACATTTTAGATTTTTCTGGTATAAATCTATTCTACATCCCTCCTCAAGTCCAATAAACCAACCAGAATAAATATACTTTTTTCTTTAGAATAATAATAATAATAAAAGGAGAGTAACTACGAGACATGATACAAGATAAGTAGGAGCACTGGTTACCTCTGCACAAAGGCTCCTTCCCCAAGTTACTTGCCGTCTGAAGAAGATTCCAAATATGAGATTACAAGTTCAGCTGCCTTGCACTCGGATGCTATTGCTTTGCCAACAGGCAGTCCACCCCTTTGGTTGGCTGTTGATATGCCAAACAGGATACTTTTAGCCGAAGTTCTTTGAAATTTTATTATATTCTTAGTTAAATGATCTACCAACCCCTTAGATCTAAAGATTTAAAAACTACCACTCATGGCCATTACAAGAATATATCCCATACGTTAAGTCGGTAAGAACGTACCTGCATAGAAGAACCCAGGAAGGTTTTTCTCCATTTTCTCGATTCTGCTATCACTGAATCATAATTATACCCGTACAGAGGAAATGCTTTCTTCCAATAAAAATGACTGCATTCATATACTTCAAACGATAACTATTCAAATATTCTAGATATATCGCTTCTAATGTATTTGTTTCCAGTATTAATAGCCAGAAGGGAAAGAGAAAGTACTTCACAAACTTGGGTTCTCCCTCTGCTCCTAATAACTGCCTAAGGTCAGAGATGACAACTTGCTTCAACTCGTCACTATATCAATAGCAATTAGAAGTAAAGAAATGAGTTGCATAAGACATGTAAATATAGAACCTGACAATTTTAATAGGTTAGAGAAAATAACTACTAATAAAAGCTTAATCAAAGCAAAAAGCATTGGAGCTTCCATACGTTGAAGAATTAACTAGTTCCTTGTTTCGACTTCCCCCAACAAAGGTTGTATAGAGGTATAGGTCATTAGGTGCACAATCCGGAAACATCATGGAGGAAAAGAGAGTACCAGTGCAGCAGAATGAGTAGAGTATATACGTAATATTAAACAAGTTTTTCCATCATAAAGGTGATAGCAAGCATTACCAAGGTTCTTCAAGCCATTATTCTGCTCTTTAGACGGAACAAGAACTCCAAATCCCTCAAGGGGTCTCTTAACATTCTCCTTCTTGAAGGTGGTGATTATAACTGATAGTGGCATATAACTCAACTGCAATATGGACAAACAATAATGCTTTAGGCTTAGTATAAATTGAGAAATTATCCACACACAAAAATCCTTCGTTTGTGAGTTGAATTTTTTAACAACCATACAAGGCTCACTTCCAAAGTTCATAAAGGTATAAGGACTAAAGGATGTGACACCTTATAAAAACATTACAATGTAATATTGTCATAGCATTCCAACCATAGACACAAAGGAAAATTTATATAGTATGCAAAAATCAGTATATAAGAAATGCCATAGATATTCAGGTGAAATAAAATAATAGTACCTCAGGAAGAAAATTGAGTCAGAAGGGGTTTCCTCTTTTCGCAATCTTCATTTCTTTGACATTACATAGTGGAGCCTCTGGTAGACAAATTCATCCAAATTAATACAAGTTTCCTTCACAATTGTAACCAGTAAATCGAAAATATAGCAAGGATGGTATTTACAATTTACTAAGTGACAAAGGGTATGCACTATGCAATCCAACAAATGTAAATGGTACATGTTAGGAAATTTACAATTGTGTGTCCAGGAGTATTCCAAATTTCTGAACAGATTGAAGTGTCGCGGGGCAAACCTGCTCCAAAAGATTACTTCTTTCTTTATATCCTAATTGATTATGGAAGAGAGATAAGATAGTCTAGCTGGTACTTTCTTTCTTTCTTGTCTCATTTTCTTTTAATGAATTCAGAATCTGTTGAACAGCAGGCATGTTAAGAGATTGATCCATATTATTTAGCAAGTTGACTAGGACAAATCATACTAACCGTCACGATTACAGCGTCTACAGATAAAGCTTGTGAGTGGTTGACATGTTTTGCAGCAAAAGAAACTGACCAGTTTTCCCTTGCAGACTTCCCATCAGGACAATAAGATAATGATAAAACCTTCGAGTTTAACTTAATCTCATCCACACCAATTTCTTTGCTCAATGTATCAGCAAGTGTCTGCAAAAGATAGACCAGAAAACAAGGATAACAAAAACAGCAAGTAATTAATATCAAAATGGAAAAATATATCCATATTCAACAAATAAAAGGAGCACATTACATAGTGAGGAACAATTATAACCTAAAACCGGATACCTGCATTCCACCCTTGAAAGAAAATGAACCACATTGATGCTTTGTTTTTTTCAAGGAACCCTTTTTTTCTCCACTTTTCTCCTTTCTGGAAGATAACTTCGATTGAATTGCCCCAGCAATAAAAGAACCGAACCTGAAAGAGTAGATGATTTGGAAATTATCAACTACCGCCAATTATGACACAACCATCAATGGGCTACACATAGAAAACTAGAACAGCTCACAGCTCATTCACTGTTAATTACACCACCACAAATAGCAGCAATTGTAGGAGAAAACAAATTTCCTTCTCTATTATAAATATATAAAGTGGTTACAAGCAGGAATTAGTGAGGAACAGAGATAATGAAAGTGGCAGTCATGTAAGTTTTAAACAAAAGGAAACCTATGAGAAATACCAAATGACTTATTATTGAATGTGAGAAATGTTAAGAGATTTAAGGGGTTCAAAATGCTGAAAATTTATCGAATAAAGACAACTGATAATGCAGCAACAAAAGCTTTACAAGAGTTGCTGCTGACCTTTAACATTTCAGCAACACCAAATATGTTCACAACGCACAACTAGTTGAGATAAATAAAAAGATATTGAAGTTAAATGAAACATAATGTTTCAGTCCTGATCTTCCAATAAGCTAATACAGGAAACACTGCTATTTTGTCCATGATATTCTAAACGTAGGATTGGAAAAAGGGTAAATTTTGGACAGAACAACTGACACTAGCAACACCCTATTCAATGACAATAGAACAACATGCAAGAAATTGAGAGACGTAACAATACAATATTTTGTATGTAGAAAGGAAAAGCACAAACATGAAAAGGAAACTTTGGTAACATACCTTTCCTCTAGATTCCATAAATCCGGAAAAGAATAACGCATCTGTTACAAAAGATGGTAACACATAAAAAATAAAAATAAATTATTGCAGGACATACAAAGATAAAAATTAGCACCAAAGTGCCTTGACACTTTCCATAGCTATCATAACAGTTTGTCAAAGCATAATTTAGGTTTTCATTCATCTCAACCTCAACCAGATGAAAAGAAAAGACGTGCATAAGCATAAGGTACCATTGCCAGTGTCAGTTAACATTGATGAACTGAAAAACAGTTGCTTACAACTAAGTTTAAATTTAACATCCAAAGATTGAAAAATTACTCACAGAGAGATATTCAGGATCTCCAGTGCTTGTGCCCTCAACAAAAGAGTCAATGAGATAATCAACAACCTTACACATGAAGAATAATATTAATAACAACAACATGTCAACAGAGATGATAATACAGTGAGAATAAAAGGGCAGGTACTTTGTCATCAACAATTCCAACGATTTTGCCCATAGATGTGCATAATCAAGTCATCAGAAACATCCAAAAAATTAGCATGCATATTTTTATGGTCAAGCTAATCTGAAGCCGTTCATACCTCTTTCCCAAAATAACATTGAAAGAACCCACCCACGCTGCATAAAATCAAGTAGAAAGCTAGCAAGTTAAGGAAATCAAGTTTTCAACAAATAACAGAAAGAGAAAAATCAAAAGTGCATCTGAGGAGCTCCTTTTCTTCCACAAAAATGGCTCCAGAATGATCTGAAACTGCAAACACAGAAATGAAGTCCATTTGGATAATATTCACAAGGTATAAAAAAAAAATTATAAAACAAAATTAAGAAAACAACAAAATATAATGAAAGAACACTGAAAAGTATAATAGCCATAATGCCCTGATATATGAAGAACAACCTTGGATTTTGTGGAAAGAATGTTGCTCTTGATCGATGCAAGCGCATTTGTAGGTATCTAAAGTGAAAATTTGAAAATAGGTAGAAGTCACAGTCAGACATAGACAGCAAGGAAATCAAACATAAAAACCAGAAACTATTTTAGCGTGTAAATTAATGCTAGAAAATGCAAACTCAATTACTAATATAACAGCAGCTAAAGGACATACCAGCACTGGTGATCCATCTCTTACGATATACCGTTTATTCTGTGAAATTGGCTGTAACAAAAGGAGAAAAAAACTAATTAATTCATGGAAGTACTACAAGATAACAAAGACTGGCCTGCATAACCTTGTAAACCAACACGCAGTAAAAAAACATATTGCTTATAGTTCACCATCTAGCAGTCCAGTTAGAGTGAAATAAGCTAATGATACAATCCCACTCTCTGGCTGATGAGACTCAAGCCACATCTCCAATCATTCATATTTCCAGATAAAAAAAGAATAAATCCTTACAAATTGCTGTTTTTCTCTAAGTCCAAGAATCATCAAGCAGATTTTGGACTTCTCTTTCCCTCTGAGTCTGGAAAAGGCACAACTTTTAATATTAGCATAGGCACCACTGCAATAGTTTAAAGATCACAATAAAAGATACATGGTACCCAGAATGAATTTAACTTGTAGGTCCTTTCACGATATATTTACCGTCAACATTTACCATTGTATTGGCTCCTTCATCCCAAATTAGACCATTATGAGAAACACTTTTCAACTTCCCTCCAGTTCTTCCCTCAGCTTCAAACACCGAGACATTCAAACCATGCGATTTCAATTTGTAGGCTGCTGCGAGCCTGCTTAACCACCAAAAAATAAAGTCAGAAAATTTTTGGAAAGATAAACACCAACCATCCGAATAACAAAATAAATAATAATGCGAAAAAACAATATTTTTCAATAGCATGACACGTTCAACAATTTCAATCAGAAATTTGACGGGAAACAAGCAACTAAGCATGTTATAAGCATATTAAACAGACAACTACTGGGGTTAACTAAAGAGAATCTACAACATTGAATTTGAACACAATAGGAGCAAATCAAGATATGTAAAGTTTCAAATTCTCTTAATACGCAACAATTTTTTAAAAATATTATTACTTTGTATATATATATATTTAATATTGACATTTACATAGCAGATGGGTATTTTCAGTTCATTTTTTTAACCCAAAAAAAAAAAAAAAAAGGAGGAAGAAAAATACACACACACGCACACAAATAATATCACTTAGAAAAAGCAAAACAGGATAATTTACAAAGTTGATGGAGATCAAACACCGTGTTTGACACACATATAATTCAGAACACTTGTATTATTTAAACCCAACACTCAAAAACCCAGCAAAAGCTAAAATGCCCAAAAGTAACCAGCATTACCTAACACCGGCACCAACAACAGCTACTCTTTCAGCAGAACCTGAAAAATGACGACTAAATAAATATATATATATATATATATATAGCCGAAACTCTATACGAAATTTGAATTTAAGAAAACAAAAAGAAAAAAGGCACCCTAGTTTCACTGAAAATTTCCTTCAATGCAATATATTGTGAGTGGTTTTCAAAACTATCATGCATTTGAATGTTCTCAGAATTGACATTCAAAAGATGAAGAATTTTTCTCCATAATTTTGCAATGTTTAATTGTTCCAAAACCAATACTTTTTTTCGGAGTTTCTGAGAGAAAAAGGATTACTTGACTCATCTTGTGTTTTGGCAGAGGCCATTTTCTGTGTGCTCTTGGCTTGCTGTGCTCTCTGAGTCTATCTTCTTCAAATTCTGCGACTATGTTTTTATTTTATTTTTTTTATTTTTATTTTTTGGTCCGCAAAACCAAGGAGTATTTGATTGTTACCCGTGCAGAAGGGTAAAAAGACCGGACCGGGTAAGCTGGCTTGGGCCTTCATTTGCTATCAAAATTATGGATGCTTTTGTATACATTATTCCTGAACAACTTTATACACCCATCTTATTTTTTCACTCTATTTTCGTTCAATTATTTTTAGGTCAGTTATAATAAGTTAATAGATTTTTTATAATATTAATCATATTTTTATCTAAAAGAAGGGAAAATAAACGATTGCATGTTAGATGTTGTAAGAGAGATTGACAATATATCTATTACTTAGAAGATAAAAGTCAATTATGAAAATTATAAGTTTAGACAATAAGGTTTTTACTTACACAAAAATATTATGTTATGGTTGATTTTTACCAGTAATTATTATAATTACAGATTAATGTCTATAACCTTTTTATTGAATAGTTAATTTTTAAATGGTTGATTATTATTTTTGTATTCATGCTTGCAATTACTATAACATTGGTAATAATTGTCACCAAAAACTAACAAACATAATTATTTATTTCTTATTCTCAGTGCAATAAAAAATACCAAAACTTAACACAACAAATTATCTTGTCATTGGGATGTTTATCATTCTTGTCATCATCATCACTAAACTCCTAATGATATTGACAGTTTGGGAATATAAGTGCAAATTTTGCATATAAAGTAGAGATTAATTGTCAACAATATTTGAGAAAAAAAAATTTAAAAATAAAATAAAATAAGCACAAAATAAAATTCAAATTTACACTTTAAGATTTATTGAATGATTATTTATATATGAAAAAGTTATTGTTTCATATGAACAAAATCAAACCCCACCAAAGGAATTGTTTAGGGACTGCATAGTCTCTTTATCAAACATAGGTTTCCCAAAGCCAAGCCCTTTTGATGTTCTCCATGCTTTGATAATTAACAAATTTTGGCTCCTTCAATCATCTCTTATGTCAAGGACCAAAATTACATTTGAGTGTTGCATTCATGTTTCCCTTTTTTTCTCATTAAAGTAAAACCAAATGGCTCAAAAAGAAAGGGAATACAATCTAAGGAAAGAAATAGATGTTCCTAATTATTAATTATTCCATTAGACATAAATCAAATATCCTTGGGTTTGGGAACTTTGTGGGACAAGCAAAAAATTTGAATTTGAGTTAGTTCATGTTTAAATGGAGACAAATATGCCTTCAAAACAACTCTTACTTCCAAAAGGAGCTAGAGATGGAGAAAATGAACCACTTATGGGATGCCATTTGGATAAGGATTACAAATTTGTCTTGGTTGAAAAAAAAAAAAAAAAAAACCGAAGTTGCAAATTGAGTATGGGAAAGATGGGGAAATTGATTTGAGGTCCACAAAAGGCGAAGAAAATTTTGCTTGTGTTTGTAGGCGAAATGAAGATGCATAACAAATTGGTCCTACGAACAAAAAAAAAAAAAACACACACACACATTTGGGCAGAAAACCTTGCGGGGAATCCAACTTAAATTCTAATGATTGGGCTTTGGTTATGCTGGGGCTAAGAAACTCTGAAAATGAAAAAGAAAATGTGTATATATATATATATATATCCATGGTTTTTGACCAACTTAGCTTTAATTTGAGGCTAATTTCATAAGGTGATTAGGCTTTACCAAATACCAATTGAATTTTTCGGTTTGTTTATTAGGGAAGAAAAAGTATCTTGGATTGGTAAACAAGTAAAGGTACAAAGGGTGGTATGCAATTTTGTTCTAATAGCCGAAGACAACTTGAATAAACCTTTTCCTCTCACGGAGGACACTGGGCCAACACTGTATCGAGGTCCAATTGAATTCACAAGTTAAAACCCTTGGAAATAGTTTGAACAAAATAACTTTAATATTTTACCCAAAAAAATTACTTTAATATTTTTGATTCAAAGTTTAAACACTATGCAAGACAAGATATATATTATAGGGACTACCTCAGTAAAATTGTTCGGTTCAAATCTCATCCAGTGACAACCCAAAAAAAAAAAAAAAAAAACCAGAAATCTTTTATTGAACAAAAAGTTAAAAATAAATAGGAAATCAACAAATAATTCATTTGCCGTTTGCAAACAATATTTGAAAGTACAAAAGCTTCATACCACAATGGCATGCTCACTTCAAACTCTGTAAAAGCCAAATTGAGTGAAGTTAGGGAAAAAACCGAAAAAAAAAAAAAAAAAGTAGTCAACTTATATGCATTTATCGATAATATTGTTCATATACAAATTTTTTACCCTCTTTTATATGCAATTGTATTGTTTTGAATTTCAGTATATAAAATGATTATATCATATATTATTATAGTAAACAGGTATGAATAAAGTTCATTTAAATAGTCTAGATGGTGAATGATTTTTAACATTTTAGATGATTATATCATATAATATTATAATAAATTGGTATGAATAAGTTTATTTAAACATTTAGATAGTAATGAGCCAATAGTTTTAATCCCTTTTTTTTCTAATTTTTTTTTTCAAATATACAAACAAACTAAATGCTAAAAAAAGGCAAAATGGAAGTTAAATTCATATAAAAAAAAATGGGGAATTAAATTAAGCAGGCATGAAGCATGTCTGTACAAACCGGAGAGGAACCCGAAGAGAGTGGGGAGAGATGTAGTAGATGGTCAAATGTTCCAAATTTGTTCCACGAGCGCATTAAAGAGGTTCATATGAACATCCCATCCCATGTATATCATTTAATAAAACCCACCAAAAAACTTCCATGTATAGTTCCTTCACATCACTCCTAAACACAGTTTTAGCGTTTTTCACATACTATTCATTTTTTTAAATTTCTGTTATTAATTAATTAATTTATTTGTTTGCTCCATTATTGCAATGGATTCTGGATCGAACCATACGGTCCAACTGTTGCATATTTGGAGACACCGCCCCTATCCTATTTAATGTTTTATAATTTAAAAAAATAAAAAATAAGAAATACAAATAGGATATTTTTTAAAATGTCTATTACTTATTTTTTCGCATTATGGGTTTGTTTCAATTTTTGCCATGGGAGTCCACTCACCCATTCCATTTTGTGTATACGGTGAACCTTACTATGATTATCAATACAAGAGGAAATTAGAAAACAAAAAATAAAGAGTGTTTTAATTGTTGTAATTTAATAAAAATATAGTTTAATATATATCAATCCAACAAATAATTATAAGAGATAACAGAAGCATAACTGCAAAAAGAAAAATAATAAACAAAAGATTGTAGTATCATTATGATATATTTCATTTTGTCTAACTCAATATACATGTAAAAAAGTTTTTATTATGGGATGTTTGGATAATGGTAAAGTTAGTAGAATTTTAAAATTTTTTAGAAAAGTGAAATTTTCTTTGGTTTGGATAGTTTTTCAAAGGAAGAATTTATGAGCCCCAGAAGAAACTAAATCTCATAATATGGGAAACTGAGGTGGAAAATGGATCAAAGGAAGAATTTGTGAGCCCCAGAAGAAACTAAATCTCACAATATAGGAAACTGAGGTAGAAAATGGATCCTTACGAAGAGGTATCATTCTGAAATTTCCTAAAAATTTGATTTTATATATTTTTTTAAATATAATTTTATCTTTTAGTTTTAATGCATAAATTTATTTAATTATTTTTTAGTCTTATTTTCTTCTCTTAAACCCTATCATTCTTTATTTAAGAAAAAAACAAAAAACCTACCATTCTTTTTTTTTTTTTCTTTTTCATCTTGATCCCTGTAAAAGATTCAATATCAGTATACTCAACATCATTTTGAAGTAAATTAATTATTTTTTATATTTTAATATTTTTTATATAATTTATATTTTAATATTTTTTATATAATAACGGTACTGTTAATATGTCCATGGTAGAACATCATGAACAGCACCCCCTCCTTTTTTCCCCCACTCTTCCGCCCCCTTCCTTTTTCCCTACGCTCTAAAAAACAAAAAAAAAAACAAAACAAAAAAACAAAAAAAGGAATTTTTATGTGTTCATCATAGAAAGAAGATGTATGCAATTTAACTTGAACAGAGCCCCTTCTTGTCCCCACTCTTTCACCCCTTCCTTTTCCCCACTCTCTCCACAAAATGAAAAAAAAAAGAAAAAAAGATTTTTTTATCCATCATTAAATGGAACAGAAGAAGTCGCCAACGTGATCTCCTCCATCCCTTTTCCTTTCCACTTCCCAAAAAAAAAAAATAATAATAATAAAAAATAAAGAATAAATTTTTATTGTTTATTGAACGGCGTGTATGTCAATCTGGTTTCTTTTACGTCTGATTCTTATGTTTTTTCTTTTGTGTTTTTTTTATTTGTTTTATTTTTATTTTCTTATCTTTGCTAGAATTATATGTATAATTAAATATATTTTTTGTATTATGACAGTACATTTTAAACATGACAAGATTGATGGTATCGAAGAGAAAAAAAAATAATTTTAATGGTAGAGAGTCTAGATTTTTATTTGATCTTGTTATAATATTTTGTAATATTATGATTGTACTATTTGAAACCTATAATATTAACCATTTTAGGAAATCATTTTCATTATGGCATTCTTTTTTTCGTATTAACAATTTGTATAAAATAGTGTACGAGGATGATTTGACATGTAAATAACAACTTCGCATGGATAGATGTACTTTCCAAAAATTATGTTATATACTTAGAACAATTGGAAAGGTTCGTGATACTAAAAATATAAATGTAGATGAGATGGTTGCAATGTTTTTATATATACTTGCTAATCATGCCAAAAATAAGGGAATAAAAAATAGATTTATACGTTTGGATGAGACAATTAGTAGACACTTTAATAGTATATTAGATAGCGTCATACGACTACACAAATAATTGCTCAAAAAACCTGAAGCAATGATTGAAAACTCAACTGACAACAAATGGAAGTGGTTTAAGGTATAGATTCATTAACTTTTTATTATTATTATTATTTATTAAAATATGAAGAAAAAATATTTAAACTATTTTGTTTTCTTTACTTGTAGAACTGCTTAGGGCCTAGATGGAACATATATCAAATTACATGTGCCTGTCCTTGGAGTGTGCTCTCACAACATGCAATTCATATATATACAACCTGGCTGGGAAGGTTCCGGTGCAGATTCTAAGATACTTAGAGATGCAATTACTAGAAGAAATGGGTTAAGAGTCCCACATGGTATGTTTCTTTAGTAAAATATTTAATAGTACTTCAAATATATATATATATATATATATATATTGTTTTGCTAATAGAATTTATATATTTTTATAGATTATTATTATGTTGTTGATGCTCGATATCCAAATAGTGAAGAATTTCTTACTCCACATAGAGGACAAAGATACCATCTAAATGATTGGAAAGATGGTTATCAACCTACCACCAAAGAGGAATTTTTTAACATGAAGCATTCAAGTGCTTGAAATGTTATTGAAAGATATTTTGGGTTATTAAAGATGCGTTGGGGAATTCTTAGAAGCCCAAGTTTTTATTCCTGTGAAGACTCAAAATAGGATAACTATGGCTTGTGCTCTTTTACATAATTTTATTAGGTAAGAGATGTCAACTGATCCTTATGAGTTTCAATTAGATGATTTAGAAAGAGAATGGGTTTAAGTACAAGGCGAGGCTATCGAATTTATAGATGCATCAGAGTCAAGTCAAACATTTAGGTCAAATTTAGCAACATAAATGTGGAATGAGTGGCGGGGCATGACTCACTAGCATATATTTACTTTATGTTTGAAGAATTTGCTATGTATTGTTTATTAGCAACATATAGTATTTTAAATAATATTATTTTATTGATTCTATATTTAAATATTTTTTGTCATATTTGTATTTGTTTAGGATGGATGCAAATGATTCAACTTCCAGTTCATGTATGTGATCTAAAAGGGCTTGGAATGCTCATCAAAATGCTACACTTGTGGAATGCTTGGTTGAGTTAAGTTTAAATGGGAAATGGAAAGCTGACACTGGATTTAAGAATGGTTATCTTATTGAGCTTGAAAAAATGTTGAACACAAAATTGCCAGATTGTCAAATTAAGGCAGATCCACATATTAAATCACATGTCAAAACCCTCAAGACACAATGTGTGGCTATTCATGAGATGTTAACACAAGGTAGTGGATTTACTTGGTGTGACACAAACAAATGGGTAATTTGTGAGAAAGCTGTATTTGATCAATGGCAAATGGTATAAGTTAATTTCATTATTATTTTTATTTATTTAATAGTTCAAAATTTTATATATTAATTTTTTATTTTCTTTTTATTTATGCATTGTAGTCTCATCCGACAGTGAAATGTTGGTTTATGAAACCTTTTGTACACTATGATTCATTAGCTAATATATATGCAAAAGATCGAGCAACAGGAGCAGAATCTTATTCATTAGCAGATGCAGAGGAATAAATTGAAACTACATCGACAATGGAGGTTAATGATGGTTTAGAAGATACAATGGAAGATCTTATATTTAAAGATATGCAATATAATTTTAATGCAATACAAGATTCTTTAAATCCAACTATTCCTACTCAAAATCCTTCAACATCTACAGATATTCAAAGATCATACAAAAGGAAAAAATCTTCTCAAGAGATATCTTCAAGTGTATGTGAAATGGCCCCTTCAATTTTTTCTCTTGTTGAAATTTCAAAAAATTATATGAAAGTTGTTATTGTGTCTCTCAACCAAGATTCATATCCTTTAGCAAAGGTGGCTACAATTGTACATAATATGGAAGAATTAACTCTTCAACAGAAATTGGATGCAGCACGAGTTATTATGAAGGATCCATCTTATGTCAACATGTTCTTAACTTATCCAAAAGAGTTGCATTTTAATATGATTGCCCAAATATTGGCAACTTCATAGGCTATTAATGTCTTATGTTTTCTCCTTTTTTTTATTATTATTTTTTTTTAAAGTTCAATAACTTAGGCAATTTTAATTTATAGGATTTATTAAGTTGACTCATATATATATATATATATATATATTTGTGTCAAACTCATATATGCTTTAATGATTTAATCATTGATACATATTATTTTATAAATTTTACTTCATTTTAATTATTCATATTGTTGCCATTATATAATTTACAACAATATATTTATTTATTTATTATTTTTTGATATTTGGGTATTTGTTTTTATTTTTTATTTTGAAATATAATTTATGAGGTGTCATAATATCAGTTGTAATTAAGATTAATTATAAAAAATATTATTTATATATTTTAGTTGAAAGAAATTATATACTTTAAAATATAATTACAATAAAAAAAATAATATAATTTATACATATCTAACTTTGAGGGTATTTTAATAATTTACATTATTTTCCTTCTTGTTTTCCTCGTATTATCCAAACAATGTTAAAGGAAAAAGATAAAAATTGTATTAGGATTT
This sequence comes from Ziziphus jujuba, assembly GCF_031755915.1. NCBI lineage: Eukaryota > Viridiplantae > Streptophyta > Magnoliopsida > Rosales > Rhamnaceae > Ziziphus > Ziziphus jujuba. The sequence goes on along the minus strand of NC_083387.1, from coordinate 28,752,108 downwards.
CCATAACTAACCAAACACTATAAAAAAAATAATAGGAAAATCATTTTCAAAAAACTGAATTCCAGGAAACTGATTCCCAAAATTCAGTTTTTTTCAACTACTTTCCCTCTTATCAAATACTCCATTAAAGTAAAAAAAAAAAAAAAAAAATCATGCAAACAAAGGAAAACCAACTTAATGGTAAAAATGGTCCCCAAAAAAAAAAAAAAATCGAGATTGTTGCCTCTTAAACTTTACATAGATTTGTAATTTATACACCATATTTTATATTTGTTATTTATGCTTTTAAATTTGCAGTTTTTTAATAGCAATGTTGTAACACCCCGTCCCGAATCGCACCGGAATCCGTGCACGTTGACCGAGGTTGACCGTTGACCGTTGACCGAAGGGGTCAAAAGTTGACTTTTTGACTCGGTGGGAATTTCGAGTTGACCAGGGTACCGTGGCGAAGTGCACGATGCCACGAGTTCGTAGACTGGTAGCACGTCGAAAACGGAGCTACGGTTTGAAAGTTATGGATGAAACAAGTTGCGGTCCAAACTGTCCAAGGGGTGCCGGAGTTGACTTTTTGTTTATGGGGAATTGAGCTTTGACTCATGCATGGTTGTGAAGTGCTTGTCGATACGAGTTCACAGACTAGCGGCACGCTCAAAACGGACATCCGGTTAAAAAGTTATGGACGTTTGAAGTTTATCGGATACTGTATTATTTTAATGTTTTTGGGTCGTGAACAGTGAAATGCCACGTGTCAGCTTCTGAGTGGTCCACGTGGCATGAACAGTGTCACGCAGGGTTTTAATTTTGAAAAACTCTCGGGGAAGAGAGAGAAAGAGAAAGAAGAGAGAGAAAGAGAGAGAGGAGAGAGAAAGAGAGAGAGAGAGAGCCACCGCCGGCCACCGGAATTTTGCCACTGTTCCGGCCGAGTTACTGTACACGCGCCGGACAGAAAGCTTGCCCACCTCATTTCCGGCAAAACCTCCAAATTTCACGGCGAACGGCCGCCGGACGCGCCCGGATCGGACGTCCGAAGTTTGGCGGCGATTTTTCCCCTCCACCGCCGGCCACCGCGAATCGGCACTATTCCGGCCGATATACAGTACACGCGCCATACACCCAGCATCCTCTCCTCAAGTCCGGCCTACCCACCAAAAATCACGGCCATCGGACCACCGACGCGCCGGGATCGGAGCGTTTTCCGGCGAGGGGTCGAAAATCTTCAAACGGTGATTTCTCCGCCGTCCGACCTCCGTTTTGCTCACCGTCGGTCCCGTTGGATTGCTCTCCTCACGATCTACAAATCTGCAAAATTTCACAGCAAACGGCCACCGTCGGAAATTACTGTTCCGGCGACGGTTGCCGGTGACGTGGCGGCCCACCGGAAATTACTGTTCCGGCGAGTACCCGAAAATTCCGGCCAGCTCCAGTCCGCAGTGTTCGACCTCCTGAACCCAAATCCGACTTCCGTTTCCACCAATTCGCGACGGTTTGGGAGAATTGCGGAGCCGAAACCCGAAAAGCTTCCCAATAAAATTCAAACCCCGTCGGGTACGATCATCGAAAATTAAGACCGGATCTGTGATTAGCATCACTCGAGCTTCGATTCGGTATATGATTCGTAAATTTTAGTTATCGTTTGTGTTTTGACCCCCCGGGTACCGGGTATTATTTACCCGAATAAAATATTAATTTATTTGACTGTCTTGTGAATTTTGTTCTAGGAGCACCGGTGAGTCGTAGAATTGATCCCGTAGTGGATCATGGGTTAATTGCGTGCTCCAGGTGAGTGACCCACCTTCAAATTAATTTTGGGAAATTTAATTGATGAATATATTATGTGTGAATTAAATATTTGGAATTTAATTTCTATGTGCCAAATATTTATTGAATTTATTGTAGAATTATTTATGAATTTATTGGATTTAAGAAAATGCGAATTCTACAAATTTATGCCGTGTGGAATTATTTTATGGTTTTGAGGATTTTGAAATTGGTGTGGTTTTAATGGTAAATTGGGCACGATTTGAATTTCAAATATTTCAAGGAAAATATTTGGTTATGTTGGTGATTTCAATTTTTATAAAATATGCCCATGAAATATTATGAGATTTGATTATGAGATTTTGAGCATTATTTATGCTATTGGGAAAATGTGGATATTTGAATTGATGGATTTGAAAGTTGGTGGATTTGAAAATCATGGAATTTATGGCATTGATTACAAAGAAATTGTGGGAAAATTCCCGGTTCAAGCGGATGGATTATGCCCGCTATGTTTATGAAAAATGTGAAATTTGTTTTATAATTTAAATTGTGGATTTTATGATTTTTAGATGCACCGTGCACGTACTGGTGTTCTGATTATGTGATATGGTATATGTGATATGGATATTGTGCACACGGTTGTGATTAGCGCGCAGGTGGGTGTGATTAGCGCGCAGGTGATGTGATTAGCTCGCAGGTGGGTGTGAGTAGCGCGCGGTTGATATTATGAGGGTGTCCTGTGGATGCCATCGGAGAGGGCGGCCACCCCCCTTTGGCCGGGACACCAGGTTAGCAGCGGCGCTGTGGGACGCCACGCGACCGTATGCCGGTTTCTCTCTATAACCTCCTGTCTGGCGGTACCTTGGGACGCTGGGTACTGTTGGCGCCACTGGTATATAGTGGGTGCATCAAATGATTTTCAGAACTGTGTTTTAAAAATAAAATGTTTGGAAACTGAATTGGAATTAAAGATATAATTGTTACCGCTTCTGGTATTTAATTGATGTCTTGGTTTCGGGGAATATGGATAAAGGGTTTTGTGAAATTGTTTTAAAAGGGGAACCTTTCCAACTGAGAGAATTGTAAGGGTTTTGAGAGAAAATATTATTTCCAAATAATTATTATTTATACTTATTACTGTGATAATATATGGTATAGTAGTAGGGTCGCTCACTGAGATGATTAGCATCTCACACTCTTAAATTCCGTTCCTCTAGGTACCAGGTTGTCGGTGTTCACTCGGAGCGGACTTGATCTTCCTCGCTGTTTTAGTTCGGCAGTACCCTGTTATTCTTTTATTGCAGTTGTAATATTTCTTTCACTCTTGTTGTATTTATTTTGCACTGGATTACTGTATTTATTTTTTTAAGTACTGCAATTTGTGGAACCAATTTGTAGTTTGTGGGAGGAATAAGGGGATATTTTTGAAGTGTGTTTTCAGTGCAGGTAAATTTGTGGTAAGTAAATCCCTTAGGGGAGGTGCTGCCGGATTTTCCGTTGGAAGGTTCGGTGGTATTTCCCTGGGATCAGGGCTGTCTAGGGTTCCGGAGGAGGAATTCTGGACGGGTCCTGACAAATGTCCTTTAAATAGGTTTCTTTTACAGATTTAGCACCATCAAATTAAAGGGGTATTATTGTAAAAAAAACAAAATCTCAAAGAATATAGATATTAAATATGAAATATAAAATACAAATAAAAAATTTATCAATGCCAAAAACCTACCAAAATAAAAAAATAAAAAAAATACAAATAACAGTTGAAAATGAGATCCTTTAAACTTGCCACCTAATAATGAAATGTGTGTGCGTTTTTAATGCAAAAAACTGAAGCTGTCGCCGATATAATTTGCATTTGGCATTTGACAAGGCAACCATGCATGCTACGCAGATGCTTGGTTTTGCTGCAGTAAAAGGGATTTGAGCCTCCGACCAAAAACAAAAATCAAAATTAATCATTTTTTAAAAGTAAAAATCAAAAAGAGCTGAGCCTCACCTTCTTCCACATTTAATAATTTTTTTCCCCTTAAAATCTAGCTTTTAGTTCTGTTTAGTTGGTAGTTGCAAAAGTCATCAATTTCTAGGACATTGTTGGATTCATTAGTGGAAGAATCTCTTGGTCATTGTCAAAAATAATAATAATAATAATAATAATAATAATTAAAAGTTATAATTTCTATGAAAGTGAGAGATAGGTGCACAGCAGTATATACATTCCACAAATTTCCTGACAGCCACGCAAGTCATGCCTTTTTTTTCCCCCTCATGTCTATGTGCCTGCTTCCTAATGTCACGGTTGGGGCATTTCATCAAACACTTGGTGAGCATTCTCTCCATTTTGGACCTTATAATCCATTTTGGGCCTTACAATGGGCCAAGCACCTAGAGTAGTATAGAATTCTCTAGAACATTATGGAGAACTCTAGGTCAAGCCATGTACATATCCATTCTAGATGCTTCTTTAGATATTTTGTGTAAAGGAGGTGGGAAGGATCTAGACACCCATTCTCCACCGTAGGATTAAAGCAATTATAGCCGTAGGATTAGACTTTGTATGCCTATAAATAAGTGGAGGCCTCATTTGGCCAAACCATCCAAGAATTCCCACATTCACTTGTAAAGCTCTCCTCTAAGCAATATACTTTCATTCTCCCAAACTCTCCTTGTGCTCTAGCTTTCTTTGCTTAGCTTTCTCTTTTAGTGGGCAAAAGGCTTACTTAGTTGCAACAAAGGGTCGGAATAGCAACTAAGGCCGCACGGCTTGAAGGGTAAACAAACAAGTCCGTGACAAGTGGTATCAGAGCCCAAGGTTAAAGCTAGCATCTAGAGCAACATGTCTTCATCAGAGGTTGTGGTTGAAGAAGCAAGGGGAAGGGAGGTCATCCCCGAAGCTGCAAGGAAGGGACGTGGGCGTTCAAAGTCGAAGGACGTTCTCACCGCCATGGAGACCAAGGTGGTCAAGATGGAGTTGGCTGTTGCCGATATGTTGGAGCGGCTTGATCAGGTGGAGCAAGGCATGGAGGAGCTCGATGGTCGAGTGGAAGGCCAAGTGGGGGAGCTTAGAGGTACCATGCAAGACACCAACGAGGCCAACACCGAGGCATGGCGTCATGAAAGCCAAGCTTTCCAAACAAAGGTAATTGAAACCTTGTCCCTTATGCAAGCTCAATTAGATGAGTTTAAGAAGAGTTTAGAGGAGACACGTGAGGATTGGGCGTTATGCAAGAGAGCTGCAACTAGTGGCACCGTCACTACCCAACAAGTAGTCTCTACTCCAAGGGTAGATGCTCCCAAGCCCAAGGAGTTTAGTGGGAGAAGTGATGCAAAGGAGTTGGACAACTACATGTGGCACATGGAACGGTACTTCGAGGCCTTGGATTTCCAAGACGAGAAGCAAAAGGTAAACACCGCTACCCTCTATCTTACTAATCTTGCTGCGGTATGGTGGCGTAGAAAGCATGAAGAAATGAAGAAAGGCATATGCGCCATCAATTCTTGGGAAGATTTAAAGAGTGAATTGAAGAAACAATTCTATCCCGAGAATGTGGTGAATGAAGCTAGGAAACGCATGAAGGAGTTGAAGCACCAACGATCCATCCGTGAATATGTGGAGCAATTCTCTGGGTTAATGCTCCAAATTCCCAACATGAGTGAGGAGGACCTCCTTTTCAACTTCATGGATGGGTTGCAACCGTGGGCATGCCAAGAGCTTCAACGAAGGGGAGTACAAGATATTTCCACTGCCCTCACTACGGCCGAAACACTTGTCGAATATGGGCGAGGTGAGTCTTCCAACCCTAAGCCTAAGACTAATTATATTAAAGGTGGGGGAGCCAAGTTCCATAAAACTCCCCAAAGTAAGGAGTTTCCAAGAAGGCCACCACTACCTAGCAAAGATTGGAAGAAAGGAGGCAAGCCCGAATTCAAGCCGAAGGAAAATTGCTTCTTATGTGATGGTCCCCATTGGGCTAGAGATTGTCCGAAGAGGAAGTCCTTAAGTGCCATGCTCGAGGAGAGGGAAACTCACGAGCACACACAAATGGGTTGTCTACAACTCCTTAACTCATTGAAGGCTAGACCAATCCCAGCTCACAATGCAAAGGACAACTCCCTTATGTACGTGGCGGCACGTATTAATGGTAAGGATGCTCAAGTCATGGTGGACACCGGAGCATCTCACAATTTCATAAAGAGGGAGGAGGCCAGGAGGCTTGGCCTAAAACTTGACAAAGGTCAAGGGTGGTTGAAAACGGTGAACGCGGAGGCTAAACCGGTAGATGGCATGGCCCGCAACGTGGAGTTGCACCTTGGCACTTGGCAAGGTAACGTAAACTTCTCCATTGCTCCTATGGATGATTTTGATATTGTACTTGGCATGGAATTTCTTAGGCAATTCAATGTGGTACCACTCCCTCGCTACAACACGGTGTGCATAATGGAGGGAGGCCCTTGCATGATTCCAACAATGCACAAGCCAAGTACTTCCAACTGCCTCTCCGCCATGCAACTCAAGAAAGGAGTAAAGAAAGGAGAGCCTACATTCCTTGCTACTCTACGCGAGGAAGAGGAAGTTACTTCCAAGGAACCACCGAAGGAGGTTAGCCAAGTCCTTGAAGAGTTCAAAGATGTCATGCCACCACAACTACCCAAGAAACTTCCACCAAGGAGGGAGGTGGATCATTGCATCGAACTGGAGCCCGGTGCAAAACCACCCGCAAAAGCACCATATCGCATGTCTCCACCGGAGCTAGAGGAGCTAAGGAGACAACTTAAGGAGCTTTTGGATGCCGGTTATATTCAACCGTCGAAAGCACCTTATGGAGCACCCGTCTTGTTCCAAAAGAAGCACGATGGTTCATTAAGGCTATGCATCGATTATAGGGCGCTCAACAAGGTTACCATCAAGAACAAGTACCCTATACTGTTGATAGCCGATTTGTTTGATCAACTTGGAGGAGCAAGGTACTTTACTAAACTTGACTTAAGGTCGGGGTACTACCAAGTTAGAATTGCGGAGGGTGATGAGCCAAAGACTACATGTGTTACTCGATATGGAGCATACGAATTCCTCGTCATGCCCTTTGGTCTCACCAACGCACCCGCCACATTCTGCACTCTCATGAACAAGATCTTCCATCCTTACTTGGACAAATTCGTGGTGGTCTATTTGGATGACATCGTCATCTATAGCAAGACGCTAGAGGAGCACATCCAACACCTACGAATTGTGTTCAAAGTTCTAAAGGATAATGAGCTTTACGTGAAGAAAGAGAAGTGCTCGTTTGCAACCAATGAGGTGTACTTCCTCGGCCATAAGATCAAGGATGGCAAGCTGCACATGGATGAAGCCAAAGTGAAAGCCATCCAAGAGTGGGATCCTCCAACCAAGGTGAGTGAGCTGCGATCTTTTCTTGGTCTTGTTAACTATTATAGGAGGTTTATCAAAGGGTATTCTGCCCTAGCCGCACCACTCACCGACCTACTAAAGAAGAACAAGACATGGAGTTGGTCCATCCAATGCCAACAAGCCTTTGAGAATTTGAAGGAGGCGATTATGAAGGAACCCGTGTTGGCATTGCCTGATTGCTCCAAACCATTCGAGGTGCACACTGATGCTTCCGACTTTGCCATAGGGGGCGTGTTGATGCAAGAAAGGCATCCAATCGCATATGAAAGCCGCAAGCTCAATGACACGGAGAGGAGGTATACGGTCCAAGAGAAGGAGATGACTGCCATCATCCATTGCTTGCGCGCTTGGAGGCATTACTTGCTGGGGTCTAAGTTCGTGGTAAAGACTGACAATGTGGCCACAAGCTATTTCCAAACTCAAAAGAAGTTAAGCCCCAAGCAAGCTCGTTGGCAAGACTTTCTTGCCGAGTTCGACTACAAGCTCGAATACAAGCCCGGTACGGCCAATGTAGTTGCCGATGCATTAAGTAGGAAAGCCGAACTAGCATCGATAACCAAGTTCTAAGGGGAACTGCTCAACCTAATAAAGGAGGGCATGGACCATGATGTTGTGGCCAAACAACTCCTACAACTTGCCATGGAGGGCAAGACTAAGCGGTTTTGGGTTGAGGATGGCCTTCTCTACACAAAGGGGCATCGCATCTATGTACCAAGGTGGGGCAACATAAGGAAGAATTTGATCAAGGAATGCCATGACACCAAATGGGCCAGCCACTCGGGGCAAAAGCGTACGAGAGCTTTGTTGGAGATAAACTATTATTGGCCACAAATGCGGGACGACATCGAGATGTATGTGAAGACCTGCCTTGTTTGTCAACAAGACAAGGTGGAGCAACGACAACCCGCAGGTTTATTGGAGCCACTACCAACTCTGGAGAGACCATGGGAGAGCATCTCCATGGACTTCATCATTGGCTTACCCAAGTCCGAGGGATGTAGCACTATAATCGTAGTAGTTGATCGATTCTCCAAGTATGCTACATTCATTGCCGCGACAAAGGAGTGTCCAGCTGAGGAGACGGCACGTCTATTTTTCAAGCACATGGTGAAGTATTGGGGACTTCCAAGATCAATTATAAGTGATCGAGACTCGAGGTTCACCGGGAGGTTTTGGACGGAATTATTCAAGCTCATGGGCTCGGAGTTGCATTTCTCTACAAGCTTTCATCCACAAACCGATGGGCAAACCGAGCGAGCTAATGCGTTATTGGAGCTATATCTACGGCACTTTGTGAGGGCCAATCAACACGATTGGGCAAAGCTGTTAGATGTTGCCCAATTCTCCTACAACTTGCAAAGGAGCGAGTCCACCAATCGAAGTCCGTTCGAGTTAGCCACGGGGCAACAACCACTCACTCCACAAACACTCGTTACCAAGTATGGAGGAAGGAGTCCTGCTGCATTCAAGGTTGCCAAAAGTTGGCATGAACAAGTGGACTTAGCCAGGTCGTACCTTCATAAGGCCACCAAGAAGATGAAGAAGTGGGCGGATGCCAAAAGAAGGCACGTGGAGTATCAAGTGGGAGACTTGGTGTTCATCAAAATCCTTTCATCCCAACACAAGTCTACCCGAGGGCTACACAAAGGCCTTGTTCGCCGATACGAGGGACCATTTCCAATCGTCAAGAAGGTGGGCAAGGTATCTTATAAGGTGGAGTTACCTCCTACACTCAAACTTCACCCGGTCTTCCATGTAAGTTGTCTGAAACCATACTACAAGAATGAGGAAGACCAAACAAGAGGGGAGTCCAAGCGAGCGCCAATAGGGGTCTACAACACTTATGACAAGGATGTGGAGAGCATCTTAGCTGATCGAGTAGTTCGTGGAAGGGACAACCATCCGAGTCATGAGTACTTGGCGAAATGGAAGGGACTTCCCGATAGCGAAGCAAGTTGGGAACCTGCTATCGCGCTTTGGCAATTTGAAGATCATATCAAGAGGTTCCATGAAGCAAGCTCGACGAGGACGTCGACGGCATAGGTGGGGGAGAATGTCACGGTTGGGGCATTTCATCAAACACTTGGTGAGCATTCTCTCCATTTTGGGCCTTATAATCCATTTTGGGCCTTACAATGGGCCAAGCACCTAGAGTAGTGTAGAATTCTCTAGAACATTATGGAGAACTCTAGGTCAAGCCATGTACATATCCATTCTAGATGCTTCTTTAGATATTTTGTGTAAAGGAGGTGGGAAGGATCTAGACACCCATTCTCCTGTTGACTACGAATCGGTTGCTTCTCTAGTACTCCTGTTGACTACGAATCAGGGAGACCAGACCAAAGCAATAGACGACTGGACAATCCCGGGACATGAACCTGGGGAGTAGTAACTTTTTTGTTCGGTCATTTTAGAGTGTGAGAAGAGGTAAAATACTAGAACGGAGAGAAGGCAACAGAAATTAATGTCTGAGCGTAGCTAAAAAATTTGGACCATTTGGATTGGATGAGTGTGGCCACTCATTTATCCCAGAGATTTGAGGAGCTGTGGATTTAGTTTGCACTTTGAGTTCCTATTTTATAACTATGTTTGCTTTTTGAAGTTGATGATATTGATGTTAATAACAAATTTACTCTCTCTTGAGAATCATTTATAGAACTCTGTCCTGTGGCTTTTTGATTCTAGCACTTCTCAATCTTTGCTATAACTATTTGGAAGCAATTTCCACTATGGGTTTTCAACTGGGGAAGTATAACTTCTCTTTATCTACAATAATATTACATTTGGAAATGGAGGTCCCATCCCTTAAGATATTGGAAACTTCCCTAATGCACCTTGATCTTTCTGGTAACGTTTTTAATACCTCAGTAACCAGCTAGCTATACAGTTTAACCCATTTGGAGGTTATTCATTTGTCAAACAACAAATGGAATCAATCCTAGATGGTTGTTCAGGATGTATGTAATTCGATAGAATGCTGGATAATGAGCTACTCTATTCTTTAAAATCCTAATATATGCAAGTTTTTTGCTTAGCGCATTTATGTATAGATTTATTCCATGGAAAGTGACTCACTGCAGGCAATTCAGATGAATTTGATAGATCTCTTCCCTTTACTAAAACACTAGACTTGTGTAATAGGGTCTAAATTAGAGTTAAGGCAACAACAAGCATAGGTGCTTTGGTCGATAGGCTAGCTCAGTACATGAATTCCTGCCCTAGAAAGAGTTCCCCTGCCCTGTGGTTGTTTTCTTCTGTTTGTGAGAGGGAGGGGCTAGAAGGCAATTTTTCTTCCATTCCAAAGGTCGGTTGAAAGCTACACAGATTAAGGTCACTGGTGAGAGACATGAAATATAAGGCTCTGTTTCTTGCATTTTTTTCTTTTTTTAAATAAGTTTTCAGTGCAACATTTTTTTTATTGATTGTTGTTTCAGTTTGGACTGATTGGAGGGAAAAGCCTTTATGACTTCATACTCTATTCCTATAAGATGTCATGAATTTTTCCATTCAATAAAAGTTTTCCTGTTTTCCATGTTACTATTAGGCTTCTTTTTTACTATTAAATTTAGCTATCTGATTTTATCTTATCCTTTCTTTTTCACTTTAGTTTTGTAATAAAACTGTGCATTTTTTAGTCTACACTTCTATAGGTGAACATATTGCTTTGCCAACCAGATATGCCAAACAGGATCTTTTCTGTTTAGCCAACGTCCTTCAAAATTTTATTAGATTCTCCGTTTAGGATATAGGGTATATGATCTGCCAGTCCTTTGATCCAACTTGAAGATTTAAAAACCACCATGAAGGTTTTTCTCCATTGGCTCGGTTGAATTGGAACCAGGCTCAAAGTTTCTTCCCAATAAAATGACGACCATTAAGCATACTTCTAGTACTGTTCTTATATTCTAGATAATACTTAAACAGCCATTTTAAAGTATTAACAGCTACATGGAAAAAGAGAGCAAATACTAAACAAAAGCATCGCCACTGGATCAATAGCCAATACAACTAGAGGAATTTGTTGGGGGAAAAAAAAACTAATAATATATGGGAGCTTTCAGTGCAGAATCCAGAAACATCATGGAGGAAAACAGAGTATCACCTTCTTGTTACCTTATGTAACCTTGCAATATAATATTGTCATATTCTAAAAATATGAATCTAAAAACAACTTATTAACAAATGCTGTTGGACTCGAGCTTCCTTACTTCTCTTTCTGCTTTCTGCTCCCTTCGTCACTGTCAAATAGAATAATTTTCTAGCTGTTAGGTGTTGGATAAAATATCATGGGATGAAAAAAACAGAGTATCCCCTCATGTTTTAATTTTATTTCAGATTATCCAAACAATATAACAACTTCTAATTTTATTTCAAGAATTATTGATATTAATCTGAAATTCCAAGCTCATTATTTAATGAAACAGATTATGGCTTTATACTCTATTCCAATGAACATGTTATGAGTTCTTCTGTGAATTATAAGTGTTTCCCTTCAAAAATGCCCCCAAAAAAAAAAAAAAAATGCATATCCTATCCTAACACCAAATACACGAGATTTCTAGAACAAAAATCTAGATTGTCTGATTCTGCATTACCCCATTTGCTTGAATATCCGTGAGCCCTTGTGGTTAGTTTGATGAACAAAATTTCCAAAAAGCATAAATTTTATAGAGTGATATTATGTCTAGTTTATTTTACTATTAAGCTTCGTATTTTAATTTTATAGCTACCACTTTCAGAAGAGTTTATGATCTGCCAGCCTCTTGAATCAAATATGGAGATTCAAACCCATCACTCATCTCCATTGCAAAATAATATCTCAAACTTGGAGTTGGTAAGAACTAAGAACATACTTGCATAGGAGAACCCAAAGAAGAGTTTTGCCCATCAAGAGGAAATGCTTTATTCTTCCAGGAAAACGGGTTGCCATTTTAAGAATATTTCAAGATATTTTCCAGATGATCAAAGCCTCTTAGAATTTTCATTCCAGTATTAAAAGCCAGATGGAAAAGAGAGAGTACTTTGCAAACTTGGATTCTCTCTCTGCTCCTAATAGGTGATAACTTGCTGAATGTCCAATAGAAATAGAGAAATGAGTTGCATAAAATATATAAATGTATATAAAAACACTTGCATAGGAAAGAGAAAAGAACTAATAACATACCAAAGCTGAAGCACAATGAGTGGAGAGATCTTGCTTCTCGGTCATAAGAGCCACATAGCTAAGCATGAGAATCTTTTGTATGTGAAGTGAGCTAAAATACACTTGCAAAGTCCATGGGGGTTCCAGGCCTAAACAAATATAATTTGCCGATACAATGTAACATCATCATTTTTATATATGTGTTTACATTTGTATATAATGTTGGAAATTACAAATTATCCCTCTCATATTTTTACTGGATTCTCAAATTTGCTGTCATTGCAATTGTTAAATAACTTTGTGACTGCAGAGATTCCTCAAAGAACAGGTAAAATAGGAGCATTAATAAAGTCCATTGATTTTTCCAAAAAATCCTTCCAAGTATATCAAATTTGAGTTTTTTGAGCCATTTGGACTTTTCCTACAACAAGTTGAGAGGAAGAGTACCATCAGGCACTCAATTCCAAGGCTGAAATACTTCCTTGCTTTGTCTGAAACAGTTCATGTGGTCTTCCATTCACCCAGAATTGTGACATAAATGTTGAAGCCCCCATTGATTCGAGGAAAACTGGGGGAAAAAAAAAGAAAAAAAAAGTTGGCTCAAGAAATCCGCAAAGCTATATATTGAAAATCAAAACTATAAACGCAAACAGATAGATACTTCAATTAAACACCTAATTTTAGTATAAATGTAGAATTCATGACAAAGCTATAAATTATCCAAATCAAAATAATAATTACTTTATTAGACGATATTTGGAGGGCCAAAATATCATTTTGAAAAAAAATAAATAAATACTAACCAAGTCTTTAATAATATACTAAAAGGATAAAAGGATATATGAAAATATAAAAATAAAAAATAAAAAATAAAAAAAGGCCCCCACGCTTAGCATAGTTTACCTGTTAATGACATTCTCAATATTTATTATATCAATATGTTTCCAATATAAGTTAATTCATAGGATAAAAAAAAAAAAAAAACATAATTTAATTCATTAACGTTTAAATGTTTGCCGAGATACGACTAATAACAGAACTTCAAAGATTACACCTTTAGAGTTTTATGAGATGTTTCTGTCATCAACTTTATTTGAAATTCTGAATGGAAAAGGAACAGTAACAGTATCCTGCTTGAAAGTGTGATACTAAATATAAATAGAAACATGTGAAGACTATGGTAGAAACTTGTGAGATCAATAACCAATTTTCTTTATTGTACACTTTACTCACATCACACTGCCAGACCCACACGTGAGGTCCACCTGCATATAAGGCTTCCCATGTATCCGTCCATTGACAAATTTTTCTAAACAGTATATATTCATATTAGAAATTTGATAATTACCAAAAAAAAATAAAATAATAAATTAGAAATTTGATAGAAATTACTTCGTGGCCCCAGTGCACTAGTGCACTGACCTACATTTTCCGACCAAAATCAAGCGTTTAAAAAGTGCTGAATCATGTCCCCACAAGACTAAAAGAAAATGGTTAATTTTTCTATATCATCCAAATTTGATTGTTGTAAGTTGTGACACATCAAAATAAAAAAGAAAATTTTTCGGAAACACCAAAAAGAAACAAAGAAGACTAGAACTTCTTTCATACAAGTTGATGAGGGGATGGACAACATGCATGATCCATTGACCACGCCACAGATCCATGGACCATTTTATGTCCACATAAATAATCGAAAATTTGGATTCTTTATCAATGATTCATACTTTTCTTCTAAAATATATGCATATAAATCGTAGGAGGCTAATTTAGTTCCCACAAGACTAAGAAAATGTTTAGCTTTTCTATATCATTGAAATTTGATTGTTGCAAGTTGTAACACATTAAAATGAGAAGAAAATTTTTTGGAGACACCACAAAGAAACAAAGAAGACTAGAACTTCTTTCGTACAAGTTGATGAGGGGATGGACAACATGCATGACCCATTGACCACGCCACAAATCCATGGACCATTTTATGTCCACAAAAATAATCGAAGATTTGGATTCTCTATCAATAATTCATAATTTTCTTCCAAAATATATGCATATAAATTTTTACCGTATAAATTAAGAGAGCCTCACTTTCTTCATAGAGTACTTTTGAGTCTCAATGCAAGAGACTAATTTGGAGTTTATATGGACAACACTCTTCAAAATCATAGAAACTCACATATCCATTAATGTCTGCTTTCTTGCAAGGCTAGCTACTTGTAAAATTTTGCATGGCCATGGATGGTTCTATGATCATATTTTCAAGTACTATTTTCTTCAGGTTTTTGATACTTCTATGTCATTAATAATTCTATATCTTGCAGTGGCACCTGAAATGCGAGTTGCATCAGAGTATAGCAAGAGGCAAGCTCTTTTACTATATATTTTTCACATAATAATTAATATGTAACCAATTTTGAATTAGAATAACACAAGGGATTGAGACCTTGGACATAACATGCCATTTCTCCATTCTCTAATTAATTAATTAAATAGTGAAAACTAATAAAGTAAGAAGGAAAAAAAAAAAAAAGATTGAAGACCTTTAGGTACACGTTATTTTGATGGAAATTCTAAACATGCACCAAATCTATGGACCATTTAATTTGCACATGAAGAAGCATCAAAGACTATGATTCTCCACCTGTTTTCATAATTATCTGTAATATGTATATAAATTTCTATCGTATAATTTGAGAACACGCAAATAAATCTTCATAGACTTTTTGAATTTCCATTCTCAGGATTTACTTTTATGTTGATAACCTATTAGCCATCTTAGTTCTGGATTTTGATCAATAAAATTTTTATTTGGGAGGTTAATTAAATTTCTTTTTGAACCAAACTATTATTCAGCGGAAAAAAAATACATAATCACAAAACTAATATATATATATATATATATATATATATAAATATGTACGTATGTATTAAACTTCTCTCTCGCTCTCTCTCTTTCTCTCTCTCTTTCCAAAAAAGTGTTCATATTGGAAAATTTGATAGAAATTGCATGATCCGGATGTAGACTACAGGAAAACACACACACATTATGAACAGTTTACACATTTTAAAAGTGTAGTGCAGCAGATCAAATTTTGATATTGTATTAACAATTGTTTTCTGCAATATAATATTAAATACGTGAGCTATATGTAATAATTAAATATTCCACTTATAATTTAGTGGCTAACTCATCTTGTGGTTGGCTATATACAAGTATTACTGATAAATCATAGATGGCAATATTAATTTTTTATTTTTAGTACTATAAAAATTTAGTGTAGGAAAACAAACTCATTATTGACAGCTAATTAAATTGTCATAGACTATGTAAATTCATTATTGACAGTCAATTTAATTATCATATACCATGTAAACCACATTGGGCTTTTCTTTTAAAAGAAATGAAAATTTTTATGCTTTTTTTTTTTGCCCCCATTTAATATACAGTAATTATACACTTACTAAATTTGTTAACCAAAATTTAGTAAACAATGAGTTGGCATCTATAATTGGTTTTCCTCTCATAATAGAAGGACATCAATAATCTATCAACCACTTATCTATTGCCACACCATTATTTGCCAAAATTTTAATTAAAAAAATTGATATGTGTAGCATTGCTCTTTAGTATATAGTGTCACATTATTATCATGCACAATAAGATGAGCTAAACACACATGTATGTATAGTTAATTGCCAAAATAAAGTTGGCTTAGTTGGTATCGCTCCCACTCTTGCACCTATAAGGTTGTAAATGATCTAAAACCAAAAAAGCATTATGTATAATTGGTTTAAGTTGGACAAGACAACTACTTACGAGCTAAAAGTTTCTTACAATCTTTTATTTTTTATCCTGTTTTCTAAAGGTACGTAACTCTAGTTTAGTTCTAATTTAATTTGATTTAATGTATAGCTATGTTTGCCCTTCATATGGCATGTAAAATAGAAAATCAGAGGAGCTGAAAATTTTATATATACTAATATATATATATAAATATATATATATATATATATATTAACTTTGTTTAAGTAGCATGATGCTAAATTGATTTGCGTAGATCATGATGGTTTTAGTCTACTACGCATGCGTACAGGAATATATTTTACAATTTTTTGTTTGTTCACTTTTTGATTGGCTGGTGCTCTTTATAAGTTATAGATTTTAACCACCGATATAAGGTATTTAATTTTTGTTTTTTTTTGGAGTACTTGTTATACGAAATACAGAGTGGTCTAGCATATATCAATCTAAACTAAATTAAAAAACTAAGCTATATAGAATTAGAGGGTCGTCTGAAGAAGTTTATAGAAAATTAATTTGTTTCACAAAATTTTAGTTTTAAATATTGAATTTGACAACCACTTTATATAATGAATTTTTTTATTACAATTTTAATTAATTTTATTATGTATAATTAATTTTTAAAAATTTTTATATTTATAACGGTAAGACTTTCAATAAACTAAAAAGTCTATCATATTTTAGTATGTATGCAAGAATTTATCATGATTTACTTTTATATTGATAACGAATTAACTATTGCAGCTCGATGCATCTTTCGTTCACACATTTATAAAGCTATTATTCAGCAAATTAAAAAATAAATAACATATTTACAAAACTTTTCATATATTCATTTTGCTCAATTTTTTTTTTTTTCGTTCTTTAAAGGAATATTCAAAGTCATGAGGACTCGATGAGCGAAATCTCATATTTTCATATTAAAATCAAGCACCAAAAGGTGCTGAATAATATTCATAAGACTAACCAAAAGCCCATTTGCTTTGCTTTGATACGACTTAATTAACAGTAAGAAAACATATATTGTATAGGAGGAATTATTCAGTACACAATGTGTATTGACATGTCATTTGAGCTGGTGCACATAGCCAATTACATTATAACATATGTACTATTAATTACATATCATATTAAAGAATCCAAATAGGCAGCTACATAATTTAACGCCTTCAATTTTTTTCCCCTTCTCCATGAGACACGTTAAATCTATCTTCTCCGTTAGTAGTCTAATTCCAGATTTAATCTCTAACAAGTTTTATGGATTTTTTTAATTTTTTATTCCCATTTTTCTTTGAAGAGACCAATAAACCAATAAAGGAGTTGATCATTTTTTAATTTTTGTTTGGAAAATATGAGGGATTTGGCTTTAACAATCAAATATATGGCTCCATTAATGATAGTCAAAGACTCAACATCCCCACTGCAAATTTGTAGAACACCTTCATCCTTCATTGATGGGATTCCAAAATATATTTTTCATGACTGCCTCCACACAAACAATCTTGTTTTCATTGTTTCTCGGTCAATATATCTTGTTATTTTAATGGCATAATTTATTAGATGGATTTCACATATATTAGAGAACCATCCACAAAGTTGAGAAAAAGCTATTGGTGTTGGAGATGAACCATGTCCAAGAGGAAGTGTATAGCCTTTTATTTTTTATTTTTTTGGCGAATAAGACGAAGTGTATAGCAGAACAAAGAAGAAGATGGAAAAAAGGAAGTGCCAACTGACGGAGTGAAAGATTAATGCTGATTTGGATTTTTTTTCCTCTAATATACCTAATAATACATGTGGCATTTTGTAAATGGTTATGTGTACCAAATCAGCAAATACACCATGTGTACTGAAAAATTTCTCACTGTATAGTTACCAAAAAAAAAAAAAAAAAACTAATCATTCAGAGTGAATTTTTTTTTTTAAATCCATTTATGTATGTTGGAAAAAATAATATGACCAAAAAACTAGAGTGACACATTGCACTAAACATGTAACACAGGATATTAAAGTAGTAAAAAGCAATAGTCGCATCAAAAAGATAAAAATAAAGAAGAATGGGAGAAAATAGAAATTAAAAGAGGAATATAAAAGGAAAAAAGAAAAAAATAATTTAGAGGAGAACAAAAAGATCAAAAAAAATAAAATTAATTAATTAAAAAATAAGAAAAATGAATGAAAGAAAATGTTTTCCGGTCTGTTTGGGGTAGTCAAATTCAAATGGGATTTTGTTCTATTTTATTTTCTGAAACAAATGGGATTTTTCTACACATATCCCATGAAAATGCTACATCAAACACAAGCTAACAATGAAAAACGCAAGCTATGACTAATTTATGTCCTGTCTCCCTTAAGTCATACTTCCCAAAAAGCAGAATGCGATCCATTCCATAATTCCCATTCCCCTGCTTTTTGTTGCAAGCCATGGATTTTACAATACTTGCTGCTGCTATTAGTTTCTTTGGATTTTTCATCGTCCATATTGAATTAAATTAACACATTGGTCAGAAAATGGTTAATTTTTCCATATCATCCCAATCATTAAAATGATGTCAATCTAAATATTGATAAATGGAACTCATGATATATCAAAGTAATGAGAAGCAACTGTTACATCCAAAATCATTATTTCAAGATGCACCAAAAAAAAAAAAAAAATGAAAACTTCTTGATCCGAGTGTTAAATTATGCACTCCTCCTAATTCGTTTAAGATCTTGAGATGTAATAAAATCAGAGATTTCAATTGCAAGCATAAAAACACACAACATAAACATATAACATAAATTAAAAGAGACAATAAACTTAGCATGATTTGACAATCAATACAATTGCAAAGTTTGAAAGGTATGGAATGGTAAATTTCCAACAATATTAATTAATTTGTGCTTCAGAATCCAATATTAATTTGTTAGATATTGGACAGTATGCATGACCAAGACAAATCCATCGAACATTTCTTAACCTTCAAAGACTTGGTCAGATTATAAATCTTCATAATCATCCAAAATGTGTGTACAAATTTCTAGCGTATAACTTAATTCAAAAAACTTTGGAGTTGGGAAATGAACAACACTCTTCAAAATCAAACACAACGTGCATGTTTACCTATCTTTTTCTCGGTCTTTTCATGCTCCTATCCATTAATAATTCCATATGTTCTGCAATGGCAGCTCTAATGTGAATTGACAAATCTATAGCATTATAACAACTCCAAAATTTGTGAAGATTTTGATAAAATTATTGATCCTATACTTAACGTAACATGGAAATATGACCTTACGAAATTTTTGAGAATTATGTTAAAAAAAAAAAAACAAAAGGATAACTTCTTCATGCAAGTTTATGAATGGACAGCACACATTTATGACCACAACATATCCTTGGGTGGACCATTCATGTCCACATTAAGCATCAAAGACTTGGATTCCTTCCAATTTTCATAATCATACATAATATGTTTATTACCGTATAACTTAGTTCAAGACACTCAAATTCCTCATAGACTTATTTTAGTGGCAACAATATAATTTTGATAATAAAATATGTTTGTAGCTATTTGTCACTATATTTATTGCATAAGTTCTCATTGACTTGATTTTCCAAAAATAAAATAAAAGTAATGACATTTTTTTTATTAGCTACAAAATTTAATGCCATAAAATTTTTTTGTCACGAGTGCATATAGAAGATTTTACATTTGTGGTTAGCAGCTCTATCACGATAGCACAATTTTTTTTCCCTACTTTGGGAAATGTGCTCTGATTTCACTTGAGAAGAAGAAAATATGTGTATTATAATAGAGATATCATTAAGAAACAACCCAAACTACTTTGACGAAGTTATTTCAAATCAGATGTAGATAAAAAGTTTCTCGAAAAAAAATCACTATGAGTTTTATTTGAATAATAACATGAAAAAAAAAAAATGAACATGCAACCATTTAAACATTGAGAGTCATGTATATTCATAACATATTAAGTCATGAAAAGCACTGCAACGTCAACATTAGAGAAAATTTCTTCCTAAAAAGACTTGGATTAATTCATGGACATTCATGTCCACTTGAAGCATCAAACTTTGATTAATTGTTCAATACTTAAAGGTTGATAATGTAGATGGTATTTTCCTTGCAGGTTATGAGTAAATCTTTGTATGCTTCGGATAGAAGGTTACCTTTGGTCTATGATTGAAAAATTTTCTCTGTTTTTTCTTTGCTTCTTTTTCAAAAGTGTAGTGGGATGAAATTCTTATTTTTGGAAAATTATTATACCACATAAATTAGTTAGGGAACTATATATTTATAAATGTAAGGCAGTTGCTTCAGCTTGAACAAGTCAATTACTAGAAAAATAAATGAAACTTTTTATGCATTTTTGTGCCTATAAAGTAATTCTACACTTATCAAATTTATTAATTAAAATTTTGATAAACAATGAGTTGGTACTATATAACTAGTTTTTCCTCCTATAATAGTAGGACATCAATAATTTGTCAATCACTTATACACTATCATACCATTATTTACCAAATTTTGATTAACAAATTTGGTTTGTTTAGCATTGTTTTTAGTTTGCACTATATCATTATCATGTATCATAAAATGAACTAAGCAACTAACTAGAATAATATTGTTGAATATAGTATCATATTTGATTGGTTGTCAAGTAAGGTAGCTCAATTGGTATATTCATCACTCCTATAGGTTGTAAATGATCTAGAAGCAAAAAAGTATTATATATAGTTGGTTTAAGTTGGACAAGAGAGCTACTTATTAGCTAAAATATTTTTATGTTCTTTTATGTTTATCATGCTTTCTAAGGTATATAATTTTGATTTAGTTCAGATCTAATTTGATTTAGCTTAATAATTTGAATATATAGCCGTATATGCCTTTCATATGGCATGTAAAGTAGAAAATAAGAGGAGCTGAAAATTTTGTGTTTGCTATATAAAAATTAACTTTGTTTGACTAGCATGATGCTAAATTGATTTGCATTGATCATGATGATTTTAGCATACAACGTATGCATACAAGAATATATTTGAAGATTTTTTATTTTTTCACTTCTTGATTGGTAATGCTCTTTATAAGTTATAGATTTTGACCACCCATGTAAATTTTTTTTTTTTTTTTGGGTACTTGTTATACGAAATAAAAGGTGGTCTAGCATATATTAATGTAAACTAAATTGAAAAACCATACAGAAGTTAGAGGCACGACATATGAAGAAGTTTATAAACAATTAATTTGTTTCACAAAATTTTAGATTTAAGTATTAAATTTGACAACTAGTTTATTTAATGAATTTTGATTACAACTTTAATTAATTTCTAAAAACTCTTATATTCATAAGTAAAAAACTTTCAATTAAACTAAAAGTTTATAATATTTTATTATGTATACTGGAATTTTTCAGTATTTACTTTTATATTGATAATGAATTAACTATTGCAGTTGAATGCATCCTTTCGTTCACACATTTACAAAGCTACTATTTAGCAAATTAAAAAATAAATTACATATTCACAAAACTTTTCATATATTCATCTTGCTCTGTTTTCTTTTTTTTTTTTTGTTTTTTTTTTCTATTTCTTCAAAGGAACATTCAGAATAGTGAGGACTCGATGTTGAGCCAAAACTCATATTTTCAGATTAAAATCAAGCAACAAAAAGGTGCTGAATAATATTCATAGGACATGACTTAACAATTAAAAAAAAAAAACTTATACTGTATAGTTAAAAAATATATATAATAAAAAAACCATTCAGAGTGAATTTTTTTTTTTAATCCATTTTGATTTATGTATGTTGGAAAAAATAATATGACTAAAAAACTAGAACGACACATTGGACTAAACATGTAACACATGATATTAAAGTAGCAAAAAGCAATAGTTGCATCAAAAAAATAAAAATAAATAAATGAGACAAAGAAAAAGGGGGAAAAATAAAAAGAAATTAAAAGAGGAGAAAAAAAATATAAAGGGAAAAAAGAAAAAAAAATAATTTAGAGGGAAAAAAAAGAGATAAAAATAAATAAAGAAATAAATAAATTAAAAAAAGATAAGAAAAAAGAAATGGAAAAAATGAAAGAAACAAAATGAAAATAAGGAGAGGAAAAAAAATCGAAAACTAAAAAGTGAGGCCAAAAAAAAAAAAAAAAAAAAAGGAAGATGAGAAAGACTAAAAAAAAAACAGAAAAGAAAAGAAAAGAAAATGGACGAACACACACCAAAATAAAAATAAAAAATAAAAAATAAAAGCTAAAAAAAAAACTCATAAAAAACTCATGCTGCAAAAAGGAGGAAGACAAAGATAAAATAAAAATAAATATATAATTATTATTATATGATTCAAAAAGGAAAAATAAAAAAGCCAGCTATGAACATATTTATTATTATTTTTTTAAAAGAAATAGGATTCAGAATTTTGTTGAAAACTAAAAAACAAAAAAAATAATAATAATAATAAAGAGAAATAAAAGATTTAACGGATAGGAAAAATAAAACATGCACGAGTCCTGTCCCCCCTTTGTAAGGCATGCCGAATACGTGCCGTGAATATTTTCCATGTGGGGACAGAGGACTGAGGAGTGTAATATGATATATTTATTATCCAAAAAAACCCACAATGCCATAATCCATTCCATAATAATTTCCATTCCTCTGCTTTTTTGTTGTTGCGAGCCATGGATTTTACACTACCCCCTGCTTTTATTCTTTTCTTTGGATTTTTCATCCTCCATAATCCTACATTGTGCGATGCCACCTCTTCTAATTTCAGTTGCATACCAAGCGAGAGACAAGCTCTTCTCAGCTTCAAGCATGATCTCCATGATCCTGCCCTCCGCTTGGCCTCCTGGGTTGGCGACGACTGCTGTAATTGGTCTGGCGTTGTCTGCTCCAAGCTCACTGGTCATGTTCACAAGCTCCTTCTTGGTGATCCTGACGATCAATTTTATCAGAAGCGGTTGAGCGGTGAGATAAACCCTTCTTTGGTGGATGTGAAGCATCTACGACACTTGGATCTTAGCAACAGTGATATTGGAGGAGCCTGAATTCCAGAGTCCTTTGGATCTTTATGGAGTTTAAGATATCTTAATCTCTCTTATACTGGATTCGGTGGAATGATTCCTCATCAACTTGGTAATCTCATAAATTTACACTCTCTTGATCTTCACTCTATTTACAGAGAATTCAATGGCACTTACATCAGTCCATATGCTAAGAATCTTCACTGGCTTTCTCAACTTTCTTCGTTGCGGTACCTGGACATGAGTTTCATTGACCTTGAAGAAGCATCTGAATGGGAGGAGGTAACAAATTCACTCCCTTCTTTGGAAGTCCTGCGCTTACTCTCCTGCAATTTGAACTTCAATTTTCGTCCAATATATCATGTCAATTTTTCATCTTTATCCCTCCTTGATCTTAACTATAACCATTTAGGGAACAATATTCCACTATGGGTTTCCAATTTGAGAAGTTTGACTTCTCTCTATCTAAGAAGTATTGCAAATGGCGGTTCTATCCCTGATGGTATTCAAAACTTAACTTCCCCTGTGCACCTTGGTCTTTCTGATAACTCTTTTAATACCTCAATACCCAGATGGTTATATAGTTTGAGCCATTTGGAGGTTCTCAACCTTGACTTTAATCGATTGAGAGGTTCCATCCCTGAAGAAATTCAAAACTTAACTTCCCTTGTGCATCTTGATCTTTCTCGTAACTCTTTTAATACCTCAATGCCCAGCTGGTTATATAGTTTAAGCCATTTGGGGGTTCTGAACCTTGCTGGTAATCAATTGACAGGTACAATATCAAGTGAAATAAAAAATATGACATCTATCATTACACTTGACCTGCATTGGAATGAGCTACAAGGAGACTTGCCAACATCATCCATGGCTCAACTTGCAAATTAAAAGAAATTGATCTGTCAGACAACACACGGAATTGATCCATATCCCAAATCCTAGATAGTTTTTCAGGCTGTCTTTCTGATAGCCTACAAGTTCTGAATATCAGGGGTGGTCAAATATATGGTCATTTAACCAATAAAATTGGGCAGTTCAAAACTCTGACCGATCTTGATCTATCTAATAATTCAATTTCTGGTCCAATTCCAGCATCATTGGGAAATCTTTCCTCTTTGAGAGCTGTGTCCCTTGGTTATAATCATATTAGTGAAACTCTCCCTGAATATTTGGGGCAGCTTGTTAATTTGGAAGATTTAGACATTGGCAAGAATCAGATAGAAGGCATCGTTTCGGAGGCTCACTTTTGCTAATATGACAAGTCTGAGATATTTTTATGCATCTGATAACCCATTAACATTGAAAGTAGGTTAGGATTAGGTTCCTCCTTTTCAACTTGAATCATTAGAGATGGGCTCTTGCCATTTGGGCCCACGATTTCCAATGTGGGTACGATCACAAAAGAGCCTTTCTAATTTGGTTTTATCCAACACAAGTCTTGCAGATGTTCTTCCCGCTTGGATTTTCAACTTCTCTTCAGAATTAGAATACTTATATCTTTCTCAAAATCAAATGCATGGAAGGATTCCCAATCTGACGACTATGGGGACGCAGGAGTACTTAGCAATTGACCTGAGCCAAAACCATGCCGGGGGGCCAATGCCTTTGACATCTTCCAAGGTGTATCAACTAGATCTTTAGATAATCAACTTTCAGGATCCATTTCTCAATTCTTGTGTAGCTCACCAAGTGAGCCAATGAATATGGCACCTCTCTATCTTGCCAAAAATCAATTGTCAAGAAATTTACCCAACTGTTGGAGTAAATGGAAAAATATAAAGGTCTTATATTTAAATTACAATAGCTTTGGTGGTGGTATTCCTTCATCCTTTGGTTCATTGATTTGTCTTCAATCATTGCATCTCCGTAGTAACAACTTATCTGGAATATTATCTCTTTCTTCTTTACACAACTGTATTAATTTAATTACTTTGGATCTTAGTCGGAATAAATTTGGGGGAAACGTTCCTAATTGGCTTGGAACAAGTCCTTCAAAGTTGAGGTTTCTTATTGCAGGCTTCAATGAGTTCCACGGTCATATACTTGATGAACTATGTGCTCTCAATTCACTTCAAATCTTGGATCCTTCAAACAACAATTTGTCCGGCCCAATACCAAAATGTTTTAACAATTTCTCTAAGATGGCAATAAAATTGTGTCTAGGGGTGGTATCACTTCTTACGTAGAGGCCACATTACTCCTGATTAAAGGCAAGCCGATTGAATACAATAAGACACTAGGACTTGTAAATATCATGGACTTGTCTGGTAACTCTTTGTCAGGACACGTTTCTTTAGAAATTACAAATCTCTGAAATCTGCTCTTATTGAATTTGTCAAACAACCTTTTAGATGGAGAGATTCCTGTGAAAATAGGTAATATACGAGAACTGGAATCCATTGATTTTTCTAAGAACAAACTTTCTTGTGAAATCCCTCAAAGTATGTCGAGTTTGAATTTCTTGAGCTATTTGAATTTGTCCTACAACAACCTCAATGGAAAGATCCCAACAAGCACTCAACTTCAAAGCTTCGATTCATCAAGCTATATCAGCAACAATCTATGTGGTCCTCCCCTCACTCTGAACTGCGGCACAAATGGTGGTGTCGCTATTGTTGAAAAGAATAGAAAAGAAGACGACCATGAAATGTCATGGTTTTATATTGTCATGGCTGTTGGATTTATTGTAGGTTTTTGGGGAGTGTGTGGTTCCCTTATTTTCAATCGGACATGGAGACATACTTATTTTAGGTTTGTCGACTGCATCAAAGACCAAATCTATGTGGCTTCAGTCCTAAAGTTGAGATGGTTCCTTGAAACAATAACAATTTGTTATAATAGTCAATGAAATGTGTCATCTCCTATAAGGTATTACTTCTAACATTATATCTTTAGAACGTTATTCATTTGCTCAGGTACTTATACTTTTGATAATTTCACTCTTCTGTTACTTGTCGTCTTGACGTTGGGATTGAACGAAACAAAAATAAAAATATGCAGGGAACAATTGCAATGTTCAAAAATAAAAATATAATTAGTGGGAGCTATTTTATTACCTTTAATTTCTCTATGATGCGTGACAATATGTACCTGTCTAGTGTTATCCTCATCTTAACACACCTTCACTACCTTAAAATATTTATATATCAAACTAACATAATTATTTCCTCATTACAAAATAAATAAATAAATATATTTACTGTCTTCTATTTAAAAAGCATCTATTAACATAATATTATAATTAGTTATAGCTAGGAAATAACTTAATAATAGTCAATTTGTTTTTATTAATGTTTATGCAAAACTTATTTCAACACTTCATTTGTTAAATATCAAATTATAAAAGGAAAGCAATGTATTGTCGCATAGTGGATTCTACTTCCTTTGCAGGTCAATATTCATTTTAGATGGAAGGTGTCCCTTGGCCCAATATTGAAGAGACAGAGCACCTACAGTAAATTTTGGATATTCTGGGGGTACTGTAGTTTTTTTCCGAGCAGTTGACTCTGGTAATTTATTACGTTTTTTTTTCCCCCTTCTCTTTTGTTCCCTTTTTGCTTCTACGCACTTTAAAAGTGTGGTTGGATCAATTATGATGTTTGGCAAATGTTAAGTTTCTGTATTAAGTAAGGGAACTATAATTTTATAAATGTAAAGCATTTTCTTCAAATCAAACAGGACAATTATTACAAAGTTTTTACTTTCTTTTTATTTTTTATCTAGTTTAAATTTGTAAAGGTAACTCTATTTTAATTCTTTATTTCAACTTTAGAGTATTAATATGAATTTTTTAACTATACATGATATATATAAAGAATCTCCATCAGTTAACCAACCTCCATCAGATTGATAGCTATACATGATATCTATTAATTTATAGCTATATGAATTTATAGCTATACATGATAAAAATAAAAAATAAAAAAGCCTAGTTAACCAACCTCCATCAGTTGCAGATTGATATCTATGCATCTGCAAAACATGTTGTGAGATTTGACAGTCAATATTAGGATCCATTTGATCCAATACAACAAATAGTAAATCAAAACGAGAAAGCAAATGAGTTTGGATGTCCAATATTCTTTGTTGATGTCAATGAACGATCATACTGTTCAAAATACGCATCAAGAAATGTAAATAAACAAAGTAAAGTGTTAGAGTTGGTAATCCGAATTCTTATTGACCCGACTCGAAAGCTCGTGGTTCGAGACGTTTGGTGAATTTATTTTTTGGGAGAAAAAATGGGCTCTGTGGTGGTAACGGAGGTCGAGGGTTGATAGACCCGAGACCGTAGCCCATCACTGAGCTTGACAGGGGTGCGGGGGCGCTACGGACCTTTCCAATTGTTAAGTTTATTCCGTCCGTATAATATATATATATATATATATATATATATTCAGGGGTTTTTTCTGATGTATTAGTTTTGCAGTTCTATTTGCTCACTTTTTGTACCAATATTCATTAATAAAAGTTTGCTTCTCTTTGTCCGTGGTTTTTTTTCCCGTCAAAAGTTTTCTACGTAAATCTGTGTGTACTTTGTTTTATTTTATTACTATTGTTTTTGTTCTATTTTTCGTAACATAAAGCAACCAGAGCATCAAACTGAAAGCATGTAATGTAAGTTTAGAACAGCACACTATGATATTGAAAAGCATTTAACTATGCCACTTACAGTTCCATTATTAGGATTTGCTGCAGCCACCATACTACACCGAGCATTAAGTGATGCATGGATAACAGTTTTTGCTATAGTTACAGCCTGCTGCTCCATAACTTCATGGATTGCGTCACGATCTTGATCATTCATCTTCTCAAATTCATCGATGCACACAACACCATCTTGGAGGTCTTAGGCTAATTTTATATGTTGGCCTTCTGGACATATTTTTAAAAAATAGATAAATACAATGAACAATAACAATAATTTTTATACTAATAAAGAAATATTCCAAGTTACAGTAATAATAATCTAAACTTCCAAAATTACACTTAAAATTTACTTTCTAGTATACTTATAGTTTTTATAAGAAATATGGAAGAGGAAATTATGACTGTAATATTTCTTGAAATATTACACAACAACATTTAAAAATATTAATTAAGTACCATACTAAAAAAACACTAAAGTAATTATTTAAAAAGAAAAAAAAAATAGTTGTTTGTTCTGCCCTGCCTATGGTCATGGCCGGCTTTGTTGGTTGGATGGTACGTAGCTTGGACGCCAGGACTTTAATATTCATGATCACAAAGGGACCGAGTCCGCATAGAATGATAAATATTGCAAAACCGTTTTATCATAATACTAATTAAATTTAGATGCTCTGTTTTGTGTATTTCATCTTTATGTTTCTGTTTTCATGTTTTTGTTCTCCACTGTTTTCTCGTTAATTTGTTTTACATGAAACTTAATCATCACCTAAGTGAGTGGCAGTCAATGATATGTAATATCATTTAATTTCTTTTGGAGGAACATAAATGATTATTTAATTTGAAACCTGCAAAAGTAGAGAAATTGTATGTTGAGGGGTTGGGTACAGGCTCTGAACTGGGGTCAATGAAAGGTATACAGACATTCCTTGCACTTTCCAAATGATCGTTAAAGAGTTTTACCACAATTTAACTGAATCAGGATACTTATGTGGCATGGGTTTATTCTTTAAATCTATTACAAATGTTCTCTTAAAATATAACAAATAAACTACGTGAGAAGTTACAAATTTACAGTATAAATACTATGTGGACTAATAAACTGGTGAAACTTAATTACTAATTGCATTGTTCAATTAGCATTTGTTATTTAAATTTAAGATACAGCTAGCTAATAACCTAGGCGAGACGCTGCAATATAAATACAATATGTGGACTAATAAACTGGTGAAACTTAAAGAATAATTGAATTGTCCAATTAATGTTTAGCATTGGATTTTATAGACTCACTGGATAAAACCTTTTTTTTTTTTTTTTTTTTTTGGGGATATATGGCTTGATAATTTCTTATACCAACAATATTTATGATTTTTTTTCTAGTTAAAAAAAATAAATAAATAAATTGGTTGGAGCTTAGGATGTTGTACACATCCATCATCAACAACAAAATATATTTACTTACTAAATTACCATTATATTTTGGGACATAATATCAAAATATAGTTTATTGGGAATACTTTTATTAGCATTTTTAATTAAATAAAAAAAAGAGGAAATCAAAGATTTAATATTATAACACATAGAATTATTTCACTATGAAAATAACCGAAAGTGGGACAAAGAGAAACGATTTTGAAACATGCAATCTGATGGGCTTGTTTTCACAACATACAAGGGTGCTTCTTTGCGACATTCTTCAAAACATTGACAAGCAGACGATCTTCACCTTGTTAGCAAAGCGAAAATATGCAATTCTCCAAGACCTCTTGATGATCAAAGTCCCACAAAAAACCCAATCACAATGCTGATAATGAAGCCCAATTTCTTAAATTTATCTCCGCCATCTCCATCTCTGTCTTCTCCATCACCTCCTAGTTTGCTTTGGTCACTGTCAGGACAATCAGTTGACAGAGGTCTTCCACAGATACCAGCATTTCCTTGGTAGATTGATGGGTCATCAAGGGTCAGAAACTGATTGGCGGTTGGGATTTTTCCTGACAAATTATTGTAGGAGAGGTTGAGATGGTTCAGAAATGTTAAAGAAGACATTGAAAGTGGGATTGTACTGGAAATATGGTTCATGGAGATATCAAGAGTTTCAATCCACTCAAAATCCCCAATGCTTGATGGGATTTGAACTGTCAAATGATTCATTGACATTCAAAGTACCTCTTGATAAGTTGTTGTTAGAGAGATCAAAACTATTAAAGAGGTATAAGATGGAATCATATACTAGGACCCTTCCTTTTGCCACCACCTTCAATTTTCCTTGGTATGTATTTTCTTCTATGCCTTCAGACTTCAAGCCACTGAGATTGCCAATGCAATGTGGAATATGGCCAGTGAGATGATTGTGGGACAGGTCCACCATGTGAAGTTTGGAAAGCCCACAAAATTGGTGAGGAATGTTCCCACTGAAGGAGTTGGACCGCAAATGCAAGATCAACAAATTGTGCAACTCTCTCCTATCCAAGCTGGAAGCTTTCCTGTAAATCTGTTATCTCCAAGATCCAAACTAAACATGTTAGTGCAGTTTTCCAAAGAGGAAGGAAGTTCAACCGAGAGTTTGTTGCTTGAGAGAACCAGGAATCCAAGAAAACTTAGATAGCCCATTGTTGGTATTGTTCCTGAAATATTGTTGTTTGACATGTCCACAATGTATATGAATTGTTTATTTTCCCAGATATTAGAAGTCTGACCTGATAATTCATTGTTGAAGATAACCAAGTTCATCAATCCGGTTATATTTCCAGTGGACAAGGCTATGCTTCCACTCAAAGAGTTGTAAGAGGCATCTAAATCTGTTAGCAAAGGCATTACCTCACCCATGTTAGGGGGAATTGGCCCTGAAAACTGATTGTCCCTAAGATACAACTTGGTAACGTTTGATGACCAAAGTGGAAGAGGACCCTGAAATATGTTTGTAGTCAATTTTGTTAATGGAGCTTGAAGAATTTCTATTTACTGGTATATTTTTGTAATGAAGATGATGATAGCTAGAGAGAAAAGTTAGAGGAGAGAAAGAGCGTGAGCTCAGCTTGTATATTTCATTTCCTCAATGTAACAGTAAAAACAAAAATATTTTTCGCTTACATCATAAATGTAATGATTGCTAACTTGTTATAAAGCATAAATCTGTATTTTCTCTCTCTTACACTTTCACGCACTCACACTTTCTTTCTTCTAGTTAATTCTATTACACGTGGCATATGAGCCACTGTGAAATACACCTGTGAAGCCTCATTTATCCACATTTGCATTAGTCTCCATGTCAGCACAGCAAGTTATATTCCAACAAATTTGGCAATGCTCTCTTTGTTGAATCTGAATGAGTTTGGCACCCCGCCACTTAGTTGATTATAAGCTATGTCAAGTCTATCAAGCTGCAAATTCAAATTCAGAAATCAGTTTGGTATGATGTCTGAAATCATTGCATTGTTGAGTACCACATAGGACAGATCACTTTGATGAAATCATTGCATTGTTGAGTACCACATAGGACAGATCACTTTGATTCTTAAGCCATGTAGGAAATCTGGCACCTACTCGGCTTGATTTGCTGAGGAGGTAGGTGACTTTAAAAGGAGGTATCCAATCAGAGCTAATGTCGAAGACCAAAGAAATATTTGGGGATGCTTTATCCATTGTCAACTCCTTCAAACTTGATAGATTAGCGAGATGAGTTTCAGTTATGACCCCTTCCCACATGTTCTCTGAGATGTCTAATACAGTCAGCTTTGAGAGATGTCCAAGACTCTTTAGGATTCCTGTCAGTTTATTATTGGATAATGAAATTTGTTCCAAAGCTGACAAGTTTCCATTTGAGCGTGGAAGTGAGCCTTGAAATAAGTGATATGGCATTTGAAGGTACCTTAAACTCTTTAGATATCCTAAAGAGTTCGGTAGATTTCCTGTCAGCTCATTGTACCCTAAATTCAATGTCTCTGAGTTGCTTCTGGAGAACGTGGACAAAGTATCGAAAACATTAGTTATTTCACCTGTAATTTTATTTTGTGAAAGCTTCAGACTCTGTAAATTGCATAAATTTCCCAATTTTTTTGACAGCTGACCCTCAATGGAACTCAGTGAAAAGTCAAGGTTTTCAAGAGAAGCCAAACTAGCAATTTTATCTGGAAGTGGCCCATATAAGTAGTTGGAGTTAAGGTCAAGGTAAACTAGGCGTTTGATTTGAACAACCAGTCTGGTATTGCAGAGTTGAATCCATTGTTTGAGAGATCAAGCACCATAAGAGAGGTAAAATTAAGAGAAGGAAGGGTGAAAGGAAGGTTGGAAAGTTGACAAAAGGGAAAGTGCAATCCCAGGAGTGATGGAAGTCTGTTAACAATTTGGAGCCAATGTGTTGCAGACATGGACATGTCCCAACCTCCTAAATGAAGGTATTTTAAAGAAGAAAGACCGGAAAGCCAGTACAGGCTACTTTTGGTTGTTGCAGACATGGACATGTCCCAACCTCCTAAATGAAGGTATTTTAAAGAAGAAAGACCGGAAAGCCAGTACAGGCTACTTTTGGTTAACTCAAACCGATCAACTTTATTGAGATCAAGATATATCAATCTCGATAGGTTTCCAAGACTTGGTGGAATAGTTCCACCAAAAGATGCACCAGAAAGATTGAGATATCTCAAACTCTGTAATGATCCAATAAAAGAGAGAATTCGGGAACCTCCAAAATCATTCATGCTCAAGTCCAAGTGATTTAGATATTTCGAAACTAGCAGAGATGGATCAATCTTACCACTCAAAGTTTGCATTGTTCCATCACCATCCAAACTTTCTGACTAGGGGCAGTGAAGATTGAGCTCGACCACATGTCCAGTTCTGCCAGAAGGATCTGTTAGGCCTTCCTTGAACTTGACTAGCACTTTCCTCTCAGCATCTATGCATGCTACATCAAGGTCACCAATGCAGAAACTGAGTTTGGTAAGAAACAGAATTCCACATAGAAATATAAAGAAACACTTTCCGGGAATGAAAGTGCTGCTGTGTTTCAGAATTGTAACTGATGTTGCTATAGAGTTACAAAAAATCGATCATGATCTGGTGTTGTAGCTGTTTGGGAATCAGACTCGGCTTATGCATAGGGTTGACCAAGCCCATATATATATATATATATATTGTTAGAGTTTGTGACCCGAATTCTTGTTGACCCGACCCGAAAAGCTCGCGGTGCGACCCATTTGGTGAAACTAAATTTTGGAGAAAAATTTGGGGCTCTGTGGTGGAAGCGGAGGTCTCGGGCCGATAGGGTTAGGGTTTCTTCTGTACTATATATATTTAGTTTTCGGCTGTAATTAGGGTTAGAAGGTATCGCGCAGTCAGGCTCACCTTTTGTACCAATCTTTCGATATTGGATTTGTTCTCCCTGCCCGTGGTTTTTCCCATCAAGGGTTTCCACGTTAATTTGTGTTTGTTCTTCGCTTTCTTTGTTTCCGTTGCTATTTGTTTTTCTCCCAATTCCGTAACAAGTGGTATCAGAGCCGCATCGATCTATTTGGGAATTTTTTTTCTTTCGATCATGGCAACAAAGTTCGACATTGAGAAATTTGAGCGCAACATGAGTTTCTCCATGTGGCAAGTCAAGATGAAGGCGATTTTGACACAGAACGGTTTACACAAGGCGTTGGTTGGCAAGGAGCAGATGCCGTCTTCGTGGGATGCCGAAAAGAAAACCGAGGTTGATGAGCGTGCCCTATCCACCATTCAGCTATGCTTGTCCAATGAAGTTTTGAGGGAGGTCCTTGATCAAAAGACAACAAAGGACTTATGGGACAAGTTGGAATCTTTGTACATCACAAAGAATCTCACAACGAAACTGATTGCGAAGCACCGTCTATACACCCTTTCTATGGTTGAAGGTACACCGTCTGTTCAATTTTAGGGTTTCTTCTGTACTATATATATTTAGTTTTCGGCTGTAATTAGGGTTAGAAGGTATCGCGCAGTCAGGCTCACCTTTTGTACCAATCTTTCGATATTGGATTTGTTCTCCCTGCCCGTGGTTTTTCCCATCAAGGGTTTCCACGTTAATTTGTGTTTGTTCTTCGCTTTCTTTGTTTCCGTTGCTATTTGTTTTTCTCCCAATTCCGTAACAAGTGGTATCAGAGCCGCATCGATCTATTTGGGAATTTTTTTTCTTTCGATCATGGCAACAAAGTTCGACATTGAGAAATTTGAGCGCAACATGAGTTTCTCCATGTGGCAAGTCAAGATGAAGGCGATTTTGACACAGAACGGTTTACACAAGGCGTTGGTTGGCAAGGAGCAGATGCCGTCTTCGTGGGATGCCGAAAAGAAAACCG
This sequence comes from Ziziphus jujuba, assembly GCF_031755915.1. NCBI lineage: Eukaryota > Viridiplantae > Streptophyta > Magnoliopsida > Rosales > Rhamnaceae > Ziziphus > Ziziphus jujuba. Next base: position 28,717,999 of record NC_083387.1, on the reverse strand, counting down.
AGGTTGATGAGCGTGCCCTATCCACCATTCAGCTATGCTTGTCCAATGAAGTTTTGAGGGAGGTCCTTGATCAAAAGACAACAAAGGACTTATGGGACAAGTTGGAATCCTTGTACATCACAAAGAATCTCACAACGAAACTGATTGCGAAGCACCGTCTATACACCCTTTCTATGGTTGAAGGTACACCGTCTGTTCAATTTTAGGGTTTCTTCTGTACTATATATATTTAGTTTTCGGCTGTAATTAGGGTTAGAAGGTATCGCGCAGTCAGGCTCACCTTTTGTACCAATCTTTCGATATTGGATTTGTTCTCCCTGCCCGTGGTTTTTCCCATCAAGGGTTTCCACGTTAATTTGTGTTTGTTCTTCGCTTTCTTTGTTTCCGTTGCTATTTGTTTTTCTCCCAATTCCGTAACAAGTGGTATCAGAGCCGCATCGATCTATTTGGGAATTTTTTTTCTTTCGATCATGGCAACAAAGTTCGACATTGAGAAATTTGAGCGCAACATGAGTTTCTCCATGTGGCAAGTCAAGATGAAGGCGATTTTGACACAGAACGGTTTACACAAGGCGTTGGTTGGCAAGGAGCAGATGCCGTCTTCGTGGGATGCCGAAAAGAAAACCGAGGTTGATGAGCGTGCCCTATCCACCATTCAGCTATGCTTGTCCAATGAAGTTTTGAGGGAGGTCCTTGATCAAAAGACAACAAAGGACTTATGGGACAAGTTGGAATCTTTGTACATCACAAAGAATCTCACAACGAAACTGATTGCGAAGCACCGTCTATACACCCTTTCTATGGTTGAAGGTACACCGTCTGTTCAATTTTAGGGTTTCTTCTGTACTATATATATTTAGTTTTCGGCTGTAATTAGGGTTAGAAGGTATCGCGCAGTCAGGCTCACCTTTTGTACCAATCTTTCGATATTGGATTTGTTCTCCCTGCCCGTGGTTTTTCCCATCAAGGGTTTCCACGTTAATTTGTGTTTGTTCTTCGCTTTCTTTGTTTCCGTTGCTATTTGTTTTTCTCCCAATTCCGTAACAAGTGGTATCAGAGCCGCATCGATCTATTTGGGAATTTTTTTTCTTTCGATCATGGCAACAAAGTTCGACATTGAGAAATTTGAGCGCAACATGAGTTTCTCCATGTGGCAAGTCAAGATGAAGGCGATTTTGACACAGAACGGTTTACACAAGGCGTTGGTTGGCAAGGAGCAGATGCCGTCTTCGTGGGATGCCGAAAAGAAAACCGAGGTTGATGAGCGTGCCCTATCCACCATTCAGCTATGCTTGTCCAATGAAGTTTTGAGGGAGGTCCTTGATCAAAAGACAACAAAGGACTTATGGGACAAGTTGGAATCCTTGTACATCACAAAGAATCTCACAACGAAACTGATTGCGAAGCACCGTCTATACACCCTTTCTATGGTTGAAGGTACACCGTCTGTTCAATTTTAGGGTTTCTTCTGTACTATATATATTTAGTTTTCGGCTGTAATTAGGGTTAGAAGGTATCGCGCAGTCAGGCTCACCTTTTGTACCAATCTTTCGATATTGGATTTGTTCTCCCTGCCCGTGGTTTTTCCCATCAAGGGTTTCCACGTTAATTTGTGTTTGTTCTTCGCTTTCTTTGTTTCCGTTGCTATTTGTTTTTCTCCCAATTCCGTAACAAGTGGTATCAGAGCCGCATCGATCTATTTGGGAATTTTTTTTCTTTCGATCATGGCAACAAAGTTCGACATTGAGAAATTTGAGCGCAACATGAGTTTCTCCATGTGGCAAGTCAAGATGAAGGCGATTTTGACACAGAACGGTTTACACAAGGCGTTGGTTGGCAAGGAGCAGATGCCGTCTTCGTGGGATGCCGAAAAGAAAACCGAGGTTGATGAGCGTGCCCTATCCACCATTCAGCTATGCTTGTCCAATGAAGTTTTGAGGGAGGTCCTTGATCAAAAGACAACAAAGGACTTATGGGACAAGTTGGAATCCTTGTACATCACAAAGAATCTCACAACGAAACTGATTGCGAAGCACCGTCTATACACCCTTTCTATGGTTGAAGGTACACCGTCTGTTCAATTTTAGGGTTTCTTCTGTACTATATATATTTAGTTTTCGGCTGTAATTAGGGTTAGAAGGTATCGCGCAGTCAGGCTCACCTTTTGTACCAATCTTTCGATATTGGATTTGTTCTCCCTGCCCGTGGTTTTTCCCATCAAGGGTTTCCACGTTAATTTGTGTTTGTTCTTCGCTTTCTTTGTTTCCGTTGCTATTTGTTTTTCTCCCAATTCCGTAACAAGTGGTATCAGAGCCGCATCGATCTATTTGGGAATTTTTTTTCTTTCGATCATGGCAACAAAGTTCGACATTGAGAAATTTGAGCGCAACATGAGTTTCTCCATGTGGCAAGTCAAGATGAAGGCGATTTTGACACAGAACGGTTTACACAAGGCGTTGGTTGGCAAGGAGCAGATGCCGTCTTCGTGGGATGCCGAAAAGAAAACCGAGGTTGATGAGCGTGCCCTATCCACCATTCAGCTATGCTTGTCCAATGAAGTTTTGAGGGAGGTCCTTGATCAAAAGACAACAAAGGACTTATGGGACAAGTTGGAATCCTTGTACATCACAAAGAATCTCACAACGAAACTGATTGCGAAGCACCGTCTATACACCCTTTCTATGGTTGAAGGTACACCGTCTGTTCAATTTTAGGGTTTCTTCTGTACTATATATATTTAGTTTTCGGCTGTAATTAGGGTTAGAAGGTATCGCGCAGTCAGGCTCACCTTTTGTACCAATCTTTCGATATTGGATTTGTTCTCCCTGCCCGTGGTTTTTCCCATCAAGGGTTTCCACGTTAATTTGTGTTTGTTCTTCGCTTTCTTTGTTTCCGTTGCTATTTGTTTTTCTCCCAATTCCGTAACAAGTGGTATCAGAGCCGCATCGATCTATTTGGGAATTTTTTTTCTTTCGATCATGGCAACAAAGTTCGACATTGAGAAATTTGAGCGCAACATGAGTTTCTCCATGTGGCAAGTCAAGATGAAGGCGATTTTGACACAGAACGGTTTACACAAGGCGTTGGTTGGCAAGGAGCAGATGCCGTCTTCGTGGGATGCCGAAAAGAAAACCGAGGTTGATGAGCGTGCCCTATCCACCATTCAGCTATGCTTGTCCAATGAAGTTTTGAGGGAGGTCCTTGATCAAAAGACAACAAAGGACTTATGGGACAAGTTGGAATCCTTGTACATCACAAAGAATCTCACAACGAAACTGATTGCGAAGCACCGTCTATACACCCTTTCTATGGTTGAAGGTACACCGTCTGTTCAATTTTAGGGTTTCTTCTGTACTATATATATTTAGTTTTCGGCTGTAATTAGGGTTAGAAGGTATCGCGCAGTCAGGCTCACCTTTTGTACCAATCTTTCGATATTGGATTTGTTCTCCCTGCCCGTGGTTTTTCCCATCAAGGGTTTCCACGTTAATTTGTGTTTGTTCTTCGCTTTCTTTGTTTCCGTTGCTATTTGTTTTTCTCCCAATTCCGTAACAAGTGGTATCAGAGCCGCATCGATCTATTTGGGAATTTTTTTTCTTTCGATCATGGCAACAAAGTTCGACATTGAGAAATTTGAGCGCAACATGAGTTTCTCCATGTGGCAAGTCAAGATGAAGGCGATTTTGACACAGAACGGTTTACACAAGGCGTTGGTTGGCAAGGAGCAGATGCCGTCTTCGTGGGATGCCGAAAAGAAAACCGAGGTTGATGAGCGTGCCCTATCCACCATTCAGCTATGCTTGTCCAATGAAGTTTTGAGGGAGGTCCTTGATCAAAAGACAACAAAGGACTTATGGGACAAGTTGGAATCCTTGTACATCACAAAGAATCTCACAACGAAACTGATTGCGAAGCACCGTCTATACACCCTTTCTATGGTTGAAGGTACACCGTCTGTTCAATTTTAGGGTTTCTTCTGTACTATATATATTTAGTTTTCGGCTGTAATTAGGGTTAGAAGGTATCGCGCAGTCAGGCTCACCTTTTGTACCAATCTTTCGATATTGGATTTGTTCTCCCTGCCCGTGGTTTTTCCCATCAAGGGTTTCCACGTTAATTTGTGTTTGTTCTTCGCTTTCTTTGTTTCCGTTGCTATTTGTTTTTCTCCCAATTCCGTAACAAGTGGTATCAGAGCCGCATCGATCTATTTGGGAATTTTTTTTCTTTCGATCATGGCAACAAAGTTCGACATTGAGAAATTTGAGCGCAACATGAGTTTCTCCATGTGGCAAGTCAAGATGAAGGCGATTTTGACACAGAACGGTTTACACAAGGCGTTGGTTGGCAAGGAGCAGATGCCGTCTTCGTGGGATGCCGAAAAGAAAACCGAGGTTGATGAGCGTGCCCTATCCACCATTCAGCTATGCTTGTCCAATGAAGTTTTGAGGGAGGTCCTTGATCAAAAGACAACAAAGGACTTATGGGACAAGTTGGAATCCTTGTACATCACAAAGAATCTCACAACGAAACTGATTGCGAAGCACCGTCTATACACCCTTTCTATGGTTGAAGGTACACCGTCTGTTCAATTTTAGGGTTTCTTCTGTACTATATATATTTAGTTTTCGGCTGTAATTAGGGTTAGAAGGTATCGCGCAGTCAGGCTCACCTTTTGTACCAATCTTTCGATATTGGATTTGTTCTCCCTGCCCGTGGTTTTTCCCATCAAGGGTTTCCACGTTAATTTGTGTTTGTTCTTCGCTTTCTTTGTTTCCGTTGCTATTTGTTTTTCTCCCAATTCCGTAACAAGTGGTATCAGAGCCGCATCGATCTATTTGGGAATTTTTTTTCTTTCGATCATGGCAACAAAGTTCGACATTGAGAAATTTGAGCGCAACATGAGTTTCTCCATGTGGCAAGTCAAGATGAAGGCGATTTTGACACAGAACGGTTTACACAAGGCGTTGGTTGGCAAGGAGCAGATGCCGTCTTCGTGGGATGCCGAAAAGAAAACCGAGGTTGATGAGCGTGCCCTATCCACCATTCAGCTATGCTTGTCCAATGAAGTTTTGAGGGAGGTCCTTGATCAAAAGACAACAAAGGACTTATGGGACAAGTTGGAATCCTTGTACATCACAAAGAATCTCACAACGAAACTGATTGCGAAGCACCGTCTATACACCCTTTCTATGGTTGAAGGTACACCGTCTGTTCAATTTTAGGGTTTCTTCTGTACTATATATATTTAGTTTTCGGCTGTAATTAGGGTTAGAAGGTATCGCGCAGTCAGGCTCACCTTTTGTACCAATCTTTCGATATTGGATTTGTTCTCCCTGCCCGTGGTTTTTCCCATCAAGGGTTTCCACGTTAATTTGTGTTTGTTCTTCGCTTTCTTTGTTTCCGTTGCTATTTGTTTTTCTCCCAATTCCGTAACAAGTGGTATCAGAGCCGCATCGATCTATTTGGGAATTTTTTTTCTTTCGATCATGGCAACAAAGTTCGACATTGAGAAATTTGAGCGCAACATGAGTTTCTCCATGTGGCAAGTCAAGATGAAGGCGATTTTGACACAGAACGGTTTACACAAGGCGTTGGTTGGCAAGGAGCAGATGCCGTCTTCGTGGGATGCCGAAAAGAAAACCGAGGTTGATGAGCGTGCCCTATCCACCATTCAGCTATGCTTGTCCAATGAAGTTTTGAGGGAGGTCCTTGATCAAAAGACAACAAAGGACTTATGGGACAAGTTGGAATCCTTGTACATCACAAAGAATCTCACAACGAAACTGATTGCGAAGCACCGTCTATACACCCTTTCTATGGTTGAAGGTACACCGTCTGTTCAATTTTAGGGTTTCTTCTGTACTATATATATTTAGTTTTCGGCTGTAATTAGGGTTAGAAGGTATCGCGCAGTCAGGCTCACCTTTTGTACCAATCTTTCGATATTGGATTTGTTCTCCCTGCCCGTGGTTTTTCCCATCAAGGGTTTCCACGTTAATTTGTGTTTGTTCTTCGCTTTCTTTGTTTCCGTTGCTATTTGTTTTTCTCCCAATTCCGTAACAAGTGGTATCAGAGCCGCATCGATCTATTTGGGAATTTTTTTTCTTTCGATCATGGCAACAAAGTTCGACATTGAGAAATTTGAGCGCAACATGAGTTTCTCCATGTGGCAAGTCAAGATGAAGGCGATTTTGACACAGAACGGTTTACACAAGGCGTTGGTTGGCAAGGAGCAGATGCCGTCTTCGTGGGATGCCGAAAAGAAAACCGAGGTTGATGAGCGTGCCCTATCCACCATTCAGCTATGCTTGTCCAATGAAGTTTTGAGGGAGGTCCTTGATCAAAAGACAACAAAGGACTTATGGGACAAGTTGGAATCTTTGTACATCACAAAGAATCTCACAACGAAACTGATTGCGAAGCACCGTCTATACACCCTTTCTATGGTTGAAGGTACACCGTCTGTTCAATTTTAGGGTTTCTTCTGTACTATATATATTTAGTTTTCGGCTGTAATTAGGGTTAGAAGGTATCGCGCAGTCAGGCTCACCTTTTGTACCAATCTTTCGATATTGGATTTGTTCTCCCTGCCCGTGGTTTTTCCCATCAAGGGTTTCCACGTTAATTTGTGTTTGTTCTTCGCTTTCTTTGTTTCCGTTGCTATTTGTTTTTCTCCCAATTCCGTAACAAGTGGTATCAGAGCCGCATCGATCTATTTGGGAATTTTTTTTCTTTCGATCATGGCAACAAAGTTCGACATTGAGAAATTTGAGCGCAACATGAGTTTCTCCATGTGGCAAGTCAAGATGAAGGCGATTTTGACACAGAACGGTTTACACAAGGCGTTGGTTGGCAAGGAGCAGATGCCGTCTTCGTGGGATGCCGAAAAGAAAACCGAGGTTGATGAGCGTGCCCTATCCACCATTCAGCTATGCTTGTCCAATGAAGTTTTGAGGGAGGTCCTTGATCAAAAGACAACAAAGGACTTATGGGACAAGTTGGAATCTTTGTACATCACAAAGAATCTCACAACGAAACTGATTGCGAAGCACCGTCTATACACCCTTTCTATGGTTGAAGGTACACCGTCTGTTCAATTTTAGGGTTTCTTCTGTACTATATATATTTAGTTTTCGGCTGTAATTAGGGTTAGAAGGTATCGCGCAGTCAGGCTCACCTTTTGTACCAATCTTTCGATATTGGATTTGTTCTCCCTGCCCGTGGTTTTTCCCATCAAGGGTTTCCACGTTAATTTGTGTTTGTTCTTCGCTTTCTTTGTTTCCGTTGCTATTTGTTTTTCTCCCAATTCCGTAACAAGTGGTATCAGAGCCGCATCGATCTATTTGGGAATTTTTTTTCTTTCGATCATGGCAACAAAGTTCGACATTGAGAAATTTGAGCGCAACATGAGTTTCTCCATGTGGCAAGTCAAGATGAAGGCGATTTTGACACAGAACGGTTTACACAAGGCGTTGGTTGGCAAGGAGCAGATGCCGTCTTCGTGGGATGCCGAAAAGAAAACCGAGGTTGATGAGCGTGCCCTATCCACCATTCAGCTATGCTTGTCCAATGAAGTTTTGAGGGAGGTCCTTGATCAAAAGACAACAAAGGACTTATGGGACAAGTTGGAATCTTTGTACATCACAAAGAATCTCACAACGAAACTGATTGCGAAGCACCGTCTATACACCCTTTCTATGGTTGAAGGTACACCGTCTGTTCAATTTTAGGGTTTCTTCTGTACTATATATATTTAGTTTTCGGCTGTAATTAGGGTTAGAAGGTATCGCGCAGTCAGGCTCACCTTTTGTACCAATCTTTCGATATTGGATTTGTTCTCCCTGCCCGTGGTTTTTCCCATCAAGGGTTTCCACGTTAATTTGTGTTTGTTCTTCGCTTTCTTTGTTTCCGTTGCTATTTGTTTTTCTCCCAATTCCGTAACAAGTGGTATCAGAGCCGCATCGATCTATTTGGGAATTTTTTTTCTTTCGATCATGGCAACAAAGTTCGACATTGAGAAATTTGAGCGCAACATGAGTTTCTCCATGTGGCAAGTCAAGATGAAGGCGATTTTGACACAGAACGGTTTACACAAGGCGTTGGTTGGCAAGGAGCAGATGCCGTCTTCGTGGGATGCCGAAAAGAAAACCGAGGTTGATGAGCGTGCCCTATCCACCATTCAGCTATGCTTGTCCAATGAAGTTTTGAGGGAGGTCCTTGATCAAAAGACAACAAAGGACTTATGGGACAAGTTGGAATCTTTGTACATCACAAAGAATCTCACAACGAAACTGATTGCGAAGCACCGTCTATACACCCTTTCTATGGTTGAAGGTACACCGTCTGTTCAATTTTAGGGTTTCTTCTGTACTATATATATTTAGTTTTCGGCTGTAATTAGGGTTAGAAGGTATCGCGCAGTCAGGCTCACCTTTTGTACCAATCTTTCGATATTGGATTTGTTCTCCCTGCCCGTGGTTTTTCCCATCAAGGGTTTCCACGTTAATTTGTGTTTGTTCTTCGCTTTCTTTGTTTCCGTTGCTATTTGTTTTTCTCCCAATTCCGTAACAAGTGGTATCAGAGCCGCATCGATCTATTTGGGAATTTTTTTTCTTTCGATCATGGCAACAAAGTTCGACATTGAGAAATTTGAGCGCAACATGAGTTTCTCCATGTGGCAAGTCAAGATGAAGGCGATTTTGACACAGAACGGTTTACACAAGGCGTTGGTTGGCAAGGAGCAGATGCCGTCTTCGTGGGATGCCGAAAAGAAAACCGAGGTTGATGAGCGTGCCCTATCCACCATTCAGCTATGCTTGTCCAATGAAGTTTTGAGGGAGGTCCTTGATCAAAAGACAACAAAGGACTTATGGGACAAGTTGGAATCTTTGTACATCACAAAGAATCTCACAACGAAACTGATTGCGAAGCACCGTCTATACACCCTTTCTATGGTTGAAGGTACACCGTCTGTTCAATTTTAGGGTTTCTTCTGTACTATATATATTTAGTTTTCGGCTGTAATTAGGGTTAGAAGGTATCGCGCAGTCAGGCTCACCTTTTGTACCAATCTTTCGATATTGGATTTGTTCTCCCTGCCCGTGGTTTTTCCCATCAAGGGTTTCCACGTTAATTTGTGTTTGTTCTTCGCTTTCTTTGTTTCCGTTGCTATTTGTTTTTCTCCCAATTCCGTAACAAGTGGTATCAGAGCCGCATCGATCTATTTGGGAATTTTTTTTCTTTCGATCATGGCAACAAAGTTCGACATTGAGAAATTTGAGCGCAACATGAGTTTCTCCATGTGGCAAGTCAAGATGAAGGCGATTTTGACACAGAACGGTTTACACAAGGCGTTGGTTGGCAAGGAGCAGATGCCGTCTTCGTGGGATGCCGAAAAGAAAACCGAGGTTGATGAGCGTGCCCTATCCACCATTCAGCTATGCTTGTCCAATGAAGTTTTGAGGGAGGTCCTTGATCAAAAGACAACAAAGGACTTATGGGACAAGTTGGAATCTTTGTACATCACAAAGAATCTCACAACGAAACTGATTGCGAAGCACCGTCTATACACCCTTTCTATGGTTGAAGGTACACCGTCTGTTCAATTTTAGGGTTTCTTCTGTACTATATATATTTAGTTTTCGGCTGTAATTAGGGTTAGAAGGTATCGCGCAGTCAGGCTCACCTTTTGTACCAATCTTTCGATATTGGATTTGTTCTCCCTGCCCGTGGTTTTTCCCATCAAGGGTTTCCACGTTAATTTGTGTTTGTTCTTCGCTTTCTTTGTTTCCGTTGCTATTTGTTTTTCTCCCAATTCCGTAACAAGTGGTATCAGAGCCGCATCGATCTATTTGGGAATTTTTTTTCTTTCGATCATGGCAACAAAGTTCGACATTGAGAAATTTGAGCGCAACATGAGTTTCTCCATGTGGCAAGTCAAGATGAAGGCGATTTTGACACAGAACGGTTTACACAAGGCGTTGGTTGGCAAGGAGCAGATGCCGTCTTCGTGGGATGCCGAAAAGAAAACCGAGGTTGATGAGCGTGCCCTATCCACCATTCAGCTATGCTTGTCCAATGAAGTTTTGAGGGAGGTCCTTGATCAAAAGACAACAAAGGACTTATGGGACAAGTTGGAATCTTTGTACATCACAAAGAATCTCACAACGAAACTGATTGCGAAGCACCGTCTATACACCCTTTCTATGGTTGAAGGTACACCGTCTGTTCAATTTTAGGGTTTCTTCTGTAGTATATATATTTAGTTTTCGGCTGTAATTAGGGTTAGAAGGTATCGCGCAGTCAGGCTCACCTTTTGTACCAATCTATCGATATTGGATTTCTTCTCCCTGCCCGTGGTTTTTCCCATCAAGGGTTTCCACGTTAATTTGTGTTTGTTCTTCGCTTTCTTTGTTTCCGTTGCTATTTGTTTTTCTCCCAATTCCGTAACAAGTGGTATCAGAGCCGCATCGATCTATTTGGGAATTTTTTTTCTTTCGATCATGGCAACAAAGTTCGACATTGAGAAATTTGAGCGCAACATGAGTTTCTCCATGTGGCAAGTCAAGATGAAGGCGATTTTGACACAGAACGGTTTACACAAGGCGTTGGTTGGCAAGGAGCAGATGCCGTCTTCGTGGGATGCCGAAAAGAAAACCGAGGTTGATGAGCGTGCCCTATCCACCATTCAGCTATGCTTGTCCAATGAAGTTTTGAGGGAGGTCCTTGATCAAAAGACAACAAAGGACTTATGGGACAAGTTGGAATCTTTGTACATCACAAAGAATCTCACAACGAAACTGATTGCGAAGCACCGTCTATACACCCTTTCTATGGTTGAAGGTACACCGTCTGTTCAATTTTAGGGTTTCTTCTGTACTATATATATTTAGTTTTCGGCTGTAATTAGGGTTAGAAGGTATCGCGCAGTCAGGCTCACCTTTTGTACCAATCTTTCGATATTGGATTTGTTCTCCCTGCCCGTGGTTTTTCCCATCAAGGGTTTCCACGTTAATTTGTGTTTGTTCTTCGCTTTCTTTGTTTCCGTTGCTATTTGTTTTTCTCCCAATTCCGTAACAAGTGGTATCAGAGCCGCATCGATCTATTTGGGAATTTTTTTTCTTTCGATCATGGCAACAAAGTTCGACATTGAGAAATTTGAGCGCAACATGAGTTTCTCCATGTGGCAAGTCAAGATGAAGGCGATTTTGACACAGAACGGTTTACACAAGGCGTTGGTTGGCAAGGAGCAGATGCCGTCTTCGTGGGATGCCGAAAAGAAAACCGAGGTTGATGAGCGTGCCCTATCCACCATTCAGCTATGCTTGTCCAATGAAGTTTTGAGGGAGGTCCTTGATCAAAAGACAACAAAGGACTTATGGGACAAGTTGGAATCTTTGTACATCACAAAGAATCTCACAACGAAACTGATTGCGAAGCACCGTCTATACACCCTTTCTATGGTTGAAGGTACACCGTCTGTTCAATTTTAGGGTTTCTTCTGTACTATATATATTTAGTTTTCGGCTGTAATTAGGGTTAGAAGGTATCGCGCAGTCAGGCTCACCTTTTGTACCAATCTTTCGATATTGGATTTGTTCTCCCTGCCCGTGGTTTTTCCCATCAAGGGTTTCCACGTTAATTTGTGTTTGTTCTTCGCTTTCTTTGTTTCCGTTGCTATTTGTTTTTCTCCCAATTCCGTAACAAGTGGTATCAGAGCCGCATCGATCTATTTGGGAATTTTTTTTCTTTCGATCATGGCAACAAAGTTCGACATTGAGAAATTTGAGCGCAACATGAGTTTCTCCATGTGGCAAGTCAAGATGAAGGCGATTTTGACACAGAACGGTTTACACAAGGCGTTGGTTGGCAAGGAGCAGATGCCGTCTTCGTGGGATGCCGAAAAGAAAACCGAGGTTGATGAGCGTGCCCTATCCACCATTCAGCTATGCTTGTCCAATGAAGTTTTGAGGGAGGTCCTTGATCAAAAGACAACAAAGGACTTATGGGACAAGTTGGAATCTTTGTACATCACAAAGAATCTCACAACGAAACTGATTGCGAAGCACCGTCTATACACCCTTTCTATGGTTGAAGGTACACCGTCTGTTCAATTTTAGGGTTTCTTCTGTACTATATATATTTAGTTTTCGGCTGTAATTAGGGTTAGAAGGTATCGCGCAGTCAGGCTCACCTTTTGTACCAATCTTTCGATATTGGATTTGTTCTCCCTGCCCGTGGTTTTTCCCATCAAGGGTTTCCACGTTAATTTGTGTTTGTTCTTCGCTTTCTTTGTTTCCGTTGCTATTTGTTTTTCTCCCAATTCCGTAACAAGTGGTATCAGAGCCGCATCGATCTATTTGGGAATTTTTTTTCTTTCGATCATGGCAACAAAGTTCGACATTGAGAAATTTGAGCGCAACATGAGTTTCTCCATGTGGCAAGTCAAGATGAAGGCGATTTTGACACAGAACGGTTTACACAAGGCGTTGGTTGGCAAGGAGCAGATGCCGTCTTCGTGGGATGCCGAAAAGAAAACCGAGGTTGATGAGCGTGCCCTATCCACCATTCAGCTATGCTTGTCCAATGAAGTTTTGAGGGAGGTCCTTGATCAAAAGACAACAAAGGACTTATGGGACAAGTTGGAATCTTTGTACATCACAAAGAATCTCACAACGAAACTGATTGCGAAGCACCGTCTATACACCCTTTCTATGGTTGAAGGTACACCGTCTGTTCAATTTTAGGGTTTCTTCTGTACTATATATATTTAGTTTTCGGCTGTAATTAGGGTTAGAAGGTATCGCGCAGTCAGGCTCACCTTTTGTACCAATCTTTCGATATTGGATTTGTTCTCCCTGCCCGTGGTTTTTCCCATCAAGGGTTTCCACGTTAATTTGTGTTTGTTCTTCGCTTTCTTTGTTTCCGTTGCTATTTGTTTTTCTCCCAATTCCGTAACAAGTGGTATCAGAGCCGCATCGATCTATTTGGGAATTTTTTTTCTTTCGATCATGGCAACAAAGTTCGACATTGAGAAATTTGAGCGCAACATGAGTTTCTCCATGTGGCAAGTCAAGATGAAGGCGATTTTGACACAGAACGGTTTACACAAGGCGTTGGTTGGCAAGGAGCAGATGCCGTCTTCGTGGGATGCCGAAAAGAAAACCGAGGTTGATGAGCGTGCCCTATCCACCATTCAGCTATGCTTGTCCAATGAAGTTTTGAGGGAGGTCCTTGATCAAAAGACAACAAAGGACTTATGGGACAAGTTGGAATCTTTGTACATCACAAAGAATCTCACAACGAAACTGATTGCGAAGCACCGTCTATACACCCTTTCTATGGTTGAAGGTACACCGTCTGTTCAATTTTAGGGTTTCTTCTGTACTATATATATTTAGTTTTCGGCTGTAATTAGGGTTAGAAGGTATCGCGCAGTCAGGCTCACCTTTTGTACCAATCTTTCGATATTGGATTTGTTCTCCCTGCCCGTGGTTTTTCCCATCAAGGGTTTCCACGTTAATTTGTGTTTGTTCTTCGCTTTCTTTGTTTCCGTTGCTATTTGTTTTTCTCCCAATTCCGTAACAAGTGGTATCAGAGCCGCATCGATCTATTTGGGAATTTTTTTTCTTTCGATCATGGCAACAAAGTTCGACATTGAGAAATTTGAGCGCAACATGAGTTTCTCCATGTGGCAAGTCAAGATGAAGGCGATTTTGACACAGAACGGTTTACACAAGGCGTTGGTTGGCAAGGAGCAGATGCCGTCTTCGTGGGATGCCGAAAAGAAATCCGAGGTTGATGAGCGTGCCCTATCCACCATTCAGCTATGCTTGTCCAATGAAGTTTTGAGGGAGGTCCTTGATCAAAAGACAACAAAGGACTTATGGGACAAGTTGGAATCTTTGTACATCACAAAGAATCTCACAACGAAACTGATTGCGAAGCACCGTCTATACACCCTTTCTATGGTTGAAGGTACACCGTCTGTTCAATTTTAGGGTTTCTTCTGTACTATATATATTTAGTTTTCGGCTGTAATTAGGGTTAGAAGGTATCGCGCAGTCAGGCTCACCTTTTGTACCAATCTTTCGATATTGGATTTGTTCTCCCTGCCCGTGGTTTTTCCCATCAAGGGTTTCCACGTTAATTTGTGTTTGTTCTTCGCTTTCTTTGTTTCCGTTGCTATTTGTTTTTCTCCCAATTCCGTAACAAGTGGTATCAGAGCCGCATCGATCTATTTGGGAATTTTTTTTCTTTCGATCATGGCAACAAAGTTCGACATTGAGAAATTTGAGCGCAACATGAGTTTCTCCATGTGGCAAGTCAAGATGAAGGCGATTTTGACACAGAACGGTTTACACAAGGCGTTGGTTGGCAAGGAGCAGATGCCGTCTTCGTGGGATGCCGAAAAGAAAACCGAGGTTGATGAGCGTGCCCTATCCACCATTCAGCTATGCTTGTCCAATGAAGTTTTGAGGGAGGTCCTTGATCAAAAGACAACAAAGGACTTATGGGACAAGTTGGAATCTTTGTACATCACAAAGAATCTCACAACGAAACTGATTGCGAAGCACCGTCTATACACCCTTTCTATGGTTGAAGGTACACCGTCTGTTCAATTTTAGGGTTTCTTCTGTACTATATATATTTAGTTTTCGGCTGTAATTAGGGTTAGAAGGTATCGCGCAGTCAGGCTCACCTTTTGTACCAATCTTTCGATATTGGATTTGTTCTCCCTGCCCGTGGTTTTTCCCATCAAGGGTTTCCACGTTAATTTGTGTTTGTTCTTCGCTTTCTTTGTTTCCGTTGCTATTTGTTTTTCTCCCAATTCCGTAACAAGTGGTATCAGAGCCGCATCGATCTATTTGGGAATTTTTTTTCTTTCGATCATGGCAACAAAGTTCGACATTGAGAAATTTGAGCGCAACATGAGTTTCTCCATGTGGCAAGTCAAGATGAAGGCGATTTTGACACAGAACGGTTTACACAAGGCGTTGGTTGGCAAGGAGCAGATGCCGTCTTCGTGGGATGCCGAAAAGAAAACCGAGGTTGATGAGCGTGCCCTATCCACCATTCAGCTATGCTTGTCCAATGAAGTTTTGAGGGAGGTCCTTGATCAAAAGACAACAAAGGACTTATGGGACAAGTTGGAATCTTTGTACATCACAAAGAATCTCACAACGAAACTGATTGCGAAGCACCGTCTATACACCCTTTCTATGGTTGAAGGTACACCGTCTGTTCAATTTTAGGGTTTCTTCTGTACTATATATATTTAGTTTTCGGCTGTAATTAGGGTTAGAAGGTATCGCGCAGTCAGGCTCACCTTTTGTACCAATCTTTCGATATTGGATTTGTTCTCCCTGCCCGTGGTTTTTCCCATCAAGGGTTTCCACGTTAATTTGTGTTTGTTCTTCGCTTTCTTTGTTTCCGTTGCTATTTGTTTTTCTCCCAATTCCGTAACAAGTGGTATCAGAGCCGCATCGATCTATTTGGGAATTTTTTTTCTTTCGATCATGGCAACAAAGTTCGACATTGAGAAATTTGAGCGCAACATGAGTTTCTCCATGTGGCAAGTCAAGATGAAGGCGATTTTGACACAGAACGGTTTACACAAGGCGTTGGTTGGCAAGGAGCAGATGCCGTCTTCGTGGGATGCCGAAAAGAAAACCGAGGTTGATGAGCGTGCCCTATCCACCATTCAGCTATGCTTGTCCAATGAAGTTTTGAGGGAGGTCCTTGATCAAAAGACAACAAAGGACTTATGGGACAAGTTGGAATCTTTGTACATCACAAAGAATCTCACAACGAAACTGATTGCGAAGCACCGTCTATACACCCTTTCTATGGTTGAAGGTACACCGTCTGTTCAATTTTAGGGTTTCTTCTGTACTATATATATTTAGTTTTCGGCTGTAATTAGGGTTAGAAGGTATCGCGCAGTCAGGCTCACCTTTTGTACCAATCTTTCGATATTGGATTTGTTCTCCCTGCCCGTGGTTTTTCCCATCAAGGGTTTCCACGTTAATTTGTGTTTGTTCTTCGCTTTCTTTGTTTCCGTTGCTATTTGTTTTTCTCCCAATTCCGTAACAAGTGGTATCAGAGCCGCATCGATCTATTTGGGAATTTTTTTTCTTTCGATCATGGCAACAAAGTTCGACATTGAGAAATTTGAGCGCAACATGAGTTTCTCCATGTGGCAAGTCAAGATGAAGGCGATTTTGACACAGAACGGTTTACACAAGGCGTTGGTTGGCAAGGAGCAGATGCCGTCTTCGTGGGATGCCGAAAAGAAAACCGAGGTTGATGAGCGTGCCCTATCCACCATTCAGCTATGCTTGTCCAATGAAGTTTTGAGGGAGGTCCTTGATCAAAAGACAACAAAGGACTTATGGGACAAGTTGGAATCTTTGTACATCACAAAGAATCTCACAACGAAACTGATTGCGAAGCACCGTCTATACACCCTTTCTATGGTTGAAGGTACACCGTCTGTTCAATTTTAGGGTTTCTTCTGTACTATATATATTTAGTTTTCGGCTGTAATTAGGGTTAGAAGGTATCGCGCAGTCAGGCTCACCTTTTGTACCAATCTTTCGATATTGGATTTGTTCTCCCTGCCCGTGGTTTTTCCCATCAAGGGTTTCCACGTTAATTTGTGTTTGTTCTTCGCTTTCTTTGTTTCCGTTGCTATTTGTTTTTCTCCCAATTCCGTAACAAGTGGTATCAGAGCCGCATCGATCTATTTGGGAATTTTTTTTCTTTCGATCATGGCAACAAAGTTCGACATTGAGAAATTTGAGCGCAACATGAGTTTCTCCATGTGGCAAGTCAAGATGAAGGCGATTTTGACACAGAACGGTTTACACAAGGCGTTGGTTGGCAAGGAGCAGATGCCGTCTTCGTGGGATGCCGAAAAGAAAACCGAGGTTGATGAGCGTGCCCTATCCACCATTCAGCTATGCTTGTCCAATGAAGTTTTGAGGGAGGTCCTTGATCAAAAGACAACAAAGGACTTATGGGACAAGTTGGAATCTTTGTACATCACAAAGAATCTCACAACGAAACTGATTGCGAAGCACCGTCTATACACCCTTTCTATGGTTGAAGGTACACCGTCTGTTCAATTTTAGGGTTTCTTCTGTACTATATATATTTAGTTTTCGGCTGTAATTAGGGTTAGAAGGTATCGCGCAGTCAGGCTCACCTTTTGTACCAATCTTTCGATATTGGATTTGTTCTCCCTGCCCGTGGTTTTTCCCATCAAGGGTTTCCACGTTAATTTGTGTTTGTTCTTCGCTTTCTTTGTTTCCGTTGCTATTTGTTTTTCTCCCAATTCCGTAACAAGTGGTATCAGAGCCGCATCGATCTATTTGGGAATTTTTTTTCTTTCGATCATGGCAACAAAGTTCGACATTGAGAAATTTGAGCGCAACATGAGTTTCTCCATGTGGCAAGTCAAGATGAAGGCGATTTTGACACAGAACGGTTTACACAAGGCGTTGGTTGGCAAGGAGCAGATGCCGTCTTCGTGGGATGCCGAAAAGAAAACCGAGGTTGATGAGCGTGCCCTATCCACCATTCAGCTATGCTTGTCCAATGAAGTTTTGAGGGAGGTCCTTGATCAAAAGACAACAAAGGACTTATGGGACAAGTTGGAATCTTTGTACATCACAAAGAATCTCACAACGAAACTGATTGCGAAGCACCGTCTATACACCCTTTCTATGGTTGAAGGTACACCGTCTGTTCAATTTTAGGGTTTCTTCTGTACTATATATATTTAGTTTTCGGCTGTAATTAGGGTTAGAAGGTATCGCGCAGTCAGGCTCACCTTTTGTACCAATCTTTCGATATTGGATTTGTTCTCCCTGCCCGTGGTTTTTCCCATCAAGGGTTTCCACGTTAATTTGTGTTTGTTCTTCGCTTTCTTTGTTTCCGTTGCTATTTGTTTTTCTCCCAATTCCGTAACAAGTGGTATCAGAGCCGCATCGATCTATTTGGGAATTTTTTTTCTTTCGATCATGGCAACAAAGTTCGACATTGAGAAATTTGAGCGCAACATGAGTTTCTCCATGTGGCAAGTCAAGATGAAGGCGATTTTGACACAGAACGGTTTACACAAGGCGTTGGTTGGCAAGGAGCAGATGCCGTCTTCGTGGGATGCCGAAAAGAAAACCGAGGTTGATGAGCGTGCCCTATCCACCATTCAGCTATGCTTGTCCAATGAAGTTTTGAGGGAGGTCCTTGATCAAAAGACAACAAAGGACTTATGGGACAAGTTGGAATCTTTGTACATCACAAAGAATCTCACAACGAAACTGATTGCGAAGCACCGTCTATACACCCTTTCTATGGTTGAAGGTACACCGTCTGTTCAATTTTAGGGTTTCTTCTGTAGTATATATATTTAGTTTTCGGCTGTAATTAGGGTTAGAAGGTATCGCGCAGTCAGGCTCACCTTTTGTACCAATCTTTCGATATTGGATTTGTTCTCCCTGCCCGTGGTTTTTCCCATCAAGGGTTTCCACGTTAATTTGTGTTTGTTCTTCGCTTTCTTTGTTTCCGTTGCTATTTGTTTTTCTCCCAATTCCGTAACAAGTGGTATCAGAGCCGCATCGATCTATTTGGGAATTTTTTTTCTTTCGATCATGGCAACAAAGTTCGACATTGAGAAATTTGAGCGCAACATGAGTTTCTCCATGTGGCAAGTCAAGATGAAGGCGATTTTGACACAGAACGGTTTACACAAGGCGTTGGTTGGCAAGGAGCAGATGCCGTCTTCGTGGGATGCCGAAAAGAAAACCGAGGTTGATGAGCGTGCCCTATCCACCATTCAGCTATGCTTGTCCAATGAAGTTTTGAGGGAGGTCCTTGATCAAAAGACAACAAAGGACTTATGGGACAAGTTGGAATCTTTGTACATCACAAAGAATCTCACAACGAAACTGATTGCGAAGCACCGTCTATACACCCTTTCTATGGTTGAAGGTACACCGTCTGTTCAATTTTAGGGTTTCTTCTGTAGTATATATATTTAGTTTTCGGCTGTAATTAGGGTTAGAAGGTATCGCGCAGTCAGGCTCACCTTTTGTACCAATCTTTCGATATTGGATTTGTTCTCCCTGCCCGTGGTTTTTCCCATCAAGGGTTTCCACGTTAATTTGTGTTTGTTCTTCGCTTTCTTTGTTTCCGTTGCTATTTGTTTTTCTCCCAATTCCGTAACAAGTGGTATCAGAGCCGCATCGATCTATTTGGGAATTTTTTTTCTTTCGATCATGGCAACAAAGTTCGACATTGAGAAATTTGAGCGCAACATGAGTTTCTCCATGTGGCAAGTCAAGATGAAGGCGATTTTGACACAGAACGGTTTACACAAGGCGTTGGTTGGCAAGGAGCAGATGCCGTCTTCGTGGGATGCCGAAAAGAAAACCGAGGTTGATGAGCGTGCCCTATCCACCATTCAGCTATGCTTGTCCAATGAAGTTTTGAGGGAGGTCCTTGATCAAAAGACAACAAAGGACTTATGGGACAAGTTGGAATCTTTGTACATCACAAAGAATCTCACAACGAAACTGATTGCGAAGCACCGTCTATACACCCTTTCTATGGTTGAAGGTACACCGTCTGTTCAATTTTAGGGTTTCTTCTGTAGTATATATATTTAGTTTTCGGCTGTAATTAGGGTTAGAAGGTATCGCGCAGTCAGGCTCACCTTTTGTACCAATCTTTCGATATTGGATTTGTTCTCCCTGCCCGTGGTTTTTCCCATCAAGGGTTTCCACGTTAATTTGTGTTTGTTCTTCGCTTTCTTTGTTTCCGTTGCTATTTGTTTTTCTCCCAATTCCGTAACAAGTGGTATCAGAGCCGCATCGATCTATTTGGGAATTTTTTTTCTTTCGATCATGGCAACAAAGTTCGACATTGAGAAATTTGAGCGCAACATGAGTTTCTCCATGTGGCAAGTCAAGATGAAGGCGATTTTGACACAGAACGGTTTACACAAGGCGTTGGTTGGCAAGGAGCAGATGCCGTCTTCGTGGGATGCCGAAAAGAAAACCGAGGTTGATGAGCGTGCCCTATCCACCATTCAGCTATGCTTGTCCAATGAAGTTTTGAGGGAGGTCCTTGATCAAAAGACAACAAAGGACTTATGGGACAAGTTGGAATCTTTGTACATCACAAAGAATCTCACAACGAAACTGATTGCGAAGCACCGTCTATACACCCTTTCTATGGTTGAAGGTACACCGTCTGTTCAATTTTAGGGTTTCTTCTGTACTATATATATTTAGTTTTCGGCTGTAATTAGGGTTAGAAGGTATCGCGCAGTCAGGCTCACCTTTTGTACCAATCTTTCGATATTGGATTTGTTCTCCCTGCCCGTGGTTTTTCCCATCAAGGGTTTCCACGTTAATTTGTGTTTGTTCTTCGCTTTCTTTGTTTCCGTTGCTATTTGTTTTTCTCCCAATTCCGTAACAAGTGGTATCAGAGCCGCATCGATCTATTTGGGAATTTTTTTTCTTTCGATCATGGCAACAAAGTTCGACATTGAGAAATTTGAGCGCAACATGAGTTTCTCCATGTGGCAAGTCAAGATGAAGGCGATTTTGACACAGAACGGTTTACACAAGGCGTTGGTTGGCAAGGAGCAGATGCCGTCTTCGTGGGATGCCGAAAAGAAAACCGAGGTTGATGAGCGTGCCCTATCCACCATTCAGCTATGCTTGTCCAATGAAGTTTTGAGGGAGGTCCTTGATCAAAAGACAACAAAGGACTTATGGGACAAGTTGGAATCTTTGTACATCACAAAGAATCTCACAACGAAACTGATTGCGAAGCACCGTCTATACACCCTTTCTATGGTTGAAGGTACACCGTCTGTTCAATTTTAGGGTTTCTTCTGTAGTATATATATTTAGTTTTCGGCTGTAATTAGGGTTAGAAGGTATCGCGCAGTCAGGCTCACCTTTTGTACCAATCTTTCGATATTGGATTTGTTCTCCCTGCCCGTGGTTTTTCCCATCAAGGGTTTCCACGTTAATTTGTGTTTGTTCTTCGCTTTCTTTGTTTCCGTTGCTATTTGTTTTTCTCCCAATTCCGTAACAAGTGGTATCAGAGCCGCATCGATCTATTTGGGAATTTTTTTTCTTTCGATCATGGCAACAAAGTTCGACATTGAGAAATTTGAGCGCAACATGAGTTTCTCCATGTGGCAAGTCAAGATGAAGGCGATTTTGACACAGAACGGTTTACACAAGGCGTTGGTTGGCAAGGAGCAGATGCCGTCTTCGTGGGATGCCGAAAAGAAAACCGAGGTTGATGAGCGTGCCCTATCCACCATTCAGCTATGCTTGTCCAATGAAGTTTTGAGGGAGGTCCTTGATCAAAAGACAACAAAGGACTTATGGGACAAGTTGGAATCTTTGTACATCACAAAGAATCTCACAACGAAACTGATTGCGAAGCACCGTCTATACACCCTTTCTATGGTTGAAGGTACACCGTCTGTTCAATTTTAGGGTTTCTTCTGTACTATATATATTTAGTTTTCGGCTGTAATTAGGGTTAGAAGGTATCGCGCAGTCAGGCTCACCTTTTGTACCAATCTTTCGATATTGGATTTGTTCTCCCTGCCCGTGGTTTTTCCCATCAAGGGTTTCCACGTTAATTTGTGTTTGTTCTTCGCTTTCTTTGTTTCCGTTGCTATTTGTTTTTCTCCCAATTCCGTAACAAGTGGTATCAGAGCCGCATCGATCTATTTGGGAATTTTTTTTCTTTCGATCATGGCAACAAAGTTCGACATTGAGAAATTTGAGCGCAACATGAGTTTCTCCATGTGGCAAGTCAAGATGAAGGCGATTTTGACACAGAACGGTTTACACAAGGCGTTGGTTGGCAAGGAGCAGATGCCGTCTTCGTGGGATGCCGAAAAGAAAACCGAGGTTGATGAGCGTGCCCTATCCACCATTCAGCTATGCTTGTCCAATGAAGTTTTGAGGGAGGTCCTTGATCAAAAGACAACAAAGGACTTATGGGACAAGTTGGAATCTTTGTACATCACAAAGAATCTCACAACGAAACTGATTGCGAAGCACCGTCTATACACCCTTTCTATGGTTGAAGGTACACCGTCTGTTCAATTTTAGGGTTTCTTCTGTACTATATATATTTAGTTTTCGGCTGTAATTAGGGTTAGAAGGTATCGCGCAGTCAGGCTCACCTTTTGTACCAATCTTTCGATATTGGATTTGTTCTCCCTGCCCGTGGTTTTTCCCATCAAGGGTTTCCACGTTAATTTGTGTTTGTTCTTCGCTTTCTTTGTTTCCGTTGCTATTTGTTTTTCTCCCAATTCCGTAACAAGTGGTATCAGAGCCGCATCGATCTATTTGGGAATTTTTTTTCTTTCGATCATGGCAACAAAGTTCGACATTGAGAAATTTGAGCGCAACATGAGTTTCTCCATGTGGCAAGTCAAGATGAAGGCGATTTTGACACAGAACGGTTTACACAAGGCGTTGGTTGGCAAGGAGCAGATGCCGTCTTCGTGGGATGCCGAAAAGAAAACCGAGGTTGATGAGCGTGCCCTATCCACCATTCAGCTATGCTTGTCCAATGAAGTTTTGAGGGAGGTCCTTGATCAAAAGACAACAAAGGACTTATGGGACAAGTTGGAATCTTTGTACATCACAAAGAATCTCACAACGAAACTGATTGCGAAGCACCGTCTATACACCCTTTCTATGGTTGAAGGTACACCGTCTGTTCAATTTTAGGGTTTCTTCTGTAGTATATATATTTAGTTTTCGGCTGTAATTAGGGTTAGAAGGTATCGCGCAGTCAGGCTCACCTTTTGTACCAATCTTTCGATATTGGATTTGTTCTCCCTGCCCGTGGTTTTTCCCATCAAGGGTTTCCACGTTAATTTGTGTTTGTTCTTCGCTTTCTTTGTTTCCGTTGCTATTTGTTTTTCTCCCAATTCCGTAACAAGTGGTATCAGAGCCGCATCGATCTATTTGGGAATTTTTTTTCTTTCGATCATGGCAACAAAGTTCGACATTGAGAAATTTGAGCGCAACATGAGTTTCTCCATGTGGCAAGTCAAGATGAAGGCGATTTTGACACAGAACGGTTTACACAAGGCGTTGGTTGGCAAGGAGCAGATGCCGTCTTCGTGGGATGCCGAAAAGAAAACCGAGGTTGATGAGCGTGCCCTATCCACCATTCAGCTATGCTTGTCCAATGAAGTTTTGAGGGAGGTCCTTGATCAAAAGACAACAAAGGACTTATGGGACAAGTTGGAATCTTTGTACATCACAAAGAATCTCACAACGAAACTGATTGCGAAGCACCGTCTATACACCCTTTCTATGGTTGAAGGTACACCGTCTGTTCAATTTTAGGGTTTCTTCTGTAGTATATATATTTAGTTTTCGGCTGTAATTAGGGTTAGAAGGTATCGCGCAGTCAGGCTCACCTTTTGTACCAATCTTTCGATATTGGATTTGTTCTCCCTGCCCGTGGTTTTTCCCATCAAGGGTTTCCACGTTAATTTGTGTTTGTTCTTCGCTTTCTTTGTTTCCGTTGCTATTTGTTTTTCTCCCAATTCCGTAACAAGTGGTATCAGAGCCGCATCGATCTATTTGGGAATTTTTTTTCTTTCGATCATGGCAACAAAGTTCGACATTGAGAAATTTGAGCGCAACATGAGTTTCTCCATGTGGCAAGTCAAGATGAAGGCGATTTTGACACAGAACGGTTTACACAAGGCGTTGGTTGGCAAGGAGCAGATGCCGTCTTCGTGGGATGCCGAAAAGAAAACCGAGGTTGATGAGCGTGCCCTATCCACCATTCAGCTATGCTTGTCCAATGAAGTTTTGAGGGAGGTCCTTGATCAAAAGACAACAAAGGACTTATGGGACAAGTTGGAATCTTTGTACATCACAAAGAATCTCACAACGAAACTGATTGCGAAGCACCGTCTATACACCCTTTCTATGGTTGAAGGTACACCGTCTGTTCAATTTTAGGGTTTCTTCTGTACTATATATATTTAGTTTTCGGCTGTAATTAGGGTTAGAAGGTATCGCGCAGTCAGGCTCACCTTTTGTACCAATCTTTCGATATTGGATTTGTTCTCCCTGCCCGTGGTTTTTCCCATCAAGGGTTTCCACGTTAATTTGTGTTTGTTCTTCGCTTTCTTTGTTTCCGTTGCTATTTGTTTTTCTCCCAATTCCGTAACAAGTGGTATCAGAGCCGCATCGATCTATTTGGGAATTTTTTTTCTTTCGATCATGGCAACAAAGTTCGACATTGAGAAATTTGAGCGCAACATGAGTTTCTCCATGTGGCAAGTCAAGATGAAGGCGATTTTGACACAGAACGGTTTACACAAGGCGTTGGTTGGCAAGGAGCAGATGCCGTCTTCGTGGGATGCCGAAAAGAAAACCGAGGTTGATGAGCGTGCCCTATCCACCATTCAGCTATGCTTGTCCAATGAAGTTTTGAGGGAGGTCCTTGATCAAAAGACAACAAAGGACTTATGGGACAAGTTGGAATCTTTGTACATCACAAAGAATCTCACAACGAAACTGATTGCGAAGCACCGTCTATACACCCTTTCTATGGTTGAAGGTACACCGTCTGTTCAATTTTAGGGTTTCTTCTGTACTATATATATTTAGTTTTCGGCTGTAATTAGGGTTAGAAGGTATCGCGCAGTCAGGCTCACCTTTTGTACCAATCTTTCGATATTGGATTTGTTCTCCCTGCCCGTGGTTTTTCCCATCAAGGGTTTCCACGTTAATTTGTGTTTGTTCTTCGCTTTCTTTGTTTCCGTTGCTATTTGTTTTTCTCCCAATTCCGTAACAAGTGGTATCAGAGCCGCATCGATCTATTTGGGAATTTTTTTTCTTTCGATCATGGCAACAAAGTTCGACATTGAGAAATTTGAGCGCAACATGAGTTTCTCCATGTGGCAAGTCAAGATGAAGGCGATTTTGACACAGAACGGTTTACACAAGGCGTTGGTTGGCAAGGAGCAGATGCCGTCTTCGTGGGATGCCGAAAAGAAAACCGAGGTTGATGAGCGTGCCCTATCCACCATTCAGCTATGCTTGTCCAATGAAGTTTTGAGGGAGGTCCTTGATCAAAAGACAACAAAGGACTTATGGGACAAGTTGGAATCTTTGTACATCACAAAGAATCTCACAACGAAACTGATTGCGAAGCACCGTCTATACACCCTTTCTATGGTTGAAGGTACACCGTCTGTTCAATTTTAGGGTTTCTTCTGTACTATATATATTTAGTTTTCGGCTGTAATTAGGGTTAGAAGGTATCGCGCAGTCAGGCTCACCTTTTGTACCAATCTTTCGATATTGGATTTGTTCTCCCTGCCCGTGGTTTTTCCCATCAAGGGTTTCCACGTTAATTTGTGTTTGTTCTTCGCTTTCTTTGTTTCCGTTGCTATTTGTTTTTCTCCCAATTCCGTAACAAGTGGTATCAGAGCCGCATCGATCTATTTGGGAATTTTTTTTCTTTCGATCATGGCAACAAAGTTCGACATTGAGAAATTTGAGCGCAACATGAGTTTCTCCATGTGGCAAGTCAAGATGAAGGCGATTTTGACACAGAACGGTTTACACAAGGCGTTGGTTGGCAAGGAGCAGATGCCGTCTTCGTGGGATGCCGAAAAGAAAACCGAGGTTGATGAGCGTGCCCTATCCACCATTCAGCTATGCTTGTCCAATGAAGTTTTGAGGGAGGTCCTTGATCAAAAGACAACAAAGGACTTATGGGACAAGTTGGAATCTTTGTACATCACAAAGAATCTCACAACGAAACTGATTGCGAAGCACCGTCTATACACCCTTTCTATGGTTGAAGGTACACCGTCTGTTCAATTTTAGGGTTTCTTCTGTACTATATATATTTAGTTTTCGGCTGTAATTAGGGTTAGAAGGTATCGCGCAGTCAGGCTCACCTTTTGTACCAATCTTTCGATATTGGATTTGTTCTCCCTGCCCGTGGTTTTTCCCATCAAGGGTTTCCACGTTAATTTGTGTTTGTTCTTCGCTTTCTTTGTTTCCGTTGCTATTTGTTTTTCTCCCAATTCCGTAACAAGTGGTATCAGAGCCGCATCGATCTATTTGGGAATTTTTTTTCTTTCGATCATGGCAACAAAGTTCGACATTGAGAAATTTGAGCGCAACATGAGTTTCTCCATGTGGCAAGTCAAGATGAAGGCGATTTTGACACAGAACGGTTTACACAAGGCGTTGGTTGGCAAGGAGCAGATGCCGTCTTCGTGGGATGCCGAAAAGAAAACCGAGGTTGATGAGCGTGCCCTATCCACCATTCAGCTATGCTTGTCCAATGAAGTTTTGAGGGAGGTCCTTGATCAAAAGACAACAAAGGACTTATGGGACAAGTTGGAATCTTTGTACATCACAAAGAATCTCACAACGAAACTGATTGCGAAGCACCGTCTATACACCCTTTCTATGGTTGAAGGTACACCGTCTGTTCAATTTTAGGGTTTCTTCTGTACTATATATATTTAGTTTTCGGCTGTAATTAGGGTTAGAAGGTATCGCGCAGTCAGGCTCACCTTTTGTACCAATCTTTCGATATTGGATTTGTTCTCCCTGCCCGTGGTTTTTCCCATCAAGGGTTTCCACGTTAATTTGTGTTTGTTCTTCGCTTTCTTTGTTTCCGTTGCTATTTGTTTTTCTCCCAATTCCGTAACAAGTGGTATCAGAGCCGCATCGATCTATTTGGGAATTTTTTTTCTTTCGATCATGGCAACAAAGTTCGACATTGAGAAATTTGAGCGCAACATGAGTTTCTCCATGTGGCAAGTCAAGATGAAGGCGATTTTGACACAGAACGGTTTACACAAGGCGTTGGTTGGCAAGGAGCAGATGCCGTCTTCGTGGGATGCCGAAAAGAAAACCGAGGTTGATGAGCGTGCCCTATCCACCATTCAGCTATGCTTGTCCAATGAAGTTTTGAGGGAGGTCCTTGATCAAAAGACAACAAAGGACTTATGGGACAAGTTGGAATCTTTGTACATCACAAAGAATCTCACAACGAAACTGATTGCGAAGCACCGTCTATACACCCTTTCTATGGTTGAAGGTACACCGTCTGTTCAATTTTAGGGTTTCTTCTGTAGTATATATATTTAGTTTTCGGCTGTAATTAGGGTTAGAAGGTATCGCGCAGTCAGGCTCACCTTTTGTACCAATCTTTCGATATTGGATTTGTTCTCCCTGCCCGTGGTTTTTCCCATCAAGGGTTTCCACGTTAATTTGTGTTTGTTCTTCGCTTTCTTTGTTTCCGTTGCTATTTGTTTTTCTCCCAATTCCGTAACAAGTGGTATCAGAGCCGCATCGATCTATTTGGGAATTTTTTTTCTTTCGATCATGGCAACAAAGTTCGACATTGAGAAATTTGAGCGCAACATGAGTTTCTCCATGTGGCAAGTCAAGATG
Source organism: Ziziphus jujuba (assembly GCF_031755915.1). Classification (NCBI taxonomy): domain Eukaryota; kingdom Viridiplantae; phylum Streptophyta; class Magnoliopsida; order Rosales; family Rhamnaceae; genus Ziziphus; species Ziziphus jujuba. The sequence goes on along the minus strand of NC_083387.1, from coordinate 28,690,499 downwards.
AAGGCGATTTTGACACAGAACGGTTTACACAAGGCGTTGGTTGGCAAGGAGCAGATGCCGTCTTCGTGGGATGCCGAAAAGAAAACCGAGGTTGATGAGCGTGCCCTATCCACCATTCAGCTATGCTTGTCCAATGAAGTTTTGAGGGAGGTCCTTGATCAAAAGACAACAAAGGACTTATGGGACAAGTTGGAATCTTTGTACATCACAAAGAATCTCACAACGAAACTGATTGCGAAGCACCGTCTATACACCCTTTCTATGGTTGAAGGTACACCGTCTGTTCAATTTTAGGGTTTCTTCTGTAGTATATATATTTAGTTTTCGGCTGTAATTAGGGTTAGAAGGTATCGCGCAGTCAGGCTCACCTTTTGTACCAATCTTTCGATATTGGATTTGTTCTCCCTGCCCGTGGTTTTTCCCATCAAGGGTTTCCACGTTAATTTGTGTTTGTTCTTCGCTTTCTTTGTTTCCGTTGCTATTTGTTTTTCTCCCAATTCCGTAACAAGTGGTATCAGAGCCGCATCGATCTATTTGGGAATTTTTTTTCTTTCGATCATGGCAACAAAGTTCGACATTGAGAAATTTGAGCGCAACATGAGTTTCTCCATGTGGCAAGTCAAGATGAAGGCGATTTTGACACAGAACGGTTTACACAAGGCGTTGGTTGGCAAGGAGCAGATGCCGTCTTCGTGGGATGCCGAAAAGAAAACCGAGGTTGATGAGCGTGCCCTATCCACCATTCAGCTATGCTTGTCCAATGAAGTTTTGAGGGAGGTCCTTGATCAAAAGACAACAAAGGACTTATGGGACAAGTTGGAATCTTTGTACATCACAAAGAATCTCACAACGAAACTGATTGCGAAGCACCGTCTATACACCCTTTCTATGGTTGAAGGTACACCGTCTGTTCAATTTTAGGGTTTCTTCTGTACTATATATATTTAGTTTTCGGCTGTAATTAGGGTTAGAAGGTATCGCGCAGTCAGGCTCACCTTTTGTACCAATCTTTCGATATTGGATTTGTTCTCCCTGCCCGTGGTTTTTCCCATCAAGGGTTTCCACGTTAATTTGTGTTTGTTCTTCGCTTTCTTTGTTTCCGTTGCTATTTGTTTTTCTCCCAATTCCGTAACAAGTGGTATCAGAGCCGCATCGATCTATTTGGGAATTTTTTTTCTTTCGATCATGGCAACAAAGTTCGACATTGAGAAATTTGAGCGCAACATGAGTTTCTCCATGTGGCAAGTCAAGATGAAGGCGATTTTGACACAGAACGGTTTACACAAGGCGTTGGTTGGCAAGGAGCAGATGCCGTCTTCGTGGGATGCCGAAAAGAAAACCGAGGTTGATGAGCGTGCCCTATCCACCATTCAGCTATGCTTGTCCAATGAAGTTTTGAGGGAGGTCCTTGATCAAAAGACAACAAAGGACTTATGGGACAAGTTGGAATCTTTGTACATCACAAAGAATCTCACAACGAAACTGATTGCGAAGCACCGTCTATACACCCTTTCTATGGTTGAAGGTACACCGTCTGTTCAATTTTAGGGTTTCTTCTGTACTATATATATTTAGTTTTCGGCTGTAATTAGGGTTAGAAGGTATCGCGCAGTCAGGCTCACCTTTTGTACCAATCTTTCGATATTGGATTTGTTCTCCCTGCCCGTGGTTTTTCCCATCAAGGGTTTCCACGTTAATTTGTGTTTGTTCTTCGCTTTCTTTGTTTCCGTTGCTATTTGTTTTTCTCCCAATTCCGTAACAAGTGGTATCAGAGCCGCATCGATCTATTTGGGAATTTTTTTTCTTTCGATCATGGCAACAAAGTTCGACATTGAGAAATTTGAGCGCAACATGAGTTTCTCCATGTGGCAAGTCAAGATGAAGGCGATTTTGACACAGAACGGTTTACACAAGGCGTTGGTTGGCAAGGAGCAGATGCCGTCTTCGTGGGATGCCGAAAAGAAAACCGAGGTTGATGAGCGTGCCCTATCCACCATTCAGCTATGCTTGTCCAATGAAGTTTTGAGGGAGGTCCTTGATCAAAAGACAACAAAGGACTTATGGGACAAGTTGGAATCTTTGTACATCACAAAGAATCTCACAACGAAACTGATTGCGAAGCACCGTCTATACACCCTTTCTATGGTTGAAGGTACACCGTCTGTTCAATTTTAGGGTTTCTTCTGTACTATATATATTTAGTTTTCGGCTGTAATTAGGGTTAGAAGGTATCGCGCAGTCAGGCTCACCTTTTGTACCAATCTTTCGATATTGGATTTGTTCTCCCTGCCCGTGGTTTTTCCCATCAAGGGTTTCCACGTTAATTTGTGTTTGTTCTTCGCTTTCTTTGTTTCCGTTGCTATTTGTTTTTCTCCCAATTCCGTAACAAGTGGTATCAGAGCCGCATCGATCTATTTGGGAATTTTTTTTCTTTCGATCATGGCAACAAAGTTCGACATTGAGAAATTTGAGCGCAACATGAGTTTCTCCATGTGGCAAGTCAAGATGAAGGCGATTTTGACACAGAACGGTTTACACAAGGCGTTGGTTGGCAAGGAGCAGATGCCGTCTTCGTGGGATGCCGAAAAGAAAACCGAGGTTGATGAGCGTGCCCTATCCACCATTCAGCTATGCTTGTCCAATGAAGTTTTGAGGGAGGTCCTTGATCAAAAGACAACAAAGGACTTATGGGACAAGTTGGAATCTTTGTACATCACAAAGAATCTCACAACGAAACTGATTGCGAAGCACCGTCTATACACCCTTTCTATGGTTGAAGGTACACCGTCTGTTCAATTTTAGGGTTTCTTCTGTACTATATATATTTAGTTTTCGGCTGTAATTAGGGTTAGAAGGTATCGCGCAGTCAGGCTCACCTTTTGTACCAATCTTTCGATATTGGATTTGTTCTCCCTGCCCGTGGTTTTTCCCATCAAGGGTTTCCACGTTAATTTGTGTTTGTTCTTCGCTTTCTTTGTTTCCGTTGCTATTTGTTTTTCTCCCAATTCCGTAACAAGTGGTATCAGAGCCGCATCGATCTATTTGGGAATTTTTTTTCTTTCGATCATGGCAACAAAGTTCGACATTGAGAAATTTGAGCGCAACATGAGTTTCTCCATGTGGCAAGTCAAGATGAAGGCGATTTTGACACAGAACGGTTTACACAAGGCGTTGGTTGGCAAGGAGCAGATGCCGTCTTCGTGGGATGCCGAAAAGAAAACCGAGGTTGATGAGCGTGCCCTATCCACCATTCAGCTATGCTTGTCCAATGAAGTTTTGAGGGAGGTCCTTGATCAAAAGACAACAAAGGACTTATGGGACAAGTTGGAATCTTTGTACATCACAAAGAATCTCACAACGAAACTGATTGCGAAGCACCGTCTATACACCCTTTCTATGGTTGAAGGTACACCGTCTGTTCAATTTTAGGGTTTCTTCTGTACTATATATATTTAGTTTTCGGCTGTAATTAGGGTTAGAAGGTATCGCGCAGTCAGGCTCACCTTTTGTACCAATCTTTCGATATTGGATTTGTTCTCCCTGCCCGTGGTTTTTCCCATCAAGGGTTTCCACGTTAATTTGTGTTTGTTCTTCGCTTTCTTTGTTTCCGTTGCTATTTGTTTTTCTCCCAATTCCGTAACAAGTGGTATCAGAGCCGCATCGATCTATTTGGGAATTTTTTTTCTTTCGATCATGGCAACAAAGTTCGACATTGAGAAATTTGAGCGCAACATGAGTTTCTCCATGTGGCAAGTCAAGATGAAGGCGATTTTGACACAGAACGGTTTACACAAGGCGTTGGTTGGCAAGGAGCAGATGCCGTCTTCGTGGGATGCCGAAAAGAAAACCGAGGTTGATGAGCGTGCCCTATCCACCATTCAGCTATGCTTGTCCAATGAAGTTTTGAGGGAGGTCCTTGATCAAAAGACAACAAAGGACTTATGGGACAAGTTGGAATCTTTGTACATCACAAAGAATCTCACAACGAAACTGATTGCGAAGCACCGTCTATACACCCTTTCTATGGTTGAAGGTACACCGTCTGTTCAATTTTAGGGTTTCTTCTGTACTATATATATTTAGTTTTCGGCTGTAATTAGGGTTAGAAGGTATCGCGCAGTCAGGCTCACCTTTTGTACCAATCTTTCGATATTGGATTTGTTCTCCCTGCCCGTGGTTTTTCCCATCAAGGGTTTCCACGTTAATTTGTGTTTGTTCTTCGCTTTCTTTGTTTCCGTTGCTATTTGTTTTTCTCCCAATTCCGTAACAAGTGGTATCAGAGCCGCATCGATCTATTTGGGAATTTTTTTTCTTTCGATCATGGCAACAAAGTTCGACATTGAGAAATTTGAGCGCAACATGAGTTTCTCCATGTGGCAAGTCAAGATGAAGGCGATTTTGACACAGAACGGTTTACACAAGGCGTTGGTTGGCAAGGAGCAGATGCCGTCTTCGTGGGATGCCGAAAAGAAAACCGAGGTTGATGAGCGTGCCCTATCCACCATTCAGCTATGCTTGTCCAATGAAGTTTTGAGGGAGGTCCTTGATCAAAAGACAACAAAGGACTTATGGGACAAGTTGGAATCTTTGTACATCACAAAGAATCTCACAACGAAACTGATTGCGAAGCACCGTCTATACACCCTTTCTATGGTTGAAGGTACACCGTCTGTTCAATTTTAGGGTTTCTTCTGTACTATATATATTTAGTTTTCGGCTGTAATTAGGGTTAGAAGGTATCGCGCAGTCAGGCTCACCTTTTGTACCAATCTTTCGATATTGGATTTGTTCTCCCTGCCCGTGGTTTTTCCCATCAAGGGTTTCCACGTTAATTTGTGTTTGTTCTTCGCTTTCTTTGTTTCCGTTGCTATTTGTTTTTCTCCCAATTCCGTAACAAGTGGTATCAGAGCCGCATCGATCTATTTGGGAATTTTTTTTCTTTCGATCATGGCAACAAAGTTCGACATTGAGAAATTTGAGCGCAACATGAGTTTCTCCATGTGGCAAGTCAAGATGAAGGCGATTTTGACACAGAACGGTTTACACAAGGCGTTGGTTGGCAAGGAGCAGATGCCGTCTTCGTGGGATGCCGAAAAGAAAACCGAGGTTGATGAGCGTGCCCTATCCACCATTCAGCTATGCTTGTCCAATGAAGTTTTGAGGGAGGTCCTTGATCAAAAGACAACAAAGGACTTATGGGACAAGTTGGAATCTTTGTACATCACAAAGAATCTCACAACGAAACTGATTGCGAAGCACCGTCTATACACCCTTTCTATGGTTGAAGGTACACCGTCTGTTCAATTTTAGGGTTTCTTCTGTACTATATATATTTAGTTTTCGGCTGTAATTAGGGTTAGAAGGTATCGCGCAGTCAGGCTCACCTTTTGTACCAATCTTTCGATATTGGATTTGTTCTCCCTGCCCGTGGTTTTTCCCATCAAGGGTTTCCACGTTAATTTGTGTTTGTTCTTCGCTTTCTTTGTTTCCGTTGCTATTTGTTTTTCTCCCAATTCCGTAACAAGTGGTATCAGAGCCGCATCGATCTATTTGGGAATTTTTTTTCTTTCGATCATGGCAACAAAGTTCGACATTGAGAAATTTGAGCGCAACATGAGTTTCTCCATGTGGCAAGTCAAGATGAAGGCGATTTTGACACAGAACGGTTTACACAAGGCGTTGGTTGGCAAGGAGCAGATGCCGTCTTCGTGGGATGCCGAAAAGAAAACCGAGGTTGATGAGCGTGCCCTATCCACCATTCAGCTATGCTTGTCCAATGAAGTTTTGAGGGAGGTCCTTGATCAAAAGACAACAAAGGACTTATGGGACAAGTTGGAATCTTTGTACATCACAAAGAATCTCACAACGAAACTGATTGCGAAGCACCGTCTATACACCCTTTCTATGGTTGAAGGTACACCGTCTGTTCAATTTTAGGGTTTCTTCTGTACTATATATATTTAGTTTTCGGCTGTAATTAGGGTTAGAAGGTATCGCGCAGTCAGGCTCACCTTTTGTACCAATCTTTCGATATTGGATTTGTTCTCCCTGCCCGTGGTTTTTCCCATCAAGGGTTTCCACGTTAATTTGTGTTTGTTCTTCGCTTTCTTTGTTTCCGTTGCTATTTGTTTTTCTCCCAATTCCGTAACAAGTGGTATCAGAGCCGCATCGATCTATTTGGGAATTTTTTTTCTTTCGATCATGGCAACAAAGTTCGACATTGAGAAATTTGAGCGCAACATGAGTTTCTCCATGTGGCAAGTCAAGATGAAGGCGATTTTGACACAGAACGGTTTACACAAGGCGTTGGTTGGCAAGGAGCAGATGCCGTCTTCGTGGGATGCCGAAAAGAAAACCGAGGTTGATGAGCGTGCCCTATCCACCATTCAGCTATGCTTGTCCAATGAAGTTTTGAGGGAGGTCCTTGATCAAAAGACAACAAAGGAGTTATGGGACAAGTTGGAATCTTTGTACATCACAAAGAATCTCACAACGAAACTGATTGCGAAGCACCGTCTATACACCCTTTCTATGGTTGAAGGTACACCGTCTGTTCAATTTTAGGGTTTCTTCTGTACTATATATATTTAGTTTTCGGCTGTAATTAGGGTTAGAAGGTATCGCGCAGTCAGGCTCACCTTTTGTACCAATCTTTCGATATTGGATTTGTTCTCCCTGCCCGTGGTTTTTCCCATCAAGGGTTTCCACGTTAATTTGTGTTTGTTCTTCGCTTTCTTTGTTTCCGTTGCTATTTGTTTTTCTCCCAATTCCGTAACAAGTGGTATCAGAGCCGCATCGATCTATTTGGGAATTTTTTTTCTTTCGATCATGGCAACAAAGTTCGACATTGAGAAATTTGAGCGCAACATGAGTTTCTCCATGTGGCAAGTCAAGATGAAGGCGATTTTGACACAGAACGGTTTACACAAGGCGTTGGTTGGCAAGGAGCAGATGCCGTCTTCGTGGGATGCCGAAAAGAAAACCGAGGTTGATGAGCGTGCCCTATCCACCATTCAGCTATGCTTGTCCAATGAAGTTTTGAGGGAGGTCCTTGATCAAAAGACAACAAAGGACTTATGGGACAAGTTGGAATCTTTGTACATCACAAAGAATCTCACAACGAAACTGATTGCGAAGCACCGTCTATACACCCTTTCTATGGTTGAAGGTACACCGTCTGTTCAATTTTAGGGTTTCTTCTGTACTATATATATTTAGTTTTCGGCTGTAATTAGGGTTAGAAGGTATCGCGCAGTCAGGCTCACCTTTTGTACCAATCTTTCGATATTGGATTTGTTCTCCCTGCCCGTGGTTTTTCCCATCAAGGGTTTCCACGTTAATTTGTGTTTGTTCTTCGCTTTCTTTGTTTCCGTTGCTATTTGTTTTTCTCCCAATTCCGTAACAAGTGGTATCAGAGCCGCATCGATCTATTTGGGAATTTTTTTTCTTTCGATCATGGCAACAAAGTTCGACATTGAGAAATTTGAGCGCAACATGAGTTTCTCCATGTGGCAAGTCAAGATGAAGGCGATTTTGACACAGAACGGTTTACACAAGGCGTTGGTTGGCAAGGAGCAGATGCCGTCTTCGTGGGATGCCGAAAAGAAAACCGAGGTTGATGAGCGTGCCCTATCCACCATTCAGCTATGCTTGTCCAATGAAGTTTTGAGGGAGGTCCTTGATCAAAAGACAACAAAGGACTTATGGGACAAGTTGGAATCTTTGTACATCACAAAGAATCTCACAACGAAACTGATTGCGAAGCACCGTCTATACACCCTTTCTATGGTTGAAGGTACACCGTCTGTTCAATTTTAGGGTTTCTTCTGTACTATATATATTTAGTTTTCGGCTGTAATTAGGGTTAGAAGGTATCGCGCAGTCAGGCTCACCTTTTGTACCAATCTTTCGATATTGGATTTGTTCTCCCTGCCCGTGGTTTTTCCCATCAAGGGTTTCCACGTTAATTTGTGTTTGTTCTTCGCTTTCTTTGTTTCCGTTGCTATTTGTTTTTCTCCCAATTCCGTAACAAGTGGTATCAGAGCCGCATCGATCTATTTGGGAATTTTTTTTCTTTCGATCATGGCAACAAAGTTCGACATTGAGAAATTTGAGCGCAACATGAGTTTCTCCATGTGGCAAGTCAAGATGAAGGCGATTTTGACACAGAACGGTTTACACAAGGCGTTGGTTGGCAAGGAGCAGATGCCGTCTTCGTGGGATGCCGAAAAGAAAACCGAGGTTCATGAGCGTGCCCTATCCACCATTCAGCTATGCTTGTCCAATGAAGTTTTGAGGGAGGTCCTTGATCAAAAGACAACAAAGGACTTATGGGACAAGTTGGAATCTTTGTACATCACAAAGAATCTCACAACGAAACTGATTGCGAAGCACCGTCTATACACCCTTTCTATGGTTGAAGGTACACCGTCTGTTCAATTTTAGGGTTTCTTCTGTACTATATATATTTAGTTTTCGGCTGTAATTAGGGTTAGAAGGTATCGCGCAGTCAGGCTCACCTTTTGTACCAATCTTTCGATATTGGATTTGTTCTCCCTGCCCGTGGTTTTTCCCATCAAGGGTTTCCACGTTAATTTGTGTTTGTTCTTCGCTTTCTTTGTTTCCGTTGCTATTTGTTTTTCTCCCAATTCCGTAACAAGTGGTATCAGAGCCGCATCGATCTATTTGGGAATTTTTTTTCTTTCGATCATGGCAACAAAGTTCGACATTGAGAAATTTGAGCGCAACATGAGTTTCTCCATGTGGCAAGTCAAGATGAAGGCGATTTTGACACAGAACGGTTTACACAAGGCGTTGGTTGGCAAGGAGCAGATGCCGTCTTCGTGGGATGCCGAAAAGAAAACCGAGGTTGATGAGCGTGCCCTATCCACCATTCAGCTATGCTTGTCCAATGAAGTTTTGAGGGAGGTCCTTGATCAAAAGACAACAAAGGACTTATGGGACAAGTTGGAATCTTTGTACATCACAAAGAATCTCACAACGAAACTGATTGCGAAGCACCGTCTATACACCCTTTCTATGGTTGAAGGTACACCGTCTGTTCAATTTTAGGGTTTCTTCTGTACTATATATATTTAGTTTTCGGCTGTAATTAGGGTTAGAAGGTATCGCGCAGTCAGGCTCACCTTTTGTACCAATCTTTCGATATTGGATTTGTTCTCCCTGCCCGTGGTTTTTCCCATCAAGGGTTTCCACGTTAATTTGTGTTTGTTCTTCGCTTTCTTTGTTTCCGTTGCTATTTGTTTTTCTCCCAATTCCGTAACAAGTGGTATCAGAGCCGCATCGATCTATTTGGGAATTTTTTTTCTTTCGATCATGGCAACAAAGTTCGACATTGAGAAATTTGAGCGCAACATGAGTTTCTCCATGTGGCAAGTCAAGATGAAGGCGATTTTGACACAGAACGGTTTACACAAGGCGTTGGTTGGCAAGGAGCAGATGCCGTCTTCGTGGGATGCCGAAAAGAAAACCGAGGTTGATGAGCGTGCCCTATCCACCATTCAGCTATGCTTGTCCAATGAAGTTTTGAGGGAGGTCCTTGATCAAAAGACAACAAAGGACTTATGGGACAAGTTGGAATCTTTGTACATCACAAAGAATCTCACAACGAAACTGATTGCGAAGCACCGTCTATACACCCTTTCTATGGTTGAAGGTACACCGTCTGTTCAATTTTAGGGTTTCTTCTGTACTATATATATTTAGTTTTCGGCTGTAATTAGGGTTAGAAGGTATCGCGCAGTCAGGCTCACCTTTTGTACCAATCTTTCGATATTGGATTTGTTCTCCCTGCCCGTGGTTTTTCCCATCAAGGGTTTCCACGTTAATTTGTGTTTGTTCTTCGCTTTCTTTGTTTCCGTTGCTATTTGTTTTTCTCCCAATTCCGTAACAAGTGGTATCAGAGCCGCATCGATCTATTTGGGAATTTTTTTTCTTTCGATCATGGCAACAAAGTTCGACATTGAGAAATTTGAGCGCAACATGAGTTTCTCCATGTGGCAAGTCAAGATGAAGGCGATTTTGACACAGAACGGTTTACACAAGGCGTTGGTTGGCAAGGAGCAGATGCCGTCTTCGTGGGATGCCGAAAAGAAAACCGAGGTTGATGAGCGTGCCCTATCCACCATTCAGCTATGCTTGTCCAATGAAGTTTTGAGGGAGGTCCTTGATCAAAAGACAACAAAGGACTTATGGGACAAGTTGGAATCTTTGTACATCACAAAGAATCTCACAACGAAACTGATTGCGAAGCACCGTCTATACACCCTTTCTATGGTTGAAGGTACACCGTCTGTTCAATTTTAGGGTTTCTTCTGTAGTATATATATTTAGTTTTCGGCTGTAATTAGGGTTAGAAGGTATCGCGCAGTCAGGCTCACCTTTTGTACCAATCTTTCGATATTGGATTTGTTCTCCCTGCCCGTGGTTTTTCCCATCAAGGGTTTCCACGTTAATTTGTGTTTGTTCTTCGCTTTCTTTGTTTCCGTTGCTATTTGTTTTTCTCCCAATTCCGTAACAAGTGGTATCAGAGCCGCATCGATCTATTTGGGAATTTTTTTTCTTTCGATCATGGCAACAAAGTTCGACATTGAGAAATTTGAGCGCAACATGAGTTTCTCCATGTGGCAAGTCAAGATGAAGGCGATTTTGACACAGAACGGTTTACACAAGGCGTTGGTTGGCAAGGAGCAGATGCCGTCTTCGTGGGATGCCGAAAAGAAAACCGAGGTTGATGAGCGTGCCCTATCCACCATTCAGCTATGCTTGTCCAATGAAGTTTTGAGGGAGGTCCTTGATCAAAAGACAACAAAGGACTTATGGGACAAGTTGGAATCTTTGTACATCACAAAGAATCTCACAACGAAACTGATTGCGAAGCACCGTCTATACACCCTTTCTATGGTTGAAGGTACACCGTCTGTTCAATTTTAGGGTTTCTTCTGTACTATATATATTTAGTTTTCGGCTGTAATTAGGGTTAGAAGGTATCGCGCAGTCAGGCTCACCTTTTGTACCAATCTTTCGATATTGGATTTGTTCTCCCTGCCCGTGGTTTTTCCCATCAAGGGTTTCCACGTTAATTTGTGTTTGTTCTTCGCTTTCTTTGTTTCCGTTGCTATTTGTTTTTCTCCCAATTCCGTAACAAGTGGTATCAGAGCCGCATCGATCTATTTGGGAATTTTTTTTCTTTCGATCATGGCAACAAAGTTCGACATTGAGAAATTTGAGCGCAACATGAGTTTCTCCATGTGGCAAGTCAAGATGAAGGCGATTTTGACACAGAACGGTTTACACAAGGCGTTGGTTGGCAAGGAGCAGATGCCGTCTTCGTGGGATGCCGAAAAGAAAACCGAGGTTGATGAGCGTGCCCTATCCACCATTCAGCTATGCTTGTCCAATGAAGTTTTGAGGGAGGTCCTTGATCAAAAGACAACAAAGGACTTATGGGACAAGTTGGAATCTTTGTACATCACAAAGAATCTCACAACGAAACTGATTGCGAAGCACCGTCTATACACCCTTTCTATGGTTGAAGGTACACCGTCTGTTCAATTTTAGGGTTTCTTCTGTACTATATATATTTAGTTTTCGGCTGTAATTAGGGTTAGAAGGTATCGCGCAGTCAGGCTCACCTTTTGTACCAATCTTTCGATATTGGATTTGTTCTCCCTGCCCGTGGTTTTTCCCATCAAGGGTTTCCACGTTAATTTGTGTTTGTTCTTCGCTTTCTTTGTTTCCGTTGCTATTTGTTTTTCTCCCAATTCCGTAACAAGTGGTATCAGAGCCGCATCGATCTATTTGGGAATTTTTTTTCTTTCGATCATGGCAACAAAGTTCGACATTGAGAAATTTGAGCGCAACATGAGTTTCTCCATGTGGCAAGTCAAGATGAAGGCGATTTTGACACAGAACGGTTTACACAAGGCGTTGGTTGGCAAGGAGCAGATGCCGTCTTCGTGGGATGCCGAAAAGAAAACCGAGGTTGATGAGCGTGCCCTATCCACCATTCAGCTATGCTTGTCCAATGAAGTTTTGAGGGAGGTCCTTGATCAAAAGACAACAAAGGACTTATGGGACAAGTTGGAATCTTTGTACATCACAAAGAATCTCACAACGAAACTGATTGCGAAGCACCGTCTATACACCCTTTCTATGGTTGAAGGTACACCGTCTGTTCAATTTTAGGGTTTCTTCTGTACTATATATATTTAGTTTTCGGCTGTAATTAGGGTTAGAAGGTATCGCGCAGTCAGGCTCACCTTTTGTACCAATCTTTCGATATTGGATTTGTTCTCCCTGCCCGTGGTTTTTCCCATCAAGGGTTTCCACGTTAATTTGTGTTTGTTCTTCGCTTTCTTTGTTTCCGTTGCTATTTGTTTTTCTCCCAATTCCGTAACAAGTGGTATCAGAGCCGCATCGATCTATTTGGGAATTTTTTTTCTTTCGATCATGGCAACAAAGTTCGACATTGAGAAATTTGAGCGCAACATGAGTTTCTCCATGTGGCAAGTCAAGATGAAGGCGATTTTGACACAGAACGGTTTACACAAGGCGTTGGTTGGCAAGGAGCAGATGCCGTCTTCGTGGGATGCCGAAAAGAAAACCGAGGTTGATGAGCGTGCCCTATCCACCATTCAGCTATGCTTGTCCAATGAAGTTTTGAGGGAGGTCCTTGATCAAAAGACAACAAAGGACTTATGGGACAAGTTGGAATCTTTGTACATCACAAAGAATCTCACAACGAAACTGATTGCGAAGCACCGTCTATACACCCTTTCTATGGTTGAAGGTACACCGTCTGTTCAATTTTAGGGTTTCTTCTGTACTATATATATTTAGTTTTCGGCTGTAATTAGGGTTAGAAGGTATCGCGCAGTCAGGCTCACCTTTTGTACCAATCTTTCGATATTGGATTTGTTCTCCCTGCCCGTGGTTTTTCCCATCAAGGGTTTCCACGTTAATTTGTGTTTGTTCTTCGCTTTCTTTGTTTCCGTTGCTATTTGTTTTTCTCCCAATTCCGTAACAAGTGGTATCAGAGCCGCATCGATCTATTTGGGAATTTTTTTTCTTTCGATCATGGCAACAAAGTTCGACATTGAGAAATTTGAGCGCAACATGAGTTTCTCCATGTGGCAAGTCAAGATGAAGGCGATTTTGACACAGAACGGTTTACACAAGGCGTTGGTTGGCAAGGAGCAGATGCCGTCTTCGTGGGATGCCGAAAAGAAAACCGAGGTTGATGAGCGTGCCCTATCCACCATTCAGCTATGCTTGTCCAATGAAGTTTTGAGGGAGGTCCTTGATCAAAAGACAACAAAGGACTTATGGGACAAGTTGGAATCTTTGTACATCACAAAGAATCTCACAACGAAACTGATTGCGAAGCACCGTCTATACACCCTTTCTATGGTTGAAGGTACACCGTCTGTTCAATTTTAGGGTTTCTTCTGTACTATATATATTTAGTTTTCGGCTGTAATTAGGGTTAGAAGGTATCGCGCAGTCAGGCTCACCTTTTGTACCAATCTTTCGATATTGGATTTGTTCTCCCTGCCCGTGGTTTTTCCCATCAAGGGTTTCCACGTTAATTTGTGTTTGTTCTTCGCTTTCTTTGTTTCCGTTGCTATTTGTTTTTCTCCCAATTCCGTAACAAGTGGTATCAGAGCCGCATCGATCTATTTGGGAATTTTTTTTCTTTCGATCATGGCAACAAAGTTCGACATTGAGAAATTTGAGCGCAACATGAGTTTCTCCATGTGGCAAGTCAAGATGAAGGCGATTTTGACACAGAACGGTTTACACAAGGCGTTGGTTGGCAAGGAGCAGATGCCGTCTTCGTGGGATGCCGAAAAGAAAACCGAGGTTGATGAGCGTGCCCTATCCACCATTCAGCTATGCTTGTCCAATGAAGTTTTGAGGGAGGTCCTTGATCAAAAGACAACAAAGGACTTATGGGACAAGTTGGAATCTTTGTACATCACAAAGAATCTCACAACGAAACTGATTGCGAAGCACCGTCTATACACCCTTTCTATGGTTGAAGGTACACCGTCTGTTCAATTTTAGGGTTTCTTCTGTAGTATATATATTTAGTTTTCGGCTGTAATTAGGGTTAGAAGGTATCGCGCAGTCAGGCTCACCTTTTGTACCAATCTTTCGATATTGGATTTGTTCTCCCTGCCCGTGGTTTTTCCCATCAAGGGTTTCCACGTTAATTTGTGTTTGTTCTTCGCTTTCTTTGTTTCCGTTGCTATTTGTTTTTCTCCCAATTCCGTAACAAGTGGTATCAGAGCCGCATCGATCTATTTGGGAATTTTTTTTCTTTCGATCATGGCAACAAAGTTCGACATTGAGAAATTTGAGCGCAACATGAGTTTCTCCATGTGGCAAGTCAAGATGAAGGCGATTTTGACACAGAACGGTTTACACAAGGCGTTGGTTGGCAAGGAGCAGATGCCGTCTTCGTGGGATGCCGAAAAGAAAACCGAGGTTGATGAGCGTGCCCTATCCACCATTCAGCTATGCTTGTCCAATGAAGTTTTGAGGGAGGTCCTTGATCAAAAGACAACAAAGGACTTATGGGACAAGTTGGAATCTTTGTACATCACAAAGAATCTCACAACGAAACTGATTGCGAAGCACCGTCTATACACCCTTTCTATGGTTGAAGGTACACCGTCTGTTCAATTTTAGGGTTTCTTCTGTAGTATATATATTTAGTTTTCGGCTGTAATTAGGGTTAGAAGGTATCGCGCAGTCAGGCTCACCTTTTGTACCAATCTTTCGATATTGGATTTGTTCTCCCTGCCCGTGGTTTTTCCCATCAAGGGTTTCCACGTTAATTTGTGTTTGTTCTTCGCTTTCTTTGTTTCCGTTGCTATTTGTTTTTCTCCCAATTCCGTAACAAGTGGTATCAGAGCCGCATCGATCTATTTGGGAATTTTTTTTCTTTCGATCATGGCAACAAAGTTCGACATTGAGAAATTTGAGCGCAACATGAGTTTCTCCATGTGGCAAGTCAAGATGAAGGCGATTTTGACACAGAACGGTTTACACAAGGCGTTGGTTGGCAAGGAGCAGATGCCGTCTTCGTGGGATGCCGAAAAGAAAACCGAGGTTGATGAGCGTGCCCTATCCACCATTCAGCTATGCTTGTCCAATGAAGTTTTGAGGGAGGTCCTTGATCAAAAGACAACAAAGGACTTATGGGACAAGTTGGAATCTTTGTACATCACAAAGAATCTCACAACGAAACTGATTGCGAAGCACCGTCTATACACCCTTTCTATGGTTGAAGGTACACCGTCTGTTCAATTTTAGGGTTTCTTCTGTACTATATATATTTAGTTTTCGGCTGTAATTAGGGTTAGAAGGTATCGCGCAGTCAGGCTCACCTTTTGTACCAATCTTTCGATATTGGATTTGTTCTCCCTGCCCGTGGTTTTTCCCATCAAGGGTTTCCACGTTAATTTGTGTTTGTTCTTCGCTTTCTTTGTTTCCGTTGCTATTTGTTTTTCTCCCAATTCCGTAACAAGTGGTATCAGAGCCGCATCGATCTATTTGGGAATTTTTTTTCTTTCGATCATGGCAACAAAGTTCGACATTGAGAAATTTGAGCGCAACATGAGTTTCTCCATGTGGCAAGTCAAGATGAAGGCGATTTTGACACAGAACGGTTTACACAAGGCGTTGGTTGGCAAGGAGCAGATGCCGTCTTAGTGGGATGCCGAAAAGAAAACCGAGGTTGATGAGCGTGCCCTATCCACCATTCAGCTATGCTTGTCCAATGAAGTTTTGAGGGAGGTCCTTGATCAAAAGACAACAAAGGACTTATGGGACAAGTTGGAATCTTTGTACATCACAAAGAATCTCACAACGAAACTGATTGCGAAGCACCGTCTATACACCCTTTCTATGGTTGAAGGTACACCGTCTGTTCAATTTTAGGGTTTCTTCTGTACTATATATATTTAGTTTTCGGCTGTAATTAGGGTTAGAAGGTATCGCGCAGTCAGGCTCACCTTTTGTACCAATCTTTCGATATTGGATTTGTTCTCCCTGCCCGTGGTTTTTCCCATCAAGGGTTTCCACGTTAATTTGTGTTTGTTCTTCGCTTTCTTTGTTTCCGTTGCTATTTGTTTTTCTCCCAATTCCGTAACAAGTGGTATCAGAGCCGCATCGATCTATTTGGGAATTTTTTTTCTTTCGATCATGGCAACAAAGTTCGACATTGAGAAATTTGAGCGCAACATGAGTTTCTCCATGTGGCAAGTCAAGATGAAGGCGATTTTGACACAGAACGGTTTACACAAGGCGTTGGTTGGCAAGGAGCAGATGCCGTCTTCGTGGGATGCCGAAAAGAAAACCGAGGTTGATGAGCGTGCCCTATCCACCATTCAGCTATGCTTGTCCAATGAAGCTTTGAGGGAGGTCCTTGATCAAAAGACAACAAAGGACTTATGGGACAAGTTGGAATCTTTGTACATCACAAAGAATCTCACAACGAAACTGATTGCGAAGCACCGTCTATACACCCTTTCTATGGTTGAAGGTACACCGTCTGTTCAATTTTAGGGTTTCTTCTGTACTATATATATTTAGTTTTCGGCTGTAATTAGGGTTAGAAGGTATCGCGCAGTCAGGCTCACCTTTTGTACCAATCTTTCGATATTGGATTTGTTCTCCCTGCCCGTGGTTTTTCCCATCAAGGGTTTCCACGTTAATTTGTGTTTGTTCTTCGCTTTCTTTGTTTCCGTTGCTATTTGTTTTTCTCCCAATTCCGTAACAAGTGGTATCAGAGCCGCATCGATCTATTTGGGAATTTTTTTTCTTTCGATCATGGCAACAAAGTTCGACATTGAGAAATTTGAGCGCAACATGAGTTTCTCCATGTGGCAAGTCAAGATGAAGGCGATTTTGACACAGAACGGTTTACACAAGGCGTTGGTTGGCAAGGAGCAGATGCCGTCTTCGTGGGATGCCGAAAAGAAAACCGAGGTTGATGAGCGTGCCCTATCCACCATTCAGCTATGCTTGTCCAATGAAGCTTTGAGGGAGGTCCTTGATCAAAAGACAACAAAGGACTTATGGGACAAGTTGGAATCTTTGTACATCACAAAGAATCTCACAACGAAACTGATTGCGAAGCACCGTCTATACACCCTTTCTATGGTTGAAGGTACACCGTCTGTTCAATTTTAGGGTTTCTTCTGTACTATATATATTTAGTTTTCGGCTGTAATTAGGGTTAGAAGGTATCGCGCAGTCAGGCTCACCTTTTGTACCAATCTTTCGATATTGGATTTGTTCTCCCTGCCCGTGGTTTTTCCCATCAAGGGTTTCCACGTTAATTTGTGTTTGTTCTTCGCTTTCTTTGTTTCCGTTGCTATTTGTTTTTCTCCCAATTCCGTAACAAGTGGTATCAGAGCCGCATCGATCTATTTGGGAATTTTTTTTCTTTCGATCATGGCAACAAAGTTCGACATTGAGAAATTTGAGCGCAACATGAGTTTCTCCATGTGGCAAGTCAAGATGAAGGCGATTTTGACACAGAACGGTTTACACAAGGCGTTGGTTGGCAAGGAGCAGATGCCGTCTTCGTGGGATGCCGAAAAGAAAACCGAGGTTGATGAGCGTGCCCTATCCACCATTCAGCTATGCTTGTCCAATGAAGCTTTGAGGGAGGTCCTTGATCAAAAGACAACAAAGGACTTATGGGACAAGTTGGAATCTTTGTACATCACAAAGAATCTCACAACGAAACTGATTGCGAAGCACCGTCTATACACCCTTTCTATGGTTGAAGGTACACCGTCTGTTCAATTTTAGGGTTTCTTCTGTACTATATATATTTAGTTTTCGGCTGTAATTAGGGTTAGAAGGTATCGCGCAGTCAGGCTCACCTTTTGTACCAATCTTTCGATATTGGATTTGTTCTCCCTGCCCGTGGTTTTTCCCATCAAGGGTTTCCACGTTAATTTGTGTTTGTTCTTCGCTTTCTTTGTTTCCGTTGCTATTTGTTTTTCTCCCAATTCCGTAACAAGTGGTATCAGAGCCGCATCGATCTATTTGGGAATTTTTTTTCTTTCGATCATGGCAACAAAGTTCGACATTGAGAAATTTGAGCGCAACATGAGTTTCTCCATGTGGCAAGTCAAGATGAAGGCGATTTTGACACAGAACGGTTTACACAAGGCGTTGGTTGGCAAGGAGCAGATGCCGTCTTCGTGGGATGCCGAAAAGAAAACCGAGGTTGATGAGCGTGCCCTATCCACCATTCAGCTATGCTTGTCCAATGAAGCTTTGAGGGAGGTCCTTGATCAAAAGACAACAAAGGACTTATGGGACAAGTTGGAATCTTTGTACATCACAAAGAATCTCACAACGAAACTGATTGCGAAGCACCGTCTATACACCCTTTCTATGGTTGAAGGTACACCGTCTGTTCAATTTTAGGGTTTCTTCTGTACTATATATATTTAGTTTTCGGCTGTAATTAGGGTTAGAAGGTATCGCGCAGTCAGGCTCACCTTTTGTACCAATCTTTCGATATTGGATTTGTTCTCCCTGCCCGTGGTTTTTCCCATCAAGGGTTTCCACGTTAATTTGTGTTTGTTCTTCGCTTTCTTTGTTTCCGTTGCTATTTGTTTTTCTCCCAATTCCGTAACAAGTGGTATCAGAGCCGCATCGATCTATTTGGGAATTTTTTTTCTTTCGATCATGGCAACAAAGTTCGACATTGAGAAATTTGAGCGCAACATGAGTTTCTCCATGTGGCAAGTCAAGATGAAGGCGATTTTGACACAGAACGGTTTACACAAGGCGTTGGTTGGCAAGGAGCAGATGCCGTCTTCGTGGGATGCCGAAAAGAAAACCGAGGTTGATGAGCGTGCCCTATCCACCATTCAACTATGCTTGTCCAATGAAGTTTTGAGGGAGGTCCTTGATCAAAAGACAACAAAGGACTTATGGGACAAGTTGGAATCTTTGTACATCACAAAGAATCTCACAACGAAACTGATTGCGAAGCACCGTCTATACACCCTTTCTATGGTTGAAGGTACACCGTCTGTTCAATTTTAGGGTTTCTTCTGTACTATATATATTTAGTTTTCGGCTGTAATTAGGGTTAGAAGGTATCGCGCAGTCAGGCTCACCTTTTGTACCAATCTTTCGATATTGGATTTGTTCTCCCTGCCCGTGGTTTTTCCCATCAAGGGTTTCCACGTTAATTTGTGTTTGTTCTTCGCTTTCTTTGTTTCCGTTGCTATTTGTTTTTCTCCCAATTCCGTAACATATATATATGTATATGTAGTATCTAATAAGTTATCATACTTACAATATCAATATTTAATAATTCTGTATCGCCTGCATTGTGTATTTCATCTTTATACTTTTAGAAAAAACAAAAATAAAAAATTAACTTGTTATAACCTTAATTATCGCCTGGGATGAGTGACTTGCAGTTAATGATAAATATCATTTAATTTCTTTTGGAGGAACATGATTATTTAATCTGAAGCCTACAAATGCAGAGAAAATTGTATGTTGAGAGGTTGGGTAAGGTCTCTGGACTGGGGTCAGTGAAAGGCATAGAGATGTTCCTTGCATTTTCCAATTGATCCTCAAAGAGTGCAAGATACATTTATATAAAACTAATAATAAAAAAAAATAAAAATAAAATGATCCTTAAAAGAGTTTTATCACAATGTAACTAAAGCAGGGTATTTATGCGGCATGTGTTTCGCCTTGATAACTTTGATTTTATGTGGCTTTTCTCTCCGTTTTGTTTTTGGATTTGTCTTTTTTTTTTTTTTTTAAATTTTAAATTTAAATTTACTTTTTAATTTTTTCTTTTTTTGTAAATTTGTAATTTAGCGATGACTTGCAGTCAATGAAGAAGACTTTTTGTATTTCCACTTTAAGAAGTTGCTTTGATTTGAATATTAGAAAAATCGACGTGACCTAAAATTTCTAAAGTTAAATGGACCAAATACGAGACTTTTTCTTTCTTTCTTGGTGGGATCCGGAAGACTTGTGAATGGGACACCACACGAGCAATCCAAAATTTTCCTACCGCAAAATTGACTTTTGTGTCCCTAAGGGGAGACCCTAAATCAAAAGACCAAAAATAAAATATAAAATATAAAACTCACCAAATAGTTTAATAAATAACATAATCTTATCGTAGGGAAAAAAAAAAAAAAAACAAAAAGGGAAATTTCATAACAAACGATTTTATTCCCATTCGTTTAACTAATTTTATGTATTGAGCAGCAAAATGTCAAATGTTATGTTTAGTTACTTGGCCTCGACGTATTTCTGTTTGTTTTCCTTTGAGATTCTTCAAATCTTATGGCTGAAAAACCCCAATACCCCAATATTGTATGTTTTATGTTCTTGATGCTTGACGTACAAGCCATATAAAAGTGTTGTCTAGGAAGCACTTCGAACCGAGGATTTTAAAGTCCCTATTTATTCGTTTGACTTCATTTGGTTCACGCTAAATTTTATGGAAATACATGAATTTTTTTTTTTTTTTAAGGTGTTTGCTTAATTTTTGTGAAAAATCAACCAAAATATATCCATTTTATGACAATTTTCTTACGTTCTTATAATCATTTGCAGTGCATTAAATATAAATAAAATAGTATAGTTATGCATGCCAAACGAGTCTTAAAATGTACATGACTTCTGCGAAGCATGCAGAGAATAATATTTAGTCTGTCAATCTTTACCATATCAAAAACAGTAATAAAGTTTATGAATACTTTGATACCTACAGCGCATGCAAATTTTTGTCAAACTGAAAAGACAAAGGTAAACAGAGAAAGATGCAAAAATGTGGTATGCAACAGTTTTCCTCAAAGAGTTCAGTTTAGTAACTAATGCATGTAAGCCATGTCTGGATCACAATGAAAAGTTTATACAACTTAAATACATCTACCAGATTTAGCCATTGCAGATGGGCATTCATACAGGTAATCATATGCATCTTTCAATTATTTACCATAACTATGTTATCACTTTGCATCATCTGAAAAGAGAAAAATTCCAGTTGAGTTACCAATAAAATACAAAAGTACTACCTAGCAGCATACCCAAGCTCAAGAATATAAGCAGGAAAACAAAAGAAACACGATTATTTTATCTGAAAACTTCAAGACTTGAAGAGCCACTAAAATTCATTTATTGCATTTATCAAATAAGCAACACAACTTTACCTCTAATAGGATTGTTATCTCTGCTCTTGAGAAGGAGACATATGATCTAGAGTTGATAACCTTCTCTATATCCTCAATAGAAATCCATTCCAAGCGATTCAAACACATATGCTGACCAAATAAATATTTAAATGCTTTAATTCTGCAAGACAAAAGGACATAAAGAAATTAAGACTAACAGTAGAGATTGATAACTCTCAATAAAAGTACCAAAAAAAGGAAAATAAAATAAAATAAAATCTGCTAATTTCTTGCTTGTATGAACCTTTCTGAAGAAATAGCAGAAGCAGATTGGACAGGAGGATCATCTATTTCCATGGCACTGGCTGTTAAACTAACAACAGCAAAGCAAAATCCTAGAGTAAGAATCAACAAAAAGTTGTAAAATTTTGAACATGCTAAAAATGCTGATAGGGAAAAGATGAGTAAAGGTATAAAAGATCATGTGCTGTCAGGTTAAAAAGGAAATCAGGTGAAACTCATCTGCAGTTTTGCTAACTAGAAGGTTGAGGGTTAAAACAACAACAGCAGAGATAGCTGAGTGTTATGAAAAATTAATTAATTACTGGCTAGGAAGTTCCATATGATGTCAACACAATCTGATTAGCTTTTCAAGCAACAAGAATTAAAAAAACAAACCAAAAAAAAAAAAAAAAAAAAAAGCTTATGAAGCTCAAACAGATGCTTTCAATTGCATGTCGGCATGTTGCTGTCTTAAACAGGGGTCTAGAGTGGGGGACACATCTCCACTTAAAAGCTTTTCATTTCCTCTCTTTATCTAGAGGGACTACTTAATCAGTTCGTATGAAGACTAAGTTCTTTATTCAATCTTGAGGAACTAGGAGAATAAAAGTCACCATGTTGGGGTGCTAGTTTGCTTAAGAAAATAGTAGGAAAAAGTTTGCAAGATAAAGAAACAGTGACACATATGATGTGCAACACAAACATAGTTACCACCATAGCAATGTCTCCAGCAATACATATAGGCAGTTTCTAATAATATACATTGCTTACTACTCTTATATACCAGCTGTACCACTTTCAGATCTACGATTTTCACTTGGATGACTTCTGTTCTGCAATTGCTCTCTTTCGTTCTTTCTTGCTTGTGCTTCTCTATCTCAGTAAGTTCTTCATATAAATATATATATTGCAAAGTTTAGAACTTTCATAGCAGCCTTAACATCAGATTTTGAAACCTACACAGGAAAATTAAACATCCACCAGAAAGTATGTGCCAGCATGAATACAAATGAAATGGTAAACAGGTTGAAAGGCACAACCATGATCTATATAATCATAATTTGTATATGTATAGAAGTGAAGATTTACCTCTCTTTTCAGTTTTAATATAGCATGAGCAGTTGAGAGGCGTATGATGGTTTCTTAGATTAAGTGTTCCTCCAGTCTACAGAAAAGCAAGCATCATATCAGATGATATGGAGAATTGATCACTGTATTAATAGCGCCCAAAAAATTTTCTAGCTGATGACTAAATGCTACCTTCGCATTTGAACTGGAAGCTCTGAGGTCTGCAGATGCTGATGCAATCTCTTAGGATGCCTACAAACCAAAAAAAAAAAAAAAAAAAAAAAGAATGTTAAGACTTAGTCCTGGAAATACAGTACACTAGGCGCAGCCGTGGAAAAAAAAGGCTGTAAGACTGTTAGTTTAGACTCGTTTACAGATGAAAAAAAAAAAAAAAAAAAAATTAAAGAAAAGAAACTTTGCGATCCCATGGAGGAAAAATTACAGGTTAAGGCAAAGAACAATGTAATCAGATAATCAAACAAATAAATGAACATTAGAGAATCAGCACCTTGTCAGTCACATCAGGCTGAATTGTCTGTTTTGCATAATGAATGTAGTGTCTGAGTTCGTAAGGTTGAGCATATAATCTCTTTCTTTTCTCTTACTCTTGCCAAATACAGATGAATAAATAGCTTCACATTCTCTTCCATATTTAGAGCCCCAATTGGGGTTTGCCTCACCTACAGTTTCGTGTTCATTTAACTTGGCATCATTTTAGGGAGCATAAAACCAATATAAAAAAATGAATTTTTTTTTTTCCCCAAAAAAAAAAAAAAAAAAAAAAAAAGGGCCTAGCTAACCAACCTCCGTCAGTTGCAGATTGATATCCATGCATTAACAGAACATATTGTGATATTTGAAGGTCAGTATTAGGATCCATTTGATCCAATACAATAAATAGTAAATCAAAATGAGAAAGCAATGAGTCTGGAAGTCCAATATTCTTTGTTGCTGTCAATGAACGATCATACTGTTCAAAATACACATCAAGAAATCTAAGTAAACAAAATAAAGCAACCAAAGCATCAAACTGAAAGCATTTAGTGTTAGTTTAGAACAGCAAACTATGATATTGAATAACCATTTAACTATGCCACTTACAGTTCCATAAGTAGGATTTACTGTAGCCACCATACTACACCAAGCATTAAGTGATGCATGGATAACAGCTTTTGCTATCGTTACAGTCTGCTGCTCCATAACTTCATGGATTGGGACACAATCTTGATCATTCATCTTGTCAGATTCATCGATGCACACAATACCAGAATCTACAAGAACCAGTGCACCTGCTTCTAGCCTTCTTTCTCCTGATTGCTGATAGATTTGTAATTTGTCAGACAATATCATAAAGTTGAACTCCTATAGCCTGCAGGCGAGGCACATACCTGTTTCTAGATCTGAATTAAAAGCAGCTGTCCAACCAATACCAGAAGAACCTCGACCGGTGGTTGATATTGCCAAGGGAGCAATATTCATAATTGCTCTTGGAAGTTGACAGTTGGCAACAGAAGGATCACCAACCATCATCATGTTAATGTCACTAACAGAACAAAACAGAGTAACTCAAATCGTTGTTCTAATGACACAACAATTGGGAATGTCTTTAAAGAAAAAGTTTAATCTCATGACAGGACATTGGGAATGACATGGCTTTTAAGGGAAGAGAAAGCAGGGAGGCTAGTAAGCGCCACAAAGAAGAGGATGACGGTTTGATCAATTCAACATGGATCAGTAACATCATATGCCAATACCAGAAGGAAAAAGATGGAGCCATCATAACTCACCCTCGTAAATGGGTGCCATTCTTTAGGTTCTTTTCCACTCCACCAAGCAATAATAGTATCAATGCTTTCATTATCCATGAGTGCCCATGTATGGAAGGCGCAAGTGAATTACCGAGCACATCAAATGCATCATCTCTCTTAACAAAACTCTCCATTTTCTTTCAGTCACCATCTGTCCAATTTGCTGTAATTGCCTTATTTTTGAGTTGATATTGTTAGCTATGAGAACAATCCTGCATGACAATTTTTACCAAATTCAGCATTTAAAATGGAAAACATCATAGTATAAGAGGATTCACCCGAAAATACCGTAATGGATCTACAAGATTGAAACTACCTAAAAATTCTATTCACAATGCCTTTGCTTTTCCCTGGAAGAGCTTTGTAAATCCCTACAAGGTCTCCAGATTTGCACTCATCAACCAGGTCATCTTCAACAATGACATCCACCGTTTGTGGAAGCTGACCAGGAGCAGAATTCTCTGGTACTTTCTTGCATTGATAAGGTTTGATGATTTTTGTACATGCACAACCCGTATTCAGTAACCAATAAGTTGCCATTTTGGGATATATGGTTCCTGTGGGTAAACCCATATTGAATGTAGGATCGAATCAAGCTATAAAAGACAGAGAACATAAAGGAAACAGAAAGATTTCATGTCTTACCAGAGAACCAGCACTAATAAAAAGTCGAAGAAAAAAAGGGGTAAGGGAAGCCCATCAAAGTTGGATTTTGGGCAGGGGTGGGGAAAACGTGGAAATGAGTTCATGCCACGACGATCTATAGCGGATTTGCAAGCTAATGGGCGCTCTAGCCTATTTTACAAGGACTCCCTTACTTTTTACATATGTCACGGTATTCACGAGTGAGGAAGTTTCCAGTGGTAGGACAGAAGTGAACACTTTTAACAACTTTTGGCCTTACAAGAGAATCTATAATTTTCACTTAAACCAAATTAGTTCCTGGCATAAGAAAATCAACGAAATATTTCCGATATAAACTCCTGTGATGAGGCAATAATCAAGCAATCATGCACTCACGTAGAAATGTAAATTTGGCTGATAAAATTTAAAAGTACAAGCAATGAAACAAGCTGGCATGGATATTGATACAACTTGCTTTTATAATATGGGCACTAATTAATATATAATGGAAAAATATTTCTCTCTAGATAACGCAGTTCTATCAACTTATTAAAGTAGATCATGTAAACTAGTTTATTCTAATTATCCAAGAAGGAAAAAAAAAAAAAATCAAGTGGACTATAGAAATGCAAATTACTATGATTCTAACTCATTCACCATGCCGATTTATGGAAGTATGGGGAAAAAACACCAGAGCTTTGTGAAATTTTTTCAACTCAAGGAAACCATCAACATTATATTGATGCATATTTTTTAAAACAAAAATAACCAGAACAAATATCAATTTTTTTTTTAAAAAAAAATAATAATAATAATAAACAGAAGACCATATGAGAGAGAATATATACATATATATATACATTTGGTGACGATGCCCTGGACTTGTACCATTGAGCTATGAACTCCGAGAGCAAATCTGTAGGAGCAACACAATGACGAGCAAAAAGGTTTTCAAAAATCCCACAAGAAATTGCCTTCTTCAAGTAATTTAGAGTCGTAATCGAATTTGCCTTAGCCATTTCCAAAGCCACTGCTGTAACCGCATCACAAAATGACTGCATCTATTCCCTCGGATTCTTTACACTCCTATATAAAATAAAATAAATTAAACTAAATTAAAAATTGATCAGGGCTTTGAAAAGAAATACAGAGATTATAAAAGGAGGCATATATGTCTATATATAAGAGATAACTAAAACCTCGGGCATAAGCCTTGGAAAGCGTAGAGATCGGACATTTTGACAATGAGTCGTCGGCGCTTGTGATCGATCACGTCCTTGATCTTATTCTTTTACACCTTTTCATTTTCAGAGTCACAGATTCAGAGTGCGTGATTGTGAGAGTGTGTATGTGTGTGAGAGAGAAACAGAAATGCAGATTCAGAGTGTAGGAAACACATACAGTTTCTTCAAGGAATCTGATGAGGTCTTGCTTGTGAGCTGTCCTAACTTCTTCGCTGATATCCATTTTTGTTCGCAGAGAGAGAGAGAGAGAGAGAGAGAGAGAGAGAGAGAGAGAGATACGAGAAATAACCACTGAAAGAGAACAGAGAGAGTCAGAGGCAAAGCGATTTGTTTTTTCATGGCCACAAAGTTGGGGATATCTGCTTGTCCTTATTAGCTAAGCCTCAATTGGCAAGCGATAACCAATAGGTTGTAAAAGTCAAACCTCATTTGATTTTTTTTTTCCCATTTATTATTTATTTGGCTATTTATCTCAACTTAAATAATTAAATTTGATTGACTCCGAAGAAAGAAAAAAAAGAAAAGTAATAGTAATAATAAAAGAAACTGAGATAATTGATTAGTTAAAGCTTGCATTATTCCTAAAATAGGAAAAAGGATTTTATATATATGTATATATATGTATATATATATATATATATATGAGAAATGATACCATGCAGTGGATCCATATCAAAATAAATAAAAAAATATAGAATTTTACTGTATATATATACATAGTAACGCCGATTTTTTTTTTTTTTTTAAATATCAGTTTTGATGCAAATTCTTGTGCAGATGGACTACACCGTAAAATTCCTATATATATATATATATATATTTATATTTAAAAAAAAAAAAGTAGGAAAAGTAGTGCAACTTTGAGGTTTAAAGAATCCAAAATGTATATAGTAATTATGATGGGAAAATTACATTTTAATACATTATATATTTGCTATTTCTTGTTTAGGGGTCAATGAAATTTTTTTAACATCCGATGCCTGTAAGTTTAAAAAACTTAACACTTTAGTCCAAATATATGTCACTCTACAGAATCCCATTAAAAATGGTTATGTGCTACACAGGTGACATACATTATCCCTCAAATTTGAGTTTTTTTTTTTCAATTTTGTCTTTTCTTTTTTCCAATTAAAAATCAAAATACTTGCTATAAAATTTATTATTTAGATCTACATATACAATTAATTCCTTATTTCCAAATCCACAAAAGTTGTATATATCTCAATATTTCACCCTTTCTATAACATCATTAAGTTTCTTTTATTTGATATATAATTCTAATTCCTAATACACCTTTCATTTTATTTGATATTTCTAATTTGATTAAAAAATTGTTAATAATCAAAGAAAAAAAATTAACCCCATGTAGATATAGTCAATCTCTCATACTGAAATTCCGGACAAATTTTGTCTGGGATTACGTGTAGGCATCCCGGACAAAAATTGATTAGGAGTTGCTTGTTACACAAGCAAAGCCTTCATGGTATATTTAATTTATTGCATAGACCATTAATTACAATGTATATATACATAATGCAAACTATTACCAATTGAAAATGCAAGCTAAAGTGTGATGAGAGCAGAGAATAACAATGACTTGTTTTCCAAGTCACCCCCGTTCGTTTCTACGTGCAACCATTCTATGAAAAAAATAAAATGTATTATTCACCCTTTAAACAAAACGAAAATATGCACCTCTCCAAGATTTCTTAAGAATAAGAGTGCCAAAAACCCATAATAAAGCCCAGCACAATGCTTGATGAATAGGCCTAGCTAGGTTCTCAAATATCTTCCCATCATTATCATTTTTATCTTGTTTATCCTTTCCAGGTGGAAAACTTTAGCTGCTGTCTGAACAATCATTTTGCAGAGGCTTTCCACAAAGGCCAACATTGCCTTGATAGATTGATGGAGCGGTTGGGATATGACACATTGAAATGATTCAGAAACGTTAAAGAAGGCATGCTCAGTGGAATTGAACAATGAAAAATTGTTCATGGAAGGGTCAAGAATTTCTAGCCTTTCCAAGTTTCCAATATCCATTGGGATCTTTGCTGTCAAATGATTCATCCACAAATTCAGCGCGATCAATTTTATGAGATTTGTTAGCTCTGTTGGCATCTCTCCGGATAAGTTATTGTTAGAGAGATAAAGGCTATCAACAATTACAGAAGAGAGTACTTATAATTAAGCTGCTCTAAGCATTTGGTTTTGGAAATTGGACTGTATAAATATATATTGAAGAAATTGGAGTATATTAGAAGCTTAGATGCTCAAACATTTCCGTACAATGGGACCCATCATCGAGTTTCTAAGATATTGCGTTATTCTAAAAAATGGTAAGTGGTGACCATAATGCTTGACTCGGTCTCACATCCATAATTGATGTCACATTGTCTTAATTGTTCTTTTATATTTTATTTATTTTTTTTAATGACATGATCTAATTATGACTCTCTATCAATAGTTGGAAAATTATGAATAAATTCTATTGTAATTGTCCAGTTATTGATTTGCTCCCATGCAACACTGAAGACATGATTTTTAGCAACCCTTTTATGATGATTTTTTATTTTTAGATCAAAAGTTTTATGATAAAATCTGATATTTATCGTAAATAATATACAATTCTTTTTTTATTTTTATTTTTTGCCTGCAATAGACAATTCATTTGATCACAAACCAATTATACCTTACTACCAGTGGAAGTTAGCCGATTGACCATTAGCCGATTGACCATTACACTTGTGAATCTGAGTCACAGAGTTACGGTTTAAGTTTTGGCAAATTCCATTATTGCATGGGATGGTCTCATGCTTAAGATCTGGCATAATACAGAACTTTTGATTTGGATCTATGATACCACTAAGAGATCCTTTTTTAATTTACCAAAAAAAAAAAAGAAAAAAAAAGAAAACAAACAATTATAGCTTAAAACCTTGTCGCTTGAACCAATTAAACACAATTGAAGGAAAACGTTTTAGGAAAAAAAAAAAATCAAAAATCAAACACAGAAAGCCGAAAACATAAAACTGAAAACGTATATGTTACAATCAAATGAGGGGTATTAGTTTTATTTTTATTTCTTTGTAGTTCTTTTAATGATTTTTTTTTCCTTAGCGTTTTGTGCTGGGTATTTTAATGATATTAGTTACGATACTTGACAAATAATGGTAATAATATATCATGAAATGTCCAGAAGATTAACAATTTAAGTCCAGACTGTTCTTATTTCCTAAACAAAATTAAATGCTATATTCAAGATTTAACTCATCCTAACTAAAATGAAGAAAGGACCTTTTTAATATCTTCCAAACACATAAACCATCTATTAATACTTTTCTTTTCTTCTCCCCCCCTTTTTTTTGGGGAGGGAGAGGGCAAAATAAGAGTTTACTAAGGGACAGAATTCCACTAAGAATTACACCCAAAAAAAATAAAATGTGGGAAGCGTTTCCACCCAAAACCCAATAACCAAATAAACGGGACCTTTGATAAATTTAAATAAGGTTCTTCTTTGAAACCGAAAACGGAAAACATAATCATTATTCCTTTATTTTTGTTATCACACCAGATAATCAGCCTTGATACTCGGAAATGTATGTTTATTATCCACCGATCTCCTATTGATCTTCTGTTGGTGTATAGAAGACTATTGTATTTCCTTCGGTGTTAAGAAGACTTTCTAAGTCAATGCAATATCGATGAGTTGTAATGCAACTAGTCACATCTGTACTTTTCCTCCTTTACTTTATAGTTGAGATTAAAATAGACTTCGTTGCTAAATAGAATTCATTATTGGAGATAATCAAGGTTGGCATCTGAGTTAGTTTACTTGTGAACAATGGAATGCTTCCATTTTAGAGAGTTCCAAAAGATGTCTAACATTGATAACGATGGCATCATTTCGCCAAATTCATTAGGAACTGGCACAGAAAATCGATCATTTTTCAAACAGGACATGGTCCACCGAAGCAGTTTGAGCTGAATTGACAATAGAATCACGCTTAGTTGAACCTTAATAATGAGTTAATTGGCACCCTGCACTTATGTTAGCATGATCAACTTCTAGTTCATCTAGTTCCAAATTCAACTGCCAAAACCAATTAGGCATGGTTTTTGAAAATCCTAGCATTGTGGTTTCTACTTCTTTGACCACAGATTCATTGTTAGACCTCTGTTTCCAAGCATCTTCTAGTGATTTGTTGCGGTAAGAAGACTTTTGTCTTTCCGCTTTAAGAATTTTCCTTTTTTTTTTCCCCATGTTCTTGTTTTCTTTGTTTGTTTCCTAATTTCTTGCCAATGGATCCATCAAGACTTGAGAGTGCCCTGTTTTATTAAACTAAAATAACAAGAGTTGTTTCTTACTTCCCTAAACTCTCACCTGTCTAACATACTCTGTTTTCTTCACTCTGCATGTGGAAGAAAACAAGGCACTCTAAAGTTAACTATATACCAACTTCTCGGAGGCTTTTAATAAAAAGAATAAAGTAGAAAAAAAAAAAAAAAAAAGAGAATTTTTAAAATATTGTCTACTACAAGGGAACTGTACATTGCGCATTTTGGAAATTTAATGTAAATAAGAATATACCCGAACTACTGAAATCCAATTTACTCATATGTGCATGGGATTAATTAGTTGCTGTACTATTTTTCTGGTACCGGATTGAATTTTTCTATACTCTACTAGAAAAGACTCGCTTGCACTAAAAATTATTATTCATGAAAAATGCAAGTGAATGAGCTTGTTTCCAAATCTCAATGATGAAGAAAGACCGGAAAATTAAAGATACCTGAAGTCAGGGGACTTCTAGGCCCTTATTCTATTGAGTAAAATCCTCTCACAGAGATTACACATCTGAAAATTGCAAAATAACAGTCTGAAATCGAAACCATGCTAGGCTGAGCTATATGCTCATAACCTTTACATTCCACAAACGGGCAAAACAGCAAAACTAAGTGTCTAAGCCAAAACACACCGTTTGGCAATTATTGCAATTTAAAAATAACAAAGCTAAATAAAAATAAAAGTAAAACCAGATTATTGATGCCATCTAGGATGACAGCTCGGATGCCACTGCATCACTCACTCCGCTACATTTCTTCCTCTAAACATTCTATGAAACAGTACAAAACAAGTATCACTCACCCTCTGAACAAACCCAAAATAGGTATATCTCCAAGACTTGTTAATGATCAAGCTGCCAAAAACACCCCAAAACCCCACAATGAAGCCTAGTGCAATGCTGATGTAGAAGCCGACCTTCTCAGTCTTATCCCCAAGGTCACCATCTTTCTCTTCTTTCTCTCCTCTTGGAGTACCAAATTGGCTGCTGCCCAAACAATCATTGTCCAAAGGCTTTCCACATAGGCCGACATTGCCTTGATAGATTGATGGATCATCAAAGGTTAAGAACTGGTTAGCAGTTGGGATTTTTCCTGTCAAGTTGTGTACGAGAGGTTCAAATGATTCAGGAATGTCAAAGAAGTCATGCTGACTGGAATTGGACCAAAAAGTTTGTTTCTTGAGAGATCAAGAGTTTCTAGCAATGTCAAGTTACCTATGCTTGATGGGATCTTCCCTGTCAAACGATTTGCTGATAAATTCAAAGTTTGCAGTCCTATGAGACTTGTTAACTCCGCAGGAATCTCCCCTGATAAGTTATTGTCGGATAGATCAATACTATCAACAAGGTAGAGTTTGGAGTAGCTATATTCCATCTCCCTTCCTTTTGTCACTGTCTTCAAACTTCCATTAGTTAATGACGCTAGAAATTCTTCAACATCTATCCGACCAGATTTCATCTCATTCAAATTACCAAGGCAATGTGGAATATGACCTGACAAATTATTGCGTGAAATATCTAAGATGTGAAGCATGGAAAGGCCACAAAATTCTGGAGGAATGTTTCCACTGAAGAAGTTGGCCGTTAATCGCAAATTCATCAAGTGACCCATGTTTTCTCCTATCCAGGGCGGAAGTTTCCCCGAAAATTTGTTATCACCAAGATCTAGACTAACAAGGAATGAGCAATATTGCAAGGAAGAAGGAAGTTCTCCAGAAAAATTGTTGTTAGATAGAAGCAAAAGATTGAGCATTAGATGAAAACTAATTGATTTGGGGATTGTTCCAGAAAGCATGTTGTTTGACACATCCAAAGCTCTCAACCCCATCACATCTTTCCACACATCAGGAACTTGACCGGATAAATGATTATCAGAGATTATAAAGAATTCCAATTGAGTTAGATTACCTATGGACAATGGAATGCCTCCATTGAGTGAGTTCCAAGAGAAATCTAAATGTGTCAACATGGGCATTGCTTTGCCAATGTCAGAAGGGATTGATCCAGAAAGCATATTGTTATTTAACAACAATGTGGAAATGTTTGATGAAAACAATGTGAGAGGGCCATCAAATTGGTTTGAACCCAAATTGATGGTCGAATCAGCAAAAAACCTTAATTTGTTTGGCAGCCTGCCACTAATGTTATTATGAGCCAAATCTAGTGTATCAAGCTGCAAATCCAATTGGAAAAACCAATCAGGTATGGTGTCAGAAATGCTTGCATTCTTGAGTTCCAGTATGTTGAGCTGATTTTGATTTTGAAGCCAAGTTGGGAATTTAGGACCCGATTGGCATGATTGGATGTCGAGTTGTCGGAGGTTAAAAGGAGGTATCCAATTAGAGCTTATACTGAAGACCATTGAAATGTTATGGGATTCATTACCGATAGAAAACTCCTCCAGGCTGGAAAGATTCACGAGATGAGCTTCGGTTATGACGCCTTCCCATGGGTTGTTTGAGATATCCAACACAACAAGCTTGCAGAGCTGTCCGAGACTTTCTGGGATGAAACTTATTCGATTATTCCGCAGGGAAACTTGTTCCAACGACGATAAATTTCCAATGGATTCAGGAATTTTACCTTGGAATGAGTTATTCTGCAGCTGAAGAACTTTTAGACTCTTAATATATCCCAAAGTTTCTGGCAGATTTCCCATGAATGCATTGAATCTCAAGTCCAGTGTCTCTAAGCTGTAGTTGGAGCATGCAGACAATTTGTTGACAAAATCTGTTATTTCACCACTAATGGCGTTATGACTTAGTTTCAAAGTCCGCAGATTGCATAACTTTCCCAAATTACTTGAGAGAGGACCTCCAATTCCATTGTCTGACAAATCCAGGTGTTCAAGAGAATCAACAATTCCATCAGGAAACTGTCCAGAGAGATTGGAGCCACTTAGATCAAGGTGAACTAGATTTTTGAGATTGAAAACCCAGTGAGGTAATGTGGAGTTCAAGTTATTGCCTGAGAGGTCAAGCACCCTAAGAGATGTGAAATTAACAAAAGAAAGATTAAGATCGGCACTTGAAAGGCCACATTCAGGCAAGTGCAATTCCTCTAGTGATGGGAGGTTATTAAGAGTTTGGGTCACAGCCCTATAGGGAAACCCCAAACCACCCAAGTTAATATACTTTAAAAAAGAAAGACGGGAAAGCCATTCAACATCATGTCGATCTCCCATGATAACGAGGGGATCTTGATGGGCATCTTGAAGGGTACTGAGATCGAGATAAGTCAACCTCGAGAGGTTTCCAAAATTGTGAGGAATTGGTCCATCAAGACCTGAATTAGAAAGATTGAGATATCTCAGTTTTCGCAGAGAACCAAGGAAGGCAGGAATTTCGGTTTCGAAGAATGCATTCCAGCTCAAGTCCAAGTAATTTAAATCTTTCAATACAAGCAAAGGACTGATCTTGTCACCTCCCAAGATGTGCAGTTCATGTCCCTTGCAACACCATTCGCAGTTCGGACAGGGGTTGCGAAGTTTGAGGTGAACCACGCGTCCGGTTCTGTTGTGACAGCTTACTCCTTTCCATTTACAGCAATCTTGTCCAACCCAAGATGAAAGCCTGCCTGATAGATCCATGACTCCATGTTTGAACTCCAAAAGAGCTTTCCTCTCGTCGTCATGACATCCTGCAGCTTCAACATCGCCGCCATTCATGGCAGAAACAGAGTTTTATCAGTAATGGAAGCAGTAGTACTAGAACCTAGTACTCCTATATTTCCCACCACATGCTTTTGAAATATGTCTTGCCATATTAGCATGCAGAGTTTGACCAGGAAACTCTTCTGCTCGTGTGGATAAATCCATCTTCTGTTTTTCTGCTTATCGGTAATTTGGAGAGGTGGGACCTATTACATATAGAGATAATATATATATCTATAGAGAGAGAGAGAGAGAGTAATTCAATGAAAAGCAATGTTGTTTCATTATTCGTTATAAATACTTGAGGCTACATGACAATTTATGTGATAGACATTGCTTGAGAAATTAATTAATTAAGGATCTACTTAGAAAATGCCAAAGTTTTAAGGGACTGGAAGTTAGATTTTTGATAGAAAATAAAAATTTTAGAATATTTTTTTAAAAATTTATAATTGGAATTTCAGTCTTTTTTTTTTTTTTTCTTTGGGTTAGGAATTTTAGAACTTGAAGGTAATTAAATTAAGTTTTCTTATAGAAATTAAGGTTAAATTTTTGTTTTACAAATCCAAATAGTATTTTTTAAAAGGAATCTCAAAATGATTTACCAAAAAAAAAAAAAATTCAAAATAACATTGACATTTATATATGTCAAACTACATTCCAACCTATTGTTTTCTAAATTTGAAAATTTTTATTTTGGCCGTAATATTATCTTTTTTAACATCATGGTGGTAAACTTTACCGATATAATGAAAAAAAAACAACAACTTCTTTATATCAATAAGTCTTTTGTCTAATCAAAAAAATTAGAAGTATATATTCAAGTAATACATAACAACTTGACCAAAACAAAACACTTAATTAGAAGTATGCATCAAACAAGACCCTAACTGTTAATTTGGTTTTTGATTTTTCAATTTTTAATTTTATATAGATTGACACATGCCCTTTTCTTTTCTTTTTTTCTTTTTTTGGGTAAATACATACTCCTTTGTTGTGTTTCATGATTACCGATTAGAGATGCAGACCATATATTTATCAAGAATATTATGGTGAGTCTATATAACTGAAATAAAAACAGTATACATTTATGAAAAATAAAAAATAAACACTATACAATTCTTTTAAAAAATATATATATATATGTATACACACACACACAATTCCATAACCTAATTACCCATTAAGTTTCTAGTGGGACAGTCTTATGTCAATATCCATATATATATATATATATATATATATATATATATTGTTTTTTTTAATATATCAAATTCTAGGTCTAAGTAACCTTGATGATTAAAAAAAAAAAAAAATACGCTAAGCTTTTTTCTCTTTTTTTTTTTTTTTTTTTTTTTTTGGGTGGTTCCGCAAGGCTAGATTGAATGGTTATGGTACATCATCATATGGATTATCATTAATTTGATTGGTGAACCATTAGTTTTATTTTTCTTTAATAAATTAGGTACAGAGATTTTAACACAAATCTTGAACCTTGAAAATTATCGTCAACGATCATTGTTAGTGATTAACCATTAGTTAAAAGTTATACTTGTTAATTCTTTTTTCTTGTTTGACAGAATTATAATAAATTTATAATCCAAAATGAGGAGGTGGGATTCTAACCACAACCCAGAAGAAGTGAATGTGAGGCAAACTACTGAACCAACTTCACTTGTGATGATTATTAGTAATTAAGCATAATTTGATGGAGTATGTGTATATATATATATATATATACGTCTTAGTTCTACTACTTTGGATCTTTCCAGCAAGTACTGTTGATCAGATAGTTTACAATGGAAAACATATATAATTTAAAAAGAAACAAGAAACGTCAAGATTTAAAAGTTTTTGTACATGTCCCTACAAAAACCAACTTTAAGAACTGAATTTGTACTGTACATATCGATGAGAGTGAGAAGTTTTAATTCGTCACCTACGTCAGATCTTTTATTTTAGGAATCACTTTAATACTTAGGATGACAAACATAATTATGTTATTGAAAAAATATAAGATATATAATGTTGGGTCTATTTTCTACAAAGTTAAACTTTTGGGGTAAATGCCGAGTACTCTGAGGAGATTCAATTTTGATAAGTTTTCAAGGTCAACCAAGCTGTACACATATACCAGAAAAGTGAGATATCTCTGGTTTCAGGAAGCAATAGTTTGGGCATATTGGAAATGGAAGTCATTCATGCTCATGTCTTCAAGTGATTTAAATTATTTTCAAAACAACGAAAAGAAAGAGTTTAAATATCTCACCAAGCAATGACTGGTCTGGACGTCTTGAAGGATCTTCTATGTCGTCTTTGAAATTGACAAGAGCTTCCCTCTCCAATTCTGCACATTCAACGTGGAGATCAACAGTAAGGGAGAGAATCCCACAAAGGAAAAGCAGAAGCCAAAGAAGTTGAGATATGAAAGCAGTACTCGTGCCATGTGCCATGATTTGTGATCAGATTTTACAAATTGTGCACAATGAAAAATTGGATATTTATAGCATAATGGGTATGGAGCAAAAGTCTTCTGTCAGAAGACCATAACCTTTAAAATACTCTTTTATGTGTAAAAGACTCCTGTAGCTACCCCTCTTCCGCATTTGGTTATGGAAATTGGAGGGGGAAGTAGATTAGAAGCTCAGATGCTCAAACATTTCCATCCAATGGGACCCACCATAGTGTTTCGAAGCTTTAACCATAGAGTTTCCTAGATATTGCGGTTTTCTTAAAACTGATAAATGGTGATTTTGACCACGATGCTTGACTCATAATCTCAGACCCATAATTGATGTCCCATTGTCTTAATTTTTCTCCTTTTTTTTTTTTTCCCCTCTCTCTCTCTCTCTCTCTCTCTCTCTCTCTCTCTCTCTAGTAGTGTCTAGTTGATTGATATACTCCCATTCATGCACCACGGAAGACAGGACTGTTAGTTATGATTTTTATGATGATTTGAACAAATTTTTTCACAACTTCTCATATTTAGCCACACTAAGATCTAAATAAATAAATTTGGAAATCCTATATACATAGTGCTCTACTTCTTTTTTTTTTTTTTTTTTTTTTAATTTTTTCTTTTTGTGCATTAGGCTGATACATGGGCTATAGGATATGTAGGATCACTCATTGCCATGTTACAAGTATTTGTTGGTAATTTTCAAGAAGTATTTGTTAGTAAAAGTGATATTGAACATGTATGGCTCGAAATAAATTAATGAACCCGGCCACCAAGACTTATTTCTATATTTATTATTTACCAGATTCAATAGTTAGTAATTTTCTACGACTTTTTTGGAGAGTGAATACTTCACATCGAAACACGACCTTACACCAATAAGACGATTTTCGCTACTTGATCTGTTCCCCTTAAAAGACGGTTGCTTCGATGTAATAATGGTGTCTCTTTTGTCTTTGAATATTTCCAAAAAGCAATCTAAAAGCTAATGGAAAGTGGACCAGATTGGACGCTCCTATTGGACCGATAGGGGGTCAATGAAGATTTTCAAAATAATCTCATGGCTTGACTTTTCATTCATATATTTTAATATATTCACACACATTAAGATCAGTATATGGATTGTTACAAAAGGAAGTTTGATAAGGTCAAAAATAATAATGGCTACATATGGTTAACTGACAGCACCACGGTTTATCAAGATCTTCAGTATTTTGACTCGTAATTCTTTCCCCCTTTCAAGTTAGGAAGGGAAGGAACCTAAACTCCCAACTTGAAACGAATCTGTTCGAAATTAGAACGTGGCAACGGCTGGGTAAAGACATCTGCAGGTTGAGCAAACGAAGAGATATAACATGTCACCAAAGAACCCAAGAGCTACCCTTTCCCATACAAAGTGGTAATCCAACTCAATATGCTTGGCACGTGCATGAAACATGGGATTTATGTTAAATAAATTAATAATTGTGGACTTAGTATAATCAATTAT
Source organism: Ziziphus jujuba (assembly GCF_031755915.1). Taxonomy (NCBI): domain Eukaryota; kingdom Viridiplantae; phylum Streptophyta; class Magnoliopsida; order Rosales; family Rhamnaceae; genus Ziziphus; species Ziziphus jujuba. The sequence goes on along the minus strand of NC_083387.1, from coordinate 28,652,322 downwards.
TCACTTACAGGGCCTATTTATGCTATTAATGAGACTGATTTATTTTATTATTTTGTAGTACGGCCCTTTGTTACACACTCTCTATAAGATTCTAGTTGACCCATTGGACTGGAGGATCAACTCTCTTTATAAGTCCATTGACTTACCCATATTTTTTCTAGTATTATTATATTATTAAATTATTAATATTTTGTGTGTGTTAAAATTAATAGGTAAATGTGACTTGCAGGGACTATAAAAGATTTAGGGCAAGCAAACAAATATATGTCATACTGTATTTTGATATTAGGGTTTTCAAAGATCTGAGAGTGTTTTGAGAGTGGTGTGTCCATAGGTACTATTTTACATTGTTTTCTATTTTGCAGGATTAAAGATGTAATTTATCAATGGCTATGTTTGGAGGTTAGTAATTTATGATTTATGGAATTTATCATATATGTTTAGATCCACAAATTCTAACAATTGGTATCAGAGCGTATGCTTAATATGCATAATAAATTTCGTTGTGATTTGTCTCGTGACTATGTTTCGAATGTTATAGTATGCGTATTGACGTTGACTATGTTTCGAATATTACAGTATGCATATTGATTTTCTGTATGATCAAATATATTTTTCTTTATTTTATTTTCCCTTCCTACGTACATGGTTTTGTGAAGCTATTATCTTATTGACATAGAAACTTAATATATGCCCAACTTTTGTTTTTTGTGAATATTACGGGATTGTGTTTTTTGTATTGAATGGAATATTTTGGAACCCCAATTATGTATTGAAACACCTAATTTTTCCCTAAAAAAAAAAAAAAAAAAAAAAAAACTGGAAACCCTTGGCCGTATGTCATTCTCACATTGGTGTTAAAATTTTTTGGGTCTTTGGATCAAATTGATTTGGGGAAAAACTTTCCCAAGAAGAGATGAATCAAAAGGCACCATATTGCCAGAAAAGTGCCTGGAATTTTATGGAATTTCATGCATGTTTATTTTTGAGTTTTGGCCAAATATAATCTTGAGTTTGGGTGTTTGTTTTAAGCTCTCCTTTAGCCAAATTGATCCCTTAAAATTGTTGCCCACACCGAAAGGAGAAGAATGGCGCCGATATGTGGAAAACGGTGACCGGAATTGTGTTTTATAGGCGGGTTTGTCAAGTGGGTTGGGCGACCCGTTAACCAAAAAACTGGGTCGACTTGCGACCCGGCTGAGGGAAGGAGAAAGCTGACGTCAGCATCCTCTTGCTAACATCAACAGCCGAAATTTCAAAAAAATATATATATATATTGTTTTATTTATTTGTTTGTATGCTTATTTATTTATCTATTGTTCAATATTATTAAAAAAAATGTTATTTATTTATTGTTTATTTATTTATTTGTTTAATTATTCTATTCCAATTTGCTTGAATTAAAATTAAATATATATGTTTGGAATTGGAAAAAGTTAGCTTTTCCTAAAGAGGCTTTGTGCCTAGTTGGTATAGTAATGTGGAATTTTAGGTACGCACCTATCGTGAGACTTATTTTATCTGCATTATGTGTACCAATGTAATGTATATTGGCATAGTGGATGGGATGTTTTATATTTACCTATTTCATGAAATTGCTTATATGTTATTTTCTCCCACTTATTAATCAGGGTCTTTACGAGTAACTAAACTACCCTGTTGGTGGTTTTAGTTGCTTTGTATAACGCCTGGAATGGCAGTGGAAGTTAATTAAATGCATGTATCGCAGATTCTGAGTTGCCCTGTCAGTGATTCGGTTCAATGCATTTGATCGTGGTTATTTGGTTGACTATTCCTGGCCCGCGAAAGGGTATCTTTAGTGTTACAAAGACCCTAGTGATATTGATATTTTATGTTTTGTGTTGAGGGACCGGAAAATAGTTGTTCTTATATATATATATATATATATATATATATATTAAATGCTTTATTGTGTTTACTATTTTCACAGTTAGTAGCACCCCGAATGTTCTGTCTATGACTGCCATGATGAAATTGGATGGGACAAACTATCAAAAGTGAAAGAAGACTTTAGTTATGAATTTAACATTTATGAAATTGGATTTGGCTTTAGAGATAGATCCACCAGAGATACTAACTGATGAGAGTAGTGCAGCAGATAGGAAACTTTATGAGGATTGAAGGCATTCTAATAAGTGCTGCATGATAATGATGGAAAATTATATGGACGAATCAATTTATGCAAGTATTTAAAAGGTGGAAACTGCAAAGGAACTTCTTGAAGAGATAGGAAAGAAATTTATCAAGTTTGATATGAATGAGAAGCATCATTATTTGGACCTTTTGAATAATACTAAATATGATGGAATTAAAGGAGTAAGGGACCACATTATGTTACTTTCTTCTTATTATAATAAGTTAAAGGACCTTAAGATGGACATTGGAGAGGAGTTCTTGACCTATTTGATAATCAAGAGTATTCCATCTCAGTTTGATAATATAAGGCAGGTCTTGTAACACCCCGTCCCGAACCATGTCGGAATTTTTGCACGTTGACCGAGGTGACCGTTGACTTTGACTTTGACCGTTGACCAAAGGGGTCAAAAGTTGACTTTTTGACCCCGGTTGGAATTCTAGGTTGCCTGAGGCACCGTTACGAAGTACACGTTGGCACGAGTTCGTAGACTGGTAGCACGTTGAAAACGGAGCTACGGTTTGAAAGTTATGGGCAAAACAAGTTGAGGTTCAAACTGTCCAAAGGGTGCCGGGAGTTGACTTTTTCTTGAGATGTAATTTTGGGTTGATTCTTGTATGGTTGTAAAGTACTCGTCGATATGAGTTCATAGACTAGCGGCACGCTTGAATCGGACGCTTGGATAAAAAGTTATGGACGTTTGAAATTCGCCGGATACCGTATTATTTTAATATATCTAGCTTAAGTGCACAGTAATGCCACGTGTCAGCTTCTGATTGGTCCACGTGGCATGAACAGTGTCACACAGGGGTTTTTATTTGTTAAAACTCTCAAGGAAGAGGGAGAAAGAGAGAGAGGAAAGAGAAAGAGAGAGAGAGAGAGAGACCGCCGGCCACCGGAGATTTTCAAATTTTCCGGCCGAGTTACTGTACATGCACCGGCCAGCAAGGTTCCCCTCCTCATTTCCAGTAAAACCTCCAATTTTCACGGTGAACGGCGGCCGGACGCGCCCGGATCGGACGTCCGAAGTTCGGCGGTGAGTTTTTCTCCTCCACCGCCGGCCACAGCATCGACCCACTTCCGGCCATTTTCCGGCCACACGCGCCATACACCCATCATCCTCTCCTCAAGTCCGGCCGACCCACCAAAATTCACGGCCATCGGACCACCGACGGAGCGTTTTCCGACGAGGGGCCGGAAATCTTCAAACGGTAATTTCTCCGCCGTCCAGCCTCCGTTTTGCTCACCGCCGGTCCCGTTGAGTTGCTCTCCTCACGATCTACAAGTCTACAAAATTTCACGACCAACGGCCACCGCACGCGCCGCCGCCGGCGACGGTAGCCGGTGACCGCGGCGGCTCGCCGGAAAGTACTGTTCCGGCGAGTACCCAGTTTTCCGGCCGACTCCAGTCCGCTGTGTTCGACCTCCTGAACCCGAATCCGGCATCCGTTTCCGCCAATTCGCGACGGTTTGGGAAAATTATGGAGCCGAAATCCGAAAAGCTTCCCGGCGAAATTCAAACCCCGTCGGGTACGATCCTTGGAAATTAAGACCGGATCTGTGATTAGCATCACTCGAGCTTCGATTCAGTATATAACTCATAAATTCTAGATATCGTTTGTGTTTTGACCCCCCCGGGTACCGGGTATTATTTACCCGATTAAAATATTAATTTATTTGACTGTCTGTGAATTGTGTTCTAGGAGTACCGGTGAGTCGTAGAATTGATCCCGTAGTGGATCATGGGTTAATTGCGTGCTCCAGGTGAGTGACCCACCTTCAAATTAATTTTGGGAAATTAATTGGTGAATATATTAGGTGTGATTTAAATATTTGGGATTTAATTCCTATGTGCCAAATATTTATTGGATTTATTGTGGAATTATTTATGGGTTTATTGGATTTAAGAAAATGTGCATTATATAAATTTATGCCATGTGAAATTATTTTATGGTTTAGAGGATTTTGAAATTGGTGTGGTTTTAATGGTAAATTGGGCACGATTTGATTTTCAAATATTTCAAGAAAATATTTGGTTATGTTGGTGATTTCAATTTTTATAAAATATGCCCATGGAATATTATGAGATTTGATTATGATATTTCGAGAAATTATTTATGCTTGGAAAAATGTGGATATTTGAATTAATGGATTTTGGGAGTTGGTGGATTTGAAAATCATGGAATTTATGGTATTGATTATAAAGAAATTGTGGAGAATTTCCCGGTTCAAGCGGATGGATTATGCCCGCTATGTTTATGAAAAATGTGAAATTTGTTTTATAATTTAAATTGTGGATTTTATGATTTTTAGATGCACCGTGCACGTACTGGTGTTCTGATTATGTGATATGGTATATGTGATATGGATATTGTGCACACGGATATGATTAGCGCGGAGGTGGGTGTGAGTAGCGCGCAGGTGATATTATGAGGGTGTCCTGTGGATGCCATCGGAGAGGGTGGCCACCCCCCATGGCCGGGACACCAGGTTAGCAGCGGCGCAGTGGGACGCCACGCGACCGTATGCCGGTTTCTCTCTATAACCTCCTGTCTGGCGGTACCTTGGGACGCTGGGTACTGTTGGCGCCACTGGTATATAGTGGGTGCATCAAATGATTTTCAGAACTGTGTTTTAAAAATAAAATGTTTAGAAACTGTATTGGAATTAAAATTATAATTGTTACTGTTTCTGGTATTTATTTGATGTCTTGGTTTTCGGGGAATACGAACAAAGGGTTTTGTGAAAAGATTTTAAAAGGGGAACTTTTCCAACTGAGAGAATTGTAAGGGATTTGAGAGAAATTATTATTTCCAATTAATTATTATTTATATACTTATTACTGTGATATTATATTGTATAGTAGATAGGGTCACTCACTGAGATGATTAGCATCTCACACTCTTAAATTCCGTTCCCCTAGGTCCAGGTTGGAGACGTTGATTGTCCAGGACGAGCCCAACGTCTCAGTTCGTTGCCGAAGGTTCAAGAAGTTTTCTTCCCTTTTTCCTCTCTGTCTTGTATTGTTTCCTTATCTGTCATTTTATAAATTCCGCATGTAACTGTAAAATGCTCTGTATACTGTATTGGACGTATAGTTGTTTTTAATGCACTGGTTTGCTGCTGTTGTTTTATTTTGAAGTGCTGAAATTTGTGGAACAATTTGTAGTTTGTGGGAGGAATAAGGGGATGTTTTTAGAAGTGTGTTTTCAGTGCAGGTAATTTGTGGTAAGTAAATCCCTTAGGGGAGGCTCTGTCGGATTTTCCTTTGGAGGGTCCGGTAGGGTTTCCCTGGGATCAGGGCTGTCTAGGGTTCCGGGGAAGGAATTCTGGGCGGGTCCTGACAGGTCTAGTTTGAATACTAAGAAAGAAGGATGTAGATTGGAGGAATTAACTGCTATTCTTGTAAAAGAGGAAGATGATTTTAAGCTAAGTAGGTCAAGATCTGTTGCTATAGTTTCACATCAGGTAAATAAGTCCAAGAGGGTTTTCCAAAAGAAGGGACAAGGATTTAAACCTAGATAAGGATTTAAGCCCAACAAGAAGAAGTGTGGCTACTACAATAAAGTTGGACACAAGAAGATAGATTGTTGGCATTTGAAGGGAAACAAGAAAAGAAAGGTAAAATATTTTAATGATTGAGACCAATATTATTAATGTACCTATGAATACTTGGTGGTTTGATACTGAAGCAACCATTCATGTTACTAATTCATTGCAGGGGATGATAAGGCAAAGGGGGCCAACCAATCTTGAGCAACATATTTATATGAGAGATAACTCAAGAGTGAAGGTGGATATCATGGGAACAATCAAGTTGAAGCTTGCCACTGGATATGTTTTAGAATTACAAGAAGTTTCATATGTACCCTCAATTAGGAGGAATTTGTTATCTATTTCACTTTTGGATAGTCAAGTTTTTAGTTTTTTTGTTTGGGAATAATAAATTTGAAATGTATAAGGATGATAAAGTTGTTGGGTTTGGAACTTTATGTGGCAATTTATATAGACTTGATTTATTTAATAATAGTCCTAATTATTATGTTAATTCTATTGTTGCCCATATTGTTGTTTCTAAACATCCAAAAGTTAATGATAATTCTTCAATGTTATGGCATAAGCGTTTGGGATATATTTCTAGGCACAGAATGGAAAGATTAATGAAGGATGGAATACTTCCCAATCTTGATTTTTTGGACTTGTCAACTTGTGTTGAATGTGTAAAAGGGAAATCAACTTTTAAGGTTAGAAAGGATAAGATAGCCAGGTGTGGAGATGTTTTGGAATTAATTCATACTGACATTTGTGGACCTTTTACACCAACTGCTTTGGGTGGTTATAGGTATTTTATTACCTTTATTGATGATTTTTCTCGTTATGGACATGTTGAGCTTATCCGTGATAAGTCAGATTCTTTAGTTGCTTTTAAAGATGGAGCTCTAAAAGAATAAGAAGATAAAGGCTGTGGGGTTTAATAGAGATGGTGAATCTTGTGGTAGATATGATGAGACTGGACGGAACCCAGGGCCATTTGCAATTTATTTACGTGAGTGTGGCATTGATGCGCAATATACAATGCCTGGCACACCTTAGCAGAATGGCATAGCCGAGAGGAAAAATCGCACTTTTTTGGACATGGTGCGATCTATGTTGGCAAATTCTAGCTTGCCAGATTACTTATAGGGAGAGGCTTTAAGGACGGTTGCTTATATTTTGCATCAAGTTTCAAGTAAATCCCTTCCTAAGACTCCTTTTGAGTTGTGGTCAGGGAAAAAGCCTAATTTGCATCATTTTCGAGTATGGGGTTGCAAAGCTGAAGTAAGGATTTATAATCCCCAAATTAAGAAGTTGGATCCTAAAACTATAAATGGATATTTTGTTGGCTATTGTATAGGATCTAGGGGTTCAAGATTCTTTTGTCCATTTCACACCACGAGAATTGTTTTATCAGATAGGGCTGTTTATTTTAAAGATGATTTTGGGTTTGATGATAGTAATGATCCAAGGGAGCGCCAATTTAGAGAAGAAAATATATTCATTCCTAGTGTTGTAGTTCCTGATAGAGATATTATTAATCTAATAGTTGATGAACCAGTAGTTGATGAGGATGAATCCATCATTGAGGAGCAGAATATCCCAGCTATTGTAAATGCTGTTGTGCCTTTGAGAAGGTCACAAAGGACTAGGAGGTCAGCTATTCCTGATGACTATGAGGTTTACTTGGAGGAGCATGATTTTGACATAAGTGGTGATTCAGATCCAGTCACTTATAAAGAAGCCATAAGCAGTTCGCATTCAAATTTTTGGTTGGATGCAATGGAAGATGAAATGAAATCCATGGCATCAAATGGTGTTTGGGATTTGGTTGAGTTACCATTGGTAACAAGCCTATAGGGTGCAAATGGGTCTTTAAGACTAAAAGAGACTCTAATGGTCAAGTAGATAGGTATAAGGCTAAACTTGTAGCTAAAGAGTTTAGCAAGAAGGAAGGAATTGATTACACGAGACATTCTCTCCTGTATCCACAAAAGATTCTTTTATAATCATTATGGCAATTGTGGCACATTATGACCTAGAGTTGCATCAGATGGATGTCAGAACTACTTTTATGAATGATGATTTATTTGAAGATGTGTATATGGTTCAACCAGTTGGCTTCCAGCAAACAGGGAATGGTAATTTGGTTTGTAAGCTTAAAAAGTCAATTTATGGTCTTAAACAGGCTTCGAGGCAATGGTATCTTAAGTTTGATGAGGTTGTCATCCAAAATGGCTTTAAGGAGAATGTTGTTGATAGATGCATATATATAAAGGTTAGTGGGAGCAGTTTTATATTTCTGGTGTTGTATGTTAATGACATACTTCTGGCTACTAATGACACTAACCTGTTGACTAAGATAAAGCAGATGTTGTGCAATCATTTTGATATGAAAGATCTTGGAGATGCTTCTTTTGTTTTGGGCATCAAGATTGTTCGAGATAGGACTAATTATGTGTTGCAATTATCTTAAAGAGCCTATATTGACAGAATCCTTAAGAGATTTGATATGCATAATTGTTCTCTTGGAAGTGTACCGGTCACAAAGGGTGAAAGATTTTCTAATGATCAATATCCCAAGAACGATAAAAAGAGGATGACGATGACAAATGTTCGCTATTCTTCAGCAGTGTATAGTTTAATGTATGCTCAAGTATGTACACGACCTGATATAGCTTTTGCTGTGGGTGTGCTTGGTAGATTTATGAGCAATCCTGGTCCTATTCATTACCAAGCAGTTAAGAAGGTCTTTAGGTATCTTCAGAGTACTAAAGATCATATGTTGACATATCGACATACCAACTCGCTAGATGTTGTTGGTTATAGTAATATAGATTATAAAGGCTGTGTGGATGATAAGAAATCTCCCACTAGGTATATATTTATCATGGCGCAGTGCTAAACAGTCAGTGACAGCATCCTCAACTATAGAGGCAGAGTATGTGGCGTGTTATGAGGCTACTCGTCATGCAGTTTGGCTTCGGAATTTTATTCGTGATTTGGGAGTGGTTAACTCCATTGAGAGGCCTATTATGATGTATTGTGACAATACTGGAGTAGTATCTTTCTCCAATAATTTAAAAGGTACCCCTGGTGCGAGGTACATTGATATTAAGTATTTTGTGGTTAAGGAGAAAGTTGAAGAAGGCCTCATTACTGTTGTTCACATGCCTACTTACAGCATAGTGGCAGATCCACTGACCAAGGCCTTACCTATAGGCATATTTGAGGAGTATGTGTCCCATATGGGATTGTTAGATAGCTGAGACTGCTGTGGGTCAGTAGGAGTTTGTTATAATTTCTATAGTAATATCCATGTTAAGTATTATTTATTTATTTGAGTATTTTGATACATTGATGTATGTGGATCATTATATATTTATGAGATGATTTATTATACATATTATTACTCCTATATTTACAGGCCTGTTGAGACTATTAGTCTATGTATATATGTATGTTGATCCACAGGTACCATGGTGAATCCTTACTACTTAGTTTGGGTATATTGATGTATCCTGTCAATACACAATGTGCCCGGATGAAATGATATTTGTGTGTTGGGGGATTGCACATGGTTAGGTAAATCTTTACTACCTAGACTGAGTTTATGGCATGCAAAAAGTGCTCAGTTGAAATGGTATCATGTTTTGAAAGATTTACTAAGAAAATCTCTATTGCCTAGTCTAGTATATTGTTGTGCCCTGTCGGTATGCTATATATTTAGATGAAATGGCATTATGGTTAGGGAGATTCTGTAGTAAATGAGTTTCGATTATATATATGATGATGATTATGCAGTCCAAGTAGGAGAATGTTAAATAAATTAATAATTATGGACTTAGCATAATTAATTACTCACTTACAGGGCCTATTTATGCCATTAATGGGACTGGTTTATTTTATTATTTTGTAGTATGGCCCTTGGTCACACACTCTCTATAAGACTCCAGTTGACCCATTGGACTAGAGGATCAACTCTCTTCATAAGCCCATTGACTTACCCATATTTTTTCTAGTATTATTATATTATTAAATTATTAGTATTTTGTGTGTGTTAAAATTAATGGATAAGTGTGACTTGCAAAAACTATAAAAGGTCTAAGGCAAGCAAACATATATGTCAGGACCCGTCCAGAATTCCTTCCCCGGAACCCTAGACAGCCCTGATCCCAGGGAAACCCTACCGAACTCTCCAACGGAAAATCCGGCAGAGCCTCCCCTAAGGGATTTACTTACCACAAATTTACCTGCACTGAAAACACACTTCTAAAATTGTCCCCTTATTCCTCCCACAGTACTACAAGTTGGTTCCACAAATTTCAGCACTTCAAAATAAATACAGTAATCCAGTGCATAATAAATACAACAAGAGTGAAAGAAATAGTACAACTGCAATAAAGAAGAACAGGGTACTTCACGAAGTAAAACAGCGATGAAGATCGAGTCCGCTCCGAATGAACACCGACAACCTGGTACCTAGAGGAACGGAATTTAAGAGTGTGAGATGCTAATCATCTCAGTGAGCGACCCTACTACTATACAATATAATACCACGGTAATAGGTATATAAATAATAATTATTTGGAAATAATATTTTCTCTCAAAACCCTTACAATTCTCTGAGTTGGAAAGGTTCCCCTTTTAAAACATTTTCACAAAACCCTTTATCCATATTCCCCGAAAACCAAGACATCAATTAAATACCAGAAGCGGTAACAATTATATTTTTAATTCCAATTCAGTTTCCAAACATTTTATTTTTAAAACACAGTTCTGAAAAATCATTTGATGCACCCACTATATACCAGTGGCGCCAACAGTACCCAGCGTCCCAAGGTACCGCCAGACAGGAGGTTATAGAAAGAAACCGGCATACGGTCGCGTGGCGTCCCACAGCGCCGCTGCTAACCTGGTGTCCCGGCCAAAGGGGGGTGGCCGCCCTCTCCGATGGCATCCACAGGACACCCTCATAATATCAACCGCGCGCTACTCACACCCACCTGCGCGCTAATCACAACCGTGTGCACACTAACCATATCACATATACCATATCACATAATCAGAACACCAGTACGTGCACGGTGCATCTAAAAATCATAAAATCCACAATTTAAATTATAAAACAAATTTCACATTTTTCATAAACATAGCGGGCATAATCCATCCGCTTGAACCGGAAATTTTCCCACAATTTCTTTGTAATCAATGTCATAAATTTCATGATTTTCAAATCCACCAACTTTCAAATCCATCAATTCAAATATCCACATTTTCCCAATAGTATAAATAATGCTCAAAATCTCATAATCAAATCTCATAATATTTCATGGGCATATTTTATAAAAATTGAAATCACCAACATAACCAAATATTTTCCTTGAAATATTTGAAATTCAAATCGTGCCCAATTTACCATTAAAACCACACCAATTTCAAAATCCTCAAAACCATAAAATAATTCCACATGGCATAAATTGTAGAATTCGCATTTTCTTAAATCCAATAAATTCATAAATAATTCTACAATAAATTCAATAAATATTTGGCACATAGAAATTAAATTCCAAATATTTAATTCACACATAATATATTCATCAATTAAATTCCCCAAAATTAATTTGAAGGTGGGTCACTCACCTGGAGCACGCAATTAACCCATGATCCACTACGGGATCAATTCTACGACTCACCGGTGCTCCTAGAACAAAATTCACAGACAGTCAAATAAATTAATATTTTATTCGGGTAAATAATACCCGGTACCCGGGGGGTCAAAACACAAACGATAACTAAAATTTACGAATTATATACCGAATCGAAGCTCGAGTGATGCTAATCACAGATCCGGTCTTAATTTCCGATGATCGTACCCGACGGGGTCGGAATTTTATCGGGAAGCTTTTCGGGTTTCGGCTCTGCAATTCTCCCAAACCGTCGCGAATTGGTGGAAACGGAAGTCGGATTTGGGTTCAGGAGGTCGAACACTGCAGACTGGAGCTGGCCGAAATTTTCGGGTACTCGCCGGAACAGTATTTTCCGGCGGGCCGCCACGTCACCGGCAACCGTCACCGGAACAGTATTTTCCGGCGGTGGCCGTTTGCTGTGAAATTTTGCAGATTTGTAGACCGTGAGGAGAGCAATCCAACGGGACCAACGGTGAGCAAAACGGAGGTCGGACGGCGGAGAAATCACCGTTTGAAGATTTTCGACCCCTCGCCGGAAAACGCTCCGATCCCGGCGCGTCGGTGGTCCGATGGCCGTGATTTTTGGTGGGTAGGCCGGACTTGAGGAGAGGATCAAGGCTGTCAGGCGCGTGTACTGTTTATCGGCCGGAATAGTGCCGATTCGCGGTGGCCGGCGGTGGAGGGGAAAAATCGCCGCCAAACTTCGGACGTCCGATCCGGGCGCGTCCGGCGGCCGTTCGCCGTGAAATTTGGAGGTTTTGCCGGAAATGAGGTGGGCAATCTGGCTGGCTGGCCGGCGCGTGTACAGTAACTAGGCCGGAAAAACGTGAAAATGGCCGGCGGCCGGCGGGTCCTCTTTCTCTCTTTCTCTCTCCTCTCTCTCTTTCTCTCTCTTCTCTCTCTTTCTCTCTCTTCCCCGAGAGTTTTTCAAAATTAAAACCCTGTGTGACACTGTTCATGCCACGTGGACCACTCAGAAGCTGACACGTGGCATTTCACTGTTCACGACCCAAAAACATTAAAATAATACGGTATCCGGTAAACTTCAAACGTCCATAACTTTTTAACCGGATGTCCGATTTAAGCGTGCCGCTAGTCTATGAACTCGTATCGACGAGTACTTTACAACCATACAAGAGTCAACTCACAATTACATCACAAGAAAAAGTCAACTCCCGGCACCTTTTAGACAGTTTACACTTCAACTTGTTTTGCCCATAACTTTCAAACCGTAGCTCCGTTTTCGACGTGCTACTAGTCTACGAACTCAGGGCGTCATGCACTTCGCCACGGTACCCTGGTCAACTCGAAATTCCCACCGAGTCAAAAAGTCAACTTTGACCCCTTCGGTCAACGGTCAACATCGGTCAACGTGCACGGATTCCGGTGCGATTCGGGACGGGGTGTTACAGCCTTCCCCCCTTACAAAAATTTCGTCCTCGAAATTTCCGCACGTCACTGGAACAGATACGGGTACTGCTCACGCATCTGTGCTTCGGGTTCCCACGTTGCTTCCTCGACCAAGTGGTTCCGCCATAAGACCTTAACTAGAGGAATAGTCTTGTTGCGTAGCGTGCGTTCCTCGCGATCCAAAATCTGTACTGGCTGCTCCACATACGAAAGATCTTCCCTTATCTCTATATCCGGACTCTCGAGTACGTGCGAAGGGTCTGCAATATACTTCCGTAGCATCGACACATGAAACACGTTGTGTACTCGAGCTAGCTCTTCCGGTAACGCCAACCTATACGCCACCGGGCCAATCCTCTCCGTAACCTCGTAAGGCCCAATATAACGAGGACCCAACTTACCTCGTCGTCCAAAACGTACTACTCCTTTCCATGGAGATAGTTTTAGGAATACCCAATCTCCTACCTCGAATTCCAAATCCTTTCTACGCACATCGGCGTAACTCTTCTGTCTATCTTGGGCAACCTTCAATCGATCCCTAATGATCTTCACCTTGTCCAAGGTCATCCTTAAATACTCAGATCCGACCGCATTAGTTGTTGCAAGGAGCCTCTCTTCTCCTACCTCACTCCAACACAAAGGTGTCCGACACTGCCTCCCATATAAAGCTTCATACGGGGACATTCCAGTACTCGCTTGATAACTGTTGTTGTAGACAAACTCTATCAGTGGCAGTTGTTCATCCCAGCTACCGCTAAATTGCATAATGCAAGACCTTAGCATGTCTTCTAATGTCTGGATTGTGCGCTCTGCTTGTCCATCAGATTGTGGGTGAAAAGCGGTGCTGTAGTTAAGTCTTGCTCCTAGTGCATCAGCCAACTTCCGCCATAGTCGTGAAGTAAAGCGCGGATCTCGATCGGAGACGATGGCTAACGGTACTCCATGAAGACTTACAATGCGTTGCACGAACAACTGGGCTAACTTCTCGGGCGAAAAACGTTCTCGTACCGGTAGGAAGTGTGCCGACTTGGTGAGACGATCAATGATTACCCAAATGCCGTCGTACCTTCTAGGTGTGGAAGGAAGCTTGAATACGAAGTCCATGTTGAGTTCTTCCCACTTCCACACGGGAATCGGTAAAGGTTGGAGTAGTCCCGAAGGCTTCTGTCTTTCTGCTTTCACTTGTTGACAAATCAAACACTTTGATACAAAGTCTGCCACTTCTCTCTTCATACCAATCCACCAATAATACTTAACAAGCGTCCGATACATCTTGGTACTCCCAGGATGCATCGCATACATCGAGCTATGCGCCTCCTCCAAAATCTCCTTCTTGAGTCCTGGGATATCCGGAACGCAAAGTCGTCCTTTATACACGAGGGCTCCATCCCTCCTTATGGAAAATTCCGGATCAAGACCTTCTTGTACCTTGCCCTTAATTGTCCTCAACTTAGGATCTTCCATTTGGGTCTCTACTATACGATCCACCAACACCGGTCGTACCTGGAAGCTAGCCATGAGAACTCCTGAAGGATGCATATGCATTAACACCCCCATCTTCTTCAACTCCACCATGAGAGGTAGTTGGATGACTTGGACGTGAGCAAGAGATCCAGTAGCCTTCCTACTCAAGGCATCTGCCACTACATTCGCCTTACCCGGGTGATAATCAATCACACAGTCATAATCCTTTAACAACTCCATCCATCGCCTTTGCCTCATATTTAACTCCTTCTGTGTGAAAATATACTTGAGGCTCTTGTGGTCGGTATAGATTTGGCATGTGGCTCCATACAAGTAGTGCCTCGAGTTTCCACATCGCTTCCTCGACTGACAGGTATTCGATGTTCTTTTGTAGCAACAACACATGAATTACGCTGCATGCCGATGTCTGCTTTCCCGCTTCCACTTGTCGGCAGCGTAACTTAGCAAGTATACTAGAGGCCTTATCCACTATCACTACACTACCATCACGCCTAATAGTGACTTTAACTTTCCTCTTGTGCAACTTTCATTCTCATGCCCACTAATTAAGGATATTCAAATTGGTCCACGAGAATCTAAAGCATGCATCCTTAAACCAACAACCAACTCTCGTGACTCGATCAGCACTTTAAAAGGTAAGATTAGAACTTAAGTCTAATTTCCTCAAATATTGGTATCACCAAGTTAAGGTTGAGATTAATTCACTTATCTTCGATTACCCTCCTAGTACTTACAATTATAAAACCCTTGCTCCTCATTGATTAACCAATAGTCTTAACCTCGACAAACATCAATCTTTCTTTTAACTAAATTCATCAAGGTCATGAATAAAATTCTCAACATCCAAATACCATTCTTGAAAATCCTAAGTTTCCCTTATTTCAAATAAATTCCATGAATCCACACCTCAAGCAATAAGAAATTTAAATCTTAATTCTAGCATCACCACCAATACTATGAACAAATCACTAGATCCTTAACCCAATAAAGTATTCTACACTTCTTAAATTCTAACTACGTCCCAAAAATCATACTCCTTATCATTGTAAATTATCACCAACAATATCAACCACCTTGAATCGATAAAGCACCACCAATACGAACCTTAAATCTCCAAGGAAATAAGATATCAAGATCTTAGCTTCTAGAATGAAAATAACCATGCTTAAACATCCAACCATGCCTAAGGAATCATCCTCATCTCATTAACCTCATCAACCACCAAGTAGAACTTTAGTTGCTATCCGGAGCTTGCTTGATTCTCTAAACGCTGTCGTACCTTCTCTTTGTGAACGATAGTTTAAGAACGAAATCCATATTTACATCTCCCTACTTTACTTGTCGGTGACTTAAGTACCTTTATTCGGATCTTGCAACTTCCTTTATCGTGCCAAACCACCATGTCATCCAGTGAGCATTCCATACGTCTTGGTACCCTTGGGGTGTATCGCATACTTTGAATCGCGTGCTTCCTTTAAGATCTGCTTTTTGAACTCAACGATACCCTGCTTTGGATTCTCGACTGGCGATACTTAACCCTTAAGTCGCTCTTGGAAAAAACCATAACAATAAACAAATAATAAAATATATTTTTCAAATATACCTAACTTGCATAGGCAATTGTTAAAACTCCACATTGAAATTCATATCTTAAAATCCATAGCATAAAATAAAATATGCACGCTTGTAATGGAGGTACGTACGACACCTTCTACATGTTACGTAATCCATGATTCCAACTGTCGCCGACACTCTGCTACCAATACAAACCAGGGTGGTTGCCTATATTGGCCGTCCAATTTCCCGGGCTCGTAGGCAACATGATCATGGGGCTAGCTCTACATGGACCACATTGGTTCGCCGCCTCCATATGGTGCAGTATAATATCAAACAATATAACATACAGATACATGTATGAACACAAACCAAAAATACTTGAATAAAACACCTTGAAAAGCATTTAAATTTTGATAATCGATCGGGAAAATATTTTGACGCCTTGAAATCGATCGACACACATCCTTAGGCAATCATCATTCTTCTCCATGAACGAAACGGATACCATTCACGATGATAAGCTTGACCTTCAAAAAGAAAAGGCATCCTCGACCATCGACTAGGCCATAGGAATTCCCCGTTAGGCTAGATGATCCTAATTGACACCCTCGAAGATTAGAGTTATTCAAACTCGGGCAACGAATTTACTTCGAGACAAACGGAAAGAAAGCTTTCACACGGGTAAAACGAGAGATTAAACACGGATAGGATGCACAACAATGCACAGTCCCTTCGAAATACTAGAACCTAGAGCTCTGATACCAACTGTCAGGACCCGTCCAGAATTCCTTCCCCGGAACCCTAGACAGCCCTGATCCCAGGGAAACCCTACCGAACTCTCCAACGGAAAATCCGGCAGAGCCTCCCCTAAGGGATTTACTTACCACAAATTTACCTGCACTGAAAACACACTTCTAAAATTGTCCCCTTATTCCTCCCACAGTACTACAAGTTGGTTCCACAAATTTCAGCACTTCAAAATAAATACAGTAATCCAGTGCATAATAAATACAACAAGAGTGAAAGAAATAGTACAACTGCAATAAAGAAGAACAGGGTACTTCACGAAGTAAAACAGCGATGAAGATCGAGTCCGCTCCGAATGAACACCGACAACCTGGTACCTAGAGGAACGGAATTTAAGAGTGTGAGATGCTAATCATCTCAGTGAGCGACCCTACTACTATACAATATAATACCACGGTAATAGGTATATAAATAATAATTATTTGGAAATAATATTTTCTCTCAAAACCCTTACAATTCTCTCAGTTGGAAAGGTTCCCCTTTTAAAACATTTTCACAAAACCCTTTATCCATATTCCCCGAAAACCAAGACATCAATTAAATACCAGAAGCGGTAACAATTATATTTTTAATTCCAATTCAGTTTCCAAACATTTTATTTTTAAAACACAGTTCTGAAAAATCATTTGATGCACCCACTATATACCAGTGGCGCCAACAGTACCCAGCGTCCCAAGGTACCGCCAGACAGGAGGTTATAGAAAGAAACCGGCATACGGTCGCGTGGCGTCCCACAGCGCCGCTGCTAACCTGGTGTCCCGGCCAAAGGGGGGTGGCCGCCCTCTCCGATGGCATCCACAGGACACCCTCATAATATCAACCGCGCGCTACTCACACCCACCTGCGCGCTAATCACAACCGTGTGCACACTAACCATATCACATATACCATATCACATAATCAGAACACCAGTACGTGCACGGTGCATCTAAAAATCATAAAATCCACAATTTAAATTATAAAACAAATTTCACATTTTTCATAAACATAGCGGGCATAATCCATCCGCTTGAACCGGAAATTTTCCCACAATTTCTTTGTAATCAATGTCATAAATTTCATGATTTTCAAATCCACCAACTTTCAAATCCATCAATTCAAATATCCACATTTTCCCAATAGTATAAATAATGCTCAAAATCTCATAATCAAATCTCATAATATTTCATGGGCATATTTTATAAAAATTGAAATCACCAACATAACCAAATATTTTCCTTGAAATATTTGAAATTCAAATCGTGCCCAATTTACCATTAAAACCACACCAATTTCAAAATCCTCAAAACCATAAAATAATTCCACATGGCATAAATTGTAGAATTCGCATTTTCTTAAATCCAATAAATTCATAAATAATTCTACAATAAATTCAATAAATATTTGGCACATAGAAATTAAATTCCAAATATTTAATTCACACATAATATATTCATCAATTAAATTCCCCAAAATTAATTTGAAGGTGGGTCACTCACCTGGAGCACGCAATTAACCCATGATCCACTACGGGATCAATTCTACGACTCACCGGTGCTCCTAGAACAAAATTCACAGACAGTCAAATAAATTAATATTTTATTCGGGTAAATAATACCCGGTACCCGGGGGGTCAAAACACAAACGATAACTAAAATTTACGAATTATATACCGAATCGAAGCTCGAGTGATGCTAATCACAGATCCGGTCTTAATTTCCGATGATCGTACCCGACGGGGTCGGAATTTTATCGGGAAGCTTTTCGGGTTTCGGCTCTGCAATTCTCCCAAACCGTCGCGAATTGGTGGAAACGGAAGTCGGATTTGGGTTCAGGAGGTCGAACACTGCAGACTGGAGCTGGCCGAAATTTTCGGGTACTCGCCGGAACAGTATTTTCCGGCGGGCCGCCACGTCACTGGCAACCGTCACCGGAAAAGTATTTTCCGGCGGTGGCCGTTTGCTGTGAAATTTTGCAGATTTGTAGACCGTGAGGAGAGCAATCCAACGGGACCAACGGTGAGCAAAACGGAGGTCGGACGGCGGAGAAATCACCGTTTGAAGATTTTCGACCCCTCGCCGGAAAACGCTCCGATCCCGGCGCGTCGGTGGTCCGATGGCCGTGATTTTTGGTGGGTAGGCCGGACTTGAGGAGAGGATCAAGGCTGTCAGGCGCGTGTACTGTTTATCGGCCGGAATAGTGCCGATTCGCGGTGGCCGGCGGTGGAGGGGAAAAATCGCCGCCAAACTTCGGACGTCCGATCCGGGCGCGTCCGGCGGCCGTTCGCCGTGAAATTTGGAGGTTTTGCCGGAAATGAGGTGGGCAATCTGGCTGGCTGGCCGGCGTGTGTACAGTAACTAGGCCGGAAAAACGTGAAAATGGCCGGCGGCCGGCGGGTCCTCTTTCTCTCTTTCTCTCTCCTCTCTCTCTTTCTCTCTCTTCTCTCTCTTTCTCTCTCTTCCCCGAGAGTTTTTCAAAATTAAAACCCTGTGTGACACTGTTCATGCCACGTGGACCACTCAGAAGCTGACACGTGGCATTTCACTGTTCACGACCCAAAAACATTAAAATAATACGGTATCCGGTAAACTTCAAACGTTCATAACTTTTTAACCGGATGTCCGATTTAAGCGTGCCGCTAGTCTATGAACTCGTATCGACGAGTACTTTACAACCATACAAGAGTCAACTCACAATTACATCACAAGAAAAAGTCAACTCCCGGCACCTTTTAGACAGTTTACACTTCAACTTGTTTTGCCCATAACTTTCAAACCGTAGCTCCGTTTTCGACGTGCTACTAGTCTACGAACTCAGGGCGTCATGCACTTCGCCACGGTACCCTGGTCAACTCGAAATTCCCACCGAGTCAAAAAGTCAACTTTGACCCCTTCAGTCAACGGTCAACGGTCAACCTCGGTCAACGTGCACGGATTCCGGTGCGATTCGGGAC
The DNA here is from genome assembly GCF_031755915.1 of Ziziphus jujuba. Taxonomy (NCBI): domain Eukaryota; kingdom Viridiplantae; phylum Streptophyta; class Magnoliopsida; order Rosales; family Rhamnaceae; genus Ziziphus; species Ziziphus jujuba. The sequence continues at coordinate 28,632,752 of NC_083387.1, read as the reverse complement.
GGGGTGTTACAGCCTTCCCCCCTTACAAAAATTTCGTCCTCGAAATTTTCGCACGTCACTGGAACAGATACGGGTACTGCTCACGCATCTGTGCTTCGGGTTCCCACGTTGCTTCCTCGACCAAGTGGTTCCGCCATAAGACCTTAACTAGAGGAATAGTCTTGTTGCGTAGCGTGCGTTCCTCGCGATCCAAAATCTGTACTGGCTGCTCCACATACGAAAGATCTTCCCTTATCTCTATATCCGGACTCTCGAGTACGTGCGAAGGGTCTGCAATATACTTCCGTAGCATCGACACATGAAACACGTTGTGTACTCGAGCTAGCTCTTCCGGTAACGCCAACCTATACGCCACCGGGCCAATCCTCTCCGTAACCTCGTAAGGCCCAATATAACGAGGACCCAACTTACCTCGTCGTCCAAAACGTACTACTCCTTTCCATGGAGATAGTTTTAGGAATACCCAATCTCCTACCTCGAATTCCAAATCCTTTCTACGCACATCGGCGTAACTCTTCTGTCTATCTTGGGCAACCTTCAATCGATCCCTAATGATCTTCACCTTGTCCAAGGTCATCCTTAAATACTCAGATCCGACCGCATTAGTTGTTGCAAGGAGCCTCTCTTCTCCTACCTCACTCCAACACAAAGGTGTCCGACACTGCCTCCCATATAAAGCTTCATACGGGGACATTCCAGTACTCGCTTGATAACTGTTGTTGTAGACAAACTCTATCAGTGGCAGTTGTTCATCCCAGCTACCGCTAAATTGCATAATGCAAGACCTTAGCATGTCTTCTAATGTCTGGATTGTGCGCTCTGCTTGTCCATCAGATTGTGGGTGAAAAGCGGTGCTGTAGTTAAGTCTTGCTCCTAGTGCATCAGCCAACTTCCGCCATAGTCGTGAAGTAAAGCGCGGATCTCGATCGGAGACGATGGCTAACGGTACTCCATGAAGACTTACAATGCGTTGCACGAACAACTGGGCTAACTTCTCGGGCGAAAAACGTTCTCGTACCGGTAGGAAGTGTGCCGACTTGGTGAGACGATCAATGATTACCCAAATGCCGTCGTACCTTCTAGGTGTGGAAGGAAGCTTGAATACGAAGTCCATGTTGAGTTCTTCCCACTTCCACACGGGAATCGGTAAAGGTTGGAGTAGTCCCGAAGGCTTCTGTCTTTCTGCTTTCACTTGTTGACAAATCAAACACTTTGATACAAAGTCTGCCACTTCTCTCTTCATACCAATCCACCAATAATACTTAACAAGCGTCCGATACATCTTGGTACTCCCAGGATGCATCGCATACATCGAGCTATGCGCCTCCTCCAAAATCTCCTTCTTGAGTCCTGGGATATCCGGAACGCAAAGTCGTCCTTTATACACGAGGGCTCCATCCCTCCTTATGGAAAATTCCGGATCAAGACCTTCTTGTACCTTGCCCTTAATTGTCCTCAACTTAGGATCTTCCATTTGGGTCTCTACTATACGATCCACCAACACCGGTCGTACCTGGAAGCTAGCCATGAGAACTCCTGAAGGATGCATATGCATTAACACCCCCATCTTCTTCAACTCCACCATGAGAGGTAGTTGGATGACTTGGACGTGAGCAAGAGATCCAGTAGCCTTCCTACTCAAGGCATCTGCCACTACATTCGCCTTACCCGGGTGATAATCAATCACACAGTTATAATCCTTTAACAACTCCATCCATCGCCTTTGCCTCATATTTAACTCCTTCTGTGTGAAAATATACTTGAGGCTCTTGTGGTCGGTATAGATTTGGCATGTGGCTCCATACAAGTAGTGCCTCGAGTTTCCACATCGCTTCCTCGACTGACAGGTATTCGATGTTCTTTTGTAGCAACAACACATGAATTACGCTGCATGCCGATGTCTGCTTTCCCGCTTCCACTTGTCGGCAGCGTAACTTAGCAAGTATACTAGAGGCCTTATCCACTATCACTACACTACCATCACGCCTAATAGTGACTTTAACTTTCCTCTTGTGCAACTTTCATTCTCATGCCCACTAATTAAGGATATTCAAATTGGTCCACGAGAATCTAAAGCATGCATCCTTAAACCAACAACCAACTCTCGTGACTCGATCAGCACTTTAAAAGGTAAGATTAGAACTTAAGTCTAATTTCCTCAAATATTGGTATCACCAAGTTAAGGTTGAGATTAATTCACTTATCTTCGATTACCCTCCTAGTACTTACAATTATAAAACCCTTGCTCCTCATTGATTAACCAATAGTCTTAACCTCCACAAACATCAATCTTTCTTTTAACTAAATTCATCAAGGTCATGAATAAAATTCTCAACATCCAAATACCATTCTTGAAAATCCTAAGTTTCCCTTATTTCAAATAAATTCCATGAATCCACACCTCAAGCAATAAGAAATTTAAATCTTAATTCTAGCATCACCACCAATACTATGAACAAATCACTAGATCCTTAACCCAATAAAGTATTCTACACTTCTTAAATTCTAACTACGTCCCAAAAATCATACTCCTTATCATTGTAAATTATCACCAACAATATCAACCACCTTGAATCGATAAAGCACCACCAATACGAACCTTAAATCTCCAAGGAAATAAGATATCAAGATCTTAGCTTCTAGAATGAAAATAACCATGCTTAAACATCCAACCATGCCTAAGGAATCATCCTCATCTCATTAACCTCATCAACCACCAAGTAGAACTTTAGTTGCTATCCGGAGCTTGCTTGATTCTCTAAACGCTGTCGTACCTTCTCTTTGTGAACGATAGTTTAAGAACGAAATCCATATTTACATCTCCCTACTTTACTTGTCGGTGACTTAAGTACCTTTATTCGGATCTTGCAACTTCCTTTATCGTGCCAAACCACCATGTCATCCAGTGAGCATTCCATACGTCTTGGTACCCTTGGGGTGTATCGCATACTTTGAATCGCGTGCTTCCTTTAAGATCTGCTTTTTGAACTCAACGATACCCTGCTTTGGATTCTCGACTGGCGATACTTAACCCTTAAGTCGCTCTTGGAAAAAACCATAACAATAAACAAATAATAAAATATATTTTTCAAATATACCTAACTTGCATAGGCAATTGTTAAAACTCCACATTGAAATTCATATCTTAAAATCCATAGCATAAAATAAAATATGCACGCTTGTAATGGAGGTACGTACGACACCTTCTACATGTTACGTAATCCATGATTCCAACTGTCGCCGACACTCTGCTACCAATACAAACCAGGGTGGTTGCCTATATTGGCCGTCCAATTTCCCGGGCTCGTAGGCAACATGATCATGGGGCTAGCTCTACATGGACCACATTGGTTCGCCGCCTCCATATGGTGCAGTATAATATCAAACAATATAACATACAGATACATGTATGAACACAAACCAAAAATACTTGAATAAAACACCTTGAAAAGCATTTAAATTTTGATAATCGATCGGGAAAATATTTTGACGCCTTGAAATCGATCGACACACATCCTTAGGCAATCATCATTCTTCTCCATGAACGAAACGGATACCATTCACGATGATAAGCTTGACCTTCAAAAAGAAAAGGCATCCTCGACCATCGACTAGGCCATAGGAATTCCCCGTTAGGCTAGATGATCCTAATTGACACCCTCGAAGATTAGAGTTATTCAAACTCGGGCAACGAATTTACTTCGAGACAAACGGAAAGAAAGCTTTCACACGGGTAAAACGAGAGATTAAACACGGATAGGATGCACAACAATGCACAGTCCCTTCGAAATACTAGAACCTAGAGCTCTGATACCAACTGTCAGGACCCGTCCAGAATTCCTTCCCCGGAACCCTAGACAGCCCTGATCCCAGGGAAACCCTACCGAACTCTCCAACGGAAAATCCGGCAGAGCCTCCCCTAAGGGATTTACTTACCACAAATTTACCTGCACTGAAAACACACTTCTAAAATTGTCCCCTTATTCCTCCCACAGTACTACAAGTTGGTTCCACAAATTTCAGCACTTCAAAATAAATACAGTAATCCAGTGCATAATAAATACAACAAGAGTGAAAGAAATAGTACAACTGCAATAAAGAAGAACAGGGTACTTCACGAAGTAAAACAGCGATGAAGATCGAGTCCGCTCCGAATGAACACCGACAACCTGGTACCTAGAGGAACGGAATTTAAGAGTGTGAGATGCTAATCATCTCAGTGAGCGACCCTACTACTATACAATATAATACCACGGTAATAGGTATATAAATAATAATTATTTGGAAATAATATTTTCTCTCAAAACCCTTACAATTCTCTCAGTTGGAAAGGTTCCCCTTTTAAAACATTTTCACAAAACCCTTTATCCATATTCCCCGAAAACCAAGACATCAATTAAATACCAGAAGCGGTAACAATTATATTTTTAATTCCAATTCAGTTTCCAAACATTTTATTTTTAAAACACAGTTCTGAAAAATCATTTGATGCACCCACTATATACCAGTGGCGCCAACAGTACCCAGCGTCCCAAGGTACCGCCAGACAGGAGGTTATAGAAAGAAACCGGCATACGGTCGCGTGGCGTCCCACAGCGCCGCTGCTAACCTGGTGTCCCGGCCAAAGGGGGGTGGCCGCCCTCTCCGATGGCATCCACAGGACACCCTCATAATATCAACCGCGCGCTACTCACACCCACCTGCGCGCTAATCACAACCGTGTGCACACTAACCATATCACATATACCATATCACATAATCAGAACACCAGTACGTGCACGGTGCATCTAAAAATCATAAAATCCACAATTTAAATTATAAAACAAATTTCACATTTTTCATAAACATAGCGGGCATAATCCATCCGCTTGAACCGGAAATTTTCCCACAATTTCTTTGTAATCAATGTCATAAATTTCATGATTTTCAAATCCACCAACTTTCAAATCCATCAATTCAAATATCCACATTTTCCCAATAGTATAAATAATGCTCAAAATCTCATAATCAAATCTCATAATATTTCATGGGCATATTTTATAAAAATTGAAATCACCAACATAACCAAATATTTTCCTTGAAATATTTGAAATTCAAATCGTGCCCAATTTACCATTAAAACCACACCAATTTCAAAATCCTCAAAACCATAAAATAATTCCACATGGCATAAATTGTAGAATTCGCATTTTCTTAAATCCAATAAATTCATAAATAATTCTACAATAAATTCAATAAATATTTGGCACATAGAAATTAAATTCCAAATATTTAATTCACACATAATATATTCATCAATTAAATTCCCCAAAATTAATTTGAAGGTGGGTCACTCACCTGGAGCACGCAATTAACCCATGATCCACTACGGGATCAATTCTACGACTCACCGGTGCTCCTAGAACAAAATTCACAGACAGTCAAATAAATTAATATTTTATTCGGGTAAATAATACCCGGTACCCGGGGGGTCAAAACACAAACGATAACTAAAATTTACGAATTATATACCGAATCGAAGCTCGAGTGATGCTAATCACAGATCCGGTCTTAATTTCCGATGATCGTACCCGACGGGGTCGGAATTTTATCGGGAAGCTTTTCGGGTTTCGGCTCTGCAATTCTCCCAAACCGTCGCGAATTGGTGGAAACGGAAGTCGGATTTGGGTTCAGGAGGTCGAACACTGCAGACTGGAGCTGGCCGGAATTTTCGGGTACTCGCCGGAACAGTATTTTCCGGCAGGCCGCCACGTCACCGGCAACCGTCACCGGAACAGTATTTTCCGGCGGTGGCCGTTTGCTGTGAAATTTTGCAGATTTGTAGACCGTGAGGAGAGCAATCCAACGGGACCGACGGTGAGCAAAACGGAGGTCGGACGGCGGAGAAATCACCGTTTGAAGATTTTCGACCCCTCGCCGGAAAACGCTCCGATCCCGGCGCGTCGGTGGTCCGATGGCCGTGATTTTTGGTGGGTAGGCCGGACTTGAGGAGAGGATCAAGGCTGTCAGGCGCGTGTACTGTTTATCGGCCGGAATAGTGCCGATTCGCGGTGGCCGGCGGTGGAGGGGAAAAATCGCCGCCAAACTTCGGACGTCCGATCCGGGCGCGTCCGGCGGCCGTTCGCCGTGAAATTTGGAGGTTTTGCCGGAAATGAGGTGGGCAATCTGGCTGGCCGGCGCGTGTACAGTAACTAGGCCGGAAAAACGTGAAAATGGCCGGCGGCCGGCGGGTCCTCTTTCTCTCTTTCTCTCTCCTCTCTCTCTTTCTCTCTCTTCTCTCTCTTTCTCTCTCTTCCCCGAGAGTTTTTCAAAATTAAAACCCTGTGTGACACTGTTCATGCCACGTGGACCACTCAGAAGCTGACACGTGGCATTTCACTGTTCACGACCCAAAAACATTAAAATAATACGGTATCCGGTAAACTTCAAACGTCCATAACTTTTTAACCGGATGTCCGATTTAAGCGTGCCGCTAGTCTATGAACTCGTATCGACGAGTACTTTACAACCATACAAGAGTCAACTCACAATTACATCACAAGAAAAAGTCAACTCCCGGCACCTTTTAGACAGTTTACACTTCAACTTGTTTTGCCCATAACTTTCAAACCGTAGCTCCGTTTTCGACGTGCTACTAGTCTACGAACTCAGGGCGTCATGCACTTCGCCACGGTACCCTGGTCAACTCGAAATTCCCACCGAGTCAAAAAGTCAACTTTGACCCCTTCGGTCAACGGTCAACGGTCAACCTCGGTCAACGTGCACGGATTCCGGTGCGATTCGGGACGGGGTGTTACATATATATGCCATACGGTATTTTGATATTAGGATTTTCATAGATCTGAGAGTAGTGTGTCCATAGGTACTACTTTACATTGTTTTCTATTTTGCAGGATTAAAGATGTAATTTATCAATGGCTGCGTTTGGAGGTTAGTAATTTATGATTTATGGAATTTATTATGTATGTTTAGATCCATAAATTCTAACAATTTATAGACACATATAAGGCACTCATGTTATTATCACAAAATAACTATGAATGGGAGGACAAAACCACACCAATGTCTCGTAAAATAAAGGAGATTCACGTTAACTCAACAGTTGATCGATACTCTACTTCAGTACTAGAATGAGAAATCGTGGGCTGTTTCTTAGAACTCCATGAAATACAATTTTCTCCTTAAAAGACACAATACCCTGTGATGCTCCGTCAGGTTACAAAACAATCTGCCCAATCAACATCCGAAAAACCATACAAATTGATTGGACTTTGAGACAAATACAGAAGTCCTATAGACCCACCAAATAAGAGGGTAATGGCCCATAATAATGTGCAACCTAAATTGAATTATCTATAAACTTGTGGAATGTTAAAATAATAACATATAAATAATGTAAAATAATTATTATATGTTCGGTTATATATTCATTATATTTTCAAATTAAGTTAACTTAGTAAGTAAGCAATCTACATCTGAAAGATTCTGAGTTTGAAACATCAATATGAAAAAAAAAAAATTATTATAAATGATAAAAAATAAATAAATAAATAAATTCATTACATATGGATTTTTAATAGAATATGCAAACATAAGTCCCACATTGACCATACATAGGTAGTTTAAATCTTCTTATAGAGTTAACTTTTTATAATAAAACCCCAAACCTCAACAAGAAGTAACAAAACTATATGTGCGCATGAGATAAAAGCACAAGGTGATCTCAAATGGTAGACACCAATGGTGATGCAAGTGTTGAATTACCACTGATCCTAAAAGCTTAAACTGATGGAAGGTGGACTTTCATTTGATTTATATTTTTCTCTAACACTCCCCCTCAAATGTAGGCCCACCTCTTTTGGGCTTCTTTCTGAATCCTTACATTTGGAGTTGTTGAGTTTCGAACTCAGAACCTCTTGGATCTCTGGCTTTGATACCAAGTGGAAGGTGGGCTTTCATTTGATTTATATTTTTCTCTAACATTTCCCCTCAGATGTAGGCCTGCCTCTTTTGGGCTTCTTTCTGGATCCTTACATTTGGAGGTTTCGAACTCACAACCTCTTGGATCTCTGGCTCTGATACCAAGTTGAAATACCACTAATCCCAAAAGCTTCATTTGATTTATATTTTTCTCTAACACTCCCCCTCAAATGTAGGCCCGCTTCTTTTGAGCTTCTTTCTGGATCCTTACATTTGGAGTTGTTGAGTTTCGAACTTAAGATCTCTTGGATCTCTAGCTCTGATACCAAGTTGAAATACCACTGATCCCAAAAGCTTAAGCTGATGGAAGGTGGGTTTTTGTTTCATTTATATTTTTCTCTAACACTCCCACTTAAATATAGGCCCGCCTCTTTTGGGCTTCTTTCTAGGTCCTTACATTTGTTTTTTTTATTATTATTATTTATTTTTGGGTGGAGTTGTTGAGTTTCAAACTCAGAACCTCTTGGATCTTTGGCTTTGATACCATGTTGAATTACCACTGATCCCAAAAGCTTAAACTGATGGAAGATGGACTTTCATTTGATTTATATTTTTCTCTAACAGCAAATATGGGACCTCCATGCCTAGGGGTACATGGAATTGTAAGGGATTAGTATCGATCAACAATTGTGGGTAAATATTGATTGTATGTTATACCAAATCAGACCCAAAATTGTCGATATAAAATTTAAAAACAAAAAATTATACAGTCAAATGACGATGATTTAGCTACAGTTAAGCATAACTTGTTAAGTTAAAATCCTTTATTAATTACTTCCTCTATTGAATATCCCACCCAAAAAAAAAAAAAAAAACATTGATTGTATGTTATACCAAATCAGACCCAAAATTGTCCATAGAAAATTTTAAAAAACATTATATGGTCAAATGATGATGATTTAGCTACAGTTCAGCCTAACTTTTTAAGTTAAAATCCTGTATTTATTACTTCCTCTATTGAATATCCAAAAAAAAAAAAAAAAAAAGAATTACTCCCTCGACTACTAAAACAAATAAAAAGAATTATCATAATGACATTTGGCTAAAGTTAAGCCTAACTTTTTAAGTTGAAATCCTTATCAATTACTTCCACTACTGAATATCCAAAAAATAAATAAATAAATAAAAAATACTCCCTTGACTGTTAAAACAAATAAAAAGAATCATAATGATAAAATTATCAGACCGACTGATAAGTGAGTTTCTGACCCACTTATTTGGTCCTTAATATCTGATTAAATGCTTAAAAATACAAGCTTTATAATATTATTGATTCTTTTTATTTACTTTTTGTAGGTGAGCATGATTTTGGAATTAAAAATTTATTTTCTAAAGGAAAAGATCAAGATTTGGCCAACTTGGCATGCATGAATTCTTGTTGCCACCTACACAGCAACCTTGGCCTCACTCCATGCCAAAATGGTGTCCAAGAGTAGCTCCATGCTACTCATGCCATGCATCACCTTTTCTCCTTGCTCCACATCAAATAAGCACCTCCACACCAAATCAACCATTTGCACCCCATATTGAAGCAGTTTACACCATGGTTCATGCCATGTCCAAACTTCCCCATGCCGTCTTTTTTCTTTTTTCATGTAATTGAGCTGGTCCATGTAGAGTTGGTGGCTTCAGGCTACACCACAGTGGCTTATCCTTTGATTGCTCCAAGTTCCACTCTCTCTTTCACGCAAAATTTTAGCTTGTTTTCACAGCAAGAAAGGCATTGCTTCATGCCAAATTGGCGTGAACCATGCATCCTCCACGCTATGCAAGCTTCTCCATGCCACCTTTACTTCTTCTCTTCCTCACATGACCAATTAAAGTGATGATGTGGTGTTAAATGAGGAGTGTCTTTGACAAAAAATGAAGGGTTGGTCTTCCATTTTCAGAAGGTTTTTCTACAAGGGATTGAAGGAGATAAAAGGGGTGGTGGCTGGTTTTTAGGATTATGAAGAAGAAGAGGAGGCACAAAAATTAAGGAGGATTCTAGCAAGAAGAATAGAAGATATAAAGAAAGAAAGCTTGAATTGAGAAGATTGAAGCCTTTCAAGATATTGTAGCATTAAGATCTTTCATCTAATTAGTTTTTCTCTACCATCTTTTATTCTATAAGTTGTATATAGTTTATTGAACTATTTATTGAAGGTTATGACTTTCTTTATGGATTTTTTTCTTTGATTTTAGTTATGGCTATTACTATGAACATATCTAGTTAAATTTGTTATCTAAGATTTTAATGAAACATTTACCTTGATGATATTTAATTGATGGATTGATTTTTATTTTGTTTCTATCCAATCTCTTGTGTAAATTTTGTAATTATTGTTTAATATATTTTTACATTTGGGAAATTGCTTGGACGTTGGATAGATTTACTATTTTAAATTTGGAAAAGTTTAATTTGGTAAATTGGTTAGTAGATTTACATAACCTTGATTCTAATTGATATTGAGAAGTTTGATTAGTAATTAGGGTAGCAACAACAGAGAGAGCTTAAGGCATAAGGATTTGGAATTTTAGGAAGGAATTTCTAATCTTCATCAGGGACTTGTAGATTTTAATTTCATTTTCAATTAAGGAGTTAGATTAAATTAGAAACTCTCAAGGTTAGAAATTAGATAGATTTTGGTCTTTAATCAACCTAATAAATCAAATATTGGAAGGATAGGGGGGAAGTCAAAATCTTAGGTTTCTAAGTTGATTGTAATTCCATTTTAAGTTTGTGAATTGTGTGTTTGTGACTTGAATTTTTTTGTCTGATCATTTATTCTTGTATAGTTTACGATTTCATTATTTAATTTTTTGTGTTTTTTTTTTTTTAATTTTCATTGTTACATTCCATTAGTATGTTTTATAATTAGTCAAAATTTTGATAATTAATAAAATATTAAAATCAAAATTAGTGAGAACGATACTCTTTCATCACTTTATTATTTAATATGACTTGTGCACTTGTGAAATTTGGCTATCATTGACTTAGTATGTACCTGTATATAATCATTCTCCTATCAGTTATTCGGTTTTCAGAAAATAATTGCTATAAAATACTATATATATTGCTTATACAGCATTTTTACTTTCATAATGTTCTGCATTCCCATTGGAGAGGGTCTATTAAGCATTGTTGAGTTTTCTAAAAAGAACAGTTTTTGTCAAAATATCAATCTTTTTGCCCAAAAAAAAAAAAGTTAATAAAATATATGCTAATTAATAGCCATAAAATGTTAATATTGGATAACAATTTTAAAATTAACTATATATTTATCCAACATATAAAGTTTGAAGAACAATTTTGAAATTAACTATATATTTATTCAAAAAATAATACACATTTATTATTGAAGACGGTTTATTAAAAAAAAAAAAAAAGTTCATCAAGTTTGATTTGAGTCCATGCTGTAATGTAACATTAATAGTAGACCGGAAAGAAAAACCTTTGTTTGAATAAGAGTCAAAATCATAAAGATGCATGTCTCCCTTCCGGTCCATTAATTTGTGGAAAATTCCATTTTATACATCGAGTATACCCTATCTACACCATTTGCAAATATAGTGTATATATATATATATATATATATATCTCCTATGTACACCAATTCGGTGAACTGATAATAAAAATAAAATAAATCTATTAAAAAAAAAACTTTTTGTACTCAAAGAATATTTTGATAAACTATCTGGTAATTATTTTGGTAGTGGTAGACTTCTGGTCTTTATGCAACTAACCAGCCTTGTTTTTTTGCTTTCGTTTTTTATTTTATTTTTTTCCTTTTCTGACACATAAATTCATCTTTATGTTTTTGTTAAATGACTGCACGCGCTACTTTTGCAGCCAATGAGATCAGTATTTATTAAAAAAATTTCTCATTATATTTTCCAAATTATACTTTTATTTATTTATTAAAAGATTTTCTTATATTGCAGTATTATTTATATTTTCCAAATTGTAAGTTTATTATTTATCAAAAAATTTTGTTATATTGAAGTATCATTTATTTAATTTATGTCGTGCAAAAAGTGGAGAATGAAAGTAATAAAAACATAATATTTTCCAAATTATACTTTTATATATTTATTAAAAAAATTTATTATCTTGCACTGTTATTTAATTTAAGACGTGCAAAAGGTGGAGAATGAGGGTATAATAACATAATATTTTCCATCATAGTGTTTCAAAGTTCTTTCTTTCCCTTTTTTTTTTTTTTTGATGGGATAAACTATAGAGTTTCTGAGATATTGTGTTCTTCTCAAAAATGATAAACGGTCAATTTCACCATGATGCTTGACTCAGAGTCTCAGACCCATAATTGACGTTACATTATCTTTTTTTATTTTTTATTTTTTTAATCGTATGAACTAATTCCGACTCTTTATCAACAGTCAAAAAATTATGAACAAATTCTATAATTGATTGATTTACCCCATGCATGCACTACGGAAGACATGATTGTTAGTCACGATTTTTATGATGATTTGAACAAAGATTGTCACAAAATCTGATATTTATCCACACAAAGACCTAAATTAATTAAGTTGGAAATCCTATATATATATATATATATATATATATATATATTACTTTACTTTTTTTTATTTTTTCTTTTTGCGCATTAGGCTGATAAAGTTGCATATAAAGAACTAATCTTGACATAGGCTATAGAATGTTTGCCTTCTTGAATGCGGGAATATGTAGGATCACTCATTGCCATCTTCCAAGTATTGTTTTTTGTTTTTTTGTTTTTTTGTTTTTTTTTTTGTTTTTTGTTTTTTTTTCTCTCTTCATCAGAAGTATTTGTTTTTGTTTAATTTTTTGGGTAGAATATATAGAAACAGTGTGGCTGATATTTTAATAAATTGGGAAGGGGGAATTTCAAGAGTGGCTAAGCTATATGGCTACATATAGAGATATTATTGAGTGTAACAAGGTCGCTTTTGATCTGTACACATTTGCCAATGATATTATGCCATATGTAAATAATAGTACACCTCATTTAAAAAACTCAACGTGTATAGTTAGAGTTTTAATAATATATACTACTTTTTTTATTTTTTCTCTCGCTCCTAAACCTCTCCAACCAATGGCAAAAAATGAAAATGGGGGTTGACTTGGTATTGAAAGAAAAATATAAGAAAAAGCCTAAAGACTGAAGATTCTTTGAAAGAAAACAATTTAAGTTCTTTGATGCAGATCCTGGTGTTGATGCATACCTTTGTGATCTGAGGGCTCTAATCGGTTGTGAAATTTTTATTTTTATTTTTGATTTTTTTCCAAATATTGAATTTTTTTTGGGTACTAAAAAATTGTATGAAAGATAAAAGAGAAAAAAAATTTCAAGTTTTCTCTAGATTTATAGAGTCAAAACTAATTTGATTAATATATATATATATATATTATAGCAAAGCAAAATTAAGTTCTATCTGCATATCTCTATCAGTCTGTGTAAACATCTATCCATAATAGTAGCAATTTGATAGTAAAATTTTTTATATACGTTTCAAAGGGGAAGTAGAGGATAAGATCTTATATCCATGGAGATTTCTTATTTATGACAAAGGGAAAAAAACGGTGCAATGTAGCTACTAGTGAAAAAAAATAAAATAAAATAAAACATATAACGAGAAGAAGAAGATTATAAACCGTGTTAGTAGTCTAGGGCTAATAACCTATGATTTTAAATAAGGTGTATTATTATGCACATAGGGCATAATACAATTGGTTAATGTGTACCAAATCAATGGCCACGTTGGTACACAGTGTACCCAAGAATTTCTCCTACATATAAAAGTGATATCGAACATGTATGGCTCAAAATAAATTAATGAATACGGCCATCAAGACTTTGCTTTTATATTTATTATTTAACAGATTCAAAAGTTAGTAATTTTCTGCGAATTTCTTGGAGGTAAATACTTTGGATCAAAACATGACCTCACACGAATAACACGGCTTTCGCTACTTGATCTGTTCCTCTTAGTCTTTTGTCTTTGAATATTTCCAAAAGGTATTCTAACAGCTAATGGAAAGTCGACCAGATTGACGCTCATGGTGGACCGATAGGGGTTCAATCAATGTTTCCGGGGGATCCATCAAAGAGTTTTTGTTGATTTTATTTTTATTTATTTATTTATTTTTTTTAATTACATCATTAGGGAAGGGGAAATTTTTTACGGAATGCAAAAACTGAACTGCAATCTTCAGAAGTTCTAAAGAACAGAATATCTTTTTTTCTTTTTCTTTTTTTGGAACCATTTACAACCGTAAAATAAATATCTACAAATAAATATTTATAAGAGTGGTTCTTTTTACAATTCTATTTGAGTTCTTTACACTCACATAAATTTTAAATATCAAAAATATCCTTTTTATTTTGCCTTTTCAAAGTAGATATTTTTTATAGTTTATTTTTTTGGGTTAACTGCGCTTTCAGTGTTGGCCTGATGGTTTGATCTGGTATTTGTTGACCCTGTAACCAGAAGGAAATATTCTTTATAGTTCAAAAAAACAAAATAAAAAAAGAACTAAATATTTTTTGAAAAACTTTCTGCCATTAATGCAAAGAGACTGTTAGCACCGCTTATGGCATGACGCGATGGGTATCATTTCCGGCCACCATCCCTTTGTGCTTTTTTTTTTTTTTTTTTTTTTTGGGGGGGGGGGGGGGGGGAAATCTTAAAGTATTCTTTTATTTTCTTTTATGAAAACAAAAGAAAAAAGTCACTGGCAAAAGCTTTCCAATCGGAGTCCAGTTTTTCAGTACTATCAATCACCCTCTTCAAACGCTAGATGGTATTTGTAGTACAAAATAATATATAAATCAATTAAGAGAGAGAAAAAAAAAAAACATGATTTTTTTTTAATAAATTACATAAATACAAAGTACCTATTTTCCTGTCTCTTGTATAATTTGAACTCATGCGTTCATGGGTACAAATAGGGATACTCTACTACTAGAGCTAACCCACTTCGTCCACAAAAAAAAAAAAAAAAACAACAAAAAAAAACAAAAACATGATTTACTTATTTATTTTTTGTAGTGCGAGGGGTCTGGTAACTCCCTCAGCAGTTGTAGGCGGTGACTGTTTCCGGTGTAAGATGCATAAATTCAAAAAATTTAATATAAAAAAATTTAATAATTAAGATTTAAAAAAAATAAAAAAGATATTTTAGTACATTTAATAAATTTGAGACTGTATAGAGTTGTTTTAGTATTACAACTAGAAACTCCCTATTTATAAATAAAGACTTTCGGCTTGCATAATAAATAAAATAAAATAAAGACTTTCAGGGTTATGGTCCACCAAATAATAGTGTAATGGCCCATAATAACGTGCAACTTAAATTGAATTATCTATGAACTTGTGCAATGTTAAAATAAAAATGTATAACTATTGTAAAATAATTATTAAGTGTTCCCACATAATAAATTTATTACATTTTATAACTGAAGTTGATATAATTAGTAAATCATCTACATTTAAAAAGTAGTAAATTTAAAACATCAGAATGGAAAAAAAAATTATTATAAATGATCAAAACTAAATTAATTACATATAAATTTTTAGTAGAGTATGCCAATATAAATCCCGCATTTGCTTAGACATGGGTATTTTAATGGGCATGTAAGAGGTTTGAGTTATCTCTCTATAGGATTAATCTTTTAGAATGGAACCTCAAACTTCAATAAATGGTAACGAAGCCATGTATACATATGAGATAAATGTCCAAGGTGATTAAACAATGATGGGCCCTCGAATGGTAAACTGTAATGGTGAATTTAAATTGCATGATCAAAGATTGAAATTTCAAATGGTAGACTTCAATATGAATTTAAATTGCATGATCAAAGATTGAAATTTCATGTCAAGATGGTGTGTGGTGATGAGGACCTACCATAGGTGTAACACCCCGTCCTGAAGTACACCGGAAATTTCTCAAGTTGACCGTCGTTGACCGAGAAGGGTCAAATTTTGACTTTTTGACTTGGTAAGAATTCTAGGTTGACCGAGACACCATTGCGAAGTACACATCGACCTAGTCCATAAACTAGTAGCACGTCGAAAATGAAGCTACGTTTTGAAAGTTGTGAGCAAAACAAGTTGATGTTCGAATTGTTTGAGGGTGCCGGAGTTGACTTTTTATTTTTGTGAAATTGAGTTTTGACTCATACATAGTTGCGAAGTACTTGTCGATACGAATTTGTAGACTAGCAGCACGCTCGATTCGGACATGTGGTTTTAAAATTATGGACCTGCAAAGTTTTTCAAATATCGTATTATTTTAATATTATTTTTTAACATATGAACAGTGTATGCCACATGTAACTTAGTTAATGGTGCTGTGTGTCACAATGAGAAAATGCCACCTGTCAGCCACAAGTAAATGTTATATTATATTATTTTTGTTATTATTTTATATATTATATTATTATGATAAAATTTTATTATTTTAATATTATTTATTTATTTATTTTTAATTCCCTTTTTCTTTCTTTTTCTTTATTTCCCCACGTGGGGGAAAACACTATGGGGGCCCCTCCTTCTTTCTTCTTCTTCTGCTTCTTCTTCTTCCTTATTCCTCTCCTTCCTTCCCTTTTGCCCAACCTCTCTGACACTACCTATTTAAATTTTTCCAGCCACCATTAAGAGACACACGCCGGCACCAGTGAATCCCAGTCGCCGGTGAGCTCGACCACCAAATTTGGTACCCAGTCGGCCAGTGATGCGCCAAGATCGGGCCTCCGTCATCGGCGACGTTAAATTTGGTTTTTTCAATGATCTGATCATCATCCGGCCAAATTGATACTCCTTTCTAATATTTTCAGACCTTCTAAGCTCAATTTTGAAATCCATTCAGCTCAATTCCTTGTTGTTTGAGAGATATGAGATGTTGAACTTTGACCGAAACTTTCCCTCCATTTTCCAATCACCGCCGGTCGATTTGCACCCAACGGAAGTTGGTAACGTATTTCTCACCTCTTTAGCTTTCTATTGGTATCTCATTTGCAAATTATGGTAAAGTATTTTGAAAGATGCCATTTTTGAATAAAATATTATTATTTTAATAGGATAGTCTGAAAAATGCCTATTTAATATTTAAATAATTATTATTTATATTGTAGATGTCAAATTGTGTTGAATTGAATAAATGTGGTTTGAACCATATTTAGTATGAATTGATTTGTAGGTTGAGGAATTAATTATATTAAATTACTGGGATAATATATATATGTATATGTATGTGTTTAATCATTTAATTATTTATGAAATTGAATTGTTGTGGAAGAGATTAATTTTATGAGATTATGGTTTAATATTTACTAAATCTATTGTTGATTTAAATTTTGAGATTTTAATATGTAAATAATGCATTATGTGATTTAAATTCCATATGAATTTTTATGCATTTTTTATTATTATTTTGGTGTGAATCAATTTTATGGATTTGAAGGAAATATTTAATTAAAAGATATTTAAAATGTATTTATGTTTTTAATAATTATGTATGCTATGACTTGAAATATTTAATCTGATGTATTTGATGATAGATTACAAGAGAGCATGAAATTTTATGAAACTGGTAAGGGTGTACGATTTGATTATATTTTATCAAAATTCTATATGTTATAATATTATAAAATATTTTTATCGGTTTTCAATGCACCTTACACTTACCGATGTTCTATAGTTGTGGATGTGATTAGCGTGCAGGTGGATGTGGATATGATTAGCGCGCAGGTTGTAATGTCTCCCGTGAGTTGCCATCGGACCGAAGGCAGGTAAGTTTGATATTGGCCATAGCCGCCCCCCTCCATGGCCGGGATGACGGTTTAATCAGCGGCGCCGTGGGACGCCACTCGATAGGGATGTCAATTTGCCCCACCCATCCCCAAAACCGCGGTGCACCGCCCCTAACGGGGCGGTTTTTCCCCGCAAAAACGGGGTGACGGGGCGGGCTTGGGCTTACTCTCTTAGACCCGAAGCGGGGATGGGCCGGGGCCGGGTATTAAAAACCCCGGCCCGAACCCGGCCTGTATATATTATCTTTTTTTTTTTTTAATATTTTGAAAATTAAAATTAAACTTATTCGATTATTCCTTCCTTTCTCCTAGCCCGAGCCGACCCTAAACACAACTTCTTCTACTATGAGTGACATAGAAATTGATGAGGAGGTAAATTGAATTTATTTATTACAAAAAATGTTTATATTAAATTGTTTAAAATTTTTTGATATTATTTAATATTTTTGTCTATTTTTGTAGCAATCAACTCTTACGGAACATTCTTTCATGGAGACTTAAGGAAATGAGAAGTAAAACTTTATTATGTGTGCATGTGTATTTTTATAAATTTTATGTTTATGTATTTGGATTATATTATATTGTATTTTTTGAGAATGTATGTTATTAAAATTATAAATTTGAACTTTGATATCTTTTATTGTATTTTTATTATATTTTTGGTCATTTTATTTATATTTTGCTTATAGAAGAAATTTTTTTAATATAAATTTATCAAAAGAAATTATATCAATTATATGAAAAAAAACAAATGGGGAAACCGTCCCCGCACCGCCACCGATTGGGGAATCCCCGTCCCCACCCCGCTTCTAAAAAAATGGGGAAAATTGCGGGGATGGGATGAAAAATCCCATACGGGGATGGGGACGGGATTTTAAAAACCGGCCCCGCCCCGCCCCGTTGACATCCCTACCACTCGACCATATACTGATTTCTCTCTTTAACTCCCCGTCAGACAGTGCTTTGGGATGCTGGGCACCATAGGACACTACTGGTATATAGTATGTGCATCAAGTATCTTTTGTGTATATATATATATATATTATACTTTTATGGATCACACCGTACGGGGACAACGATCTGATGTGGTCTAGGAAGAGCTAGGCTCGTAACTATATTGCCTATGAGTTCAGGGGATTAGACAACCAATCTAGGCAACCATCCCGGACTGTATTGGTAGCAGGGTGCTGGCGACAGCTGGAAGCATGAATTGCACAACATGTTGGAGGGTATCGTTTGTACCCCTGATACGAGTACATATTTCATAATATATTTTGAATTTAAAATATTATTTGACCTCGTACTATTCTATCTATTTATAACTTGATTTTCTAACATTATACTTAATTGCTTTTATTGTCATTACTATTATTAATATTATTCTCATTATTAATAGTACAATTATTATTTATCATAATTATATTTACAATTATTTTCATTATTACTAATATTATCATCATCATCATGATTATTATTATTATTCTCATTATTTATTTTTATTTTATTATTATTATCGTGATTTTCATACTGTAGCGTTGAAAAAGTATCACAACCAACAGGTGAAAAATATGGCTATCGGGCAAGTATGATAGTCCTTGGGCAAGTGACAGCCATCGAGCGAGTATGACAACCCTTGGATAGGTGAGGTTATATGATAGCCTTTGGGCATGTGGGATGACTGTTGATAGCCTCGAACGAGTTATATTAATATCATTATTAGAATTAAATAATTATTATTAGAATTAAATAATTGTTATTATTGTTATTGTTGATATAGCAGTTAATTTATCTTTCTTTCTATATTACACATTGGTATATTTTTAAAACGATGTGAAACGTATTTGAGATTTGCAGCACTAAGTGGGTGGTGTGGGTGGATATGAACCTATGATGGTATATTTTGGTTGCTTACTTAGTAAATTATTTCCGTTGTATATATATTTTATATCTAATTTGTTATCGAAGTACTGCAATTTGTGGAATTTATTTGTAGTAAGGTGGAAGGTATAAGATGGTAGTATATAGGAGTGCTTTTTCGTGCAGGTAAATTTTGGGCATGTTTTACCCTTATGAGAGATGCTGTCGGATTTTCCATAGGACGGTTCGGTAGGGTCTCCCTGGGATCAGGATTTGTCTAGGGTTCCGGGAAGTGATTCTGGACAGGTCCTGACAATAGGTACATGGAAGAGGCCATGCCAAGTGCCATGGTGAGCAATTGGCGTGGAACCCCAAGCCTCATCATCTATACATCTTACATGATCAAAATCACTAAGGTAACGAGCCAGACTAAGATCAAAGTATAGAATTCCACACACAATTAGAAGTGAAACAAATTTACTAGACATATTATTCCTATGTTCAATGGTCTTGATAGGAGATGGGAAAGTTGGATATGTTTGTGTAGTTTATTGCTATGAGATATTGTATAGAGTTCTAGCTGATACTGTTTATTTATAAAGTTTTCAATACATATAATAGGGAAGTCAAAATTTATCTGAAATGGAAATGCTTTGATCATCTTTTTAATATACTTAGCAAAGGTGATTAACTAACACAGAAAGAAAATATAAATATATGTACATATATATATAGATATTTATACATATATTATATTATATTTATTTAAGACAAGAGAAAATGATTTGCCTTTAACTAAAAAATTCATTGGCTTCACATGCATAGAGCATTCTTTCCATTTTTATATCGATTTTGTTTAAATCTCTTAGAAGACTTTTGTCTTCCGCACTTTAACTATTTTTCAATTTTGTTTTTTTTTTTTTAAATTTATTGATGGAACCTTCAACTGCTTTGTTTACGTGTTTTTGTTTTTTTTATTTATTTTCTTAGTCTATGACTTGCAGTCAATGTGGAAGACTGTGGAAGCTAATCAATGTTGAAAAAAGGTGAATATATGTTTTTTTTTTTTTTTTTGGGTGACCCCTATGCCCTCCCCACCCCAGCGACTCGAACTCACGCATCTCTGGCACAAGTAGTGACTGTCAACCACCAGGCCACTTTGTCAAAAGGTGAATATATGGTTGGATGAAAGGAATATGGATGTGGCATAAACATATACAAAACTAATGATAAATACATAATAAAAATGCGACTTTACAAATATTGAAATGTCTAAACCAAAGTTCCAATTTAATATAAGGCATCACAAATTAAATGAGAAAACATTCAAACTTATAAACTAAAAATGCAAGATAAAGGAGATTCTGTTGATACAAGTTATTTTCAACCTGTAAAACATTCTTATAATTAATATTGTCAGGACCCACTCAAAATTCCTCACCAGAACTCTAGACAAGCCCTGTGTAACAGCCTAGTCCACCCACATGAGATATTGTCCACTTTGGGCCCAACCCGCATAGTTTTGTCAAAACGCGTCTCAAAGGAAAAGTATCCACACCCTCTTTTAAGGCATGTTTCGTTCCCCTTTCCAACCAATGTGGAACTTCACAATCCTCCCCCTTTGGGACCTAGCGTCCTTGCTGACACACCGATTCGGGTACTGGCTCTGATACCAACTGTAACAGCCCAGAGCACCCGCATACGATATTGTCATTTTTGGGCCTGGGGAATCCTCTTACAACCCTTACCTACCAGTCCCACTGGCACGGGCCTCAGACCCAACGACGATATTGTCCGCTTTGGGCCCAGCTATTTGTAACAACCCATACCACCCGCATGCGATATTGTCCTCTTTAGGCCTGAGGAATCCTCCTACAACCCAGCTCTCAAGGTTTTAAAGGGCCTTGCAAGGGAAAGATATCCACAACACCTTACAAGGCGTGCTTCGTTCTCCTTTCCAACCGATGTGGGACTTCACAATCCTCCCCCCTTGGGGCCCAGCATCTTTGCTGGCATACCAATCTGGGTACTGGCTCTAATACCATCTGTAACAGCCCAAACCATCCGCATGTGATATTGTCCTCTTTAGGCTTAGGGAATCCTCTTACAACCCAGCTCTGAAGGTTTTAAAAGCCCTCGCAAGGGAAAGGTATCCACACCACCTTATAAGGTGTGCTTCGTTCCCCTTTCCAATCGATATGGGACTTCACAATCCTACCCACTTAAGGTCTAGTATCCTCGCTGGCACACCGATCCGGATACTGGCTCTGATACCAACTGTAACAGCCCAGTCCACCCGCATGAGATATTGTCTGCTTTGGGCCCAGCCCGCACGGTTTTGTCAAAACGCGTCTCAAGGGAAAGGTATCCACACCCTCTTTTAAGACATGCTTCATTCTACTTTCCAACCAATGTGGTACTTTACACCTGATTCCAGGAAAACTCTATCGGACCCTCCGATGGAAAATCCGACAGCATCTTCCCTAAGGGATGGACTTACCACAAAATTCTCTGCACAGAAAGTATACACCACCTTATTCCTCTCACCTTACTATAATTTATATCCACAAATTTACAGTACTTCAAATAAATAACATAGAACCAGTGCATAATTAAATAGAAGCATCCAATATAGTATACAGAGCATCAAAAGTTTACATAATTATTACAAGATAGGAGGGAAAGGAAAGAAAGACTCCTTGGAAATCGACAGCAACTAAAACATCGAGCTTGTCCCAAACAATCACATCTACTAACCTGGGTCTAGGAGAACGAATTTAAAAATGTGAGATACTAATCATCTCCGTGAGTGACCCTAGCTATTACACAATTATAATAATAATAATAATAATATATCAATAAAAGAAACTTAATAAATCAATACTAAATAAGTAATTAAATAATATATAGTTAAAATAATGTTTTTTTCTCAAAACTCTCACAATTTACAGTGTTACAAAGGTTCCCCTTTTTAAAACATCTTCACAAAACCCACTATTTGTACCCCAAAAATCAAGGATTAATTAATTAAATAAATTGCAAATAAAATATATTAAATTAAAGATCTAAAATTTATAATGAGAAATAAAAATAAAACTAATAACAATTATTAAATTGTAACACATTGTTATAAATAGAATAAAACAAATCACAATGAAAGTCACATCAGAAATAATCAAGGGAACATTAAATAAAGAAAATGCAATAATTAAAATGCACATAAAATACAAATATAATTGAGACTCAATGTCAGGACCTGTCTAAAATTTCTCACCGGAACCCTAACCAAGCCCTGATCCCAGGGAAATCCTACCGGATCCTGCAATGGAAAATCCGGCAGAACCTCCCCTAAGGGTTGGATTTACCATAAATTTCTTGCACTGAAAATATACTTCTATATACACCACCTTATTCCTCCCACATTACTACAATTTGTTTCCGTAAATTTACAACACTCCAAAATAATAACAAGGAATTAATATATGATTCAATAAATATGTGTCCAATCAGTATACAGAGTATTATACAAATGATTGTGAAATTAATACAATAACAGATGAAGCAATACAAGATGGAGAGGAAAAAAAGAAAGAAATGCTTCTTGGACTTTCAGCAATGAACTGAGACATCGAGTTTGCCCTCGAACAATCAACGTCGACTAACCTGGACCTAAGGAAATGGAATTTAAAAATATGAGATGCTAATCATCTCAGTGAGTAACCCAATCTAATACACAATTATAATAGTAATAATAATTATAGTACACTTGATTAATTAAGAATAAATAAATAATTAATTAATAATTAATTGGAAATAATATTTTCTCTCAAAACCCTCACCCTTCACTCTGTTGGAAAAGTTCCCCTTTTAAAACATTTTCGCAAAACTTAATATTTTATACCCCAAAAATCAAGGAATAATTAATTTAATAAAAATTTAAATAATCCAAATTTATAATGAAATAAATTGAAATAAAATAACTTATAACAATTATTAAATAATTAATGCATTTCATAACTATTAATACTGAAATATTAATAAAACTCACATTAAAACAATTCATGAAATAATTAAATAATTAGAATATATCAATTTATTGAATAATTAAGCAAAAGAAAAATTAAATCAAATTAAAACTTCCATTTGAAATAAATAATAAAAACAGCATTAAATATATTCTCAATTTAAATACAATTTCAAAATCTTTATTTTGAAAATCATGTTCCGAAAACCACTTGATGCACCCACTATATACCAGTGGCGTCAACGGTACCCAGTGTCCCAAGGTACCGCCAGACAGGAGGTTAAAGAGAGAAACCGGCATACGGTCGCGTGGCGTCCCACTGCGCCGCTGCAAACAGGCGTCTCGGCCATGGAAGGGCAGCCTACTCTCATCCGATGGCAACCACAGGACAACCCCATAATCACTTGTGAGCTACTCACACCTACCTGCGCACTCACCACATCCACCTGCGCGCTAATCATATTCATGCATAATAAACACCAATACATGTATGATGCATCTAAAAATCATAAAATCAATATATTTATTTTCAAATCTTAAAATCTCATAAATATTATCGGGTTTATTCCATCCAATTAAACCCGTAATTTTTCTAAATTCTCTTTTAAGTCATCATTATAAATCCATCAAGTTCAAATCCATCAAGTTCAAATCCATCAATTTGAATATACAAATTTTTCAATGGCATAAGATCAAGCCATTAATATTTCAATGCATAAATATTTTTGAAACATAATAATTTAAATCCATATTTTTCTCAAATTCTCAAAAATCAATTTAAATCAATAATATGAAAACCATATAAATTCCATATATAATTAATTCATATAATTGTGCACAATAATTGAATAATAACCATTGCAATAATTAAAATAAGTCAAAACCACAATTTCTTTAAATTCCCAAATATTTTCTTTTGGCACCAAAACATATATTAAAAACATTATAAATTGGCAATACAATTCTAGATAGAAATTCTCATAATACTGAACACATAAACATATTTTTGAAATATTCCAACAATGAAATTTGATAATAATTACCAAAATCTTAAATTCCTTAAAACCAAAATATTTTATAATGTACAAATATTTAAATCCAATCAATTTTGGCATTAAAATTCCAAATATAAATTTACTAAATATTCAACACATCAAACATATTTTTCAAATAACCAATTAACACAAAATATATATATATATATATATATATATATATATTAACATCCCAAAATAATTTTAAAGGTGGATCACTCACCTCGAGCACGCAATCCAACCAAGATCCTCCATGGGATCAATTCCACGATGCACACGTGCTCCTAGAACAATAATATTACACAACTCAAATAAATTAATATTTTATTCGGGTAAATAATACCCAATACCCGAGGGGTTTAACACAAACGTTAACCAAAATTTGTGAGTAATATACTGAAACGAAGCTTGTGAAACTAGGATTACGAATCTGGTCTTACTTCCCGGAGATCGAACCCAAGGTGGTCGGAATCTCGCCGAAAAGCTCATGGATTTTAGGCCTTTGATTCTCACAATCCATTAAGAATTGAGGAAAGTGGACACGGGATTTGGGTTCAGAGAGTCGAAATTAGTGGGTAAGGATGGGCGGTGCAATTGGAAACTCGCCGAAAAGTAGATTTCCCGACGAGCCACCATGGTCACTGGAATTCGCCATTGGCCATGATTTTTGGTGGGAAGGTAGATCGGGGAATGGGTGACTCAACGGGACCGATGGTGAGGCAAACGGAGGTCAGAATGCAGAGAAATCTGGGTTTGAAGTAATTGGCGCCGCCGCCGAAAAAAGTCTCGATCCGGGCGCGTCGGTGGTCGGTTGGCCGTGATTTTTGGCTGCTCGGCCGATTTTTAGGTGGGCTTCAAGCTAGGGTGGCGCGTGTACTCTTTTGGTGGTCGGAAATCGGTGAACGGCGGTTGGCCGATTGGGTTTCTCTCTCTAGCTCTCTCTCTCTCTCTCCTCCTTCTCCTTCTCTCTCCTCACTCCCCTTCTCAGCCAGTCAAAATGCCCATGGGTGCCACTGTGCACTCATGGGTGGGTCCATTTTTTTGACACGTGGCACCACTGTTCACACACATACAGATCCATGAATAGTAAATGCTGTCTCGGAAAAACTTCACAGTTCCGCAACTTTCAAACCACATGTCCAAATCGGACGTGCCACTAGTCTATAAACTCGTATCGACAAGTACTTCACAACCATGCATGAGTCAAAGCTCAACTTTTCATGAACAAAAAGTCAACTTCGGCACCTCTGGGATCGTTTGGACCTCAACTTGTTTTGCTCATAACTTTCAAACCGTAGCTCCGTTTTCGATGTGTCTATGGACTTGTGACAACGTGTACTTCGTAACGGTACCATAGTCAATGTGAAATTCCATCAGGAGCAAAAAATCAACATTTGACCCCTTCTCGGTCAACGACGGTCAAACCCAATCAACCTTGGTCAAATTGGAGAAATTTCCAGTGTACTTTGGGACGGGGTGTTACACTCAAAGTTTACATTGAAAACACTTTGAAAACCATTTTAAATCACTAAATCAATTTAAATGGTAAAATGCATTTTTAAAACATTAATATGATTGTTGAAAAACATCATTAAATACATTTTAAATACGATTTTAAAAATATTTTGTTTCGAAAATCATATCGAGAATATCCTGACACACTATACTATATACCAGTGATGCCCGACGGTGTCCAACATCCCAAAGCACCGCCTGACGGGGAGGTTATAGAGAGAAACCTACATCCAGGCTGCCCTAGCATCCCAGCAGGCCGATGCTAAATTCATATATATATATATATATATATACCATTTCCAATTTTCATAAAACAAGGACTAACACCCATCAATTCCAATTCATCAATTAATCCATTATCTCAAAATCCAACGGTATATATATATATATATATATATATATATATATATATCCAAAATTTTCCAACACCATAAAATAATTTATGAAATTCATCCCACTGCATAATAAATTCATTTATTTATTTTTCTTCAAATCCGTGAAATCAATCTACTCAAGAATAATGTTTAAGTCCCATGAAATTTATAAATTCTTAAAACCATGCAAACAAATTTATTATGCATCAAATTCCCAAAAATTTTCTCAACAATGGTTTAATAACAATTAATTTCCAAATTTCCTCAAAAATCAAAATATAATTAAATTCCATAATTCATCAATATATAATAAATTTAAAATAAATAATTTCATTCAAATCCATACAATCAAGCCATACCAAAAATAATGTTAAATAACATAAATTCATATATTATTAAAATCATGTAATTACCTTTATCATACATCACAACTTCAATAATAAACATAAAAATAACTAATAAGAATTTAAATCCACAATTCTTTGAATCCCCAAAAATATTTTTGGCACCAAAACATATATTACAAATTATCATAAATTGTCAATATAATTCTAGATGGAAATTCCTCTTAAATATCAAATACATAAACATATTTTCAAATATTTAATTATGCAATATTCCCACAATAAAATTCAATAATTATTAACAACATCCCAAATCCATAAAATTCTTAAATCAAAATATTTTATAATGCACAAATATTTTAATTTCACTCAATTTTGGCATCAAAATTCCAAATATAAATTTACTAAATATTTAACACATAAAATATCATTTTCAAACATTCAATTAACACAAAATATTCATAATTTAACTCCCAAAAATAATTTGAAGGTGGGTCACTCACCTCGAGCATGCAATTCAATCAAGATCCTCCACGGGATCGATTCCACAATTCATACGTGCTCCTAAAATATCAATATCACACAAGATCAAATAAATTAATATTTTATTCAAGTAAATAATACACAGTACCTGAGGAAGCTAACACAAACGGTATCCAAAATTTGTGAGTAATATACCGAAACGAAGCTTATGGAATGAGGATCACGGATTCAGGCTTACCTCCTAGAGATCAGACTCGTGGTGACCACAATCTCGTCAGAAAGCTTTTGGAATTCAAGTCCTCAAATCTCGGAACCCATCACGAATTGGAGGAAACTAACCTCAGATTTCGGTTTAGGGAGGTCGAATTAGCAGGGAAAGGTAGGTGGGATCACCCGGAACTCACCAAAACTATATTTTTCAATGAGCCGCCATACCCCACCGGAAAAGCTCACCGCTGGTGGCACGTTCAGTGGCCAATGATAGTGAAATTTGGTGGGGAGGTATATAGGAGGATGGGACTGGCGGTGATAAAAATGGGTGGCTGGTTTAGGAGAAATCTTTGAAAAACTTGATCAACACCGTCGACGAAAAAACCCCGTCCCGGTGCGTGGGTGGCCGTCTAGCCGTGGATTTTGGGTGGCTAGCAGAAAATGGAATGGGCTACAACGTGGTCAAGCCAATTAAAGCCACCCATGTGCTGGGATCGGGGGTTTTTCCATCGACGGTGCTGATCACATTTTTCGATGATTTCTCCCAAACTAGCCACCCATTTTTGTCACCACTAGTTCCATTAGAACACCCATCCTCCGATCTACCTCCCCACCAAATTTCATGGCCATTGGGCACCAGATGTGCCACTGGCAGTGAGCTTTTCTGATGGGGCATGGCGGCTGACTGAAAAACACAGTTTTGGTGAGTTTCCGATGATCCCACCTACCTTTCCCTGATTTTCCTCTAGTTCACGACGGGTTTTGAGATTCGAGAACTTAAATTCTGAGATCTTTCCGGCAAGATTCCGGCAACTATAGGTTCGATCTCCGGAAGGTAAGCCTCAATCCATGATCCTCGTTCCATAAGCTTTGTTTCGGTATATTACTTGCAAATTTTGAATACTGTTTGTGCTGGCTTCTACGGCTACCATGTATTATTTACTCAAATAAAATATTAATTTATTGGATCTTGTATGATATTGATATTTTAGAAACACGTGTGAATTGTAGAATCGATCTCGTGGAGGATCTTTTTTTAATTGCGTGCTCAAGGTGAGTGACCAACCGTCAAATTATTTTGGGGAGTTAAATTATGAATATTTTTTTGTGTTAATTGAATGTTTGAAAATGATATTTTATGTGTTAAATATTTAGTAAATTTATATTTGGAATTTTGATGCCAAAACTGAGTGAAATTAAGATATTGGTGCATTATAAAATACTTTGATTTAAGAATTTTATGGATTTGGGATGTTGTTAATAATTATTGAATTTTATTGTGGGAATATTGCATAATTAAATATTTGAAAAATATGTTTATGTATTTGATATTTAAGAGGAATTTCCATCTAGAATTATATTGCCAATTTATGATAATTTTTAATATATTTTTTGGAGCCGAAAATATATTTGGGGATTTGAAGAATTGTGGATTTAAATTCTTATTAATTATTGTTATGTTTATTATTGAAGTTGTGATGTATGATCAAGGTAATTACATGATTTTAATAATATATGAATTTATGTGATTGACATTATTTTTGGTATTGCTTGATTGTATGGATTTGAAAGAAGTTATTTATTTTAAATTTATTATATATTGATGAATTATGGAATTTAATTATTTTTTGATATTTGAGGAAATTTGGAAATTAATTGTTATTAAACCATTGTTGAGAAAATTTTTGGGAACTTGATGCATAATAAATTTGTTTGCATGGTTTTAAGAATTTATAAATTTCTTGGGACTTAAACATTATTCTTGAGCAGATTGATTTTACGGATTGGAAGAAAAATAAACAAATAAATTTATTATGCATTGAGATGAATTTCATAAATTATTTTATGGTGTTGGAAAATTTTGGATATATATATATATATATATATCGTTCGATTTTGAGATGATGGATTAATTGATGAATTGGAATTGATGGGTGTTCGTTTTATGAAAATTGGGAAATGGTATATATATATATATATATATATGGTTTTATTGGTTTTAGACGCAACCATACAGCACCGGTGTTTTGTAGTTGTGGATGTGATTAGTGTGCGGGTGGAGTGTGATGAGCGCGTAGGTTTATATACTGTCCCATGGTTGCCATTGGACCGAGTGTAGGCAAGTTTGAGATTGGCCATAGCCGCCCTCTTCTATGACCGGGATTGAGGTTTATAGCATCGACGCTGCTGGGACCACTACTAAAAAAATGCCTTTTAACAGCCATTAATTTGGTTGCAAAACATCCTATTTTGGTCGCCAGTGGCTTTTAGAGACCAAAAAACCGTGGTCGCTTAAACATCGTAACAGATTCTATTTAGTAACTAATATATGTTGGTTGCTAAATCAGTTGAGGTTTTAGTGGCTAGTTTTTAAGGATTTTGTGACCATAAATTAGTCTTTAAAACGCCTTGAATATTAAAAAGGACACCAATTTTAAACTTTTATCGACCAATTATAAAATATGAGCAACCAATATTTTGTCACTCAATGCTGTGTTGGTGACTATTTATGGTCACTTTAAGCATATATTTTAGTCATAAAAACTTATAACTTCATAACCAAAAAATGTTATGGGACCAATTATTAAAATATTCATGGCCAAAATTATGGTCACTAAAAACCGTATTCAATGACAAAATGTTCCAGTCATCAAAAGAGGTTTTGAACGACCATGTAGTTGGTTGCAAAAATATGGTTTTAGCAGCAATATGATTTGGTCGAAGAATTTAGTTTCAACGACTTATTATTTGGTCCTTAATAGTGTTTGAGTGACACATTTTTGTAGTCACTAAAATTGTTGGTATAGTGGCTAGTTACAATTGGTGGCAAATTTTATTACTTTGTAACTATTATTTGGTCGTCGAGAAACCTTTCACTAACGAATGTTATGGTTAATAATAATAATCATTGCCAATTTGAAATGCATTTTAATGACAAAAATATTAGTCACTGTATCCCTTTTTCACTGTATACCAAAATAAAGGGCATTATCAATTACCAATATTGGGTTTCTATAAACCTTTATTTTGGTATCCATTGAATTGGTTGGTGAAATATAATTTGAGTGGCCAATAGATTGGTAGTGAATTATGCTTATGAATGTTAATAAATATTAATAATATTGTATAATTTCAATTATATGTTTAACCAAAAAGTATAAAACTGATTATATTATTATAAATTTCATTACATACATGAAATTGATATCACACTATATTTACATTGCAAACACAAAATATTAAAGAAGAAAAAGCATCTGTATATAACATGAATAAAGCAAACAATATAATTTATACTTGTGAGATGCTACAATGTAATTTGAAAAGCACGCACCAATATCCATGGTTATTGTAATCGTACCATAAACTGTATCAATGCATGTTTGTTGTAATCATACTATCTCATTCTTAAATATAAAAAAACATTAAAAAAAATTGAAGACAAAATACAAACGAAACAAATTAGAAACAGATTACTAATTGATTCATATAGTGGGGAAAAAAAATGTGCATAACTGATTCAGCTCCAATAGTATTCTATAATAAATATCCCTCACTTCCATTGAAATTCTCCAAGAACACTAAATGCATTTGTGAATATTTGACAAATAGAGGCAATAATAAAATTTAGAAAAAAAAAGACAAACTCTAAAAAATGCAATAATAATTTCACCAATAAAACATTTTTTATTAAGCCAATAACATTCATGATTGAGCATAAATTCACAAATGAAAATACATAATTAATTTTCAATCAAAACAAACTCTACACAAATATACAAGTAATTCTCAATCTAAAAATAACTTGCACAAGGTAAAACATTGAAGGAAATAGAATCACTGTTACTCTAAATATTATCATGAATTGGAACAAAAACAAATATACATATGTATATATATATATTTATATTTTTATATATCTAATCCTCCTAATTCACTTTAAGAAATATCTTATCAGGATCATGTTCGGCATTGTAGATGTAATCAATTGCAACAAAAAAAAAAGTACTCTTTTTTGTCATTAGGTGCTTGTCCAAGGTGGTAAGATGGTGCAATATATTTTATTATGATGACACCCCTGTTTTAAAAAATAAAAGCATATTGGAATTGATGATGACATAAAAATAAAGGAATTATTAAGTGAGAATATAAATATAAGTAATTAATATATGCAAATAAACCACATTCAAAAGACAGCGTAGGTTATATTAACCTATAGTTAAAATGGAGCATGATCAGCATAAACATGAATATAAATCATTACACAAATACAACAGTATGATGAAGAGAAATCATTACATAAATACAACAGTACAAGTAATTAGTATATGCAAAGTGAAGGAACTTTCTAATATGTCCAAGGTGATAACATGGTGCATTATAATCATATTGTGATAAAGCTTTAAAGAATAAGAGTATATGTAAAGTGATGACAATAAAAACAAAAATGAATTATTAGCTGACAATATGAACATTCTGGACTTAATATATATATATATATATATATATATATATGCTAGTAAGCTATATTAAAAAAGCAACATATAGTTATATTAAATTAGTTTGAAATGGAGCATAATCATCTTTAACATGAACAGAAATCATTACATAGGAAACTGAAAAAAGGAAAAAAAATATATAGTTATTTATGCAAATGAGTCAGTATCCTCACTGGTTTCACCATTACTTAACAACTCATCTTCACTATCATTGTTGGTTTCCTCATTGTACTCCCCATTATCTTCATTCTCTGTGCCACTATCTGCATCTTCATAATCTTCACTCTCTGCACCACTATCTGCATCTTCAAAATCTCCACTCTCTGCCTCACTATCTGCATCTTCATAGTTTGTTGCACTCTTCAAATTAATTTCTATTGGGTCAATATCTTCACGATTAAGACGTTCAATATCAATTGATTCAAATAAATTTTGAATGTCCATTGAATCATTTTCTTGATAAGCATCCAACTCATAAACTTCAAATGAATCACCATGATCATCACCTTCATCTAATCGGTCTGGAAAATCCCACAGATGATGGTGATGCACCTTTCGAACCACTTTCCAATGTTGACCCATCTTGTAATCATCCACGTAAAACACTTGTTTAGCTTGTGAGACAAGGACAAAAGGGTCGTTTTTATACCAATATGAAGTGACATTAATGCTTGTGATTTGAAACTCTGTGATCATCTTTTTCTTTTTCACATTTGTGTCAAACCATGCACATCTAAAAAGTACAACAGAGTGTTTGGACCTATAATCTAACACAAGAATGTCTTCTATTACCCCATAAAAGTCATAAGATTCACCATCATGATCACCTACAACCCAAATTCCACAATTTTGAGTGACACGCCTATCATCACGAACTTTTGTGCGATATCGAACTCCATTTACTACACATCCACTATATGATCTTATTCCATAATCAGGACCACATGCTAGTGAGTACAACTCATCAGTTACCATTGGAAATTTACATCTACTGAAATATTTTATCTGTGAAAATGTAATTTTAATTAATTAACAATACTTACATATCAAGCTGGAATTTTACCTTTTATAACTAAAAAATACATACCCTTTGTTCAAACCATTGTGGAAATTCCTTTTCTTGTACCTGCAGAATACTTGTGACACCCCTGTTTTGCAATAATTTGGTGTGCTCACTGCAAAAATGTAATTTAATTAGAAGTATGGATTTATAATTTACTTATTTTGAACTTCAACTAATAATATATAAGTTTTGGTTCTTACTCAAAATATGGCTGCAACTCACAGCAATTGTAAAGGATGTACCAATGAGCTTTTTTATAATCATCATCTTTCAGTTCAACAAATTGAGGGTTCCCCAACAAGTTCACAGGTTGAGTGAATACTGACAAAGTCAAAGCAATCTGATTCTCACCATCTTTATTACGTTCTGGTCGATTGAATCGAGTTTCAATACCATGAAGGTACATTGAACAATAAGTTAATGCCTCATTGACAACATAACCCTCTGCTATTGAACCTTCTGGATGAGCTTTATTTCTCACATATTTTTTCAATGTTCCCAAAGCTCTAATAATGAATGAAAAATATCATAAAAATAAAAAAAAAGTAAAAAAATAAAAAATTAAAAGAATGTAAATTGATTGATCAACTGTAATAACCAAAGGCTTTACCTTTCAAAAGGATACATCCAACGAGTATGTATTGGTCCTGCCATTTTTGCCTCATATGGTAGGTGAACTGCTAGATGAACCATGATATCAAAAAAGGCTGGAGGGAATATTCTTTCCAATTTACACAATGTAAGTATTATCCCCTCTTGTAACATATCCAAGTCTGAAACAGATAGAGTTCGTGCACAAAGTTTTTGGAAGAACATGCACATTTCAATAATTGTTCCACAAACCTCTTTCTTAATGTAAGGTCTTATACCCACAGGAAAAAGTTGTTGCAAAAGAACATGACTATCATGAGTTTTCAAACCTGATATCTTACCATCCTTAATGTTCACATTCTTTGAAATATTAGCAGCATAGCCATCTGGAAATTTCACAGACTTCAAAAACTTACAAAACTCATGTTTTTCATCCCTTGTTAATGAAAAACATGCCAAAGGTTTCAAAACTTTACCGCCAGTTTCTTGTAAATGCAATTCTTTTCGAATTTTCAGATCCTTTAAATCCATACGTGCCTTGTCAGTATCCTTCGACTTACCTTTGATGTCCAACATTGTTCCAACTATATTATCATAAATGTTTTTCTCAATATGCATCACATCCAAATTGTGCCGAAATTTTAATTTAGACCAATATTCTAGTTCAAAAAATATGCTTTTCCTTGTCCAATTTAATTCACAGGCAGCACGTTTTCTCTTTTTATCCACATTGTTAGGATGTTTCCCCGGTCTACTCTCAATTGTCCTATCTACCTGTTGTAATATTTCAGCTCCTGAAAACTGCCTTGGAGCTAACCTTCGTTCAGGCTTTCCATCATATTGTCGATTATTTCTCCATGCATGATTTATGGATAAATATCGACGATGTCCCATGTAACAAATCTTACTTCTTAAAACTTGGGAAGAAGTATCTTCATTACAAGTCGGACATGCTTTGTATCCTTTGGTACTCCATCCAGAAAGTGTTCCATATGCTGGAAAGTCATGTATTGTCCACAACACTGCTGCATGCATTGTAAACCTCTCCTTTTTAGAGATGTCATAAGTGGTGACACCATTTGTCCATAGATCTTTCAATTCATCAATCATAGGCCGTAAGTACACATCAATGTCTTTTCCAGGTGCCGTTGGGCCTGGTATTAATAGTGACATCATCGAAAAAGTCTCTTTCATGCACTTCCAAGGTGGCAGATTATAAGGCACTAACATCACTGGCCACATGCTATACGAGGTACTCATGTTACTAAAAGGATTAAATCCATCAGTGGCAGCACCTAACCGGACATTACAAGGATCCATAGCAAATATCGGATATTGTTCATCAAAGTGCTTCCATGCTTCTCCATCTGCTGGATGCCTCAATACTCCATTTGTGTTAGGATGCTTCTCTTTGTGCCATCTCATATCAATAGCAGTATGGTGAGATGTAAATAATCTTTGCAATCTTGGAGTGATAGGAAAATATCGAAGCACCTTTTGAGGGATCCTTTTCCCCTCAGTACCTTGAAATTTGTATCTCGGTTCAGCACATATTGGACATTTATCCAATTCAGCTGATTCTTTCCAAAACAATGCACAATCCCATTTACAAGCATGAATCGTTTCATATCCTAATCCAAGTGCATGAAGTGTACATTTTTCCTTGTAGTAAGACTTTGGCAATTTAGTACCCTCTGGAAGTGCTTCCTTGAGAAGTTCAAGCAACATACTAAATGACTTGTTACTCCAATGGTTTAAAGCTTTTATATGCATTAACCTGACCAAAAAAGTCAATGCAGAGAACTTTGTACACCCTGGATATAACTCGCTTTCAACTTCAGCAAATAATCCTGAAAATTCTTTATTTCTATGATCTTGATCTCCAATGTGACCTTCATATGCATCTACATCAATATCCATGTCACCTGCAGCATCTTGCAATGCTACCATGATATCATCATTATCATCTTCTTCCCTATCATGTTCAACAGCTTCATCATCTTCCTCAAAACCCATTTCAATACCTTGACAATTCAATGCCTCTCCATGATAAATCCAATTGTGATAATCTGGTGAAAATCCTTTCACCAATAAATGTCGTTCAACTACACTTATATCTTGGAAATACACATTCCGACAATATCGACAAGGACATCTAGTCCTATTATTTTCATCTAAATGATGTTTAGCCAATTCAATAAATGATTAACACCAGTTGTGTATTCATCTGACAGCTTATCATGACACCATATCCATTTTTTTCCCTAACTTCCTAGAAGAAACCAATAGTATAGTTATAAGGATATAATATATCAAGCACTTAAAATAACTTAATTTGTACATTATTGAAGCTAAAATGGGTTTAAGTGTCTCAATACACAGCAAGATAGCATTAAAGGATAGGAAATTAAAAGAATAATAAACTAGTTAACTAGCAAAAGGAGAACAGATATTGCAATATTCATATACTCAAAGACATGAAATGGTCTATTAAAAAAAAAAAAACAACAAAAAGAACAATGATAGGTATACTAAGCATTATTCATTCCACTAATATTTGTTTTTGGATACATTCATAGCCATCTAGAATTAACATTGATAATCAACTTCACTTTATCATAATAAAGATAAAACTTCAATGACCTTGTGTCCAGTGTGTTTTCTTATAGCATGATCCTTTTTAAAGGTGACAGCAAGGTAGTGGAAGCATAATGTCAGGAGCTGCTAATATATATTTATGTATCACATAAAAATTATATGTATGTAGATATACTTTATTGAAAAAAATAAGAATAGAAATTTCCAGCTTACTAGGTATTAAGTTATGGCTAAACTGTGTGATATAGAGTTATCTTGTAACATAATATTTTAAATAGAATGTGGACAATGTTATTATGTTTCTATGATGACTTGGTTTACAAGCTGATTTGGAGTTTGGCAAGTATCCCTACATTTGGTTATTTCAATTGCTCTGCCACATGATTTTTGGGCTCAAGTTCGTGTAGATGCACTACTTTTATTGTTTTTGCCAAAATAATAAATTAGTTTTTTCAATCTTATTGGAGGGTAAGTCAAATGGAAAAAACCACCTCATCCACAAACAACCAAACCATAATTCCAGGAAATGACATATAATTACGCTTAGAAATTGTGAAAACCAAATAGGATATGGAAATGTAATTTGTATAAGTCATAGGAACTAAAAGTATTCACCAAATCCTATATATGCTACAATAAGCTGTAAGTTGTTCCAACAAAAAATGCAGGTTACATATATTTGTTTTCCTATTGACTCATCATGTAGTTTGGTATGAACACAAAAACAAAAATCTGATATATTTTTCAATATTTACAGTACTAGAACTCTGTCATTTACATAAAGACACCACAAACTCAGAAAGAAAATGTCTCTTACCAAGAATGCCTTCCTTAGGTCATGAAGAACCTTTTCCCTCTCGGCTCATCACATCCAACTGAAAATCCAACCAGCTCCTCAATCCAGTTGCTTTCGTTTGATATGTATAAAACCCAATCATTCACGTATACCTTACAAGCTGAGCAAAAATACATATGAAGAATGACTTCTTCAGTCAGCCAAAATTCTAGAATTGGACGAAATTTGATAGGTGGTAGCAGAGGTAATAAGCTGTATTTTGAAAAGAAGAAAACAAAACTGAGAGAGAGGTTGAGAGTGTTACCGGTCGAAATGGACGCACAGAGGGGTGGACTCCTATCACACAAAATGTTTCAAATGGGGATTTGCTTTTGCTAAAACGTAAACATAAGGGACAGATTGGGATTTTAGCAAAATGAAATAAATGGGAAATATGGAAAAAGGCGGCAAAACTTCCCACCAAAGTAGAAATTCATATTTGGGTTTCACTTTCCAATATAAATTTTCGTTTACTTTCTCTATTTTGCTTTCTTTTCTTTCTTTTTCTCTTTTTTTCTTCTATCCAAATCATATGAACCTAAGAATTAACCATATAAAAATTTAATATTCATATGACAAATATTGTAATATACATTTTCTATAAAACAATGTCCATATATATATATATATGTTAAATAACAATGAAAGCTATATGTATGGAAAGTGAAAAATGTATTTTGTCCATCTTAATTAATCAAGTGTAAATTATTAGGAAACATATTTATAATGTGGTTAAGTATCAGAAAAGTTTATGTGCATTTGCAATTATTTTATATCATGATCATGAGTTTGAATTTAAACACTAATGATAATATATATATATATATATATAAATGTACAAGTATCTTTGTAGATTAGTATGTAAATAACATCTTTCTTTGTATGATAAAAACTATAATAACATAACAAATGTTCATTGAGAAAACAAAGAAGGATCAAAATCATAATAATTAAACACATATTTTATATATAATTATACGGCGACATATAGTATCTCAAATAAATTGCAGACTATATATATGTATGGGGTCGTGTTCTATCAAAAATATTTGACAAATATGTTTGACAAATCGCACTAGCAATTGCAGGATCATTCAATAGTTAAAAATTGATATATTTTAAATATATTATAATTTTGAAAAAGAATTATTTTTATTATCTATTTTAATAAAAATAAGCGATTATTTACCATTAGCTAATAACAGTTAAGGATCGCTAATATGTGTCAAACCCCTAATTTATACACAAGACATTCCCCTATATACATATAGTTACTTATAAAAACTATGCTATAATATATCTAAGCCCTTAAGATTTGTAATAAGGTTTGTTATAATTTGATGTTAGAAAAATACACTAAGACCGTGAATGTTAGACGTTTTCCATCAAACTATTTGTACAATCAAAATATCTTCCAACAACTTATAAATATAAATTTCACAATTAATCATGAAGGGAGAAAGAATTTGTAAATTTTATAATTAATTATTAAAATTAAAAATATATAATCATAAATAATTATTACGTTATGTCGGTAATAATAATGGCACTAATTTGCGAAAACAAAAAAATGATAAGAATATTAAGTAAAACAAAAAGATTTGACAAATAATAATCAATTACATTAAAAGTGTTTTTCCTGGCATAGAACCAATTATTAATTTACAACACGTTTATTATAAATTCATAGTCAAAAGTTAAGCATTCATTGAGGCACAAAATATATATACATATATATATGTGTATACATATAATTTTGCCTGTGAACAGTTAAAAATACATTAAAAATTAAAAATAAGTTACTTCAAAAATAAGTATAACATTAAAGTTAGTGAAAAAAACAAAAAAAAAAAATTCGAACTAGTGCAAAATAAAGAAAATGCAGCTTGCCTCCTCTCGAGTTTAAACAACATTAATATAAACAAGCTTTTTTTTTTTTTGTCTCATTATGTTTATTCTTGTTATTGAGAACAATAAAATGTAAAAAAAAAAAATAACAGAAAAACAAAATTAAAATCATGTAGGGGAGAGATGGAATCCCACAAACTATTTTTCATTTTGCATTTTTTGTCCTTAATTTAATTATTTAAGTTTGCATTTTTGTCCTCAAGTTCGTTTAACCTCCTAAACCTTTAAAACATTGCAGTTAAATGTCGTTCTACCATGGAGAGGGCATAGTATCAAATTCAGTCAAAATCCATGTCATAATTATAGGATTATAAAGTAGTGTCCTTGCCTACACATAATTGTCATTGCATACATTTATATACTTACACTACAAACAGAAAGTAGTGTATCAAAAGGACTGTAAGCTGAGCACTTGTGCCTGTACATGCTTTGCAAAAAGACTTGTGATTGCAAATGTCTATAACCATGCATAGTGCCAAAAATTCACCTGTGAATGCAAATATTTTGCATTCTAACTATGTACACTATCAAAAAACTATGTATAGGTGAATTTTAATGCTATGCATATCACAAGCAGAAACCATAACATCAAGTCATTGTTGCAGTAGGTGGTGGTGGTGGCGGCGACTGGCTGGGACTTGAAGGATGCTGACTCACATCCAAGAATGCAGAAAGTCTGGCAATGAGTTCTGCCTGTTGATCCACAACTTGTGCAAGTCTTTTTACCTCAACCTTGTAATCTTCAAACTATGTAGCCAACTGAGGGGTAGGTTGGTTAAGCAGCCTGCTATAGCTCTTTCTTGGAGCTGGTCCAACACCAGAAATGAATCCAGCATTTCTACCTAGGACTTGTGCACAAACGTCAGCTTCTGTCAAAAAAATCGGTGCACCAGTATCATCAGGAGAAGCATCATCTTGTGTCTACTGCGTTTGTGCTTCTTGTAGCCGAACCATCTCATTCTAACAACATGAAAGGTATAAAAATGTCATTATAAGATATTACAAGTATGTCAAACCAGTTAAGGAGTGATAAGTAAAACTTACATATCTTGATTCAGCTATAACATTATTCCATCCTTTTTTTTTGTGTCCAGTGTGTTCTCTTGAAAAACTCAATCTCACCAATTGGTTCATTTGGAGATGACTACAAAATAAAAAGAAAGATAATTTTACTTGCATGCTTAAACAAAGGGAAAGTCACATTCACATTTGGGACTAAACCTTCTGTATGTATACATATATATATATATATATATATATATGTATATATAGACACTTATATAACATTATAATCATAATCTCCAACTTCAATTCAACATCCCAATGAATCACCAAGATTCATAGCTTAGAAATAGCTCACAAACAAAGGTAACAACAAATCAATAGAATCACATAGAACTATAGCTACAAGGCAGTAGAAATCCAATATCAACAAAGTTGAAGCATAAAAGGTTTGTCGGAATAACAAAGGTAGTAATAGTAAATGTCCTTTTTAGCTGATACTGTTGACATTTTTGCCTTTTTATCATGGCAATAAAACTAAATAGTCATTAAAGCCATGGAATTCTAAGCTCAAACCCAATTCTGCTATAGATACATGACATATATTATAAACTGTCAAAGGACCAAAACTAGTAAAAATCCATTAGCATTCAATGACAACCAAATTTCAATAGACATAAGATGCATGAGCAAGAGACTTATCCTTAAAATTGCTAAGTAAACACTAAGATATCAAAGATATTAATGCAATTGGAAATTTCACTTATCAAGCACTTTATGAACCGAGTATTTACCATAATATGGAAAAATAATAAAGAAAAAATAATCCATTCTCAAATATAACTAAAGTAATTGTTGAAGAATGTCAAACCAGTGCTGCCTTTGTTGCAATAAACGATCTTGATCCAGCATGATGATTATATAGCCTTTTAGCCTTATTACATTGCCATGCTTTAGAACGTTTCTGTATATATAAAATAAATGGTTTAGAATATGATAAAATATACACATGAATTTAAAAAAAGTTTGAAACAGTTTAAATAGTTCTAACTCACCAAAAATTCTGGACTCTCAAAATGAGCACACAACCACTCCCAATCTTCTTGACATCGTAGTCTTTTTGGTCTAAATTGCAATGGGTCTTTGCCTTGCATCTTACACAGCTTGAAATGATTGTTGCAATAACTCCTATTGTTTTTTTACCTATCACGACAATGCCTCTCAACAATCTCTATCCATTGAGGATCATTCAGATCAATGTCAAACCGATCCTTATACACAAAAGGAAAATAAAACCTTGTTAGTTATTATAATACTGATATGGTATATTAATGATATGAGTCTAAGTTTTACTCACAGCAATATGTTTGTAGACAATTTTCCTTTCATCATCAGAAGCATATTTCCATCCCTTCAATCTTGGTGAAACAAAGTTATGCACAGCAATGCCAATCTGATTGGCAAAGGGAGAACAATGGTCACCATATGCATGCATATCCCCATCACTTACTTGGACGCGAAGTTTAGTATTGGATACCATTGTTTTAAGAATTTCCAATCCTCGTGTAATGCCACGTGTATTTTTCTTCATTAAACCTACAAAGTGAAATAATGTTAATTAATAATACTATGTAATATAGATTCTCAATTTACATAACATATATGATAGATTACCAACATACCAGTGGATACAGGTGTATCTTCAGTACTCTCATCTACAGGATCTATAGGAGAATGACCTCTAGACGATGTAATGTTTGGAATTGGTGTTTCCACATACTCTGGACCACTAGGTATTGATGTCTCACTAGGCATTGGTGTTGTGGAACGATCTGGTGTTTGCATAGGTTGTCGACCTCTAGGGGATGGTGTCTCCATAGGCGATGCAGTCCTTCTAGATGATGCTGTCGTCCTATGAGACCTCCTATGAGCCAAATTCTCTCTTTGTGATGGTGTCCTCCTAGGGACCAAAGTCTCTCTTTCTGCTGGGGTCGTCCTAGGAGACCTCTTAGGGACTAAAGTCTCTCTTTGTGCTGGGGTAGTCCTAGGAGACCTCCTAGGAACCAAAGTCTCTCTTCCTGGTACATATCTTGATCTCTTAGGTGGCATATTTAA
The DNA here is from genome assembly GCF_031755915.1 of Ziziphus jujuba. Classification (NCBI taxonomy): domain Eukaryota; kingdom Viridiplantae; phylum Streptophyta; class Magnoliopsida; order Rosales; family Rhamnaceae; genus Ziziphus; species Ziziphus jujuba. The sequence goes on along the minus strand of NC_083387.1, from coordinate 28,590,523 downwards.
AGGAATATTTTGGCAATAGTTGTTTCCCCTATATTACCATCCTGCAAACATAAAAAATAATATCAATACTATATCTAAGGGATTGATATTGTCAATAATCTTAATCATTCAATCCTTTTGTTATACGTATATATATATATATATATATACATACATGTATATACGCATAAATGAAGCAATCATCACTGATCTTGTGGAAATGTTATAGTCCCTTCTGATTCTATCTCTCAAACCCACATATTTATATATCTACATACATCTATATAGATGGAGGATGCCATCAGTATTCCAATCTCCACAAATTATGCACCATGCCTACACAAGGTGATCATAAATAATAATTAGACAATTAGTTATATATTCAACAGGAGTTATTCTAATTTGATTTCTCCATTCAATTCCCAATATGCAATAATATTATATATTGATATTCAATTACATTTTGCTATGTTATGGGTGTTTATTATTAGACAAGTTACAGAGTCCATTATTCAACATTCAACAATTTAGAAGTTCTTAAAAGTCCCAATCCAAAAAAACCAAAATATAGTAAAAATCTAGAAACTGTATTATTTGTTTATAGGTTGGAAAACCATATTTACTTCTTTACCTCAAGTTTTTTTCCCATTTTCGGTTACCCTTTTTTTTTCTTTCTTTTTTCTTTTCTTTTTCTTTTTTTACATTTTGATTCAGTATCTCTCAAAAACAAAAAATCTCAAGCAATCAAATTACGATGCTTGTGTTTTTTTCAAAAGCAACAAAGCAGTTCAAGAAAATTCCAATCCATGAAAACTCATTACATTATGTTAAGAACATAGGAAAAAAGATAAAAATGCAATTATGTATCAACATGTGGGAAAAATTTCTAGAACTTTATTGTTTGAAAATATCAACCACATTGCCAAAAACCAATAACATATAGGGCCAGAGACTCCTCTCACTCAATATACCTATCTCTCACAAAACACCACAACAAACATAGAGGGAAAAAAAGAAGAAGTTATAGATGTCTCTTACCAAGAATAGATTTGCTTCCTCTCATGTCCCTAATAAATCCTTCAATCCTTCCTTTATCAGCTCATTAAATCCAGTTGACTCTTTGTCATACGTAACAAAGAACTAACCCATCTTTCACCTACGTTTCATGGAATGAGCAACTTAGGGAAAAATGAAGAAACAGAGAAAAGAAAAAGCACAGAGAGAAAATGGGAGAGGAAACACACCTGAGATGGAGCTTGAGAGAGATGCCAATCCAAGCAGTCAGAAGCAACGAATGGTCAGAGAGGTGAGGCAATCCAAAGGGGGCAGCACAACTCTTGGAGAGAGTTTTAGAAAGGAAATAGGGCCGGTGCAATTTTATCATCTAAAGGGTTTTATGGGGATCATCCATCCAAAAATGGTTCTATCGGGATTGTAACCAAAAATACAAAAAATAAATAAATTGATCTATGGGTCTATACGGAGCGTTATCAAACCATCCACTGGTTTTAGCTTTTCACCTAAAAAGGATATATTTGCAATTTGGTTTTAAACATTTAATTTTTTTATTTTTTTTTAGAAATGTCAATTTCGATATTTTGTATGATAAATGCTTCAATATAAAATATTCATATAATAATGTTATTAGTTATATATAAAGTATCAATTGTTAACTAAAATTATATGTGTGGACAGTGGTTAATATAACTACTTCACACAAATTTAATCAAGTATACAATTATTAAGAAACATCTATTTAAACAAGGTGGTTGAGTATACCATGATTCACACTTTGATTTTAAATTTTTTTTTCTTATCATTTTACCCTAAATTCTATTGCCTACTATCATTAGTGCATAATGAATTTCATCCAAAAATATTGAAAAAATTATCAAGTACAAACTAGAAGGGAGCAAAATGCAGCTTCATATAGGTTAGGGACTATATATGTAATCAAATCTAAAATAATTATAAAATCTGTTTTTTTTCTTTTAAGTAAATATTTCTTTACAAAATGCAGCTTCATTGTGGATTATTTTATTAATATTATTATTAACACCGTTTGTATCTATTTAATAGCCACTGACATGGTAGCTCAAACCATTAAATTACCAATTTCATGTTTCTTTTTCTTAAATTTAGTCAAGGTTCTCACTTCCCGCCAAAATGGAAAAGCATGTGGATGGTTTCCCGCCCTTGCATTTACTCACCAAACATAGTTGGTCGCTGACGGCATTAAACTAAACCTATTATAAACTTTTTTTTATATATTTTATTATTTTAAATTCTATTTAGTGACCAATATTTTCATCACAAATATAACATTTGACCACGCAAAATAATTTGGTCGTGGAATGCCTTATGCTAACATTATTTGCTATTTTTCCTTAAAAAAAAATTTTAACTTATATTATTAGTGATTAATATATTGGTCCTTTATAAATACTTTTAGTGACCAACAGTGGTTGGTCGTTGAAACTTCATGTTCCTGCAAAAAAAAAAGGTGGGAAAGCTTCCCGGCCTGCCTTTTTAACTACCAAATAGTTTTTGGTCAGCGAAAATTTATATTTGTGACTAAATTTCTGGTCACCATAACAGGTCAACCAAAATTCTACACGTTTCTCTTACTATCGTTTCTGCGACTAAATATCGGTCGTTGTTTTATTCATCCAGTGACCATTACTTTTTCGTCACTGACAGCATAGTCGCTAATTCCCATTTTTTTTGTAGTGGACACCAGGACGACTTGGATGCAAGTTTCTCTCTATAACCTCCCCTTAGGCGGTGCTTTGGGATAATGGACACCGCCGAGCATCACTGATATATAGTATGATGTGTCAGGATATTCTCGATATGATTTTCAAAATAAAATATTTTCAAAATCATATTTAAAATGTATTTAATGATGTTTTTCAACAATCATATTAATGTTTTAAAAATGCATTTTACCATGATTTTACCATTTAAATTGATTTAATGATTTAAAATGGTTTTTAAAGTGTTTACAATGTAAACTTTGAGTCTAAATTATCATTTGTATTTTATGTGCGTTGTGCATTTTATTTATTTAATATTCCCTTGATTATTTCTGATGTGAATTTATTCTATTTATGACAATGTGTTACAATTTAATAATTGTTATTAATTTTATTTTTATTTCTCATTATAAATTTTAGATTTTTAATTTAATGTATTTTATTTGCAATTTATTTAATTAATTAATCCTTGATTTTTGGGGTACAAATATTGGGTTTTGTGAAGACGTTTTAAAAAAGGAAACCTTTATAACGGAGTGAATTGTGAGGGTTCTTAGAGAAAACATTATTTTAACTATATATTATTTAATTACTTATTTAGCATTGATTTATTAAGTTTCTTTTATTGATATATTATTATTATTATAATTGTGTAATAGCTAGGATCACTCACGGAGATGATTATCATCTCACATTTTTAAATTCATTCCCCTAGACCCAGGTTAGTAGATGTGATCGTTCGGGACGAGCTCAATGTTTTAGTTGCTGTCGATTTCCAAGGAGTTCTTTCTTTCCTTTCCTTCCTATCTTATAATAATTCTTTTATCCTTTGTTGTATTAAATCCTATATTTATTTGTAAACTTTTGATGCTCTGTATACTATGTTGGATGGTTCTATTTACTGGTTCCCTATTATTTATTTGAAGTGCTGTAAATTTGTGAATATAAATTGTAGTAAGGTGGGAGGAATAAGGTGGTGTATATAGAAGAGTATTTTCTGTGCAGGGAATTTTGTGGTAAGTCCATCCCTTAGGGGAGATGCTGCCAAATTTTCCATCAGAGGGTCCGGTAGTATTTCTCTAGGATTAGGGCTTGTCTAGGGTTAATTTTGGATGGGTTCTGACAAATATAGTAATTTAAAATACCAGAAAACCACTATTCAAAGTTGTTCGATAAAATATGTAATGTGGCAGGTTAATGCTATTTTCGATTCAATTTGGTTCTCTTTCTACCTACAAGGTGTTCTTTCACTCTGTTAACAAAGTGAAAATAGGCATCTCTCCAAGACCTCTTGATGATTAAATTGCCACAAACACCCCAAAATCCCACGAAGAAACCCAAAATATGCTGATGAAGAAGCCTAGCTGCTCAATTACTGGATCGCCAAACCATCTTCCTCTTCTTTTCCCCCAGGAGTATCTATAATGCTGCATGTACAGTCAGTTGGCAAAGGCTTCCCACAGAGGCCAGCATTGCCCTGATAGGTTGATGGATCTTCAAGGGTCTGAAATTGGTTGGCGTTTTGTGTAACAGCCCAAACTACCTGCATGAGATATTATCCTCTTTGGGCCTGAGGAATTCTCTTACAACCCAGCCCTCAAGGTTTTAAAAGGCCTCTTAGTGGTTAGGGGTCCCACCTTTTCACCTACTAGTCCCACTGGCCCGGGCCTCCCAGGCCCAACCGAGATATTATCTGGTTTGGAAGCTAGGTGGTGACCCCAATCCTACCCCTCATGGTTTTGCTTCCTCACAGGAAGGCCTCTCAAGGGAAAGGTATTCACACCCTCTTATAAGGCATGCTTCGTTCCCCTTTCCAACCGATGTGGGATCTCACATTTTAAATTTTCCCTGATAAATTATTGTATGAAGGATTCAAATGACTCAGAAATGTGAAAGCAGGTATGCTGTGTGGAATAGGCCTAAAAAGTTTGTTTCTTGAGAGATCAAGATTTTCTAGGCTCTTCAAGTTGCTAATGTCTACTGGGATAAGCCTAGTCAAATAATTCATTGATGAATTCAAAGCCACCAATTTTATGAGCCTTATTCCGGAATCTCCCCTGAGAAGTTATTATTAGAGAGATCAAGGCTATTAACAAGCGATAAGGTGGAGTACATATATTCAATCGTTCTTCCTTTTGCCACTATATCTTGAAACTTCCATTGACTAATGTTGTATCAGAATCTGCGAGTTCAAATATCATACCATTCAAATTGCCAATTCAATATGGAATATGATCTGAAGGAGAATCGTAAGAGAAATCCAATATATGATGACTGGTAAGGCTGTAGAACGTTGAAGGAATGTCTCCACTGAAGAAGTTGGACCACATGCTTATATCAATAAACTTGGCGTGGTTTCTCCTATCCATGATGGAAGTTTTCCAGAAAATTTGTTATCACCAAAATCAAGACTAGCCAAACTTGTGCAATTTTTTCAAAAAGGAAGTTCACATGAAAGATTTTTGTTAGAGAGAACTAAAAGATGAAATTATGGTCCGTGTTTTAAGCAACTCAAGAAGTCCAAAATGCTAGCTCATTCTGTACTCCTAACTTTGGTTTTTTGTTTCTCCTTTATTGTCTTAATTCTTCTTTTATTTTTTTATTTTTTTAATATGGCATGATCTAATTATGACTCTTTATCAATAGGTGGAAAATTACGAATAAATTCTATTGTTATTGTCTAGTTATTGATTTACTCCCATGCACTACCGAAGACATGATTTTTACTCACCCTTTTATGATGATTTTGTATTTTTAGGTCAAAAGTTTTATGATAAAATATGATATTCATCATAAATAATATACAGTTCTTTTTTTTATTTTTATTTTTTGCCTGCAATATACAATTCATTTTATCACAAACCCATTATACCTCACTACCAGTGGAAGTTAGCTGACTGACCATTACACTTGTGAATCTGAATGAAGAGTTATGGTTCAAGTTTTGGTAAATTTCATTATTGCATCGGATGGTCTCATGTTTAAGATCCGACACGTAGAACTTTTGATTTGGATTTTTAATACTATTAATTCTGATTTACCAAAAAAAAAAAAAAAAGCCAATTATAACTTAAAACCTTGTAGCATGAGCCAATTAAACACAATTGAAGTAAAACATTTTAGAAAAAAATTTTAAAAAAATCAATAATGGAAAACAGAAAGTCGAAAACATAAAACTGAAAAAATATGTGTTACAATCAAACGGGGGGTATTATTTTTTTTTAATTTCTTTTTAATTCTTTTAATGATTTTTTTTTCTTTGCTTTTTGTGCTGGGTATTTTAATGATATTAGTTGCGATACTTGAAAAATAATGGTAATAATATATCATGATTTGTCTAGAAGATTAACAATTTAAGTCCGAACTGTTCTTATTTCCTTCCAAAATTAAATGCTAAATTCAAGATTTACCTGATCCTAATTTAAAAAAAAAAATGGACCTTTTCTAAGATCTTCCAAACTCATAAATCATCTATTTATACTTTTCTTTTCTTCTTTTTATTTATTTATTTATTTTGATAATTGGGAGGGAGAGGGCAAAGTCAGAGTTTCCTAAGGGATAGAATTCCACTAAGAATTACTAGTAAAAGAAGTTCAATGAATATGGTTATATTGGCATTGCCACTCTTCATCATGGAAGCATGTAAAAAATTGGATCTGTTTTCAGCACTGCAATTGGATATTGCATAGAGTTCATGTGGCTGATGCTGATGCTGCTGCTTTAGCTACAAGTTATTTAAAGATTGACCTGAGCTCGTAACTATGAATTCCCTCTTTCGGCCATGTTTGGCTCTCATAAAATCTTTTGTCAAAAATGTGGGAAAAGAGGTAAAAAAGACCCAAAAAAAAAAATTGTGGGAATCTTTTCCATCCAAAATCCAAACACCAAATAAATAGCATCTTTGACAAATTTAAATAAGGTTCTTCTTTGAAATCAAAAAAAGAAAACAAAATCTTTATTCTTGTTATCACACCAGATAATCAGCCTTGATACTCGGATATGTATGTTTATTTTCCACAGATCTCCTATTGACCTTTTGTTGGTGTTTGGAAGACTATTTGTATTTCCCCTTTTTTGGTGTTAAGAAGACCTTCTAAGTCAATGCAATATCGATGAGCTGTAATGCAACTAGTCACATCTGTACTTTTCCTCCTTTACTTTATAGTTGAGATTAAAATAGACTTCGTTGCTAAATAGTGTGCATTATTGGAGATAATCAAGGTTGGCAACTGAGTTAGTTTACTTGTGAACAATGGGATGCTCCCATTTTAGAGAGTTCCAAGCGATGTCTAACATTGATATCAATGGCATCATTTCGCCAAATTCACTAGGAATTGGCCCAGAAAATTGATCAATTTTCAAAGGGGACATGGTCCACCGAAGCAGTTTGAGCTGAAATTGACAGGAGAACCACGCTTAGTTGAACATTCATAATGAGTAAATTGGCACCCTGCACTTTTGTTAGCTTAATTAACTTTGTTAGACACAAATTAAGCCTGATATACAAAATAAATACATAATAAACCCATATCCTACTACCTTAAGTTTTTGGAATCAATGGTAATTCCAATTGAGTATCATAGTTCAAAATCTTAGAAACCTAACTTCAATCCCATCACCATCATATTACCACCCATTTAAGATATTGACACTCATAAGTACCAAAAATGGCCAACAAGTGAGAGAGAATGAGGGAATATTAACACTTGTAAGGAAAAAAATAGCCTATAAATGAGAGGGAATGAGAAAGAATGTAGGGAATGTATCCTACTGGGTTAAGCTTTTAGGATCAAACTTCTAGCTCATCAAGTTCCAAATTCAACTTCCAAAACCAATTAGGTATAGTGTCTAAAATCCTAGTAGCATTGTGGTTTCTACTTCTTTGACCACATATTCATTGTTAGACCTGTGTTTCCCCGCATCTTCTAGTGATTTGTTGCGGTTAGAAGACTTTTGTCATTCCGCTTTACGAAAAAAAAAAATTTTCCCCATGTTCTTGTTTTCTTTCTTTGTTTCCTAATTTCTTGCCAATGGACCCATCAAGACTTTAGAGTGCCTTATTTTATTAAACTAAAGTAACAGGTATTGTTTCCTTACTTCTCTAAACTCTCACCTCTTTAACATCCTCTGTTTTGTTCAGTCTGAAAGTGGAAGGATCTAATCCAGGCCTTTCCCCCTTTTTTTTTTTTTTTTTTTTGGGGGGGGGGGGGGGGGGGGAACGATTTAGGCTTTAAAGGCTATCTACATAAAATAAAAAAGGAAACAAATTTTTCCAATTCAAGAATCAGTTAATTATTCTCAATGATATACCAACTTGTTGGAGGCTTTTAATAAAAAGAATAAAGTAGAAAAAGAAATGAAATTTTTTAAAATATTGTATACTATAAAGGAAATTGTACATTGCCCATTTTGGAAATTTAATTTAGATATGAATATACTGGAACTTATTGCTAATGCATTTATAAAGAAAAGCTACTGAAAATCTAATTTACTCACATATGCATGGAGATTAATTAGCTGCGGTATTATTTTTGTGGTACAGGATTGAATTTTTCTATGCTATGCTAAAAAAGACTGGATTGCACTAAAAATTATTATTCATGAAAAATACAAGTGAATGAGTTTGTTCCCAAATCTTAGTCGTGAAGAAAGACCGGAAAATTAAAAAACCTGAAGTCAGGGGACTTCTAGGCCCTTATTCTATTGAGTAAAATTCTCGCACAGAGATTACAGATTGAAAATTACAACATAACAGTCTGAAATCGAAAACCATGCTAGGCTGAGCTCTATGCTCATAACCTTTACATTCCACACACCGTTTGGCAATTATTGAAATTTAAAAATAAAAAAGCTAAATAAAAATTAAAGTAAAACCAGATTGATGACATCTAGGACGACAGCTCAGATGCCAGTGCATAACTACTCCGCTACATTTTTTCCTCTAAACATTCTATGAAATAGTACAAAACAAGTATCATTCACTCTTTGATCAAACCCAAAATAGGTATGTCTCCAAGACTTTTTAATGATCAAGCTGCCAATAACACCCCAAGACCCCACATGAAGCCTAGTACAATGTTGATGTAGAAGCCTACCTCCTGTGTCTTATCCTCAACATCATCATCTTTCTCTTCTTTCTCTCCTCTTGAAGTACCAAATTGACTGCTGCTCAAGCAATCATTGTCGAAAGGCTTTCCACATAGGCCGGCATTGCCTTGATAGATTGATGGATCATCAAAGGTTAAGAACTAGTTAGCAGTTGGGATTTTTCCAGTCAAGTTGTTGTACGAGAGGTTCAAATGATTCAGGAATGTCAAAGAAGTCATGCTGACTGGAATTGGGCTAAAAATTTTGTTTCTTGAGAGATCAAGAGTTTCTAGCATTGTCAAGTTACCTATGTTTGCTGGGATCTTCCCTGTCAAATGATTTGCTGATAAATTCAGAGTTTGCAGTTTTATGAGACTTGTTAACTCCGCAGGAATCTCCTCTGATAAGTTATTGTCAGACAGATCAATACTATCAGCAAGGTAGAGTATGGAGTAGTTATATTCCATCTCCCTTCTTTTTCTCACCATCTTCAAACTTCCCTTAGTTGATGCCGCTAGAAAGCCATCAAGCTCTATCCAACCAGATTTCATCTTACTCAAATTACCAAGGCAATGTGGATTATGACTTGACAAATTATTGCGTGATAGATCTAAGATGTGAAGCATGGAAAGGCCATAAAATTCTGGAGGAATGTTTCCACTGAAGAAGTTTGATCTCAATAGTAAAATCATCAACTGATAACTCCTTTTTTTTCCTATCCAAGTTGGAAGTTTCCCATAAAATGTGTTATCACCAAGATCTAGACAAACAAGAATTGAGCAACTTTGCAAGGAAGAAGGAAGTTCTCCAGAAAAATTGTTGTTAGACATAAGCAAAAAAAAAGAGTGTTTCCAGAAGACCAATTGATTTGAGAATTGTCCCAGAAAGCATGTTGTTTGACACATCGAAAAGACACAACCCTGCCATATTTTCCCACACATTTGGAACTTGACCGGAAAAATGATTATTAGAGATGATGAAGAATTCCAACAGAGTTAGATTACCTACGGACAAGGAAATGCCTCCATTGAGCGAGTTCCAAGAGATATCTAAATTGTTAACATGGGCATTTCTTTGCCAATGTCAGAAGGGATTGATCCACAAACCATATTGTTATTTAACGACAATGTGGAAATGTTTGATGAAAACAGTGTGAGAGGACCATCAAATTGGTTTGAACCCAAATCCATGGTCGAACCAGGAAAAAACATTAATTTGTTTGATACCCTGCCACTAATGTTATTATGAGCCAAATCTAGATTATGAAGCTGCAAATCCAATTGGAAAAACCAATTAGGAATGATGTCAGCAATGCTAGCATTTTCGAGTACCAATGTGATGAGATGATTTTTCTTTTGAAGCCAAGCTGGAAATTTAGGACCCAATTGGAATGATTTGATGTTGAGGCGTCGGAGTTTAAAAGGAAGTACCCAATTAGGGCTTATATTGAAAACCATTGAAATGTTATGGAATTGGTTACCGATAGAAAACTCCTCCAAGCTGGAAAGATTCATGAGATGAGCTTCAGTTATGACACCTTCCCATGGGTTGTTTGAGATATCTAACACAACAAGCTTGCAGAGCTGTCCAAGACTTTCTAGGATGAAACTCATTTGGTTATTCCACAGGGAAACTTGTTCCAAAGACATTAAGTTTCCAATGGATTCAGGAATGGAACCTTGGAATGAGTTATTCTGCAGCTGAAGAACTTTTAGACTCTTTAAGATATCCCAAAGTGTCTGGTAGATTTCCCATGAATGCACCAAGTCTCAAGTCTAGTGTCTCTAAGCTGTTGTTGGAGCATGCAGACAAAAAAGTGTTGACAAAATCTGTTATTTCACCACTAATCGCGTTATGACTCAGTTTCAAAGTCCTCAGATTGCATAAATTTCCCAGATTAATAGAGAGATGACCTCCAATCTTATTCTTTGACAAATCGAGCTTTTCTAGTGAACCCAACAATTTCATGAGGAAATTTTCCAGAGAGTTTGGAGCCCCTTAGGTCAAGATGAAGTAGATTTTCAAGATTGAAAACCCAGTGAGGTAATGTGCAGCTCAAGTCATTGCCTGAGAGGTCAAGCACCCTAAGAGATGTGAAATTAACGAAAGAAAGACCAAGATCGGCACTTGAAATACCTCATTTACCCAAGTGCAATTCCTCTAGTGATGGGAGGCTATTAAGAGTTTGGATCACAGCCTTATGGGGAAACCACAAACCACACAAGTTAAGGTACCTTAAAAAAGAAAGACGGGAAAGCCACTCTAAATCATGTGGATCTCCCATGATAATGAGGCCCTCTTGAAGGGTATTGAGATCGAGATAAGTCAACCTCGAGAGGTTTCCAAATTTTGGAAGAATTGATCCATCAAGATTTGAATTAGAAAGATTGACATATCTCAGTTTTCGTAGAGAACCAAGGAAGGCAGGAATTTTGACTCCATGGAAGTAATTCTCGCTCAAATCCAAGTAACTTCAATCTTTCAAAACAATCAAAGGACTGATCTTGTCACCTTCCAAGATGTGCATGCTATCCCATTCACAGTTTGAACAGGGGTTGCAAAGTTTGAGGTGAACCACGCGACCGGTTCTGTTGTGACAGCTTACTCCTTTCCATTTATAGCAATCTTGTCCAACCCAAGATGAAAGTCATCATGACATCCTGGAGCTTCAACATCGCCCCCATGCATGGCAGAAACAGAGTTTTATTAGTAAGGAACAGAATATTATATAGTATAAAGCCCAACAACTTGAATGGAAGCAGTGGTGCTACAACCTAGTACTTTTATATGTCCCACATGCTTTTGAAATATATGGAATCTTAATTTCATGGCGCTATTACATATATAGCCGGAGCAAAGCAAAATTTATTATGTCATTGCCATATTAGCATGCAGTGACTTTGATCAGTGAAACTCTTCTGGTTATATGGACAAATCCATCTTCTGTTTTGCTGTTCATCAGTAATTTGGAGAGGTGGGACCTGTTACATATACAGATAATAAATATATATATAGAGAGAGAGAGAGCATAATTCAATTAGGAGCAATGTTGTTTCATTATTCGTTATAAATACTTGAGGTTACATGACAATTTAAAAGTTATACCTATTAATATTCTTTTTTTCTTGTTTGACAGAATTATAATAAATTTATAATCCAAAATGTGGAGGCAGGATTCTAACCACAACCCGGAAGAAGTGAATGTGAGGGCAAACTACTGAACCAGCTTCACCCGTCATGATTATGAGTAATTAAGCATAATTTGATGGAGTATATATATCTTAGTTCTACTACTTTGGATCTTTCAAGCAAGTACCGTTGATCAGATAGTTTACAATGGAAAACATATATAATTTTTAAAAACAAACAAGAAATATCAAGATTTAAAAGTTTTTGTACATGTCTTCTACAAAACCAAGTTTAAGAGAACCGAATTCGTACTGTACATATTGAAGTGAGTGATAATTTTTAATTCGTCACCAAGGTCGTATCCTTTTTCTTTTTTAAGGAATCACTTTAATAGCTAGGATGACAAACATAATTATATTATTGAAAAAATATAAGATATGTAATGTTGAGTCTATTTTCTACAGGGTTAAACTTTCGAGGTAAATGCGGAGTACACCAAAGAGATTATTTTTTGTAAGTTTCCAAGGTCAACCAAGCTGTACACGTTCCAGAAAAAGAGAAATATATATCTCTGGTTGCAGGAAGCAATATTTTGGGCATATTGGAAATGGAAGTGATCCATGCTCATGTCTCCAAGTAATTTAATTTTTTTTCAAAACAGCAAAAAGAAAAGAGTTTAATTATCTCACCAAGCAATGACTGGTCTGGACGTCTTGAAGGATATTCTATGTCGTCTTTGAAATGGACAAGAGCTTCCCTCTCCAATTCTGCACATTCAACGTGAAAATCAACAGTAAGGGACAGAATCCCACAAAGGAAAAGCAGAAGCCAAAGAAGTTGAGCTCTGAAAGCAGTACTAGTGCTATGTGCCATGGTTTGTGATCAAGTTTTACAAATTGCGCACAATGCAAAATTGGACATTTATAGAATAATGGATATGGAGCAAAAGTCTTCCGTCAGAAGACCATACCCCTTAAAATACTCTTTTATGTGTAAAAGACTCCAGTACTTACCCCTCTTAAGCATTTGGTTATGGAAATTGGAGGGGAAGTAGATTAGATGCTTAGATGCTCAAACATTTCAGTTTTCTGTCAGAAGATCATCATACCCCTTAATACTCTTTTACGTGTAAAAGACTCCTGTACTTATCCCTCTTAAGCATTTGGTTATGGAAATTGGAGGGGGAGTAGATTAGAAGCTTAGATGCTCGAACATTTTCATCCAATGGGACCCATCATAGATTAGAAGTTTAGAAGCTTTGAATATTTTCAAAAAGCATTCTAACAGCTAATAGAAAGTGGACCAGATTGGTGGTCCTAGTGGGCCGATAGGGGGTCGATCAATGTTTCCGCGGGAGCCATCAAAGAGTTTTTATTGGTTTTATTTATTTATTTTTTAATTACATCATTAGGGAAGGGGAAGTCCTAAAGAACAGAATATCATTTTTTATTATTTTTTTAACCATTTACAACAGTAAAATGAATATCTACGAATAAATATTTACAAATAAAGACTTTCAGCTTGCATAAAAAAAAAAATAAAATAAAGACTTTCAGGGTTATGTTCCACCAAATAAGAGTATAATGGCCCATAATAATGTGCAAATTAAATTGAATTATCCATAAACTTGTGCAATGTTATAATAAAAATGTATAAATATTTGTGCAATGTTAAAATAAAAATGTATAAATATTGCAAAATAATTATTAAGTGTTCTTTATAAATTTATTATATTTTTTAAGTAAAATTAGCTTAGCTGATAAATTATCTATATATGAAAAGTAATGAGTTTAAAATAATAGAAAATTTATTATAAATGATCAAAAACAAATAAATTCATTACATAATAAGTTTTTCGTAGAATGTGCAAACATAAATCCCACATTTAGACATGGGTATTTTAATGGGCATATAAGAGGCTTGAATTATCTCTATATAAAGTTAACCTTTTAGGATGGAACCTCAAGTTTCAATAAGTGGTAACAAAGTTAAGTGTAAACATGAGATAAAAGCCTTAGGTGATTGAACGGTAATGGGCCCTCGGATGGTAGACCTCAATGGTGAATTTAAATTTCATGATTGACGAATGAAATTCCATTTCAAGATGGTGAGGTGATAAGGACCTCCATGCTAAGGATACATGGAAGAGGCCATGCCAAGTGCTGTGGTGAGCAATTGGGGTGAGATCCTAAGCCTCATCATCTATACATCTTACATGGTCAAAATCACCAAGGCAACAAGCCAGATTAAGATCAAAGGACAGAATTCCGCACAAAGTTAGAAGTGAAAGAAATTTACTAGAAATAGTATTGCTATGTTCCATAGTTCTGATAGGAGATGGGAAAGTTAGATATGTTTTGTATAGTTTATTGCTATGAGATATTGTATAGAGTTCTCGCTGATACTGCTTATTTACGAAGTTTTCAATACATATAGTTGGGAAGTCAAAGTTTAACTGAAATGGAATTGCTTTAATCATCTTTTTAGTATACTTAGCTAAGGTGATTCTTTAACACACAAAGAATATATATATATATATATATATTTTTTTTTTTTAATTTTAATTTTATTTTTATTTTTATTTAAGACTAGAGAAAATGATCTGTCTTTAACTCAGAAATTCATTGGCTTCACATGCATAGAGCTTTCTTTCCATTTTTATATTGATTTTGTTTAAATCTTTTAGAAGACTTTTGTCTTTCGCTGTAACAACTCGTACCAAAATATCCTGTTGTAGAATTTGACAAGGTTTAACTAAGTTTGACCGGGTTTGACCTAGTTTGATCAAGTGAACAGTATATGGGCCAAAGTTGACTTTTTCTATGGATAAGATTTTTGGTTTGACTAATATATCATTGTGTAGAGCTCTTCGATACAAGTTTATAGACTGGCGGCACACCAAATTCTGAGTTACGAATAAAAAGTTATGGTTCTGTAAAATTTCAAATATCAGTTTTATATCAGTGTCCAAATCAGTCTCAAATTTTCTTCTGTTAGTGACCCAAGGCTTTATGTAAATGTGGGAAAGCATGCCTAGCAGGAAACAAGTTCCAAAATACCCATTTGGTCACCCAAACCCAAGAAATTTCTCTCCAGACTCATAGACTCGAACTGGCCAAATTTTAGGCCAAACCGCTGGTGTACGCTCCGGGAAAGGCCGTTTTGCGTTTTTCGGCTATTTGGCCTTTTTTTTGGTCATTTCAAGCCAACCCATAGACCGTTTTCACCATTTTTGGACCCTCTGAACTCATTTCCATGGTCTGTTTGCCAAGGTTCCTCACCATTTGAGAGATACATCAATGTGGAATTCAACCGAGTTTTGCGACAAGTTTTCCGACCACCGGAGGAACTTTTGGACCATGGCAAGCATACCACTGGATTCCTTGTCTCTTGGGCTTTCTGCTGATATAACATTTGTGAATTTTAGAGGTCGTTTGATAATTTTTTCTATTTTTGGATCAATTAGTTAATTATCAGATAAATTCGGACTATATTTGGACAAAATTGATCAAATTGTTACAATTGGAGTTGGATTAGTGAAATTGGATATTATTAGGACCCATTAGGAGGTTCAATTTTGAAATATTAGTCTTCGGGAAAAAATTCCTAATTTTAGGTACCAAGTCCTAAAGATACACAATATAATTGGACTGTTCGATGTCCAATTTTCATAATTTTATAGTAGTATAAATCAATTTAATACATTTGGATCATACAAGTTTCTTTGGTTTAGTTATTGGAGACTGAAAAATATTTTATTATATTACAGATACTCAAGTTAAGCCTGGAGTCAATCCTGCAGAACAGTAGTGAGCATCTGCAGTATTGTGAGTGGTTATATTATTTTAAATTGTTTTGGGTAAAATATAATATATATGTGCTTTGAATAATTTGCATATATACCATTTGATTGAATGTTTGGTTTATGCATATATATAAATATCTGCTTTTATATATATAAGTTATCATTTTATATGACATTTAACAATATTTTAAATGGTTTCCAAACCTAATGAGTTCATAAATGAACTTATGGTATTTAAATAACTTGGCATTTAAATTGAGATTTTAAATCATTTTGGAAATTAATTGATTTGAGAAGCATATTGAAAATTATATGATTTTAAGCATGTTCAAATATTTTATAATTTCATGTGCTTAAAATTGGTTTATGGTGAGAATATCTCACTGTGGTATTTTTGATTTCAGGATGAAATGATGATTGAAAATTTTGAAATATTAAATAAGCTTTTGAATTTAAATATTAAATTATGATTTATGATACAGTATTGTTGAAAAAGTCTATATGATCTTACAAGACTATTTTAAAGATACTGTATTGGTTATTTTTAATTGGTGTACCATATAGTACCAGAGTTTCGGTTTAGTATTATATTACAGCGCGCTGGGTTTACCATGGTGTCGTGAAGTTAGTTTCATCCAACAGTTTATTATTGCAGTATTATATTACAGCGCGCTGGGTTTACCATGGTGTCGTGAAGTTAGTTTCATCCAACAATTTATTATTGCCACGGACCATGAGGTCGAGTACATCTGATGGTTTATTATTTCCTCGATGTTGTGAGATTGGTTCCATCCAATGGTTTATTATTGCCACAGACTGTAAGGTCGGATTTATCCGACGATTTATTATATCCATGGTGCTGTGAGATTGGTTTCACCCAATGGTTTATTATTGCCATGGGTCGTGAGGTTGGCTATGTTCCGACAGTTTACTATTTCCATGATGCCTTTCGTGTATTAAGGATCGTGAGATGGGTACATCCCACGGTTTACAATTTAGTACATCGAATGGTACATTGTACATGTTTTGAGTATGTCAATGGTTTTCAAATATTGTGGTTATTACTGCACTTTTATAATAATTTTGTGGTATTGCGTTTATAATATTTACGTAATTTTTACATCATAATTAAGGCATTTTATAATATTATATTGATTGTTCATTTTATACCTTTTGAGCATCCATTTCATGATATTAAATTGGGATACAAGTTTGGATTTTGTGAAATAATTTTTAAACAGGAAACTTTTCAAAATAGCGGAATGAAAGGTCTTAAGAGAAAGATTTTTACGCCAAAAAAAAAAATTATTATTTTTATATTATACTATACCACTCACTGAGATTCCCTTGTATCACGTTTTATTGTTTTAAATTCGTTCCCTTAGGCCCAGGCAGCTAGTAGTAGTCTACCTCATGCATAACTTGTCACTTTGTTTCGTCCACAACAGCAGTAGTATTTATCCTTTTTGTTTATTATTATCTTTCTGAGCTTAATTGTTATTTGCTTGTACTTCCAAACTTTACAATTACTCTTAGAATGCTCTGATTTAAACATTGGACTCAATAGAGATCAAGCTATATACATGTGTAGTTATGGCCTGTAGTATAATAGGCCAGTTGTGGACTTTTATGTTGTTGTGGTTTATATTTATACACTGAAGTACTATTGTGATTGCATGTTGTTCGTTGTCCATGTTTTAAGTGAGGTTCCATTGGATGTCATCTAGGGATTATCTAGTGGGACTTCACTAGGCAGGACCACCCAAGACGGATCCTATCATTCGCCCTTTAACTATTTTTCAATTTATTTATTTTTTTCATTTTTTGATGGAACCCTTCAACTACTTTGTTTACATGTTTTGTTTTGTTCGTTTATTTTCTTAGTCTATGACTTGCAGTCGATGTGAAAGACTGTGGAAGCTAATCAATGTTGAAAAAAGGTGAATAGATGGTTGGATGAAAGGAATATGGATGTGGCATAAACATATATCAAACTAATAAAAGTACATAATAAAAATGCGACTTTACAAATATTGAAATGTCTAAACAAAAGTTCCAATTTAATATAAGGGGTCACAAATTAATGAGAAAACATTCAAATTTCTAAACAAAAAATGCAAGATAAAGGAGAGTTTGTTGATACAAGTTATTTTCAACCTACAAAACATTCTTATAATTAATATAGTAATCTAAAATACTAGAAAATCGCTATTCAAAGTCGTTCGATGCAATACGTAATGTGGCAAGTTAATGTTGTTTTCGATTCAGTTTGGTTCTTTTTTTGCCTACAAAGTGTTCTTTTACTCTGTCAACAAAATGAAAATAGGCATCTCTCCAAGACCTCTTGATGATCAAAGTGCCACAAACACCCCAAAATCCGACAAAGAAACCCAAAAACATGCTGATGAAGAAACCTAGCTGCTCAATTAATGGATCACCAATATCACCATCTTCCTCTTCTTTTTCCCCAAGAGTATCTATAATGCTGCCTGTACAGTCGGTTGGCAAAGGCTTCCCAAAGAGGCCAGCATTGCCTTGATAGATTGATGGATCTTCAAGGGTCTGAAATTGGTTGGCGGTTGGAATTTTCCCTGATAAGGTATTGTGTGACAGATTTAAATGACTCAGAAATGTTAAAGAAGGCATGCTGAGTGGAATTGGCCCAAAAAGTTTGTTGTTTGAAAGATCAAGAGTTTCTAGGCTTTTCAAGTTGACAATGTTCGTTGGGAGAAGCCTTGTCAAATAATTCATAGATAAATTAAAAGCCACCAATTTTACGAGCCTTATTAGCTCCTTCGGAATCTCACCTGAGAAGTTATAATTAGAGAGATTAAAGCTGTTAACAATCGACAAGGTGGCGTACATATATTATATCGTTCTTCCTTTTGCCACTATCTTGAAACTTCCATTGACTAATGCTGTATCAGTATCTCATACCACTCAGAATGCCAATGCAATCTGGCATATGACCTGACAGAGAATTGTAAGAGAGATCCAATATATGAAGATTGGCAAGGCTGTAAAACGTCAAAGGAATGTCTCCGGTGAAGAAGTTGGACCGCATGCGTAAAATCAATAAATTTGGCATGGTTTCTCCTATCCATGATGGAAGTTTCCTAGAAAATTTGTTGTCACCAAGATCAAGACTAGCCAAGCTTGTGCAGTTTTTCAAATAGGAAGGAAGTTGACCTGAAAGCCCGTTGTTAGAGAGAACTAAAAATTCGAGAAAATGAAGATTACCTATTGAGCTTGGGACTATTCCACAGATATGGTTGTTAGAGAGATCAAGGCTGCTGACATATTGTGTGGTGATGGTGGAATTGGTATTTGACACTGTATTTCTTGCAAACATTAATCCAAAGTATGTTACGTCGTATAGACCTTTCTTCATAAATATCGATTCTAATTTCATGCCACCTAGATTACCAATTCAATGTGGAATATGACCAGAAAAACTATTGTGTGAGAGATCTTATATGTGAAGATTGGAAAGGCTACAGAGTTTTGAAGGAATATTTCCAGTAAAGAAATTGGCCTTCAAGCGTAGAATCAACAATGCAGTCATGCTTCCTATCCAAACTGGAAGTTTCCCAAAAAATTTGTTATAACTAAGAATAATATTTACCATCTTAAAGTAGTTTCTAAAGGAAGGAAGTTCACCAGAGAAATTGTTGCTTAGGATACTCAAATATTGAAGATGACTGAGTGAATCAATTGATCTTGGGATTGTTCCAAATAGACTATTATTTGACGTGTCTATAAACTCCAGGAAGGGTAAATTTTCCCAGAGCTGAAGAACTTGACCAGATAATTTATTGTTGGAGATAACAAAGACTGTCAATTTGGATAGATTTTCTATAGACAAAGGGATGCTTCTAGTTAGAGAGTTAAAGGAGAAGTCTAAAGTGGAGAGCAATGGCATTGCTTCAAAAACTGATTAATACTCAAATACAAAGTGGTAATGTTTGATGCCAAGACTGGGAAGAGGCCATCAAAATGATTTGAAATCAAATACATAGATGAATGTTTGTTGAAACTTAATGAGCTGAACACTCTGCCACCTATGTTATTATAAGAGAGATCTAGCATATCTAGTTTCACATCCATTTGCCAAAACCAATTTGGAATGGTGTCTGAAATTGAGGCATTGATGAGTGACAAAGTGCTCAGCTCATCTTGATTCTGAAGCCATGTGGGAAATTTAGGACCTAGTTGGCACGACTTGATGGAGAGATATTTGAGCTTAAAAGGAGGTATCCAGTCAAAGCTAATGTTGAAAACCAAAGAAATATTGTTTGGAGATTGGTTAGAACAACTGATTACCAACTTCTTCAAGCCAGAAAGGTTCATCAAATGAGCTTCAGTTAAGATTCCTTCCCATATGCTCTCCGAGATATCCAACACAACCAACTTTGAAAGTTGTCCAAGATTTTCTGGTATTATACTCATCCGGTTATCTCCTAGTAAAATCTTTTGCAAAGATTTTAAGTTTCCAATAGAGCATGGAAGTAAGCGTTGTAAAGAGTTGTTCGACAGTCGAAGGAATCTTAAGCTCTTAATATATCCCAAAGCATCGGGCAGTTTTCCCATTACTCCATTGTCTCCCAAATCCAAAGTCTCCAACTTGTTACTAAAGCATTCAGACAAACTGTCAAAATAATCAACTATTTCACCAAAGATTTTATTATCATAAAGCTCCATAGAGCGCAAATTGCATAACTTTCCCAAGTTTCTTGATAACTTACCCCCAATGGAATTTCCTGACAAGTCAAGCCTTTCAAGAAAAGCTAGATTAGATATTGCATCAGGAATTTCTCCATGGAAATGGTTGTTACTGAGGTCAAGCTTAACTAGGCTTCTAAGATTGAACAACCAATCTGGTATTGTGGATTTGAAACCATTGTTTGAGAGATCAAGCACGGAAAGAGAGGTGAAATGAAAAGGAAGGGTCAAAGGCCGATCAGAAAGTTGACAGCTGGGTAAGTGTAATTCCAGGATCGATGGGATCCTACTAACAGTTTGGAGCAAATATGTTGCAGACATGGTCGGGTCCCAACCTCCCAAGTGAAGGTATTTAAAGAAGAAAGACCAGAAAGCCATGTTATGCTACTCTTATATCACTGAAAGAAATGGTTGTGGTTGAGATCTAGATAATACATTCTTGAAAGATTTCCAAGACTTGGAGGAATAGTTCCAACAAAACATGCACCAGAAAGGTTGAGATATCTCAAGTTCTGTAGTGATCCAATAAAAGAAGGAATTTGGGAACCTCCGAAATCATTCATGCTCATGTCCAAGAAATTTTAATCTTTCAAAACAGGCAAAGAAGGATCGATCTTACCACCTAAACTCGTGATTGTTCCATGACCATCCAAACCATCTGGAAAGCAGTTGCGAAGTTTGAGCTCAACAACATGTCCAGTTCCATTGTTGCAGCTTACTCCTTCCCATTTACAGCAATCTTCTCCCACCCAAGATGAAAGTCTGCCTGAAGGATCTGTTAGGCCGTCTTTCAACAGGAGAAGAGCTTTCCTCTCATCGTCAATGCATACCACATCATGATCTCCAAAGCAGAAGCAGATTTTGCCAAGGAACAGAATTCCACTCAGAATAAGAAGTGAAAGAGGTTGATAGAAATGAGTATTAGTGCTTTTACCCATTTTGTAATGCATTCATTAGGATGCTGTATAGAATGCTAACTGATGCTGCTATTAATATAAAGACCATCGTGCTGTGCTCTGTTCATTTAGAGAAAAAAGAGTCCAAATTCTACCTACTCTTTACATATATGTTTTGTTAATCCGTTGTTGTTCCATAACATTGCAAAAAACTGACCCCAGATGACGGTAATGGAAGCATAAGAAGTTCAGCTATGTGTCTTACTAATTTTCTAGAGAAGTCTAACTGACGCCACTATAATTACAGAAAACGTTATCGTGGTCTGTGCATGACCAACCTTGGAAAGTCCAAAATGGTAGTCCTTCCTCTTGCTTTGTAGTCTTTCAACTTTGGCTTTTTGTTTTTGTTTCTTCATTTCTTATCAATCTTGCGATGGCTTCCACTCAATAATGCTAACATTATTTGCATATTGAATTGGCAGCATGACAAAATATATATATAATTGAGCGTTGAAAAAGAGTTTGGTTCAGGATTTTTGAAATGACATAATTAACAATTTTATTTTCAAAATACTCAATTCAATTTATTTTAATTTTGTACAGTGTTTGGGCTAATTTGAAAATTTATTAGAGATGCAGATATAATTGAACTAAAGTGACATGGAAAAGCTTGTTTGACGTAGGATGTAAAAAATTTAATAGTTTGGAGCCCGAAGTAAAAAAAATTGTCATAATTAAAAGGATGAAATGATAAAAAAAATTGTCATAATTAAAAGGATGAAATGATATCAATTTTTAAAATAAAATTATGATAATATAATTAGTTGTAATATTTTATTATAGATATGAACATATGTAACAGCCCAGACCATCCGCATCAGGATATTGTCCTCTTTGGCCCAGGGTTCACACCCTCTCTCCCCCCTGGCCTCAACGTTTTGCTCACAAAACGCGTCCTGAAGGGAGAGGTATCCACAGCCTTATAAAGACTGCTTCGTGCCCCTCTCCAACCGATGTGGGATGTTACAACATAAGTGGAAAAAAATAATAACAACAATGCTAAACTTAACAAAATATTCATTTAATTTAAAATTTATTAACCGACATAGTAAATAATGTAATAATATATAATTGATATTTTTTTAATGTAAAAATTCTTTCATCCATATTTAAATTATATGAGTATATCAATCAATAAATTCTAAAACACATCATTTATTTTGTTTTTGGTTTCTATTTCTTTATTTGTTATCGAACATGCGATGGCTCACTCACAATAATACTAACATTAACTGCTCATTGAACTGGAAGAATGAGAAAATATATAATATTGAGCGTTGAAAAAGGGGTTTGTTCAGGATATTAGAAATGACATGATAAACAATTTTTCAAACGAAAGTGAATTTGACTGATTTTATTTTCAAGATATTCAATTCACTCTTTTTTCTTCTTTTTTTTAATTTTGTGCAGTGTACAGGCTAATTTGATCATTTTTAGAGCTGCATATACAATTAAACTAAAGTGACATAGAAAAAAAAAAGGATGGAGGATGTAAAAAAATTTATACTTTGGAGGGCAAAGTAAAAAAATAAAAAATTATATCAACTTTAAAATTACTATATAATTCTAATTTTTTTAAAAAAAGACTTAAATAACTTAAATCTTATATTTCTAATAAAAAATCATTATAATATAACTAATCGCAATATTTTATTATAGATACGAACAAAAGAGGGGTTAAAAGGTGTTAAAAAATAAAATAAAAAATAAAAAAAAAAGGAAAAGGACCCTCCAAAATTTGGGGTCCTAGGCTGAACTTTGCAATGCATGTTGCAATACAAGCCAAGAAACTCGTTGCTGTTGGATTTCTTAAAATTGAAAAAGTTGCACTTTTGAGTTTCTACAAAACAATCTAATTCAAGGTATATGAGACCATTATACCATTACGTAGTGAATCACAATTTTGTGATCTACATATCCCATATGTTTGATCAATCATCAGTACCAAAGTAACGATCACCAAACTCGCCCATTCCATGTATGACACGGAATTCTTCATTCAGTGCAACATCAATCTCTGAGGTCACAATCTTCAAAGACGGGAATCGTTTGCAAACACAGTGGATTCCCTCAGGGGCCTGAAAGTTTGAAAAAGCAGCAGCAGCAAAATCAATCTACGCATTGCTGACAATGTTAACGAACTACACATCTCGAACCAGAGCAAAAACTAAAAATAATAAATAATAACTCACAGATATGAGGTTAAGGAATATGATATGCGATTCTGGAACCCCTTTCTGTATGAGTAGTTCAATAGCTTGGTTAGCAGAGTTTCCTACAAAAAATATAATTTCATGTTAGTTTTCAATTATCAGCAGTCCAAAAAATTGAGGAATATACATAGAGCTGGAATGGAACAACATTCATAAACCATTTCATATGTCACCAAAATAAAATGTCAACTTTTAACTCTTAAACGAGCATCAACATATAACCCCGACAAAGGTGGTAAAAGCAGAAAGAGAATACCAAACCACAAAGAGTGAACAAGGTTTAAAACTAAAAGGATATAGTACATAAATGGAGTAACAATTTTTTTCCTTAAAAAAAATCAAAAGAATAAATAAATAAAAAGAGCTGAATAGACTGCCCACAAAGCCAATGCTCTGGCAGTCCACAAGCATCATCCAGTAAAATTTATCAAATGAATAATGAACTCAAAATTCTTTTGACACAAGGAAAAACTGTCAGCTTAAGTCTTATCTCCTCACCTTGTTTATTTATGTATTTTTTTTTCTTTTTCTCAGAAAATATAATTCCACATGAAATCATTTTAACTGCTGCTACTCAACTTCATGATGTTTCTATAAAAATACACAAGTGCATTTTTCCTAGGAGTAGGAAATAAGAATTGCATGCACAGAAGTATAAAAAGAATGATAACCAAATTACCTGTAGCAAGAACAGGATCTAGAAGCAGGACATGATGTTCTGAAATATCCTTGGGAAGTTTCTCATATATAAGCTGAAATGGCATACCTTAGTTATATACACAAAAAATTTTCGATGGAGAATCTAGTAGATATCTTGAACTTTAGATGCACCCATTCATTACCTTTTTTCCATTGTCTCCATCACGATGGATTAGAATTTTTCCAATTTTGATTCCTTTGCATCATGCACACAATGCAATTTCCATGCTCTCACCACTAACACAATAAACAAGGAAAGCTTTGATAAATCAGAAAATGTAACAACAAAATCCATTCATCTTTTAATGCTTAAAAAAGTGCTAAACACCTGGGATAGCAGATGCCATGGTACTGAATAAGAGCAGCATTTGCACCACATACTCAAGTCCCCAATTAAAAGTATTATTGCTGGTAGCTACAAGCTTAAAATCAATACTTGACATAAAGCTCACCTTCGAACAATAGAAGACCCACATAATTTTTTGCAGAAATGAACCCCAGTGTATACAGACCCTGCAATAGAATAAGGACAACCATCAAAAGACATGCAGATTCTTCCTTAAATCTTGGACATAGACAATTTTTATGGTTCATAGAATACGATGATCCAGATTCACACAAACTTCACAATCCACCCATTCAAGCTAACTTATCTTCAGACAGGTATGCATGCACAGATAGATATCTTAAGGCTTAATAATCTGAAATCACAGAATTACATGGTCCCAGCTTCATATTATACCCATTCAAACACAGAAAAACACATAGCAAAATTTTAGTCAATAATCCTTTTAAAATAAGAGAAACGATTCTGAAACATGCAATCTGATGGGCTTGCTTTAACAACACCCAATGGTGCTTCTTTGCAACAAACATTCTTCAAAATATTGACAAGCAGACGCTCTTCACTCTGTCAGCAAAGCGAAAATATGCAATTCTCCAAGATCTCTTGATGATCAAAGTCCCACAAACTCCCCAAAATCCCACAAAAAACCCAATCACAATGCTGATAATGAAGCCCAGTTTCTCAAATTTAGCTCCACCATCTCCATCTTCGTCTTCTTCATCACCTCCTGGTTTGCTTTGGCCACTGTCTTCCATAGAGACCAGCATTTCCTTGGTAGATTGATGGGTCATCAAGGGTCAGAAACTGATTGGTGGTTGGGATTTTTCCAGACAAGTTACTGTATGAGAGATTGAGATGGTTCAGAAATGTTAAAGAAGTCATTTGAAGTGGGATTGGACCAGAGATTTGGTTAATGGAGATATGAAGAGTTTCAATCCACTCAAAATTCCCAGTGCTTGATGGGATTTGACATGTCAAATGATTCATTGACAAATTCAAAGTACCAAGTTTAGTGAGATCCGTTAGTTCCATCGGTATACCTCCTGATAAGTTGTTGTTAGAGAGATCAAGAAGGTATTCCTCCACAAGGTGTTTCGGATGCAGAGAATTATGGTAAACAAAGAAATAACCAGAAGATCATTGATCATCCTTTGAAAAATGTTGTTGATGATCAGCAAAAGGAACAAAAGCGTCAACAATAAAGGGTTATCATTGAACCTTGATCAAAGAAAACAGATGAAAAGGTAAAAGATCAAAATATTTATTTGCAGGAAAAGGAAAGAATGAAGAAAGGTAAAGAGTCATCAACAGCTGATATTAGTGCAGTGCCAAATAAGGTTATAGAGAAGGAAAAAGGAAAAGAAAAAGAAGTTAGTAGGCACAACAACAAAAGAAAAACAAATTAAGGAATTATTAGAACCATCCATAAAAAAGGATGAAGGCGAAAAGGATGAAGAGAAGAAGACTCTGATAGACATAGGTGCAGCAGTACAAGTGCTTGTGTCATTCGGTGTATATGTTTTCTATAGCTTATTTGGTTCCTTTGAAAAAAACTAAAAGTGCCTAGCCTTTGTTTTCATGTTTTCCTCCCATTAATTTGCTTATTAGTTGTTCACTATGTGTGTAATTTGTAATCAACTTCTATAATAAGTACACTGATATGAAAAAACACAGTTACATGATACTAAGAAAAAAAAGAAAATACCCACTCTGTTTTCTCCTTTCTATGGTCTTCCTCTCATTCTGTTTCCTTCCTCTTTCCACTTTCTCCCCAAACATTCCTTTCCCCACTTCTTCCACCACTTTCTCTATCCAGATTCCCCCTCCCTCTCAATTTTCTACCTCATTCCCTCTCTATTTTTATCTCTTGTTTCCCTATTTCAAGATCATTTCCTATATTTTCTTCCACTTTGTGTTTTTCCACTTTCTCTAATTATTTTCTCTTTACAAAAACTCTCCCCATACATTTTCTCATCACTACTTTTCTTTCTACAGTTTCACTGCTGTCTCTCTCTACTATCTGTTCTCTCACTTTATCTCTAAACTTTCTACATGTCACTTTCTCTTTTCACACTTACTCTACACTTCCTCTATAACTTCTCTATCAAGCTCCACAGCTTCTCTATAAACTGAAAGAAAAAGTTTTGAAGACGGAAAGAGAGAATTCTCTACAACTTCTTTTCTTGAATATTTGATGCTTTTTCAAGCTCACAATGATTACAATAATGTTTTTATATTCGGCAATAACAAAGCTAGCTAGCTAGCTAACAGTTAGCAAAACAAACTCTCCTAACTAACACACTACACATACATGCTTGACATTAACCACCGTAGCTGAGCTGGAACAATGACGTGGCACAACTTAGGTGGACTATATATCCTCAAACTAAACCAACGAAGAAAAGGGATAAGTAAACCTTTCTATAACTAAACATAAGTCTATTTGATGTTATTTAGTATACCGTGAATTTATTTGGTACCCTTTAGTATTATTCAATAGTATATATATGTTTCTTTTCTTTTCTTTTTTCCTTTTTTTCTCTTTTTTTTTTTTTTTTGGGATAAATTGTAACAGCCCAGACCACCCGCATCAGGATATTGTCCTCTTCGGCCCAGGGTTCACACCCTCTCTCCCCCCTGGCCTCAAGGTTTTGTCAAAACGCGTTCTGAAGGGAGAGGTATCCACAGCCTTAAAAAGACCACTTCGTGCCCCTCTCCAACCGATGTGGGATGTTACAATCCTCCCTCCTTAAGGCCCAGCGTCCTCGCTGTCAAAATGCATCCTGAAGGGAGAGGTATCCATAGCCTTAAAAAGACCGCTTCGTGCCCCTCTCCAACCGACGTGGGATGTTACAATCCTCCCTCCTTAGGGCCCAGCGTCCTCGCTGGCACACCGATCCGGGTACTGGCTCTGATACCACTGTAACAGCCCAGACCACCCGCATCAGGATATTGTCCTCTTTGGCCCATGGTTCACACCCTCTCTCCCCCCTGGCCTCAAGATTTTGTTAAAACGCGTCCTGAAGGGAGAGGTATCCACAGCCTTAAAAAGACCGCTTCGTGCCCCTCTCCAACCGATGTGGGATGTTACATAAATTCAATAGTATACAATGGTATATGATATAAAAATAGAGGCGTACTTTATATATTAATCTAGTGATCATGATCATGTAAGATTCTAATTAACATTAAAAAAGAAAAAGAAAAAAGGTAACGTTCTTGTAGGAGATCATTTGCGTTATGGATTTGTATTAGTAACTTGTGTGGCATATGACTGTATATCTATGCTTAGCAAACCTCTACCTGCCACAAAATTAGTATGCAACTCATTAATAACTCTAGCATTATCCATTAATTGTTGGTTATATACTAATATTCTTTCAAATGTAGCGATGGCCTCCACCACTCAAAAGTCTGTCAATGGGCGTGCGCGGTACTATCATCTGAATATTACCTTTGAATAAAAATTTAATGAATTAATTGTAAAGTTTTTATTGTAATAAATAAATAATATTAGGTATCAAATAAATCTATCAAAAATAAGTATTGATGAATTAATATTTTATGATATTAATATAATATATTATTTATGATAAATGACCTTTGAAAAAATAAGTATATATATTTAAATATAAACTATGATATATATATATATGAATAAATTTATTTGATATCTCAAGCGTTATCCGTTAATTTGTTTTCTTTTTTTTTGGGTAAAAAATCCGTTAATTGGTTGTTGTTTATATATATTTACATTGTTTCAAATAATAATGGGTTATTTCGAAAAATAGCCACCTTACAACTCCATTTTAGAAAAATAGCAAAAATTTTTTTTTTTAAATAGCCACCTTGGGACAAAAATAACCTTGATAAAATTGAAAATTACGCAAAAGGCTTTTTATTTAATATGGGTATGCAAGAAATTGATTTATGAGCTATTATATGTGATTTTAAAGATATTTAGGTGGCATATGGTTTGAAAATGGGAAAAATTTTGTGTAAAACTGAAAAATTATGAAAAACAGTAAAAACGGAGAAAATTTAGCGAAAAAGATGAACTTCCGCCAATTTCCTCCAGTTTGTCAATTTTCACAAAATTTCTGCCAATTTTTTGCCAATTTTCCGCCAATTTTCCATCAGTTTTTCGCCAATTTTCCGCCAGTAGGAAAAAGCTATATTTGGCCCAAAAAAAAAAAAAACAGAATCAACTTTTTTAATACAATTAATATGTTTGTTTAGTATTATTCAAAATTTTATATATTTATTGATTTAGTTTAATGTTATTAATTTAATTTTGTAGTAAAATGTAAGATGATGACATTGTAATTGCAGTTTTATACAATGGAACATTGGTACAAAATGATGGTGGTAATTGGGAATATCGAAATGGTAAAAATATAATGGTTTCCGTCGGCAAGAGATGCACAAAAATAGAGTTAGAGGATGAGATTTTCAATTCTATTGAGATAGATCGAAATGAATATTTGCTAAAGCTAAAATGGATATATGGACGATGTACAAAAAAGTTGGATCCTACAAAAATACGATGTGATAGGGATGTGAAATGCTTTCTTCAAGAAGTAAGGAATGGAAGGATGACAATGATGCGGCCTCCATTGTATGTTGAGGTAATTTCGAAAGTTGAACATGTATGTACAAATGTTCATCAAACAGTATTTGCTTCGGATAGTGGGAGTAATCTTCATTCTTTTTCTTATCCTCCAATTGGCATTCGTCTACCACA
The DNA here is from genome assembly GCF_031755915.1 of Ziziphus jujuba. NCBI lineage: Eukaryota > Viridiplantae > Streptophyta > Magnoliopsida > Rosales > Rhamnaceae > Ziziphus > Ziziphus jujuba. The sequence goes on along the minus strand of NC_083387.1, from coordinate 28,561,087 downwards.
AGCTTCCAGTACAAACCTATTCAGGCTACATCTCAGGAAATTATGGTTCAAGAAACTCAGTTTAGAGATCAAGTTGATGTTCGTGGAGCCTGGACATCATTTGACATCCACGAAGGAGTTGATGTTGGAGGTGACTATGCTGAACGGTTTTCTAACGATGAGGAGTATGAGCAGTTGCATCATATTGATCATGATGAGAATTACAATGCAGCAGGGGATGATGTTGATCATAATGATGTAGATTTTGATCATGAGTTGCCAGACAATGATAATGATATGCATCCTGAAATGAAAAATGAAGGAGTTGATGATGTTAGGGTTCATCGTGCTAGAAGTGACCACATATCATCGAGCAACAGAAGTGGTTCTATGGCCATATTTTCGTCAAAGCTCACTAGCTACGAGAGCATAGTAGTTGGACAATTATTTCGCAACAAATGTGACTTACAGAATAAACTAAGTATCTATTGCATGCGAGAAAATAAGGAGTTCAAGGTGACACGGCCAACTACACAACGGTATGAGGTTGTATGCTTGGAAAATACTTGTAAATGGCGACTACGTGCAACCACATTTAAAAATGGAGAAATATTTGTTGTGAGAATTTTTGATAATGTACACAGTTACTCGTTAGATATCGTGCATCGTGAACATAAGCAGGCCAGTAGCCGGGTTATCGGGCAATGTATCAAATCTAAATATGAAGGTATTGCACGTGTTTACAAACCCAAAGAAATTCAACATGATTTTTTGCAGAAATATGGGGTGAATATAAGCTACAACAAAGCATGGAGAGGTAAAGAGTATGCACTTAACAATGTTAGGGGATCTCCAGAGGAGAGTTTTGCTAAGTTACCTGCCTACTGTTATAAGTTAGTGTCGAAGAACCCTGGGACTGTTACACGTATCAAAAAAGACGATAATAACAATTTTGTATATTTCTTTATGGCGATTGGAGCAACCATTAGGGGATTTAAATCCCACATAAGACCCGTGTTGGCTGTTGATGCAACTACATTGAAAGGGAAATACAAAAGGTACATGTATATTGCATCGGGCATGGATGGCAATAAGCAAATATATCCTTTGGCTTTCGGCATTGGAGATGGAGAGAACGAGCAAGCATATACTTGGTTTTTCCAAAATCTCAAGGATGCCATCGGAGATTTTCCGGATTTGGTGTTTGTGAGTGATAGACACCCCGCTATTGAAAGGGCATTACGCAAAGGTTTTCCCAATGCATACCATACGTTGTGCACGTACCATATAAGCAGAAATGTTAAAGCAAATGGACATGCGAAAGATGAATCAATAATACAATGTTTCATGCTCGCAGCTAGTGCATATTTGGTTGAAGATTTTGAGTTTTATATGGGGCAAATTGAGGCAAAAACCAGTAGGGCTGCCCAGTACATTCGATCATGTGACCCTACAAGGTGGGCACGTTCTCTTTGTCCATGTAGAAGGTACACTATCATGACCACCAATATTGCAAAAAGCTTGAATGGGATTTTGCTAGATGCTAGAGAGATGCCAATAGTAGCATTAATAGAGCACATACGGGATTTACTGCAAAGGTGGTTTTATGAGCGACGTACTGCAGGTGCAAAATTGACAAAGCATGTGACTGACCATATGAAAGAGCAACTCAAACTACGAAATTTGGAGTCCATCGGACTACGTGTGAAAGCCATTAATATGCATGAATTTCTTGTGGAAGGTGGGAGTTTGAGGGGTACAGTTAATCTCCAATCAAAAACATGCTCATGCAAAGTCTTCGATTTTGATCAATATCCTTGTGATCATTGTATTGCCGCTTGCAGAGACCGAAAAATTGCTCCTTATGGCATGTGTTCTCATTATTACACCGCGGATGCATATCATGCAGCTTATGCTGAGTCCATTTATCCTTTGTTAGATAAAAAACAGTGGCATGTCTTGGATGATGTGGCAAGTCGCATTGTTCTTCCACCAAGATGGACACGTAGGCGAGCCGGTAGACCGAGGATGCAACGCATACCATCCGAAGGTGAAAATGTTATTGGACGTAGATGTAGCCGATGTGGTGGTGTTGGACATTATAGGCAGAGATGTACGAATCCATTGTCTTATGCTTCGAATTAGAAAGTTTTAATTTAGTGTTATGGTTTAATATGTTTTGATAATTATTTCATATATTGGATATAATATTTTCTACTCCATGGTGGAAGATTTATTAGCAATTTTTTTTTAATTTAATCCCAAATGAAAATAGGCTTTCTAGAATTGATTTTCAGTCTTTAGTTTACTTATCATTTTATAAATGTCCAAATGATTTTGAAAAGAAAAACAAACATATATAATTTTTTCTTTTATTTAAAATGGTTATTGATTTTAAATGTCACTACATTTTTTGTTAATTCCATCTTCATCTTATATAATATTTGTCTCCACTCCTAATTTTTTTTACCCCACTATTAACTTATATAATCTATTAGAAATTGATTTTCCAAGTGGAGGAAATTAGTTTTTGATAGGAGTAAAAATTATTCAACGATTTCCGCTTGGAGCAAATTTTTTCCAACAGGAGGAAAACTATTTCCGCTTGGAGGAAAAATTTTCCACCTGGCGGAAATTTATCGAGAGGCTTCAATTTATCTTCATATGGGATTTCCGATTGGAGGAAAAATTTTCCGCCTATAGGAAATATTTTCCAACCAGCGGAAAAATTTTTAAAATTTGCAATTGTGCTCGTAAGGCGTTTGTGCATAACGGAATTCTAATAAATAAACTTGGCACATTTCCTATAAGGTCAATTACTTATCCTTACATCAATACCACATTGTTATCTTTGTTAAATGAACATTATAAGCCACCATTATATTTACAATTAAAAGTCAAATATAATAAATAATATGCATCTATAAACATGACAAAAGGAAAGAAAAATGCATCACCACTCAGCTCATATGCTTAGTTCTTTGTTGTAAGCCTCATATGCATACTTCTTCCTAAAGAACTCCATGTCATCTTGTGTGAATGTCACTAGTAATCTAGCATGTAAAAATTCGATGGTCTTGAGTGTAAACATGCCACAGTCACCACTACAAAAAAACAAGTATTATAACATATATTAGTATTATTAGAACCACATTCGATAGTTAATATTTATTCAACAAATATGTACGTATTAAGGGGTTTTACCCGTTACTTTGCTGAGGGGTATTTTGTGCCAATTCACATGTAATCTCATCAACGGAGTCTACAAGATCCGGCCGCTACTCATAAAATGATGCAGACCGTAGTAAATATGGTAACATTATGCATAATTTCTGGAAATAAATTTCTCCCCTGTTTCGGTTACCAGCCTTATCTGAGTCATATACAGTCATACGATGCTCTTTCAAGTCCATGTGCCCTACCAGCCAATGTATGTTGCGCTTGTTTAGTGGACTTAACAACTGTCAATACATTACAGGATTTCAGTTAGCACAACAAATAAAGGAAGGCACATGAATAAATGAATAGTTAACATTACACAATTTGGACATGTATATTTTACATGATTTACGCATTTCCATGGCTTGGACTCCTTCATTCGAATCCCCAGCACATATTCTTGCATTGCGTATGAGAATTGGAACTTAGATGGATTGGCGAGGAACTTTCCATAACACTGCTCAATGTATAGCTACAACAAATTAATTTATTAGTTACCCAAAATCACAATAGCCACATATAGGACACCTGGCCGTTACTTACCCAAAATCCTCCATCTATCACCTCAAAACTAGGATAAAAAATATCAAGAAATCGATTGGCACGTACACAAAATAAGTAAGGCAGGACTTCCATATGCTGCATTGAAAGATGAGTTAATTTTAAATTACATCCATGCAGTTGAACAACTATCTATGGAATTTATCAAATTATAAAAGAAAAATCTTGATTGAAAAATACTTACATCGTGATTCAGCCACTTCTCATTGGTTATAAGCAATTGAAAAAAGTCTTTACCCACAGTAAAAATGTCCATATCAACCTTTGCTGCCCATCCGAACTTCATAAATTGGTCAAAATGTTTTACAAGTCGCGTGGGTACTGGTTTGTATGGGTCGAACTTCAAAGTAGAAGATGCACTGGGTAAAGTGCACTGTAGTTTTTTCCGCAAGCCTCCAACACTATAAGGAGTTGTAATAGCTGCTGCCGCCTTCCTATCCCTCCTCCCAATATCTATACTTTGCTTAGCAGCTGCTACCTTTCTTGCACATCTCCCGGCAGGAAACTTTGATGGAGACACTTTCTCGATAATCATAACACTTGGTCCTGTATCGTCTACAACAGATGGATGTGACTATCTATCAACGGGGGTCGCATCAGGACCAAACTCTTCTTTATTTTCATCCCCTTCAACGTCCACGTCCATCCCATCTCCCAACCTGTCAGCACTAACTCCCACTCCTTGGTGCTTCATTAACTTATCAAGCTTGGTGTCCAAACTTGCAAACTCTCTAAGCATGGCGATTCTTAAATCCTTAACGTCTTGCCGTACGTTAGCCACTTCACCTTCAAGGATTGTTAATCTCTCTCTCAAAGGTACCTAAAAGAAACAATAATGATTAATACTTGCAATAATGAAAAAGATAAACATTCATACAATTTATTCAAACCTCATCATAGGATGAAGTCGTTGGAGGATGGGATGGAGTCGATGGTTCAACATGAACATGAGCAGCAACTCCTGCAGTCGAAGACCTCCCTCCTTTTTTCATCATTTCCATAGACGCCTCTTTCTGTTTCTTACTTCTTCCACTTCTTGTAAGTGGAAGACCTTCATCTTTTTCATCATGACTTGCCTGTGGTGGCTTGTCTCGAACAGCAGGTGTAACATTGTATGGAGTACTATCATAACGTACATCCCATGCCAAGTTGCCGATATATGCATGCTCAAATTAAGTCACATTCATTAAGCCATGAACGGGATACTGCAAAAGACAAAAGGGATTATCATCAAGTGATTAGTAAGTAATACTAATATTCCTACAAATACTGCAAAAGTGTATAAATAATATTACTATGTTGGAATGTAATTTATATATATATATATATATATATATATATTTGTACATATAAGTGGAAGAACTCATATACTTACATCACGATGATCGAAGAGTTTAGTGGCCTTTTCAAATCTTGGCACTTGTGAAATATGCCAATTAAGAATTCGAGGGAATGCCATGTCCAGCAACTTCTTTCCGAATGCTTGACCCAATGAAGGAATTGTCTCAAAACCCCAAATCTATCAAACAATTAATTAATAATGAATAAGTAAAGAAATACACACCATAAATACAAGTGTAACAAACTTTAAATAATAGTGTAACAAACTTACCATGAAAGCCAAAAGAAACCCACAAAGACTATAACTCTTTGACTTGTTTAAAGCCATGGACTCTCTATGCTCAAAAGCACTCTTCAACGATCTAATGGTGGTAGTATATGATAAAGTACCCCATGGATAGTTATTGAAGTACTCTAAATCGTCCACCATCTCCAAGTGATTATGAGGTGCGGTGGCCATGCTTTCTTTGCCTAGAAGAACCGTCTTTAGGAAATATAATAAAGTCAACTTCAATCTATCATCGTCGATGTGGTCATGAAAGCTTCGGTTATCTCAGAGTTAGTGACCTTTTGCTTTCCGCCAAAATACGTGTCACTAATACGAGTAGAGATGTTAACTCGCCTATTGGGTTCGTAACCAAACTATAGACCTGTAATTATGGTGAAGTCTCTCCGTGTAAATCTAGCACCACGCCCTCCAAAATTGAATACCATACAATCCTTATCGTCACAAACACACTGCCTATACAGCATGCTATTGACGATGTGGCCACTAAATTGTATCTCGTTGGCTTTCAAAAAGTGGCCAAAACAGCTATCCTTAAACTTCTTTATTTGGGCTGGAGTCAGCTTGAACTTAATATCCGACACGGCTTTCCAGAAGTTTGATCTACAATTAACCTTTGCCCTCGATATCTCCAAGTCCCAAAACCTTCGTTGGTAATCTGAATCCATTTATCTGCAAATCAAATACAACAAAGCATAACAGATGGAGGAAACGTTTTTTCCGACACGAGGAAAGCCTAGAGGATAATTTTTCCGCCTGGAGGAATAAATTTTTCGCCTGGAGTAAAAAATTTTCCACCTCGAGGAAAAAATTTCCTCCAGGAGGAAAAAAAGAGGAAATATTTTCCTCCGGGTGGAAAATTTTCCAAAACCTAAATGACATACACCTAACGGGATTTGTGCAACAATATAATGAAAATGGCCAAAGAATCTTTTTGAACCAGCGCATAATACATTATACATTAGTAGTGTACATTATATATTGCTTCCTATGGATAACCTATAGATATATTATGGTTTCACATTCAAACCTCCCATTAAATTCAAACAAAAACACAACTTCACAATACTTTTTAATTTCACATTTCACATTTCACATTCTAACCATGCAACACAAACATTTTCGTCACACCAAATAACACAATATTATAAGCATAGCGCATAATGACAAAGGTTCAAAATTGAGCAATTTATAAAGAGATGACTTATCATCTCTAAAATAATCCATCATGGAAATTATCAACAATTCTAAAACTCATTCAATACAGCACAACTAAAGGTTTTCAGATAAGTTCGTTATATTAAAGCGAAATTAGTTTGCAAAATATTTTCTATGTTGTACAGAGAAGCAACTTACATTAATGGGAGACAAACCACCACCAATGCTTCTCTATCTATTTATATATCTCTCTCTCTCTTTCTCTATCTCTGTGAGTGTATGTGTAATTTTATTAGCTTGCACTTGTAACTCTACGATCGTAAATTTTGTGCTTCAATTTTCTGTTCAGTCCATCACTTGCTCCTCCAATGCTGAAAGAAATAGAAAATCAATATTAGTAACCATGTAGCAATCAAACTTAGCATATTATATGTGTAAGATGTGCATATGAAAGGGCACAGAATACTGCTTACCTAGCTAATGATAAGATGGAGCCTGGAGGTTCAAATAGATAAATGTCTCCTTGTATATTCTTTCTTTGATTTCTATTCAAATGAACAAGAGCATATGAGAAATTTGGAAATTTTCCACCAACAGAAAAAAAACCACAAGAACTACTAACAACTAAATAACTACAAAAATATACAAAATCATTGCATAAAATTTCCAGATTTCCTCACTTTTTATATATTTCAAAGGGCAATATAAAAGGTTTTATTTTGTTTCTTGGATCAAGAAGTAGGAATATTAAACCATAACACCAATCCGCATTGCCATTTCTCTCTATTTCTTTTTTATGCAGCCATAATAACACTCACTCACTAGCATAGCATAAAAAAAAATTATTTGCAATATTTTAGTTTTGCTGTTTTGGACCTGACAATCTGTCCCTTGTTATATTTATAGAAATAAATTAAGGATTGCAAGCTGACCATCATCATCCCCAATAACATGAATAAAATAAAGGTGAATTATTTACAAATGACATTTACAAGACGAACAAAGAAGGATAATATTTTAACTTGTCTTATTAATTTTTTTAATTTTGTCTGCTGATAGCTATAAGGAATTTATTTATTCCTTTTGGTGGCAAGAAATGGCAAGCTAGCTCAAGTGTATCTCGTAAATCTAATCAAAGCACTACTGTTACATATTTTCTAAGCTATGCCTAGCCGATGGCCAATCAAAATTGCATGTTCTAAATACAGTTGTTTTAACATATATATATATATATATATATATGTAGTCTACTAAAATCCATTCATAACAACTTCAACTGCAAATAAATTTCAATGTATTTTAATCTTCTCCTTATGAAAATTACGAATTGCTTGCTAGAGAAAGAGTTTAATTATTAAAAAAAAAAAAAAAAGATACTAACTTAGTTTGCATGATAAACAAATGCTTAATAGATATATGAAAAGTTAGAATTTTTTTCCCCTTAAGTTTTGAGCACATAATAATAAAAATAAGATTTAAATTCAACGTTGTATTTTTTGCAATAATCCGATCATGCATTGTTGTAACATAAACTTTAATGAGGTGGGTCAGTAAGCTCAAAACAAATGAGGTTTGATGATTTTTGCACATATATCTATAACTTTTTATGGTGCTTATGAAGTCCAAATTGAATGAAAATTATAAAGCTGTCCCATAATAAGTTCTATTCGATGATGCTAATGAGAATTCAAACCTTCACTTGGATATTAATGTCTTGTAAAATAATTTAGAATGCACTGTGCATCAACCATCAAGTTGATAAAGCTGGTGAATGCTACATTGTTAATCAGGCATTGATTTAGACATTCTACTTAACTATGCACTATATCATCCACAGCTTTTTGCTTTTCAATTTGTATTCCCTATATATTATTAAATGTATTTTCTTCTTGAGTTTGTACTATTATATTGTTTTGATTATATTTAATGTAGCTGATATTTTTTGAGCCTAATGTTTGGAGTTGGAGGAGAATATGATTTGTCAAAGTAACTGAAATTTTCTTACCGTAGTCCAAAACAAAGAGAAAGAATAGAACCCATTAATAGGAAATCAAAATCGAACAAAACAAATTCAATGATCAAAAATATATTAACTAATAGTACAAAAGCTTCAAAACTAAGAACAAAAAGTTTGCAAGAAAGAAGAGAAACCTTACAGCAACCTAAAGAACAAAAAGTTTGCAAGAAAGAAGAGAAACCTTATAGCAACCTAAAGATCAGAAATGGGGTTGCACAAAATTTTCAAAAACTAGGATCAGAAATGCTTAACTAATAACTCTACAATAATGAAAAGGAGAAACATCCTTTCTATTTTCTTTTTTCTTTTTCTTTTCTTTCTATCCAAACATCCAAACAAATGACAATACTTTAGATGTCAGGATATGAGGTAACTACATGCAGTTGACGAAGATTACATGAACAAGATTACATTTTCTTTTCTCACATTTTCTCTCGACCCTAACAGAGCATTAACTCAATTTAGCAGAACCCCACAAATAATCACCCCACAAAGAACTAGTAGCTCATTCCACTTAAATCACTTAATTGACAAAATTAAAGCACTAAATCATAGATTACATGAACAAGATCACAAACCCAATAGAAACTATAAGCTTCCATCAACATAATCACATTAAACTCATTTCAAACTCGAGCATCGACAAACATAGAGCCCCCAAAAATGCAGCACCACCACCCTAAACCCAAAAACGCCACATTTAAAAGCCAAGAGCAGGACCAAAGCTCTACTTCTTAGATTGCCTACCATTTCTCGAATCAAAGACAAGTAAACAATTCTACAGAACTATAAACAGCGAATTAACAACCAAAAAAAACAAAAACAAAACTGCTAGTATAGAAGAGAAAAATGCAGAAAAATGCTTACCCAGATCATCCTAGGAACTAAGAAATTTTGGGGTTTGTGGATTTCAGATCTAAGTGTGTGAGTCTCTGAGCTTAGTGTTCTTGTGAGAGTGATAGAAGCTAGCAAAGGCAGAGAGAAAAAGAAAGAGAGAGAGACAGTATGTAGAAGAAAATCGGCTTCACATGGCCCCTACATTCCACAATCTGATTTTCAGTCCATATTTAGTCAAAAAAAAGTTCTTGAAACTCTTACCTCTTTTAGCTATTCCTTCATTTCCTTCTTCAGTGATTCCTTCACTTTCTTCTTTCACGATTCCTTCACTTTCTTCTTCGCCAAACTAAATGACGAAAATGTGGACCTTCTATAGAAATTTGCAAGCTAATTTTGATTTTCCAGAAACTTGTCTCTCTGCTCAAAGACGAAAATCAAACAACATCGCATGGGCATGGGGAGGGAGAACAATTTTCCAAAAATTGGTTCTTCTATGACACCGGTGAATGGGAGGACAATTTTGCTTGAAGTGAAAATGGCGCTGGTGTGTTTCTAAAGGGAAATGGAAAGCTTAGCTTTGTTCGAATGCCCTAGTTGTGTTTCGAAAGGAAAAGGGAATGGAGGGAAAAAAAACCAAAAACAACAAAATAAAAGAAAGTTGCATTTCGGTAGTGAAAAAAGACCCCCAAAAAAAAAGTACAAAGGGTATTTTGGTCCTGATGTACTAAAAGTTGGCTAAATTTAAAATAAAATAAAAAATTTTGCTATTTTTAATGGAGTTGTACGGTGGTTATTGTTCGAAAAAACCCAATAATAATAGCATAGTGAAGAATGGGCTCCACTACGCATCAAAGTCTGTCAAGAGGCCCACGGGGGACTATCATCCACGTCTAGGATACTAAGCAAACCAAGAAAGCTTAAGAAGCTGGGGCATGTTGTAACATCCCACATCGGTTGGAAAGGGGAACGAAGCATGGCTTATAAGCGTGTGGATACCTTTCCCTTCAAGAGGCCTTTTTCTGTGATCCACCATTATAATGGGGTCGGGAAGAGCAAAACCGTGCGGGCCGGCCCCAAAGCGGACAATATCTTGATGCGGGTGGTCTGGGCTGTTACAGTGGTATCAGAGCCGGACTCGGATTGGTGTGCCAGCGAGGACGCTGGGCCCTAAGGAGGGTGGATTGTAACATTCCACATCGGTTGGAAAGGGGAACGAAACATGGCTTATAAGCGTGTGGATACCTTTTCCTTCAAGAGGCCTTTTCCTGTGACCCACCGTTGTAATGGGGTCTGGAAGAGCAAAACCGTGCGGGCCAGGCCCAAAGCGGACAATATCTTGATGCGGGTGGTCTGGGCTATTACAATGTGCTGTAGTGCGACCCTATTCCCAAAAACGAAGCTCCATAGACATAATTAAAAAGGTAAAGAAGAGTGTATCAATTCCAATTATTGTAGCATTGGTAGCCAAATGCGGCATTGAATATACATCTAAGAAACCCAATCTTCCACTGTGGACATCAACGACAGTCCCTATATAGACAAGCACAAATTTAACATCCCTTTTTCTTTGCGATTATGAGAATCTCAATGAGGCATTGAAAACGATCGGTCAAGGTGCATCCTTGATAAGAATTTATGGAGAAGATAAGTTGGAATCCATAACCAAAGCTGTGATGAAGCTAAAGCAGGAGATACGCAAGCTGAACAACATGGATTCGCCAATCGAATTCCTGTCCCTTATGGCCTGGTTGCTCAAACTTAGAAACTCGGTAGGCTTCTTGTTCCACCCTTTGCTCATGCTTATGGCATTAGCACTCTGGCAGACGCAGTCATGTTGATGGAATTTGGGTTTGATGGGGTATTTTTGAGTGTTTATTATTCTCACCTTTCTAAAATGGTTAAGGTTGTTAAGCACTACGATGACCCCACAATGCACACCATGCTCTGGTGATACACATAAACCCCTTCATTTTCATTAGTTCTTCTTCGTTTTTTGTTTGTTAATTTTCTTAAAATTTTATATCCACCTGTTAGCTACCTTAATTATAAACAATCTATTACATTTATATTTATATTAAGGATTGAATTTTTTTTTTAAATTCAAATTCATCCGATTAAGATTTGAACTTTCAATCTGAATATGTATTTTTAACCATTTTACTATTAAATTAAACCTATGATTACTTTTTAATTAAAAATCCAAATTAGTGCTATGTTTTTTTTTTTTTTTAAAAAAAAAAAATCCAATCCCTTCATCTCTATGTTACCCATAAATATACCATCTAGCATTCAATAAATGCTGTAATGTACTTTTCATATATATATAGCATAAGAAAAAAAATAAAAATAAAAAAATCTTTGAGTGAGGTAGTTAGCTAGTTCAAGGAATGGCGATTTTGTCCATAAGCCAACCATGGAAGCATTAGAACTCGCATCCTTCATGAATGTATAATACTAATTAATGTTATATATCGATGGAAAAAGTTGCTCTTCTTAATTTGAAAGGTTTTATATATCGCACCGTGACAGATTGTTGTGAAATTATTGTTGTGAAATTTCATCGATTATATATCCTCGACAGCTTACTGCAGCCACTGGGTTTGAAGCAATTAGCAGGATTTTGGGGTTGATGGAGTGCTTGTCGGACCACTTTTCTACAATGGTCAAGCCCTTTAAGTACTACCATGAACTTGTTTATTGATTTTCATAAAGTTTATCTAGTTAGCTACTTTAAATATAAACAATTTATTTCATTTACATTTATGTTAACGTTGATTTTTATTTTTATTGGGTTCAATATTACCCCTTAAATTTAGTACATAGCATTCAATAAATGCTATAATATGGGATTAATTTCACCCTACAATGTTTACATCTATTTCAAAGCAAAGATTTCAAAAATACCTATAAAAGTTAATTTCTGTCCAAAAATTATTTCTCCCTCATATATGGCATGATAAAATAACTTAATTGCCTTCACAATAAAAAAGATCATTTTTTGAATTTATTTCATTAACCATTTGTTTTATAATTATTAATATATATTAATGTTTCATAAATATATATATATATATATATTCATTTCTATTATATATCTACGTATTTAGAAATATTAAATTTGATTTATATTATTTTAGAAAATATATATACATATACATATATATATATATATATATTAATTTCCGATGCATATGATAAAAAATACTAGCTTTTTAGATTTATAAAAATACTCATTTATTATATTTAACAAAATATACTTAAGGGAGAAAAAGTTTTTGAAATTTTTCAAACTTCTTATTATAATTTAAAATAAAAATAAACCTCTGACTACGTGAAATTAATCTTCTTAATAATAATAATAATAATAATAATAATAATAATAATAATAATAATAATAGAGTAGAGAAGATGATTCACAATTTTATAAGTTAAATAAATCATTGGCAAAATTGAGAAGCATCTAATTATGAGCCATATTTTAATTTATAAATTCATTATTAATTATAATAATAACTAAATATGAATAATACAATTTGTTTTAATTTTACAATATATGAAAATTATAATTCAGATTTTGAAATTCTGACCGTTGAGGGTATTACCTCTATAAATAAACCAAAAAAATTATAGCCCAGCCAGTTCCAGTTTTAGGGCTTCTCCAAAACCTCTCTTTGTTTTCAATCGCTAACGGTTCTACTTTGTTAGGGCTTCTCCATTTCTCCCAATCTATAATGCTGGTGGGTTTCTTTTGAAAAATTTCCGAAACCAATGGTCACCAAATTTCAAATTTCAAAAGAATCAAAACGTCGGGATCTCTATCACCTATCGGTTACTGAGGAAGTCGACGATCCCAGAGAGATTTCCCGTTTCGATTTCTTCAAAGGGCGAGACTGACGAGGATTGGAATTTGGGTAAAGCAGAGGAATTCGGGTAAGGTATTAATGGTTTTCTTTTTTTACCTTACACAATTTAGCTGTTTCACAAATCAAACAAAAACTAAACCTTTTTTTTTTTTTCTCCTTTTCTGGGTTATTTTGCTTTTTCTTGTGTTAGTTTTTCAGGGAAAATTGGGGGAAAGAGGGAAAAGAAAGCTTCTTCTTCTTGTGACTTTTAGTGAAAGCAGAGAGACTCAGAACTTCTTCTTCTTGTGACTTTTAGTGAAAGCAGAGAGACTCAGAAAGAGGTGAATTTAACATTATTCCTTTTCATCTCTAATTGATAATAAACTTTTATTCCATTTATTTTACCTTTTGAGTGTTATCCTGGAATTGAATTTAAGTAAAAAGAATGTTATTTTTCTGGGATTTTTTTGAGATTGGCTTGGTTAATAAGGTTCTATAAATTTCAATACTCAACTTGTTCTTTTCAGCTGAAATTACATCTAACTTCTCGAACTCAAAAAAGTGGTTTATTTTTATATGTACGGTTAAAGGAGTTGGCCTAGACTCATGAGATTCTGAGTGATTCTGAGAAATCAATGAACAATATGGTGAGGACGTGCTCAAGGATCGAAAGGGTGATGGCGGTGGGGGCCATGACCCATTTGACATCTTCCAATCTTTCTTCGATGGCAGTACTTTTGGAGGTTATAATTCAGTGAATTGTTTTTTTCTTTATATTGTGTATATAGTCGTCAAGCAGCAATTAGAAAAGGAAAAGGAAGAAAATTTACTAAGACATTGAGCATACCTCGTTTCATTGGAAGACCTTTATTTTGGAACCTCAAATAAGCTCTCACTTTCCTGGAATGTGATATGTTCCAAGTGTAATGGGGTTAGTAAAACTTTGCAAACCAGTAAGGAAATTCCTGGACTCTGGTTGGTTTATGGTTTTGGACTCCACTGATGAAGACTGAGGATGACCGCATGGATTTAAGCTCTAATTATTACACTTGCAAACCAGTATGGAAATTCCTGGACTTTGGTTGGTTTATGGCTTTGGAATCCATTGGTGAGGACTGAGGATGACCACATGGATTTAAGCTCAAATCATTTGGTGTGCAAATCTCCTTTGAGCTTTAATATTAGCATTCATCTGGAAAGAATATTGGCATCATTATTATTTCCTCTCTTAATGTTGTGGAATGTTGCTAATCATTAATGTCTCCCTCCAATTAAGTAATGTTGACTATTAGCTTTGATGAATTCATTTGAAATTCTCTCATATGCAAAATGAGATTGTTTTTCTTCATCTGGTGGCCAGACCAGCAAAGGAAGGACATACTTTAGAAGCCAAGAAAAGGAAAATAAAGCCCAATCTACTATGACCTCTATATGTAGACAAAACAATTATAGCCCAGCCAGTTCTAGTTTTAGGTTTTGTCCAAAATCTCTCTGTGTTTTCAATCGCTAACGGTTCTTCTTTGTTATAGCAAGTGGGTTTCTTTCCAAATTTCAAATTTCAAAAGAATTAGACGGTTGGGATCTCCATCACCTATCGGTTACTGAGGAAGTCGACAATCCAAGAGAGATTTGCCGTTTCAATTTCTTCAAAGGGCGAGACTGACGAGGATTAGAATTTGGGTAAGGCAGAGGAATTAGGGTAAGGTATTTATGGTTTTCTTTTTTTACTTTACGATTTAGTTGTTTCACAAATCAAACAAAAAACTAAACCTTTTTTTTTTTTTTTCGCTTTTCTGGGTTATTTTTCTTTTTCTTGTATCAGTTTTTCAGGGAAAATTGGGGGAAAAAGGAAAAAAAAAGCTTCTTCTGTGTGTGACTTTTAGTTAAAGCAGAGAGACCCAGAAAGAGGTGAATTTAACATCATTCCTTTTCATCTCTAATCGATAATAAACTTTTATTCCATTTATATTTCCTTTTTGAGTATTTTCCTGGAATTGAATTCAAGTAAAAAGAATGTTATTTTTCTGGGATTTTTTTTTTTTTTTTTTGGAGATTTGCTTGGTTAATAACGTTCTATAAATTTCAATACTCGTTTTGTTCTTTTCAGCTGAAATTTTCTCTTTTCTTCTCGAACTCAAAAAAGTGGTTTATTTTTATTTTTTTTGGGTTATTATATGTACAGTTAAAGGAGTTGGCATAGTCTAATGAGGTTCTGAGTGATCCTGAGAAATCTATGTATAATATGGTGAGGACGTGCTCAAGGATCGAAAAGGTGGTAGCGGTGGAGGCCACGACAGATTTGACATCTTCCAATCTTTCTTCGCTGCTACTTTTGGAGGTTATAATTAAGTGAATTCTTCTCTCTGTTTATATGGTGTATATAGTCGTAAACCAGCAATTAGAAAAGGAAAAAGAAGAAAAAATTACTAAGAAGTTGAGCATACCTTGTTTTATAATCAGGTAGTCGCAGAGGTGGACCGAGGCAGAGGAGTGGGGATGATGTGGTGCACCCTCTAAAGGTTTCATTGGAAGACCTTTATTTTGGAACCTCAAATAAGCTCTCACTTTCCTGGAATGTGATATGTTCCAAGTGCAATGGGTTAGTAAAAATTTTACCAATAGCAAGTATTTCTAGTTTACCTTTGACCTTTTTCTTCTTTAAAAAATCTCAGGATATAAATAAATCAGCCTGGGAAAAACTCAAAATGCCTTTAGGAAATTTAATCTTTATGAGAATTTCTTCATCATTGTTTTATCATTTCTCTGTTCCTGTGTATCCGTGGTTGATTTCATTCGGTGTTGTTTTACACATATTGGGATTCTAGAGCTTCTGCTGAGCACATGGAAGAGAGGTGGAAGCATTCTGTGTTTATGTATCTAAGTTTACACCTTTTTTGTCTGTATTTTCACATATGGGATGTCTGCATTCACAGGGAGTCGATAAGAAGATGGATATATAGAAGAGCATACAAGTTCATCTTTTGCCCCTTCTGTTTATGATAGGGTAAGCTAACCTTGACTTTTAAGAAACTCAAATTTTAAATTTTAAATTGATGATTAATCACCATGCCCAAAACACATGATGAGCACTGGTCAGTGTTTAGTATTGAAATTTGTACAAGTAGGTAGATATGACACACATCATCACATGCATTTGGAATGGAATGAATGTAGTATATTCACTTTTTGCACTCAGTTTCATGCATAATATAATGATATACATGAATATATTATGCATACATATAAGCATGTAAGCAACAATGTATCTATCAGTACATCCCGCATACAAGCTTAATCTTGAGTTTGTGGGATTGACTCTCTCATCTGCACAACAATGCAGGTTATCGAACCGTTCCAACATTGGTGATAAGTATGATAATTCCTTATTGAAGAATTTAATTTAAGCAGTAGTCCAATCTTGTATATTATATATTTTATGTTTTTATGTTTATGGTTGTGTAAAGATGAACTAACAGTAATAAGAATGGATGGTTATTTAGGATTGGGAGAGAAGAGATCACTTGGGAATTGCCCGGGGCTCTACAGGTCCCTTGTGTGGGTGTGTTGTGTTGGTGTCTCTGCTTTCTTTTTCTCCCCTGCATGGGGTTTTGTTCTCTCTTCATTTTATTTTTCTCTTTTTCCTTCTTTACTTTTTTCCTATCTAATTTTTCTATCTGGTTTTTACTTTTTCTTCACTTTTTTCTTTATAATAATCTCTCTCAGTATCTCTTCCTCAACTATCTCCATTTAATTCTCACTCTTTCTAAATTGTCTCCACATTTTGTTTCTCTACTTTCTCTTTTTTTATTTCTCTCTTAATTACTTTTCCCCCTTCACTTTTCTCACTTTACTTTTTTCTCTCCAATCTTACTTACAGTCTCTCTTTTCTCTCTTTTTTTCTTTTGTCTTTATGCTTTCTCTCTTATTACTTTCCTCTTAACACTTTGTCTTTATATTTTTCTCCTAATTTCTCTCAACCTTCTCTGGTTTCTCTGGTTTCTCTGGTTTCTCTGGTTTCTCTCTTCACATTGGGAGCAACATTATTGCGTTTTAGGGTAACTTGTTTATTTCATGGTTAGTAATGCCAAGTTTTCTAAAATTTCATTTGTCCTTGAAGATAAAATAATTAACTACTTTTTGAATCAACTATACTTTGTTGTAATACTAAAATTATAAACAGTAATAATAAAAAAAAGAAGAGAAACCACAAAGAAAAATAAAGTTGAAAATTACTTTTTTTATTGCGATAAAAACTTCTTTTACTAGGATCAACTTAAAAAGACCAAACTAATTAAAAGAAAATACTAAAAAAATTAAAATATTTAGTAAAATACAATATAATAATATAAAGCACAATAGAAAATCTAAAATAAGAATCAAATTAATAAAAAAAAATTTAAAAATAAACAATCAAATATTATTATTTTTTGGTAAAAGTCAAACCAATAACATAATTAATTTTCTTAGAACCAACTTAAAATACAATATAATAATATTAATCACAATAGAAAATCTAAAATAAGAATCAAATTAATATAAAAATTTAAAAATTAAACAATCATATATTATTTTTTTTGATAAAACTCAAACCACTAACATAATTACTTTTCGTACAACCAACTTTCAAGAAAAAAGAAAAAAGAAAAAGAAGAAGCATTTAATCAAAAGAAAACACCAAAAAAGTAATAACCTTTAAAGATAATAAATGAAAATACATTTAACATGTAAAAGTCTTCTTCCACAATAAATGAAATAAAAAAATTTTAAAAATACATAAAAAAAAATCATTTAAACGAAAAAATAACATAACTTCTATTATTTGAAATAAAAATATTTGATCGAATTTTTTTAATACTGCACGTCTTTTACGTTAATTAATAGGCTAGAGAGTTCGAAGTAAAACAATAATAGGCATTAATATACATCATTAAACTATATTGTACAAATAATAAAATGTAGAATTATTTTAGTATTTACAGTTAGAAATGTTAGATGTAAAAGAAACGTTAACAGGAAAAATAGTAGTTTTACAATTGATTTTATACAAACAGCATGCAAATACTATATAAAAAAAATTAATGCAATCAAGAACAAATGAAATTTATGAAAACTTGGCATTACTAGCTTATGGAAAGAGAAACTAGAGAGACTTGCTAGAGAAATTTATAGAGAAAATGTAGAGAAGTAAAGTGTAAAGAAAGAGAGAAAGTGCATATGGTAGAAAGTATTATAGATAAACTAAAGAGTGGAGAGAAAGGCAAGAAAATGTAGTGAAATTGTAGAACAAAAAAGTAATGATGAGAAAATGCATGGAGAGAGAGTAGGGAAAAAATTAAGAGGGTGGGAGGGAAATGGAAAAGAGAAAACAAGAAAGGTCTTGAAATGGAGAATTAGAGGGGAGAAAAAAAAGAGAGAATAAAGTAGTGAAAAATGGAAAGGGGAAAAACTGGAAAGAGCAAGTGGGTGGAATAGAATTGGAGAATGAATGTTTGGAGAAGAAAATGGAAGGAGAGATGGGAAAGGGCAGACAAATAGGAGAGAGAATGAGAGGAAGAGCAGACAAATAGGAGAGAAAGTAGGGGGGTGGGGGGGGGGGGGGTATTTTTTTATTTTTCCCCCTTTTTTTTCATGTAACTATTTATTTTAATGTACCTTTTTTCAATTATATTGTATTTAATTAATCATATTTTCTAGAAACTTTTATAGAAAACTTGTTACATCATTTGGAAATTTACTAATTTTAGTTGATAATTTTGTGGTTCTGACCATGTAAAAGAGGTTCATGAATTTTCTTGTTATTTGAGTTTAGCCGAGTAATAAAGGTAATATTTCTATTGGCAAAAGTATAGAATTTGAATTTAAGTATAGAATTTCAATTTCCTGCCCCATGTTCAAAATTCTATATATCAATCATTTCTACCATGCATACGCAGAAAAAATTTGCCTTGGTTTGCATTATTAAATTTCAGTGTTGTGGTCTTTGGGAAAAAAATGATGTATAATCAGTGACGATTCCAGAAAATTTGTTTAGAAGGGCACCGTTATATATGTGATTATATTAATATATGGTGTGGAAAATAGTTGTAGTCTAACTAATTAGAAACTTAATTAAGAATTATTTTTTAAAAGAAAAAAAAATGTTGGGAAAAAAATATGAATTTCAATGGAAATAAAATGCATAATAAATTGATTGCAAATATATAATAATAATAATAATGATGATGATGATGAAATAGAATAAGCACATTCATTGAGGCAATATAAAAAATAAATCTGATTTTATTAGGATTTAAACAATTAATTGAAATCTAAACTAAAAAATTAATAGAAAAAGTGTGTAATTGAGGGAAAAAAAAGAAAATAAAAAGTTGCTGCTTTGAACAAAAATTCAATAAGAATATTATGATATAAATATTTTTTGTTATTAACCGATTGTATTAAATAATTCTATTTGTATATAAATATTTATTTAAAATTAAGTTAAATAGCCATATTGTTAAACTAGTATCGATATATTATAATTGTAATAACTAATTATAATTATATATATATATATATATGAGAGATTTGAAAATATATATATATATATATAGACAGAGAGAGAGAGTGTGTTTGTGTTTATCACATCAAGAGTGTAAAAAATAATTAGTGGAATGTAAATGATGATTCTAACATGCTTGATTTACACAATATCTTAATTTTATAAAATAAGATATTATAATATAATTAGAAATATATATATATATATATATGGATAAGTGGGGAAAAATATATTAAAAAATAAATGTAAAAGAAAAGGAAAAATGTGGGAGTAGAAGTGGGAGAGATAGGAAGGGCAGGGGGCAAAAAAAGAAAGAAATATTAATACAAATAAATAATAATAGTTTTTTATATAATAAATAATAAATAAACTTATCTCGAGAAAAGAAAAAAAAAATTCCCAAAACTTTTGAGAGGGGGGAGGGGGACGTTTAGTTCGGACTTTTGAAAAGAAAAGCAGCTTTTCAATTAATAGCATTTTTAGCATATATATATATATATATATATATATATCATACTTATTAGCATCACTCACGAAAGGCGAATGAAAGTTGTAATGCTTCTATGGTTGGCCTATATTTAAACAAAAACCCAATAACAAGCACACCTTTCAATTCCAATTCAAAGTGAACATTCTAAGGTCACAGGAAAAGAATTATCCCAAAACGATGAAAAATAAATAACACAACATAGATACTCTGGAATATCCTGGACAATGGGGGCTCATATTGATGAACTGTGCAACCGTAAGTTGGCTAATGGGGTTTATAATATATAAAATTTGGCCCCAGCAGCCTCTGCCTGAGATGTGTTTGCATTAGTAATAAGATCTTCTTCAGAACCAAAAAGTTTTGATTTATCGCAGTAGCAATCTTAGACTTACAGACAGAGGTTCCCTGTTTCAACTTTGCCTTTTGATATCTTTGCAATACCTTGCTCAACGGAATTAATACATTTCCTTCATTATTTAGTTATAGGAGTATCAAAAGAGTAAGGAAGCTTGATCATAGTTTTTTGAGAAATGTCACCTGGCAAACAGAGAGAGAGAGAGAGAGAGAGAGAACCAAACTTGCGAAAACAATAAGACAGATCAAATTCAGCACCTCACAGTCAGAAACAAACGTTTAACCAGCTTAGCTAGCTAGCTAACTATAGAAAACCTTGAAAACTAGCATCCAGTTCAAAGAATAATAAAGATTGCATTGCTCTGGAAGATGCTATATTGCATGTAAGTGACAAACCTATCAGTTGAAAGTTGTAAAAGTGTGAGAACTTACGGCTTATGGAGAGAGAACGTTGTTTATTCGTGAAAAAAAAAAAAAAAAAGAAATTATAGAAAGCTTTTTAAAATAATGACAAAAAATAAAAAAAAAATAAAAAAATAAAACATATAGAAAGGAAAATGGCTTGAGATTCAGTGACAAATATTTATATTTATACGGCTATACCAAAAGTGAGGTTTCTTGTAGCGACTACGTAGCCCGCCTCATAGAGGAGTTGAGTATTGTCTAAACAATCTATTGGCCGTTTTTGGAGTTAGACAAAACAGTGATCTTTCATTATGTTGACGAGCTCTATAAGGAGCCACAGTATTGCAGTTAAGATCAGCGTCTTGACTACTGGTAGGCGGCCAGTATTGTGTACGACTACTAAAGCGGGCAGTGCCCAAAGCAAAGTATCAGTGATCGGCGAGGTCTACTCAGCTCCTCTTCTTTCTTCTTCTTCTTACTCTGATATTCAAGATTAACGAGTTGGGCTGGAACTTGGAAGTGAGTGGAAGGCAGAGGAGGCTTGGTATTTATAGATAAATTGTTGATTAAAAAGCTTGCTTTTTTTTTTTTTTAAAATTTATTTATTTATGTGGAGGCCACAGGGGTTTAGGTGTGGTCTCACACTCTCTCTCTCTCAATCTGTTTATAAAGTAGAGGCTTATTTACCCCGGTTTTGTTTACTTAATTTTCTGTGTCAGACTCTTTTTATTTGCCAAACATGTGCTAAACGTTTTTTATTTTTCCGAAGGCACCAAATAAAGCTATATGAAACATATAAGAATCAAACATTAAAAGTCTTCTTCCTTTTCATACATAGCATTTCTAGTCTTTTTTATTTTTTTATCTGTTTAATCACAAAGTTAAGTTTTACAAAATTACCGTGTCAGTAATATGACTAGACCGGCCACAAATGTTCCAAACCAAATAGTAGTTGTCATGGAAGCTTTTTGGTCTTCCTCTTAAGTCCCAAAAAAAAAAAAAAATCTTTGCCATAGTGGACAATAGCATCACACTTCTAATTTCAAAACACTTCATTTTATCAGACGGTTCTAAGAATTCAATTTAATTTTGCAATCAATTAATAATTTAAGAAAATATTTGAAGTTTTATTTGTTTCTCTAAAGTAAAAAGCCAAAAAAAAAAAAAAAAGAGAACGAAAATACAACTTAATTGAACTTACAAGTTGCTTTACTAATTTCTCATTAATTTATAAAGTAGTTTGCTTTGGGGTCGGGGTATTATTGGAAAGAGTTTGTATTTGGAGGGTGGGTTCTGGGTACGATCCATCAGACTTCATAAGGATAATTGGATTACAACATCCAATTCTTTTATCAGCGTTATCATCTCATTCTTAATCTGAAAATACAATGGTTTCTGAGTTGTTTAACTCCTTTCAGAACTTGGGATATGCAAAAGGTTAATGGTAATTTTTAATGGCTCCAAGTAATGTCCGGCTTTTTATTTGGAGGGCATGTTCTCCAGCTTTTCCCTGTGCATAGTTAATTTATAGTAGACACATCCGGAATGATGGGGTTTGCAGCTTATGTAAAAAAGGTGAGGAAACTATATTACATATGCTATATGGGAATGTTGAAATGCCAATTCAGTTTGCATAGCAACGCCAAGATGATTTCTGCTTTAGCTAAACCATTTTCAAGGTTGTACTCTTCGCTTGCTATTGAATTGCTAGCTGTGAAGGAAGCAATTCAGTTTTTTTAGGCGGCATTCAGATTATATGAATGTGGAAATATCTAGGGATTCTAAAGAAGCAATTAGAATTATTACTGATAGTGATGATTATATGGGTGTTGAGCTTTATTTAGTAGCTAGCTGATATATAAGAGTATTGTTAGCTTCTCATAATCAGTTTATTGTGCTTATGCTCCACGAGAAGCAAATAGACCAGCCCATAAAATAGCTCGTCAATCTTTAACTTTGTTTTGTGCATAAGTTTGGATGGTTGAAGGGCCAGATTCTCTCTTTTTTCCCTTTCTCAAAGTGATGCACGTATGTGTAATTCTTTGTTGATTTAATAAAACTTCAAAGTTTTATTTCAAAGAAAAGTTTTCCTAAATTCCTTGGCACATGCAATTAATAGCATAGAACAATTATTACAAAAATACCAAAGATAAAATGTAAAAAAGGCATGAAAAAAAGCAAACTAACTACTCTGTTTCCAAGCCTTTCAGCAAAGCCAAAGCGGGTATGTCTCCAAGATTTCTTTATGATCAAATTAATAACTTCTTTAAACACCCCTAAGCAAAGCCTAATGACATGCTGATGAAGAAGCCTAGCTTCTCATACACTCAAAAACATCATCACCATTTTTCTCTTCTTTCTCTCCTCTTGCAGTATTTTGGCCGTTGTCCGATCAAATCAGTTTGCAAAGGCTTTACACAGAGGCCGACGTCACCTTGATAGATTGATGGATCATCAACGGTTTCAAACCGATTTGCTGTTGGGATTTCTCTGGACACGTTATTGAATGAGAGGTTCAAATGATTCAGAAATGTTAAAGAAGCCACGCTAAATTTCACCAAAAAACTTGTTTCTTGAGAAATCAAGAGTTTCTAATATTTTCAAGTTTACCCATGGTTGTTGAAATCTTTCCTGCCAAATGATTGGTTGATAAATTCTAAATTTGCATTTTTTTGAGACTTGTTATAGCTCCACTGGAATCTCCTATGATAACTTATTATTGGATAGATCAATGCTATTAACAAGGTATAGAATGGAATACTTGTATTCTAGCTCTCTTCCTTTTGTGATTACCTTGAAACTTTCACTATTAAATTTGTACTCAAAAAAGTTGATGTAGATCATAATCCGCAAAACTCAGATCACCTACGTAATGTGGCATATGACCTGAGAAATTATTGTGTGAACGGTCCAATACATGAAGTTGGGAAAGTTTACAAAATTTTGTAGGGATGTCTCCAATTATAAATAAGTTGGAACGCAAGCTCAAAATCATCAACATGGTCATGCGTTCTCCTATCCTAGTACGTTTTCCTGAAAATTTGTTATCACCAAGATCAAGATTAAGCAGGAAGGTATAATTTTTCAAGGAAGAAGGAATTTGTCCAGAAAGATTGTTGTTAGAAGACAAAGAAATTGAATATTGGAAGGAGAACTAGTGTTACGACCATCATGCTTGTGATGGTAGCAAACATGCAAATTGGATATATCTTATGTTTAATGCAGTGTGTGCTCTCTATGTATACAACCCTAATCGATGCTGCTATAAAATGTATAAAAAAATTTCAAACATGGTTGTCAAGGCCAGCACTAATATAAGATTTTGGAGGTGTTAGGCCAACTTTATATGTTGGCCTTCTATACATATTTTAAAAATAAATAAATAAATACAATGAGCAATAACAATAATTTTATACTAATAAAAAAAGTACAAAGTTAACTAATAATAATCTAAACTTCCAAAATTTCATAAAAGATTAGTTTCTAGTATTTTTATAGCTTTAATAAAAATGGAAGAGAAAATTATGACCGTTGACAAGTGAGTTTTTGACTCACTTATTTGATAGTAATAATAATCTAAACTTCCAAAATTTCACTTAAAATTTATTTTCTAGTATTTTTATAGCTTTAATAAGAAGATGTGGAAGAGAAAATTATGACTGTTGATAATTGAGTTTTTGACTCGCTTATTTGGTCCTTAATATTTGATTAAATGCTTGAAAACTCCAGCATGGTGATATTTTTAATGTCTTCTGTTAAGTTTTTGTAGGAGGCATGATTGTGAAGTTATTATATATTTTCGAAAGGGATAGAGCAAATTTTTGTAGAAACCTTGGCATGCTTGAGTTCTAATTTTCAACTTGGTAGCAAATGTGGCTTCCACTCCATTTAAGCCATCTCCATGCCAAATCAAGTCGTCCACGCCACTTTGAAGTTGGTTCACCCTAATTTGCTTAACAAATAGCATGGTCCATGCCAGTTTCTTAGTCAAAGCAAGCTCCGCCCTATTTTTGAAGCAGTCCACGCTAGAATTGGCTACTCCACACCAAACGAGGCGTGTTTAAGCACTCCAAGCCATGCTATAGAGCTCCTTCGCAAGCAAAACTCAGCTTGGTCTCACAGCAACAGTGGGTTAGAGCTAATCTAATTCAGTGTATCTAGCAACTTCAAGCCATGCAGCTCTGCCTCTCCTTTTCCTCACATGCTCGCCTCACACAACCACTTAAAAAGACGATGAGGTGTTAAAACGGGGTGTTTTTTTAATGAAAAATGGAGGGTTAATCTTCCATTTTTAGGAGGTTTTTAAAAGAGATTGAAGATAAAATGGTGGTGGCTCGTTTTTGGGAAGATAAAGAAGGAAAATAGGCACAAAATTCAAGAGAGATTCTAGATAGAGAAACAGAAAAACTAGAGAGAGAAAGCTTGGAATTGAAGAAGAATAGAAGATTGCAAGGGATTGGGCTTCAAAAGTTCTTTTACCCATTCTTTTTTTTAAAACTCTTTCTATTATTTCTTTTGTATTTGAATTTATTAATATTGTTCTGTGTTGAATTATGTTTATATTGATGAATTCTTATTTGCTTTTGAGTATAAAATTTCATATGAGTATGGAAGGCTAAATTTCTCATCTAGGATTTTGATGGATCCTCTATCTTGATATTATTTAATTAATGGGTTGACCATTATTTTGTTTATCCAATTTTCTTATGTAATTTTTGCAATTATTGTTCAATATATTCTTGCATTTAGAAAATTGCTTGGGTTTTGGGTAAGTTTTCTATTTTTCAACTTGGAAAAGTTTAAATTGGAGAATTAGTCACTAGATTTATATAAAGGTCCTAATTAATGTTGGGAAGCTTGATTAGGATTTGTGTAGCCACAAAAGAGAGAGTTTAAGGAATAAGGACTTAGGATTTTTAGAAAGGGATTTTTAGTTTTCATTAGAGACTCATAGATTCTAATTTTACTTATGAGATTGGATTAAATTAGAAACTCTCTAGGCTATAAATTGGATAGAATTTGGTCTTTTAATCAACTTATTTAAGCTAATATTGGAAGGGTAAAGGGGAGGTCAAAATTCTATGTTTCTAATTCATTGTTACCAATTTAAGTCCTTGAATTTGTGTGTGTGTGTGTTTTTTTTTTTTTTCCCTAAATTTCCTTGTCTTGTCAATTGCTCTTAACACTTTACAATTTTCATTGTTTAATTCATTGTCTTGCTTTTATTTTCATTGAAACACTCCATTAGTTTACCTAGACAAAAACAATAAGTAAAAATTTTAGTAATTAGTTAAATATTAACACCAATCTACATGAGAATAATACTTTCTCATTGCTTTATTATTAGTAAAAATTTTAATAATTAGTTAAATATTAAAACCAATCTATATGAGAATAATACTTTCTCATTGCTTTATTATTTGATACAGTCCGTACACTTGAGAAATATAACGCATCAACTGTAATATTTTCTTGAAATATTACACAACATTTAAAAATATTAATTAAGTACCTACTACCAACGAATAAGAAGAGACTGAATTAATTATCAATAATAATAATAATAATAATAATAGTGTTTCCTCGCCTCCCTATGGTCATGGGCCACTTTGTTGGTTCGACAGTACATAACTTGGACACCGGGATTTTAACATGCATGATCATTGAGGAACCGAGTCACATAGCATGATAAATATTTCAAAATTTATAATGATATTAATTAAATTTCTGAAGCTCTGTTTTGTGTATTTATCTTTATAATATTTGTTTTTGTGTTTTTGAATCTATTGTTTTCAGGTTGATTTGTTTTACATGAAACTTAATTAATCATCAACCGCAATGATTGAGTTGCAATTAATGATACGTAACATTATCTAAGGAAAAACATACGTTGCCATCTAAATTCTTGTTTTGCTAGCATTTCAGTACCATGTCAAACGGTGTTAAAGGAGGCCTAACAGAATGGTCACATATGCAACTCTTGTGACCAAAACTAAGGGCATTTGATGGAAAGAAAAATTGATCCCCATACTTCATGTTTGAGAGCAAATATCTAGCCGAATGGAATGAAACCATTTTCCTTCCCTTGCTCATCGTTCCTGTAACAGAGGATTTTAAATCCTTTAGTTTAAAGATTGCTCAAATTGCAAAATCCAATTAAATTAATTTGCAGTTGCTTTAATAATGCAAAGGTCTCCAAATAAGGAGCACACTAAAGCACGACATCGATTAATTCTAAATAATTGCTCCCAAGGATTCATTTATCTTTACCTTTATTTTCTCTTCAAACATGAAATATGGGAATCAATTTTTCTTTCCATCAAATGCCCCTGATTTTGATAACATGAGCAGGTGCACATGCATCCTACTAGGTTTGCTTTTATATATGTTTGACATTGTATTGAAATACTAGTAAAATAAGAGTTTAGATAGCAATGTGTCAAAATTATTAGTTCAGGTGGTAAAGTGAAAAAGGAGGTAAAGTTTAAGGTGGTAAAGCGTATCTTACCCTATTATTTAATTTCTTTTGGAGGACCATAAATGATTATTTAATTTAGAGCCTGCAAAAGTGAAGAATTGTATTATTTTCATTTCTGCTATATTTTTATGTTTAACATTGGATTTTATAGACTTACCGGATTAAACTTTTTTTTGTTATTTACTTATGGCTTGAAAATTTCTCATGCCAATAATATATATGATTTGTTTTTCTAGTTAATTTTATAGACAATAATTTCTTTATGTATTTAAGAGAAACAATAATTGGTGGGAGCTTCATATGTTGTAGGAACCAATCTGAAATCACCAACAAAGGAATGGAAAGAGAAATGAATGGGGAATCCCCCTAGGTGCTGAGAATAAAAGGAGCCAACATACTGAAAAATACCCATGGGTTGAAGCACAGGTTGAAGCATCCAAACAAGTCAGCGGAGGGACTGCTCTGGTAGAGACAACCGCAAAAGCACTAGTCCACGTTGAATAGATTTACTTACTTGATTACCATTATATTTTGGGACATAATATCAAAATATAGTTTACTAGGAATACTTTTATTATTATTTATTATTAAACAAAAAATAAAGGGGAAATCAAACCTTTAATAGTATAACACATACAATTATTTTACCGTGAAAATAACTAAAACCGAGACAAAGAGAAACGATTTTTGAAACATGCAATCTGATGGGCATGCTTTCACAACAAACAAGGGTGTTTCTTTCGGACAAACATTCTTCAAAACATTGACAAGCAGATATTCTTCACCCTGTCAACAAAGTGAAAATATGCAATCCTCCAAGACCTCTTGATGATCAAAGTCCCACAAACTCCCTAAAACCCCAAAAAAAATCCAATCACGATGCTGATGATGAATCCCAGTTTCTCAAGTTTACCTCCACCATCACCATCTCAGTCTTCTTCATCACCTCCTGGTTTTCTTTGGCCATTGTCAGGACATTCAGTTGACAAGGGTCTTCCACAGAGACCAGCATTTCCTTGGTAGATTGATGGGTCATCAAGGGTCAGAAACTGATTGGTGGTTGGGATTTTTCCAGACAAGTTATTGTATGAAAGATTGAGATGGTTCATAAATGTTAAACAAGTCATTGAAAGTGGGATTGGACCAGAGATTTGGTTCATGGAGATATCAAGAGTTTCAATCCACTCAAAATTCCCAATGCTTGATGGGGTTTGGCCTGTCAAATGATTCATTGACAAATTCAAAGTACCAAGTTTAGTGAGATTTGTTAGTTCCATTGGTATACCTCCTAATAAGTTGTTGTCATAACTCTTCCTTTTACCACCACCTTCAATTTTCCTTCGTATGTACTTTCTTCCATGCCTTCAGATTTCAAGCCATTGAGATTCGCAATGCAATGTGGAATATGATCAATGAGATGATTGTGGGACATGTCAATTATGTGAAGTTTGGAAAGCCCACAAAATTGATGGAGAATGTTCCCATTGAAGGAGTTGGATCACAAGCGCAAGATCAACAAATCGTGCATACTTTCTCCTATCCAAGATGGAAGCTTTCTTATAAATCTGTTATCTCTAAGATCCAAACTAAACATGTTAGTGTAGTTTTTCAAAGAGGAAGGAATTTCACACGAGAGTTTGTTGCTTGAGAGAACCAGGAATTGAAGAAAACTTAGATAGCTCACTGTTGTTGGTATTGTTCCTGAAAGACTGTTGTTTGACATGTCCACAATGTACATGGATTGTTTATTTTCCCAGAAATGAGGAATCTGACCAGATAATTCATTGTTGGAGATAACCAATGTCATCAATCCGGTTAGATTTCCAATGGACAAGGGTATGCTTCCACTCAAAGAGTTGTCAGCGACATCTAAATCTGATAGCAAAGGCATTACTTCACCACTGTTAGGAGGAATTGGCCCAGAAGACTGATTGTCCCCTAGATACAACATGGTAATGTTTGATGACCAAAGTGGAAGGGGACCCTGAAATATATTTGTAGTCAATTCTATAGTGCACTCTTTATTGAATCTAAATGAGTTTGGCACCCTGCCACTTAGTTAATTATAAGCTATATCAAGTTTATCCAGCTGCAAATCCAAATTCAGAAACCAGTTAGGTATGGTGTCTGAAATCATTGCATTGTTGAGTACCATAAAGGTCAGATCACTTTGATTCTTAAGCCATGTAGGAAATTTGGGACCTAATTGGCATGATATGATCAGGATGTAGGTGAGTTTAAAGGGAGGTATCCAACCAGAGCTAATGTTGAAGAAAAAAGAAATATTTGGCGATATTTTATCGATTGCTAACTCCTTCAAGCTCGAAAGATTAGCCACATGAGTTTCAGTTATGACCCCTTCCTACCTGTTCTCTGAGATGTCTAATACAATCAGCTTAGAGGCTTTCCAAGACTCTTTGGGATACCACTCTGTGAGATCCCACATCGGTTGGAAAGGAGAACGAAGCATGCCTTAAAGAGGATGTGGATACCTTTCCCTTGCGATGCGTTTTGACAAAACTATGCGGGCTGGGCCCAAAGCGGACAATATCGCATGCGGGTAGACTGGACTGTTACAGTTGGTATCAGAGCCAGTACCCGGATCAGTGTGCTAGCGAGGACATTGGGCCCTAAGGGGGGAGGATTGTGAGATCCCACATCGGTTAGAAAGGGGAATGAAGCATGCCTTAAAGAGGGTGTGGATACCTTTCCCTTGTGACGCGTTTTGACAAAATCGTACGAGCTAGTCCCAAAATGGACAATATCGCATGCGGGTAGACTGGGCTGTTACAACTCAGTTTATTATTGGATAGAGAAATTTCTTCCAAAGATGTCAAGTGTGAGGTCCTACATCAATTGGAGAGGGGAACGAAGCATGCCTTATAAGAGGGTGTGGATACCTTTCTCTTGAGACTCATTTTGACAAAACCATGTGGGCTGGGCCCAAAGCGGACAATATCTCATGCGGGTGGTCTGGACTGTTACAGTTGGTATCAGAGCCAGTACCCAGATCAGTGTGCCAGCGAGAACGCTGGACCCTAAGGGGGTGGATTGTGAGATCCCACATCGGTTGGAAAGGGGAACGAAGCATGCCTTATAAGAGGGTGTGAATACCTTTCTCTTGAGACGCGTTTTGACAAAACCATGTGGGCTGGGCCTAAAGTGGACAATATCTCATGCGGGTGGTTTGGGCTGTTACATCAAGTTTCCAATTAAGCCTAGGAGTGAGCCTTGAAATAAGTTATATGATATTTGAGGGTACCTTAAACTCTTTAGATATCCTAAAGAGTTAGGTATATTTCCTGTCAGCTCATTGTACCCCAAATTCAATGTCTCTAAGTTGGTTCTAGAGCATGTGGACAAACTATCCAAAACATTAGTTATTTCACCTGTAATTCTATTTTACGAAAGCTTCAGACTCCGCAAATTGTATAACTTTCCTAATTCTTTTAACAGTTGACCCTCAATGGTATTCAGTGAAAAGTCAAGATTTTCAAGAGATGCCAAATTAGCAATTTTATCTGGAAGTGGTCCATATAAGTTGTTGGAGTTAAGGTCAAAGTAAACTAGGCTTTTGAGATTGAACAATCAATCTGGTATTATAGAGATGCATCCATTGTTTGAGAGATCAAGCACCATAAGAGAGGTGAAATTAAGAAAAGGAAGGGTCAAAGGAAGGTTAGAAAGTTGCATTTCCAGGAGTGATGGAAGTCTGTTAACAGTTTGGAGCCAATCTATTGCAGACATGGACAAATCCCAACCTCCTAAATGCAGGTATTTTAAAGAAGAAACACCAAAGACCCAGTACAAGCCATTTTTGGTTAACTCAAACTAATCATCTTTATTAAGATCAAGATATATCAATCTTGATAAGTTTCCAAGACTCGATGGAAAAGTTTCATCGAAAGATTGACCAGAAAGATTGAGATATCTCAATCTCTGTAACGATCCAATGAAAGAGGGAATTTGGGAACCTCCAAAATCATTCATGCTCAAGTCTAAGTGATTTAGGTATTTCAAAACTAGCGAAGATGGATCAATCTTACCACTAAAAGTTTGCATTATTCCAGCACCATCCAAATTGTCTAAGTAGGGGCAGCGAAGATTGAGCTTGACCACATGTCCAGTTCTGTTGTTGCTGCTTACTCCTTCCCATCTACAACAATCATCTCCCACCCATGATGAAAGTCTGCCAGAAGGATTTGTTAGGCCTTTCTTGAACTTGACAAGCACTTTCTTCTCAGCATCTATGTAACACCCCGTACCAAAAATACACATGATTAAACAAGTTTGACCAAGTTGACTAAGTTTGACCAAGTGAAGAATAGGTGTGTAACACCCCGTCCCAAATCGCACCGGAATCCGTGCACGTTGATCGAGGTTGACTGTTGACCGTTGACCAAAGGGGTCAAAAGTTGACTTTTTGACTCGGTGGGAATTTTGAGTTGACTAGGGTACCGTGGCGAAGTGCACGATGCCACGTGTTCGTAGACTGGTAGCACGTCGAAAACGGAGCTACGGTTTGAAAGTTATGGGCAAAACAAGTTGAAGTGTAAACTGTCTAAAAGGTGCCGGTAGTTGACTTTTTCTTGTGATGTAATTGTGAGTTGACTCTTGTATGGTTGTAAAGTACTCGTCGATACGAGTTCATAAACTAGCGGCACGCTTAAATCGGACATGTGGTTAAAAAGTTATGGACGTTTGAAGTTTACCGGATACCGTATTATTTTAATGTTTTTGGGTCGTGAACAGTGAAATGCCACGTGTCAGCTTCTGAGTGGTCCACGTGGCATGAACAGTGTCACACAGGGTTTTAATTTTGAAAAAACTCTCGGGGAAGAGAGAGAAAGAGGGAGAAGAGAGAGAAAGAGAGAGAGGAGAGAGAAAGAGAGAGAGAGGACCCGCCGGCCGCCGGCCATTTTCACGTTTTCCGGCCTAGTTACTGTACACGCGCCGGCCAGCCAGATTGCCCACCTCATTTCCGGCAAAACCTCCAAATTTCACGGCGAACGGCCGCCGGACGCGCCCGGATCGGACGTCCGAAGTTTGGCGGCGATTTTTCCCCTCCACCGCCGGCCACCGCGAATCGGCACTGTTCCGGCCACTTTCCGGCCACACGCGCCTGACAGCCTTGATCCTCTCCTCAAGTCCGGCCTACCCACCAAAAATCACGGCCATCGGACCACCGACGCGCCGGGATCGGAGCGTTTTCCGGCGAGGGGTCGAAAATCTTCAAACGGTGATTTCTCCGCCGTCCGACCTCCGTTTTGCTCACCGTCGGTCCCGTTGGATTGCTCTCCTCACGATCTACAAATCTGCAAAATTTCACAGCAAACGGCCACCGTCGGAAATTACTGTTCCGGCGACGGTTGCCGGTGACGTGGCGGCCCGCCGGAAATTACTGTTCCGGCGAGTACCCCGAAAATTCCGGCCAGCTCCAGTCCGCAGTGTTCGACCTCCTGAACCCAAATCCGACTTCCGTTTCCACCAATTCGCGACGGTTTGGGAGAATTGCGGAGCCGAAACCCGAAAAGCTTCCCGACGAAATTCAAACCCCGTCGGGTACGATCATCGGAAATTAAGACCGGATCTGTGATTAGCATCACTCGAGCTTCGATTCGGTATATGATTCGTAAATTTTAGTTATCGTTTGTGTTTTGAGCCCCCGGGTACCGGGTATTATTTACCCGAATAAAATATTAATTTATTTGACTGTCTGTGAATTTTGTTCTAGGAGCACCGGTGAGTCGTAGAATTGATCCCGTAGTGGATCATGGGTTAATTGCGTGCTCCAGGTGAGTGACCCACCTTCAAATTAATTTTGGGAAATTTAATTGATGAATATATTATGTGTGAATTAAATATTTGGAATTTAATTTCTATGTGCCAAATATTTATTGGATTTATTGTAGAATTATTTATGAATTTATTGGATTTAAGAAAATGCGAATTCTACAAATTTATGCCATGTGGAATTATTTTATGGTTTTGAGGATTTTGAAATTGGTGTGGTTTTAATGGTAAATTGGGCACGATTTGATTTTCAAATATTTCAAGGAAAATATTTGGTTATATTGGTGATTTCAATTTTTATAAAATATGCCCATGGAATATTATGAGATTTGATTATGATATTTCGAGAAATTATTTATGCTATTGGGAAAATGTGGATATTTGAATTGATGGATTTGGAAGTTGGTGGATTTGAAAATCATGAAATTTATGGCATTGATTACAAAGAAATTGTGGGAAAATTCCCGGTTCAAGCGGATGGATTATGCCCGCTATGTTTATGAAAAATGTGAAATTTGTTTTATAATTTAAATTGTGGATTTTATGATTTTTAGATGCACCGTGCACGTACTGGTGTTCTGATTATGTGATATGGTATATGTGATATGGTTAGTGTGCACACGGTTGTGATTAGCGCGCAGGTGGGTGTGAGTAGCGCGCGGTTGATATTATGAGGGTGTCCTGTGGATGCCATCGGAGAGGGCGGCCACCCCCCATTGGCCGGGACACCAGGTTAGCAGCGGCGCAGTGGGACGCCACGCGACCGTATGCCGGTTTCTTTCTATAACCTCCTGTCTGGCGGTACCTTGGGACGCTGGGTACTGTTGGCGCCACTGGTATATAGTGGGTGCATCAAATGATTTTCAGAACTGTGTTTTAAAAATAAAATGTTTGGAAACTGTATTGGAATTAAAAATATAATTATTACTGTTCGGATATTTATTTGATGTCTTGGTTTTCGAGGAATATGAATAAAGGGTTTTGTGAAAAGGTTTTAAAAGGGGAACCTTTCCAACTGAGAGAATTGTAAGGGTTTTGAGAGAAAATATTATTTCCAAATAATTATTATTTATATACTTATTACTGTGATATTATATGGTATAGTAGTAGGGTCGCTCACTGAGATGATTAGCATCTCACACTCTTAAATTCCGTTCCTCTAGGTACCAGGTTGTCGGCGTTCACTCGGAGCGGACTTGATCTTCCTCGCTGTTTTAGTTCGTACTGTACCCTGTTCTTCTTTATTGCAGTTGTACTATTTCTTTCACTCTTGTTGTATTTATCTTGCACTGGATTACTGTATTTTTGTTTTGAAGTGCTGAAATTTGTGGAACCAGTTTGTAGTTTGTGGAAGGAATAAGGGGATATTTTTGAAGTGTGTTTTCAGTGCAGGTAAATTTGTGGCAAGTAAATCCCTTAGGGGAGGTGCTGCCGGATTTTCCGTTGGAAGGTTCGGTGGTATTTCCCTGGGATCAGGGCTGTCTAGGGTTCCGGGGAAGGAATTCTGGACGGGTCCTGACAGTTGGTATCAGAGCCAGTACCCGGATCGGTGTGCCAGCGAGGACGCTGGGCCCCAAGGGGGGAGGATTGTAACATCCCACATCGGTTGGAGAGGGGCACGAAGCGGTCTTTATAAGGCTGTGGATACCTCTCCCTTCAGGACGCGTTTTGTGAGCAAAACCTTGAGGCCAGGGGGGAGAGAGGGTGTGAACCCTGGGCCAAAGAGGACAATATCCTGATGCGGGTGGTCTGGGCCGTTACAGTAATTGTAACATCCCACATCGGTTGGAGAGGGGCACGAAGCGGTCTTTATAAGGCTGTGGATACCTCTCCCTTCAGGACGCGTTTTGTGAGCAAAACCTTGAGGCCAGGGGGGAGAGAGGGTGTGAACCCTGGGCCAAAGAGGACAATATCCTGATGCGGGTGGTCTGGGCCGTTACAGTGGTATCAGAGCATAGGTTCTTGTAATCCTAAGGGACTGTGCATTGTTGTGTGTCCCATCCGTGTCTAATCTCTCGTTTTACCCGTGTGAAAGCGTTCTTTCTGTTTGTCTCGAAGTAAATTCGTTGCCCGAGTTTGAATAACTCTGATCTTCGAGGGTGTCAATTAGGATCATCTAGCCCAACGGGAAATTCCTATGGCCTAGTCGATGGTCGAGGATGCCTTTTCTTTTTGAAGGTCAAGCTTATCATCGTGAATGGTATCCGTTTCGTTCATGGAGAAGAAGGATGATTGCCTAAGGATGTGTGTCGATCGATTTCAAGGCGTCAAAATATTTTCCCGATCGATTATCAAAATTTAAATGCTTTTCAAAGTGGTATTTGAAATTAAAGGTGTTTTATTCAAGTATTTTTGGTTTGTGCTCGTACATGTATCTGTATGTTATATTGTTTAATATTATACTGCACCATATGGAGGCGGCGAACCAATGTGGTCCATGTAGAGCTAGCCCCATGATCATGTTGCCTACGAGCCCGGGGAATTGGACGGCCAATATAGGCAACCACCCTGGTTTGTATTGGTAGCAGAGTGTCGGCGACAGTTGGAATCATGGATTACGTAACATGTAGAAGGTGTCGTACGTACCTCCATTACAAGCGTGCATATTTTATTTTATGCTATGAATTTTAAGATATGATTTTGTGCACTTATTCATGTGCTCATTATTATTTCAATGTGGAGTTTTAACAATTGCCTATGCAAGTTAGGTATATTTGAAAAATATATTTTATCATTTGTTTTATGTTATGGTTTTTCCAAGAGCGACTTAAGGGTTAAGTATCGCCAGTCGAAAATCAAAAGCAGGGTATCGTTGAGTTCAAAAAGGAGATCCTAAAGGAAGCACGTGATTCAATGTATGCGATACACCCCAAGGGTATAAAGACGTATGGAATACTCACTGGATGACATGGTGGTTTGGCACGATAAAGGAAGTTGCAAGATCCGAATAAAGGTACTTAGGTCACCGATAAGTAAAAGTAGGGAGATGTAAACATGGATTTCGTGCTTAAACTATCGTTCACAAAGAGAAGGTACGACAGCGTTTAGAGAATCAAGCAAGATCCGGATAGCGACTAAAGTTCTACTTGGTGGTTGATGAGGTTAATGAGATGAGGATGATTCCTTAGGCATGGTTAGATGATTAAGCATGGTTATTTTCATTCTAGAAGCTAAGATCTTGATATCTTATTTCCTTGGAGATTTAAGGTTCGTATTGGTGGTGCTTCATCGATTCAAGGTGGTTGATATTGTTGGTGATAATTTACAATGATAAGGAGTATGATTTTTGGGACGGAGTTAGAATTTAAGAAGTGTGGAATACTTTATTGGGTTAAGGATCTAGTGATTTGTTCATAGTATTGGTGGTGATGCTAGAATTAAGATTTAAATTCCTTATTGCTTGAGGTGTGGATTCATGGAATTTATTTGAAATGGGAAAAACTTAGGGTTTTCAAGAATGGTATTTGGATGTTGAGAATTTTATTCATGACCTTGATGAATTTAGTTAAAAGAAAGATTGATGTTTGTCGAGGTTAAGACTATTGGTTAATCAATGAGGAGCAAGGGTTTTCTAATTGTAAGTACTAGGAGGGTAATCGAAGACAAGTGAATTAATCTCAACCTTAACTTGGTGACACCAGTATTTGAGGAAATTAGACTTAAGTTCTAATCTTACCTTTTAAAGTGCTGATCGAGTCACGAGAGTTGGTTGTTGGTTTAAGGATGCATGCTTTAGAAGCACCTTATGGTTAGCGTTCGACTATGACCAAGACTTGCAGATCGTGTTCTCGTGGACCAATTTGACTATCCTTAATTAGTGGGCATGAGAAGGAAAGTTGTACAAGAGGGAAGTTAAAGTCACTATTAGGCGAATGTAGTGGCAGATGCTTTGAGTAGGAAGGCTACTGGATCCCTTGCTCACATCCAAGTCATCCAACTACCTCTCATGGTGGAGTTGAAGAAGATGGGGGTGTTAATGCATATGCATCCTTCAGGAGTTCTCATGGCTAGCTTCCAGGTACGACCGGTGTTGGTGGATCGTATAGTAGAGACCCAAATGGAAGATCCTAAGTTGAGGACAATTAAGGGCAAGGTACAAGAAGGTCTTGATCCGGAATTTTCCATAAGGAGGGATGGAGCCCTCGTGTATAAAGGACGACTTTGCGTTCCGGATATCCCAGGACTCAAGCAGGAGATTTTGGAGGAGGCGCACAGCTCGATGTATGCGATGCATCCGGGAAGTACCAAGATGTACCGGACGCTTGTTAAGTATTATTGGTGGATTGGTATGAAGAGAGAAGTGGCAGACTTCGTATCAAAGTGTTTGATTTGTCAACAAGTGAAAGCAGAAAGACAGAAGCCTTTGGGACTACTCCAATCTTTACCGATTCCCGTGCGGAAGTGGGAAGAACTCAACATGGACTTCGTATTCAAGCTTCCTTCCACACCTAGAAGGTACGACGGCATTTGGGTAATCATTGATCGTCTCACCAAGTCGGCACACTTCCTACCGGTACGAGAACATTTTTCACCCGAGAAGTTAGCTTAGTT
This sequence comes from Ziziphus jujuba, assembly GCF_031755915.1. Lineage (NCBI taxonomy): Eukaryota > Viridiplantae > Streptophyta > Magnoliopsida > Rosales > Rhamnaceae > Ziziphus > Ziziphus jujuba. The sequence goes on along the minus strand of NC_083387.1, from coordinate 28,523,235 downwards.
GTTCGTGCAACGCATTGTAAGTCTTCATGGAGTACCGTTAGCCATCGTCTCCGATCGAGATCCGCGCTTTACTTCACGACTATGGCGGACGTTGGCTGATGCACTAGGAGCAAGACTTAACTACAGCACCGCTTTTCACCCGCAATCTGATGGACAAGCAGAGTGCACAATTCAGACATTAGAAGACCTGCTAAGGTCTTGCATTATGCAGTTTCGTGGTAGCTAGGATGAACAACCGCCATTGATAGAGTTTTGTCCTCCTGCGTACCGTGAGGCGAGAAGGAGAGAGTTCGAGGAACTGCGACAGGGGAACATGACAGTGACCGAGTACGAGAGGAGATTCCGAGAACTATCAGGATTCTGCATGCACCTGATTCCCGACGATCACACGAAGAAGGTGAGGTTCATAGACGGATTGAAAGAGAGCATCGGCTACACCCTTTCTGGATCAGTACATCCCACCTATCAGTCCGCCAGGGATGCAGCGCTCGAGCTAGAGAGACAGGAGGAGATACACAGACCCTCGAGGCGCAGATCATTCGAAGGATCGTATAGCGTAGTACCTCAACAGGGGGCAACTAAAAGAAGCCATAGTTCAGGCTCAGACAATGATGGGTTAAGCCCACGAGGCAGATTCCAGAGGAGAGATAGTTATCGCATGCCCCAGCCAGCTCGCCATTCGATCAATGTGGATGCAAGCTCGTATCAGCAGTCACGCATTGGTTCTCCGCGGATTTGTCCACTTTGTAGGGGGAATCATTCTGGGCAGTGTCAGATGGATGGTTTATGCTTTCGGTGTGGGCAGCCAGGCCACATAAGGAGGGATTGCCCTTATGGTAGCGGCAGTGTGCTAGGAGCAGGTCGACGGACACAGCATACGGGAGTATTTCCAGGACAGAGTTCCCAGGGGAGTCAGCCAGTAGGAGTTTCTTCGGGATCAGTCCAGCCGTCTGCAGGATCGAGTCGAGGTAGAGGAAGGAGACCCCAGCAGACAAGTCAAGGCCGGGTGTTTGCTATGACGCAGCAGGGAGCCAGGACTACGCCCGACGATTTCACAGGTACTTTGAATATTTTTGGTAATGACACATGTGTACTTATAGACCCGGGAGCAACACATTCGTTCATCTCAAGAGAGTCTGTCGTTCGGGTCGGTATGACCCCTACTCCTTTAGAATGTCTGCTAGAAATAGCCACTCCTGTAGGAGAATCCTTGTGGCCTAGCCAGTTAATCAAGGAATGTTTCTTCTGCATCGAAGATCAAGTGATGGAAGCGGATCTGATCCTGTTGGATCTATTCGGACTTGAAGTAAGTTTGGGCATGGATTGGTTGGTAAGGAACCACTTAGTCGAGGAAGCGACGTAGGAGCCCGAAGCGCAAGTGCGTGATCAGAACCCTTATCTGTTCTAGTGACGCGCGGAAATTTCGAGGACGAAATTTTTGTAAGGGGGGAAGGCTGTAACACCCCGTCCCAAATCGCACCGGAATCCGTGCACGTTGATCGAGGTTGACTGTTGACCGTTGACCAAAGGGGTCAAAAGTTGACTTTTTGACTCGGTGGGAATTTTGAGTTGACTAGGGTACCGTGGCGAAGTGCACGATGCCACGTGTTCGTAGACTGGTAGCACGTCGAAAACGGAGCTACGGTTTGAAAGTTATGGGCAAAACAAGTTGAAGTGTAAACTGTCTAAAAGGTGCCGGTAGTTGACTTTTTCTTGTGATGTAATTGTGAGTTGACTCTTGTATGGTTGTAAAGTACTCGTCGATACGAGTTCATAAACTAGCGGCACGCTTAAATCGGACATGTGGTTAAAAAGTTATGGACGTTTGAAGTTTACCGGATACCGTATTATTTTAATGTTTTTGGGTCGTGAACAGTGAAATGCCACGTGTCAGCTTCTGAGTGGTCCACGTGGCATGAACAGTGTCACACAGGGTTTTAATTTTGAAAAAACTCTCGGGGAAGAGAGAGAAAGAGGGAGAAGAGAGAGAAAGAGAGAGAGGAGAGAGAAAGAGAGAGAGAGGACCCGCCGGCCGCCGGCCATTTTCACGTTTTCCGGCCTAGTTACTGTACACGCGCCGGCCAGCCAGATTGCCCACCTCATTTCCGGCAAAACCTCCAAATTTCACGGCGAACGGCCGCCGGACGCGCCCGGATCGGACGTCCGAAGTTTGGCGGCGATTTTTCCCCTCCACCGCCGGCCACCGCGAATCGGCACTGTTCCGGCCACTTTCCGGCCACACGCGCCTGACAGCCTTGATCCTCTCCTCAAGTCCGGCCTACCCACCAAAAATCACGGCCATCGGACCACCGACGCGCCGGGATCGGAGCGTTTTCCGGCGAGGGGTCGAAAATCTTCAAACGGTGATTTCTCCGCCGTCCGACCTCCGTTTTGCTCACCGTCGGTCCCGTTGGATTGCTCTCCTCACGATCTACAAATCTGCAAAATTTCACAGCAAACGGCCACCGTCGGAAATTACTGTTCCGGCGACGGTTGCCGGTGACGTGGCGGCCCGCCGGAAATTACTGTTCCGGCGAGTACCCCGAAAATTCCGGCCAGCTCCAGTCCGCAGTGTTCGACCTCCTGAACCCAAATCCGACTTCCGTTTCCACCAATTCGCGACGGTTTGGGAGAATTGCGGAGCCGAAACCCGAAAAGCTTCCCGACGAAATTCAAACCCCGTCGGGTACGATCATCGGAAATTAAGACCGGATCTGTGATTAGCATCACTCGAGCTTCGATTCGGTATATGATTCGTAAATTTTAGTTATCGTTTGTGTTTTGAGCCCCCGGGTACCGGGTATTATTTACCCGAATAAAATATTAATTTATTTGACTGTCTGTGAATTTTGTTCTAGGAGCACCGGTGAGTCGTAGAATTGATCCCGTAGTGGATCATGGGTTAATTGCGTGCTCCAGGTGAGTGACCCACCTTCAAATTAATTTTGGGAAATTTAATTGATGAATATATTATGTGTGAATTAAATATTTGGAATTTAATTTCTATGTGCCAAATATTTATTGGATTTATTGTAGAATTATTTATGAATTTATTGGATTTAAGAAAATGCGAATTCTACAAATTTATGCCATGTGGAATTATTTTATGGTTTTGAGGATTTTGAAATTGGTGTGGTTTTAATGGTAAATTGGGCACGATTTGATTTTCAAATATTTCAAGGAAAATATTTGGTTATATTGGTGATTTCAATTTTTATAAAATATGCCCATGGAATATTATGAGATTTGATTATGATATTTCGAGAAATTATTTATGCTATTGGGAAAATGTGGATATTTGAATTGATGGATTTGGAAGTTGGTGGATTTGAAAATCATGAAATTTATGGCATTGATTACAAAGAAATTGTGGGAAAATTCCCGGTTCAAGCGGATGGATTATGCCCGCTATGTTTATGAAAAATGTGAAATTTGTTTTATAATTTAAATTGTGGATTTTATGATTTTTAGATGCACCGTGCACGTACTGGTGTTCTGATTATGTGATATGGTATATGTGATATGGTTAGTGTGCACACGGTTGTGATTAGCGCGCAGGTGGGTGTGAGTAGCGCGCGGTTGATATTATGAGGGTGTCCTGTGGATGCCATCGGAGAGGGCGGCCACCCCCCATTGGCCGGGACACCAGGTTAGCAGCGGCGCAGTGGGACGCCACGCGACCGTATGCCGGTTTCTTTCTATAACCTCCTGTCTGGCGGTACCTTGGGACGCTGGGTACTGTTGGCGCCACTGGTATATAGTGGGTGCATCAAATGATTTTCAGAACTGTGTTTTAAAAATAAAATGTTTGGAAACTGTATTGGAATTAAAAATATAATTATTACTGTTCGGATATTTATTTGATGTCTTGGTTTTCGAGGAATATGAATAAAGGGTTTTGTGAAAAGGTTTTAAAAGGGGAACCTTTCCAACTGAGAGAATTGTAAGGGTTTTGAGAGAAAATATTATTTCCAAATAATTATTATTTATATACTTATTACTGTGATATTATATGGTATAGTAGTAGGGTCGCTCACTGAGATGATTAGCATCTCACACTCTTAAATTCCGTTCCTCTAGGTACCAGGTTGTCGGCGTTCACTCGGAGCGGACTTGATCTTCCTCGCTGTTTTAGTTCGTACTGTACCCTGTTCTTCTTTATTGCAGTTGTACTATTTCTTTCACTCTTGTTGTATTTATCTTGCACTGGATTACTGTATTTTTGTTTTGAAGTGCTGAAATTTGTGGAACCAGTTTGTAGTTTGTGGAAGGAATAAGGGGATATTTTTGAAGTGTGTTTTCAGTGCAGGTAAATTTGTGGCAAGTAAATCCCTTAGGGGAGGTGCTGCCGGATTTTCCGTTGGAAGGTTCGGTGGTATTTCCCTGGGATCAGGGCTGTCTAGGGTTCCGGGGAAGGAATTCTGGACGGGTCCTGACAAGGTGGGTCCAAGTTGACCTTTTCGATAGCCAATATTTTTGGTTTGATAGAGGTACCATTGTGTGGATCTCATTGATACGAGTTCATAGACTGGTGGCATATTAAATTCTTAATTACGGATAAAAAGTTATGGTTCTGAGAAGTTTTAAGCATAAGTTTTATATCAGTATCCAAACTAGTCCCTAGTTTTCGTCTGTTAGTGACCCAAGGCTTTATATAAATGTGGGAAAGCATGCCTAGCAAGAAACAAGTTCCAAAATACCCATTTTGTCACCCAAACACAAGAATTTCTCTTCAGATGCACGGACTTGAACTGGGTCATTTCGAACCCCTTTTTGGCCTAACCGGGTCATCGCCATTTTGCCAAATTTTGGCCACCAAACTATCACATGCACTGGTCAGGGAGGAATCCCACATCGAGGAGAGTTTGCTAGTGAAATTTCATGGTGAAAGGCGGCTGGACGCGCCCAGATCGGGGCAGCAAAGTCTGCGGCGGCCGGCGAGGTAGGTCGCCGGATTTTCTTGATTTTGGCCATTTCAGGCCAACCCATACACCTTTTCCATTATTTTCAACCCCTGTAAACTCATTCTCGTGGTTATTTTTCCCAGATTCCTCACCATTTGAGAGATACAATGACTTTAATTTTGGCCAAAGATTCAACTGAGTTTTTCGGCCACCGAAGAAATCTTTGGACCAACGTGAGCATACTGATGGGTTCCTTGTCTCTTGGGCTTTCCATCAATATGAAATTTGTGAATTTTGGAGGTCGTTTGATGATTTTTCCATTTTTGGGTCAATTAGTTAATTTTCGGATAAATTCGGACTGTGATTGTATAGCATTGATCAAATTGGTTAAAATTGGAGTTAGATTGGTAAAATTGGATTTTATTAAGACCCATTAGGAGGTTAAATTTTGAAAGATTAGGCTTCAAGTGAAAATCTCCAATTTTGGGTACCAGATCCAAAGGGAACGCGGTATAATTGGATCTCCCGGTGTTCAATTTATATAATTTTATAGTAGTATAAATCAATTTGAGACATTTAGATCATACAAGTGTCTTTGGTTTAGTTATTTGGAGCGTGAGGAATATTTTATTATATTACAGGCACTCGAGTTAAGCCTGAAGGTGATCCTGCAGGGAAGCAGGAGTGAGCATCTGCAGTACTATCAGTGGTTATAATTTTAAAAAATATTTTGGGTATATAGTATAATATATATGTGGTTTAAGTATTTTACTTATACCTATCGTTTGATTTGAATGTTCATTTTATGGATATATGAGGATCTGCTTCTACATACATGTGTTATCATTTTATATGATTTTTGTCAATATTTTAAATGTTTGGCAATTCTAATGAGTTCATGAATGAACTTGTGGTATTTAAATATTTTGGTATTTGAATTGAGGTTTTAAATCACTTTGGAAAATAATTGATTTGAGAAAGCATATTGAAAATTATATGATTTTAAGCATGTTCAAATATTTTATAAATTCTTAGGTGTTTAAAATCGGTTTATGGTGAATATATTTCACTATGATATTTTTGGTTTTTATATGAAATAATAATTTGAAATTTTTGAAATATTTGAATAAGCGGTGGAATTTAAATATTAAATTATGATTTAGGATACAGTATCGATTGGGAAAAGTATAATTGATCTTACAAGATTGTTTTAAAGATTCTGTATTGGTTATTTTTAAATTAATATACCATATAATGCCAATATTTTGGATCAGTATTATATTATATTACATTACAGCGTGCTAGGTTTTTGCCACAGTATCATGAGGTTGGGCTCAGCCCACACAATATTATTGCCATGGACCGTGAGGTTGAGTTTATCCTACAGTTTATTATTATTGCCACAGTACCGTGAGGTTGGGCTCAGTCCACAGGATATTATTGCCACAGATCGTGAGGTTGGGTTTATCCCACAGGTTATTATTGCCACGGTACTGTGAGGTTGGGCTTGGCCTATAGGATATTATTGCCACGGACCGTGAGGTTCGGTATGTCCAGACGGTTTACTATTTCCACGATATCTTTCGGATATTAAGGGTCATGAGGTGGGGGTATTCTACGATTTACAGTTTGATACATCAAATGGTACATTGTATACATTCTAAGTACATTATTGATTTTTAAATCTTGTGATTATTACTGTATTTTCATAAATATTTTGTGGAACTGCATTCATTTTATATCATACTCAATATTTATATCTTGATTAAGATATTTTATAATATTACAATGATCATGCACTTGATACTTTTGAGCATCGGTCTTATGATATTAATTTGGAGTATAAGTTTGGATTTTGCAAAATGGTTTTTAAACGGGGAATTTTTCAAACGAGTGGAACGAGAGGTCTTGAGAGAAAGATTTTTCAGAAATAAATTATTAGTTTTTTATTGTACTATACTACTCACCGAGATTTCCTTATCTCAAGTTTTATTGTTTTAAATTCGTTCTCCTAAGCCCAGGCAGCTAGTAGCAGTCTACCTCACGCACAGCTTATCACCTTGTTTTTTCCACGACAACAGCCGTATCTATCCTTTCTTTACTCATAATTATCTTCTAGACTTATTTATTTCTTACGTGTACTCTTAGACTTTGTTGACACTCTTAGAATGCTCTGATTTAGATTTTGGACTCACTAGATATCCTACTATATATGTGTGTAGCTATGGCCTATCGTATAATAGGCTGGTTGTGGACTTGTGCTGTTGTGAAATTATTTTATATTCAGATATTGAGGTATTATTGATATTGCTGGTGTTCGTTGTCCACGTTTCAGGTGGAGTTCCATTGGATATTCTTAGGGATTGTCCGGTGGGACTTCACTAAGCGGGACCACCCGGGAGATCCTGGGAGGGTTTCTGAGATGGATCTTGTCAATCTATGCATGCTACATCAAGGTCACCAATGCAGAAACTGCATTTTGTTAATGAAAGTGATGCTGTATTTCATGGTTGTCAAACAAGGATGTAAATTAGCCCCTTTTTTTTCCCTTTCTTTTTTCTTTTTGGCTGTAAGGCAAAATGAATAATATGGAAAGTTGTTACTGATGTTGCTATATAATTATAAAAAATTGATCATGATTTGGTTTTGTAGCTGTTTGGAAATGAGACTCAGGGCTTAATAGGCTTACAGTAATTTTAAAGTATATTTCTGTATACTAGGTTTAGATCGTAATGTTTTTATTCTCGTTTAATGTAGTAAGAATATTCTTCCCATCTTGTATACAGCAAGATGTGAACGCTGTAGCAAATAATGTCATATTAATACACATGGTAATTTGGGACATTTAGCATGAATATTGACTCAATGTCGTATAGGATTTAATAATTTTTAACCCTTTTTCTGGACTTTTGTTGGAATTTTCAATTTGGTGTTCCAAATTCCATATTACATACCTTCAATGCATAATTTTTTTATTTACTAATCTAATTTTCCAATCAAATATGTTTGAAAATATTCTTGTATGAAATGACTTTTTATTCAAATCCTTCAACTGCAGGTTCTATTTTTTTTTTTTTTTTTTGGGGAAGAAATATGAAGAAACATTTCAAAATGGTACTACTTTAATTAAGGTGCTATTCTAAAATGGTACTGCTTCTTCGTTTTTACTGTATAGAGTTGGACCAAACCCATACATGTAGTATCTAACAAGTTAGCATGCAATAACAATATCCTTGTTTTGTATATTTCATCTTTATGCTTTTGTTTTCAAGTTTTTGTTTCTACTGGTTTACTTATCATTTTCAATGTTCGAATGTGAGATCCCACATCGGTTGGAAAAGGAAACAAAACACTTTATATAAGTGGGTGTGGATACCTTTCCCTTGAAAGGCCTTTTAAAACCTTGAGGGCTGGGTTGTAAGAGGATTCCTCAGGCCCAAAGAGGACAATATCTCATGCGGGTGGTTTAGGCTGTGTACAGATGGTATCAGAGCCAATACCCAGATCAGTGTGCCAGCGAGGACGTTGGGCCCCAAAGGGAGAGGATTGTGAGATCCCACATCGGTTGGAAAGGGGAACGAAACACTCCATATAAGTGGGTGTGGATACCTTTCCCTTGAGAGGGTTTTTAAAACCGTGCGGGTTGGGCCCAAAGCGGACAATATCTCATGCGGGTGGTCTAGGCTTTTAAAGATGGTATCAGAGCCAGTACCCAGATTGGTGTGTCAGGACCCGTCCAAAATTCCTCATCGGAACCCTGGACAAGCCCTGATCCCAGGGAAACTCTACCGGACCCTCCAATGGAAAATCTGGCAGAACCTCCCCTAAGGGTTGGACTTACCACAAATTTCCTGCACTGAAAACACACTTCTATATTCATCCCCTTCTTCCTTCCACAATACTACAATTTGATTCCACAAATTTACAGCACTCCAAATGAATAACAGTAATCCAGTGCATAATTAATACATAAATGTCTAGGACAGTATACAGAGCTTCATGAAGTACTATTAAGTATAGAAATTATACAACAAGGATGAAGAAATATTACAATTGAAATAAATGAAGACAAAGGTAACTTCTCGAACTATGACAGTGACGGAGATTAGGTTCGCTCTAGGAGAACGTCTACCACCCCTTGCACCTAAGGGAACGGAATTTAAAAATATGATATGCTAATCATCTCAGTGAGTGACCTTATCTACTGTACACTTTTAATATTAATAATATAACAAATAAAGGGATTTAATTAATCAATACCAAACAGTTAAATAAATAAATAATAATAAACATTTGAAAGTAATAATTTCTCATAAAACCCTCACTATTCACTCCGTTGGAAATGTTCCCCTTTTAAAACATTTTCGCAAAACCCGTTATTCGTATTCTCCGAAAACCAAGGAATCAATTAATTTAATAAATAATAATTAAATAATCCAAACATAAATAAAATGTAATAAAATATAATAAATAATTTTAGAACAATTTAGGGTTTGAAATTTCTATCTGAAAATTTATACTTGACGCACCACACCATATACCAGTGATGGCCCTCCGATACCCAGCATCCCAAGCACCGACTAGCGAGGAGGTTAAAGAGAGAAACTTGCATACGGCGCTTCGGCGTCCCAACAGCGCAGCTGCTGAAACCGTCATCCCGGCCACGGAGGGGGGCGGCTATGGCCAATATCAAACTTGCCTGCCCTCGGTCCAATGGCAACTCACGGGAGACATTATAACTTGCGCGCTAATCCACATATACAGCCAGAACGTCAATACTGTAAGAGTGCGTCTAAAATAAATAACCAAATTTTCCAAAAATTTACCATGGGAATTATATCATTTTTCAAACTCAACCTCCCACATTTTTCTTTAACATTTCCGATACAAAACCACCGATTTAAACCAATCATGCCCAAAAATAATATTAAAATCCTTACAATTAATTAATGAATGAAAATACCTTGCTTGTAACACCCCGTCCCAAATCGCACCGGAATCCGTGCACGTTGACCGAGGTTGACCGTTGACCGAGAGGGTCAAAAGTTGACTTTTTGCTCTAGTTGGAATTTCGAGTGACCAGGGTACCGTGGCGAAGTGCATGACGCCCTGAGTTCGTAGACTAGTAGCACGTCAAAAATGGAGCTACGGTTTGAAAGTTATGGGCGAAACAAGTTGAAGTGCAAACTGTCCAAAAGGTGCCGGGAGTTGACTTTTTCTTGTGATGTAATTTTGAGTTGACTCTTGTATGGTTGTAAAGTACTCGTCGATACAAGTTCATAGACTAGCGGCACGCTTAAATCGGACATTTGGTTAAAAAGTTACGGACGTTTGAAATTCGCCGGATACCGTATTATTTTAATATATCTGGCTTAAGTGCACAGTAACGCCATGTGTCAGCTTCTGATTGGTCCATGTGGCATGAACAGTGTCACACAGGGGTTTTTATTTGTTAAAACTCTTAGGGAAGAGAGAGAAAGAGAGAGAGGAGAGAGAGTCATCGGCCACCGGAGATTTTCAAACTTTCCGGCTGAGTTACTGTACACGCACCGGCCAGCAAGGTTGCCCTCCTCATTTCCGGCAAAACCTCCAAATTTCATGGCGAACGGCCGCCGGACGCGCCCGGATCGGACGTCCGAAGTTCGGCGGCGAGTTTTTCCCCTCCACCGCCGGCCACCGCAAATTGACCCACTTCCGGCCATTTTCCAGCCACACGCGCCATACACCCATCATCCTCTCCTCAAGTCCGGCCGACCCACCAAAAATCACGGCCATCGGACCACCGACGCGCCGGGATCGGAGCGTTTTCCGGCGAGGGGTCGGAAATCCTCAAACAGTGATTTCTCCGCCGTCCGACCTCCGTTTTGCTCACCGCCGGTCCCGTTAGGTTGCTCTTCTCACGATCTACAAGTCTGCAAAATTTCACGACCAACGGCCACCGCCGGCGACGGTTGCCGGTGACCGCGGCGGCTCCCCGGAAAGTACTGTTCCGGCGAGTACCCAGTTTTCCGGCCAGCTCCAGTCCGCTGTGTTCGACCTCCTGAACCCGAATCCGGCATTCATTTCCGCCAATTCGCGACGGTTTGGGAGAATTGCGAAGCCGAAACCCGAAAAGCTTCCCGACAAAATTCCGACCCCGTCGAGTACGATCATCCGAAATTAAGACCGGATCTGTGATTAGCATCACTCGAGCTTCGATTCGGTATATAATTCATAAATTTAGTTATCGTTTGGTGTTCACTCCCCGGGTACCCATTTGGGAATTACCTGAATATAATATTAATATTTGTGGTTTGGTACTGTGGATGTTTTAGGTGCACGTGCGAGTAGCGGAGTCGATCCTACGGAGGATCTTGATTGAGATACGTGCATAAGGTGAGTGACCCACCTTCAAATTTATTTTGGGGAATTTAATTGGTGAATATATTATGTGTGATTTAAATATTTGGAATTTAAATTCTATGTGCCAAATATTTATTCAATTTATTGTGGAATTATTTATGAATTTATTGGATTTAAGAAAATGTGCATTTTATAAAATTATGCCATGTGAAATTATTTTATGGATTTGAGGATTTTGAAATTGGTGTGGTTTTAATAGTAAAATGGGCACGATTTGATTTTCAAATATTTCAAAGAAAATATTTGGTTATGTTGGTGATTTCAATTTTTATAAAATATGCCCATAGAATATTATGAGATTTGATTATGATATTTCGAGAAATTATTTATGCTTGGAAAAATGTGGATATTTGAATTGATGGATTTTGGGAGTTGATGGATTTGAAAATCATGGGATTTATGGTATTGATTATAAAGAAATTGTGGAGAATTTCCCGGTTCAAGCGGATGGATTATGCCCGCTATGTTTATGAAAAATGTGAAATTTGTTTTATAATTTAAATTTATGGATTTTATGATTTTTAGATGCACCGTGCACGTACTGGTGTTCTGATTATATGTGATATGGTATATGTGATATGGATATTGTGCACACGGATATGATTAGCGCGCAGGTGGGTGTGAGTAGCGCGCAGGTGATATTATGAGGTGTCCTGTGGTTGCCATCGGATGAGGGTGGCCACCCCCCATGGCCGGGACACCAGGTTAGCAGCGGCACAGTGGGACGCCACGCGACCGTATGCCGGTTTCTTTCTATAACCTCCTGTCTGGCGGTACCTTGGGACGCTGGGTACTGTTGGCGCCACTGGTATATAGTGGGTGCATCAACTGATTTTCGGAACTGTGTTTTAAAAATAAAATGTTTTAAAGCTGTGTTGGAATTAAAATTAATTATTACCATTTCTGGTATTTATTTGATGTCTTGGTTTTAGGGGAATATGAATAAAGGGTTTTGTGAAAATGTTTTAAAAAGGGAACCTTTCCAACTGAGAGAACTGTAAGGGTTTTGAGAGAAAATATTATTTCCAAATAATTATTATTTATATACCTATTACCGTGGTATTATATTGTATAGTAGTAGGGTCGCTCACTGAGATGATTAGCATCTCACACTCTTAAATTCCGTTCCTCTGGGTACCAGGTTGTCTGTGTTCACTCGGAGCGGACTTGATCTTCCTCGCTGTATTAGTTCGTGCAGTACCTTGTTCTTCTTTTACTGCAGTTGTAATATTTCTTTCACTCTTGCTGTATTCTATACTTTGTAGTATGTCATAAAGCTCTGTATACTGTATGGGACACTTATGTATTTATATTGCACTGGATTACTGTATTTATTTTTGAAGTGCTGAAATTTGTGGAACCAATTTGTAGTACTGTGGAAGGAATAAGGGGACAATTATAGAAGTGTGTTTTCAGTGCAGGGAATTTTGTGGTAAGTCCATCCCTTAGGGGAGGTTCTGCCGGATTTTCCACAGGAGGGTTCGGTAGGGTTTCCCTGGGATCAGGGCTTGTCTAGGGTTCCGGTGGGGAACTTTGGACGGGTCCTGACATTGCTCATGCGTAATAAATACAATTAAATCACAATAATAATAATCGGGAATTTCTTAATAACCCAAAATTCCGTTTAGCATCAATGGGTATATATATATATATAAAATAATATTTTTTCCTCAATTATATTTAACTTCCACCGCATGAGCATAATTCCAGATACCAAATTAGTACCAAATAAATATAATTAATCACCCCAAAATAGTTTTAAAGATGGGTCTCTCACCTTAAGCATGTATATCAATCAAGATCCTCTGCAGGATCAACTCCACCACCCACATGTGCACCTAAAACATCCACAATACACCAAGCCAATTATTTTAATATTTTAATCGGGTAACACCCAAATGGGTACCCGGGGAGCGAACACAAACGACAACCAAAATTGACGAGTAATATACCGAATCGAAGCTTGAGTGACGAGGATTACGAATCCGGCCTTACTTCCCGGAGATCGGACCCGAGGTGACCAGAATCTCATCGGAAAGCTTTTTGGATTCAACTCTTCGATTCTCTCAAACCGTCGCAAATTGGAGGAAAAGGACCCCGGATTTGGATTCAAGGGGTCGAAATTAGTAGGGAGGGACCGGCGGTGCAACTGGGTACTCATGGGAATAGTGATTTTTTCAGCGAGCCATCGCGGTCACCGGCAACCGTCGCCGCCGGCAGCGCGTGCGGTGGCTGGTGGCTGAGATTTTTGGGGGTTTTGTAGATTGAAGGGAGAGGGTCTCAACGGGACCGGCGGTGACAATAAAGGAGGCCAGAATATGGAGATCTCGGCGGTTGAAGAAATCGGCGCCGCCGCCGGAAAAAGCCCCAGTCCGGGCCCGTCGCCGGCTGGTTGGCCGTGAAATTTTGGGGGTTGGCCGGGAATGGAGAGGCGCTCCTGCCTGGCCAGCGCGTGTGACAAGATCCGGTCGGAAAAGTTGGCAACTCCGGCGGCCAGTGGTTTTCTCTTTCCTTCTCTCTCTCCTCTCTCTCTTTCTCTCTCCTCCCCCCCCCCCCCATTTTGCCAAAATAAAAGCCACCGTGGGTGACATTGTTCACCCACGTGGACCTCTCAGATGTTGACACGTGGCATCACTATTCACTTAAGCCAGATATAATAAAATATTACGGTATTCGGAAAACTTCACATGTCCATAACTTTTTAACCAGGCGTCCAATTTAAGCGTACCGTTAGTTTATGAACTCGTATCGACGAGTACTTTACAACCATATGAAAGTCAAAACAAAATTCTACAACCATAAAAAGTTAACTCCCAGCATCTTTTGGACAGTTTGAATCTCAACTTGTTTTGCCCATAACTTTCAAACCGTAGCTCCATTTTCAACGTGCTACTAGTCTACGAACTCGAAGCATCATTTACTTTGCTACGGTACCATGGTCAACTAGATATTTCAACTGGAACAAAAAGTCAACTTTTGAATCACTCGGTCAACGGTCAACCTCGGTCAACGTGCAAGAATTTTGATGTGGTTTGGGATGGGGTGTTACAGGTGTGCCAGCGAGGACGCTGGACCCCAAGGGGGGAGGATTGTGAGATCCCACATCGGTTGGAAAGGGGAATGAAACACTCCATATAAGTGGGTGTGAATACCTTTCCTTTGAGAGGCCTTTTAAAACCTTGAGAGCTGGGTTGTAAGAGGATTCCCTAGGCCTAAAGAGGACAATATCTCATGTGGGTGGTCTGGGCTGTTATATCGAAACTGATCGTTTGCGATTACTTGGAGTCCATGACATATATAATTATCTGCAACGTTAAGTTCAAAGATAAAATGAAACGATTTTTTTTTTTTCAATGAAAGGATTTTTTTTTTTTTTTGGGAAAGATAAAATGAAATGATTTTTGGTTTTTATAGTTATCTAAAAACATTTTAAAATTATCAAAATTTGTGAGCAAATTCAAATAAAGGAGTGATTAACTGCTTAATATATCTATTAAAATTTGGCTAAGAGTATTTGCCTAGTAAAATCTAAAGCTTGTTTTCCTTTTTTTGTAATTTAGAATTTCTTTTAAAATCTTTTTGTATTTTAGAATTGAGGAAGAGATTTAAAAGATCTCAAATGCAATTGCATTAGATGCATATTCATCATTCATTAGGACGTTTCGATAGTTTTGCTGTAAAACTTTTATTATTAGATTTTGAATTGCTTTAATATTTAAAATTCAAAGATATTTTGATAGACTATATGAGTTTGATAAAACATTAAATGTTATAGAAAAAGAATAAAAGTTATAATCTTAGTGAAAATGAACAAAAAAATGATAGCATACCTTTCATAAATTTAAAATTTTAAAAATATGTTAATTCGACTTTTTCTACGGCAAAATTAAGATGGAAAACCACCTCAAAAATGTTGTATGTATGTACAATAATTTCAAGTCAGGGATCCTTTTCCAAAAAAATAAAAAATAAAATCTGTGGTCATGGCTGGCTTTATGTTGGACGGTACGTAGCTTGGACGCCACGATTTCAATATTCATTATCATTAAGGGGCCGAGTCCACACGGCATGATATATTTCAAAACCCTTTCATAATAATATATTAATTAAATTTTTGAAGCTTTGTTTTGAGTATTTCATCTTTATGCGTTGGATTTCATGTTCTTTTTCTCTACCTTTTTCTCCTTGATGAAAAAAATAAAAAATAAAACACAACTTAAAATTGTGCTTTTTTTAGTTTTTTTTTTTTTTTCTTTTTTAACATTTGTAGTTAATTGATATATTTAACAAATGTTAATTATCATTAACTAATATCAACAAACCATTGAAATCTATTAGGCATGTGTTTATTCTTTAAATCTATTAGCAAATGTTATCTACATTGTCCCTTTCTTTAATTTGGCCTTATAATGGAATTAAACTAGTAATGAATCTTTATTAACAGTTATGAATAAATTATATATTAATCCCATGCACCATAGAAGATATGATATTTTTAATAACTGTTATATGATGGTATAACCATAATTCTGTGACCAACTCTGATATTTAGACACAGCAAGGCCTATAATTAAGCTTTATTTCTTGCTATCTATTTCTCGATGTTATTTTTTTCTTCTTCTTTTTTTCATATTGGAGATGGAGATTTGAATTTACGGTAGAAAAACAATTGGGCTTTGATTCTTGATGTTTGAAAAATATTTTTTATTTTCCCCTAACTTTCATATGTTCATTTTTTTTTTCCCCTTCTAGAACTCTTTTATTATTATTATTATTATTATTGGTTTACTTTCTTATTCTTGCGATGACTTGCATTCAATAAGTATGGAAGACTTGTTAATAAGATGTTTTGATATGAGATGTAATGAATTATAGAGATTCAGATTAATGTAGAAAACGTGATTAGATGTTAAGAGGAGTATAGACAGGACTAAAAATTTTCCAAAATTAATATATATGGACCCAATACTTTTTTGTTTTTTGTTTTTGTTTGATGAGACCTAGTAAAAGAATTTCCTTTTCTTTTTATTATTATTTTTTTATAAGAGGAGTCTATTATTTGATGGGACCCAGCACAAGACTTTCTTTTTATTTTAAATTATAGTAATCCATTATTTAATTGCATGTAACTTTTCAAAAATTTAGTCAGGCATGATGCAATAGAGATAAATATTACAGGTTTGAAGGGGAAGAATATTATTAGTTTGCCACATGACAACTCAATGCCCTTGGATATGTAGCAAAGTTTTAATAAATAAATCCAAAATGGGGTACTTAACTACTTCTATAATGTTTTGCGCTATTCATTTCTTCATGCTAAAGCACATTTTTATTCTGTCAAAAAAAAAAAAAAAGCACATTTTTATTCCCCTTGATAAGTATGATTTTATTTGGCTTTTCTCTCTCTCTAATTTGTTTTCGATTTGCCTTTTAGGGAAAAAAAAAATTATATATATATATATATATATATATATTTCTTTTAATTTTTTTTATTTTTTTGTGTTAATTTGTAATCTGGCGATGACTTGCAGTCAATGAAGAAGACTTCTTGTATTTCTACTTTAAGAAGTTGCTTTGATTTGAGGTGTGTAATGAATATTAGAAAAATAGACGAGACTTTTTCTTTCTTTCTTTCTTGTTGGCGTATTGGGGAATTTCATAACAAACTATTTTATTCCCATTCGTTTAACTAATTTTATGTATTGAGCAGCAAAACGTCCAATTTTATGTTTAATTACTTGATCTCGACGTATTTCTGTTTGTTTTCCTTTGAGATTCTTCAAATCTTATGGCTGAAAAACCCCAATACCCCAATATTGTATGTTTAAGTTCTTGATGCTTGACGTACAAGCCATGGAAAAGTGTTGTCTAGGAAGCACTTCCAACCGAGGATTTTAAAGTCTCTATTTGTTCGTTTGACTTCATTTGGTTCATGCTAAATTTATGGAAATGCATAATTTTTTTTTTAAGGTGTTTGTTTAATTGTTGTGAAAAATCAACCAAAATATATGCATTTTATGACTAACTTTCTTGCGTTCTTAGAATCATTGAGTACAGTGCATTAAATATAAATAAAATAGTATAGTTATGCATGCCAAACGAGTCTTAGAATGTACATGACTTCTCCAAAGCATGCAGAGGATAATATTCGGAAAAGTTGTCTGTCAATGTTTACCATATCAAAAACGGTTCTAAAGTTTATGAGTACTTTGATACCCACAGCGCATGCAAATTTGTGTCAAACTGAAAAGACAAAAGTAAACAGAGAAAGATGCAAAAATGTAGTATGCAACAGTTTTGCTCAAAGAGTTCAGTTTAGCAACGAATGCATCTAAGCCATGTCTGGATGACAATAAAAAGTATATACAACTTAAAATACATCTCCCAGATTTAGCCATTGGAGATGGGCATTCATACAGATAATCATATGCATCCTTTTCATTATTTACCGAAACTATCTTATCACTTTGCAGCAACTGAAAAGAGAAAAATTCCAGTTAAGTTACCAATAAAATACAAAAGTACTACCTAGCAGCATACCCAAACTCAAGAATATAAGCAGGAAAACAAAAGAAACACGATTATTTTATCTGAAAACTTCAAGACTAGAAGAGCCACTAAAATTCATTTATTGCATTTATAAAATAAGCAACACTACTTTACCTCTAACAGGATTGTTATTGTCAGGGATAAATGAACAATACAGAGAGGTCATTGATATTGTCACATGCCTACCTGCTATTTTGGAATTAACTTCTAAAGATCTTTTATTTACTTTTTCTCCATTAACTTTATCCTCTTTTTCTTTTCAGTAGAAACGTTTCCAGTTTAACAATTGCGAAGGTATCTTGATTGCTGAATTTATCCGATATGCTTTTGCACCATGGGTTTCTTTTGGGAGATAAATACAAATCATATTGATTTATATCTGTGACATAATTTGCTATACTATCTGACTCCGATCCTTATGTACTAAGTTTAATTGGATAATTGTTGGGTGAAGAGCAACAAGAAATCCTCATACACCAGAAAGGTATACAGGCGGATCTTCCTCAGCCTCAGCAGCAATTGTAGCTTCTGGAATATGCCCTGCAGCGCTTGGAACAGATGGTAGAGGTTGTGAAAACTTAATATGAAAGGGTTACACTATTATTTCTTATATATTTAAATTTAGTATTAGTTATGCTTTTTCTATTGTGAATGAGCAGGTTCAGTGCGTATACCTTCTTCCCTTTGTGGGGCAGTGTGCTTGAAGACAACATTTGGATGCACTGATATGGAAGGGTACTCTTTCACTATTAGTTTAAAGATGAAAATAATCCACTAGTTCCTTTTCTGATGCATTGCTTTGCAAATGGAACATGATGGTATAATAGGGACCAGATATTGTTCTCCAGATTTTGATATTTCTTTATGGCTTTATTTATTTATTTATTTATTTATTTTTTATTGGAGATGTTTTGTGCAGAATCACTGAATTGATCTTTATATATCAGTATTTACTAAGTCAAAAATGGGCCATTCGTTTTTATTCAGTACAATATACAAAAGAAACTTCTAATTATTTGCCTGCAAGCCTTTTATTGGCCTTTCATGCTATGGTAAACAGAAAGGTGCGTGCAATGGCTATTAGTTTGATAGTCACTTTGGTTTTATTGTCCGACACCGGCTAGCCAATTGGAGTACATGCACTCCAATTTTTATAATGAATTTTACACTGATAAACAGAACAACTATTAATAATTTTATGTCAAGTAGAACCTATATTTGGGACATCATCTCTAAAACATGTATTTTGGTAAATCAAAATGCTTACTGTCAAAAATCTGGTTGAGTTTGGGATATATCATGTTTAACTGCTACTTTGTGCTTACCCCTAGAAGGCTAGAATCTTTGCAACATAGTCTCAAATTAATATGGAGAGTTCAAAAAGTTCGTAGTGATTAAATTGAATATTTTATTTTGTTCATCTTTGTGTTTATGTATATATAAATATATAAATATGATATTGTAGCGAGATTTTACCAAAGCCAGAGTTTTTGATTTATTGTGATTCTTTCTTTTCTTTCCCAGGTCATTATGTTCTGGTACTCTAGAAATTATTGGAACAAGTGCATCGACTGTGGAGGATATAATGCTAGTGCAAGAAAATCATGCTTGTAACTGTTTATCCATTATTTTGAGTTTCATTTAATTTGAGCTTCTAATCATTTTATATATATATATATATATATATGTATATATATATATATATTTAAACATATATATATTATTTGTCTTTGAGATTCTAATCAAGTAGTTTTTGATAAATCATCCTTGTAAGCAAGCTTTCCTTTACTTTGAGTTGCAGAGTTTCTCATTAGATGGTTTTTCCAATAGTTACCTTTTATTTTTGAGTATCTTCTGATAGTCGCTTTTTTATTTTTGAGTATCTTCTGATTCAACTTGTAATTTATCAGGTAATCGGCAATCGTGTGCTCCTCTCTTGCGGATAGAATTAGTTTGAAACCGGTATTTTTTGAAAACCTTACACCATTGAGTACTCGCCAAGAAACTTTGAAAAAAACTGCATTATCAAGATATTACTTCTATAATGTGACCTTGTTGGCCACAAGAACGGAACAAAAGAAAAGTACATGAAGAAAGATAATTGCATTTACAGAATATATGAGTAATTATCTGATATTCTGATTTAGGATTTAATGACTCTATAATGTTGATAATTATCCTCATTTAAATCTAGTCATGCATGGAAATAGATTTATTTGGAATTTTGTCCAGCTTTTAATCCATAATAATTAATTAATTAATTTGTCTCTTCTCGCCTATGTGCCAAAGCAATCATTGTTCACCTTTTGTAGGGCCCATCTTGTGCTCCAAATTTATCTTTGACAATTCAAACATTTTGGGATCCATGCGACTGAAAGGAAGTATTCAGCTGTAATAGCCACTTCTTAGGGAAGTAGATTAAACTCAAATTTGTCTTACATATCAACTGACATGTTTTATAAAAGCATAAACGTATATTCTCATTCTCCTGCAGTGGTTTAATGATGTATATTCAACTGATATTTCTGAAAAATGTGAGGATGCTGTTGATCTTTTGTCAAAAACCCATTGTTGTGAAGTATAAGTCTTGTTATTATCATATTCTTCATGTATTGTAAATCCATCATTGTTTATAATTAAAAAAGTAAAAACTATATGTTTCAAAAAGAGATTCAATATGCTTATGCTAGGCTGAGACAGTACAATTTCTTTATTATAATTTTTCAAGATTGTAGAAATTGTTGTACCTGGCTTGAAGGGAATGCAAAATGCTCATGTTGTTTCGATTGGATCTGAGACAGCGTGTTTGTTGAATCCAAACTGTGCAGATGGGAATGTTCATTGAATCCGTCGTGTTGCCGACAAATAATTACTGTATATATATATGTACGTATATAAATAAATATATTTGTGTATATCTGTAGATATATATATTTGTCTGTCTATTTTTTTGGTTGCACGAAAGGTTCAAGGTTAACATATGATACTCTTATTCGCATGGCAGTACTTTTTCAATCATTTACAACAGCAAACTATGTTGCTGCCCTGTGTCTTAGGTGAGGCAAAATATTGAATGGAAAAATAATTCATGTAGATTTGGTATATATCTTAGTTATGTGCTAGAAAGTCAGAACACTTTTTGGGAAAATACTCATATGACATACTGACCATACAAGCAATTGAAATTGGATGGAACCTGGTTAAGCTGTGTTTGGATGTGTGCTAGATTCTAAAGCTTGTCCGAAAAAGCTGCTGAGCTGCTGAGCCTGTGAACACAGTATTTTAAATTCCATGGTGATGGAGAACAGGAATACAAGTATTATTTAAATGACTGCCAAAGAATAGTGTTATTTAAATATCCATCCTGAAGCAGAAGCCAAATTGAATTATAATTTGAATTGCTGTCAGACCAAGTAAAGTGTACATTCCAATTCAGAAAATGCTAATTTGGTTTCTCAGAGAAACTAAACAACCATAAGTTGGCATTCATGCACCATGTTAATCCAACCTCATGTGCTTCTAGAAATTTTGTAAAATCCCATGTATTATATTTTTGCTTCATATTGAATAGAACAATTACTAGAAAGTTTTTACTATCTTTTCACTATTGATCTGGTGTAAATTTATGACGGTAACTATGTCTTAGTTCTTTGTTGCAGTTTTAGTTTATTAATCTAAAGTTTTGCATGGCTATACAGACGATGTGTGTATATATATATATATATATTTAGTAGAAAATTAAAGGGAAAAATTAAGGTTATGTATAGTTTGCATAGAGAAATGTTTATTAGGATTCATGTTTAATTTAGTATATGGAAGTAAGTTATTTCATTGGATACCATTTGATAAGAGAAATACATGTGACAAAAGATAATATACATGGAAGCAGTGTCTTAATTCAGTTTTCTCTATGTATACTAGCTTCAATTTATATAAATATTTTTATTCTTAATTCGGTATGAACTTGTTTTTGTCTTTATACATTTTAATTAATATATGTATTGGATAGATTATTTGTAAACTTTATGAGCAAAACCCATCTTGTGTTGGCAGTAAGAAGCGCGTATATAATTAGGATTCAAAGCAAAGCTGGGATGTCTTAGCGATTATTTAAAAACAATTTGGTTTGACAAATTAACTTTTTAAAAAAGAGCAAATTAATGGGTCAATTGCATTTTCTCCATTAGTATGTTGCATTTTATATATCATGATGATCCCTTTCCAGATACATTTAAACTCTGACAAAAATTAAAGTATCAAAAAGGTGTTGAATAATATCCAACAGTACTAGAAACCCATTTACTTTGATCTGATATTAATTTAAAGTAAAAAGAAGCAAACATATAATACATGGCGAAACTGCTTTCACCAGGTTAAGATAAAAGGTACGAAAAAGTTTCTCCAAAAAAAATTAATCACTATGAGTTTGTTCAATTTTTCCATTTTAATTAATATATTTTGCAATAAGTGATCAACATATATTTATGACCAAAATACTAGACCCATATTGAATTAGAACAATACATGGGTCAGAACATGGTTAATTTTTCTATATCATCCCAATCATTAAAATGATATAAATCTAAATATTGATTAATGGAACTCATGATATATCAAAAGCAACTGCCACATCCAAAATCATTATTTCAAGATATATATATATATATATATAAAATAAAAAAAATAAAAAGAAGAAGAAGAAGAAGATTAAAACTTCTTGATCCGAGTGTTGAATTATGCACTACTCCTAATTCGTTTAAGATCTTAAGATGTAATAAAATAAGAGATATCAATTACAAACATAAAAAGAGGCAATAAATTTAACGTGATCTGACAGCCAATACAATTTGGAAGGTTGAAAGGTATGCAATGGTAAATAGTCCAACAAAATTAATTAAGTTTTGCTTTCACAATCCAACATAAAGTTGTTAGATATTGGAGAGTATGCATGACCAAGATAAATCCATCGAACATTTGTGCCCACAACTTAACCATCAAAGACAAGGTCAGATTTTCATAATCATCCAAAATGTGTATACAAATTTCTAGCATATAACTTAATTCAGAAGACTTTGAAGTATAACTTAATTCAGAAGACTTTGGAATTTAACTTAATTCAAAAGACTTTAGAGTTGGGATATGGACAACACTCTTCAAACACAACGCGCAGTTTACCTATCTTTTTCTTGGTTCTTTTCATACCCCTATCCGTTAATAATTCCATATGTTCTGCAGTGGCGGCTCTAATGTGAGTTGACAAATTTATAGCAGTATAACATTTCCAAATTCTGTGAAGATGTTGATAAATTAATGATCCTATACTTAATGTAACATGGACCTTAAAAATTTTTTGAAATTTATATTTTAAGACAAAATAAAAATAAAAAAAAGCAAGGAAAAGAAGATAACCTGTTCATGCAAGTTTATGAATGGAAAGCACACATTCATGACCACGACATATCCATGGATGGACCATTCATATCCACATTAAGCATCAAAGACTTGGATTCCTTACCAAATTTCATAATCATCCACAATATGTTTATAACCATATATTTAATTCAGGACACTCAAATCCTTCATAGATTTATTTTAGCAGCAACTATATAATTTTGATCATAAAATATGTTTTTAGCTATTTTTCACTATATTTATTGCACAAGTTCTTATTGACTTGATTCACCAAAAACAAAACAGAAGTTCTCATATGATTTGAATGACATTTTTTTTATTAGCTACAAAATTTAGTGCCATAAAAAAATTTATCACAAGTGCATATAGAAGATTTTACATTTGTAGTTAGAAGCTTTGTCATGGTAGCACAGTTTTTTTTTTTTTTTCCTTTGGGAAGTGTGCTCTGATTTCAATTAAGAAGAAGAAAACATGTAACATATATATTATAATAGAGATATCATTAAGAAACAACCCAAACTGCTTCGACGAAGTTATTTAAAATTAGATGTACATAAAACGTTTCTCGAAAAAAATCCAATCAATATGAGTTTTATTGAAATAAATAATATGAAAAGAAAAAATATTGAACATACAACCATTTAAACATTAAGAGTCATGCATATTGATAACATATTAAGTAATGAAAAGCACTGCCACATCAACATCAAAGGAAATTTCTTCCTAAAAAACTTGGATTAATTCATGGACCACAAAAAAATGAAAGTTGTTCAACCCATGGACCATTCATATCCACTTGAAGCATCAAAAATTTTGATTAATTGTTCAATACTAAAAAGTTGATAGGGTAGATGGTATTTTCATTGCAGGTTATGAATAAATGTATGTATGCTTCAGATGGAAGGTGACCTTTGGTCTATGACTGAAGAATTTTTTCTTTGCTTCTTTTCAAAATGTAGTGGGATCAAATTCTTATTTTTAGAAAATTATTATACCGCATAAATTAGTTAGGGAACTATATATTTATAAATGTAAGGCAGTTGCTTTAGCTTGAACAAGTCAATTGCTAGAAAATTTTACTTTATTTTTAGTTAATACCTTGTTTAATTTTATCAAGTTATCTCTGATTTAGTGGTTTATTTTAATTTTAGTTAATCTAAATCTTTCTCTCTCTCTCTCTCTCTGTAAAGTGAAAAATTGAAGTTCTATATTTTTATTTTTTTTCTGGCTTAAATTTATAAGGATACTCTAATTTAGTTGTCTATTTTAACTTTAATTGATCTGGATGTATTGCTCTATATATACATATATATGTATGCCTTCTTGTGGCAGGTAAAGTAAAAATTAAAGGTAAATTAATGTGTTACCTAAAAATGTATATAATAATTAATTTACTCGGTCAAGTAGCTATCAAGCAAGATGCCAAATTGATAATCGATCTGAATTTAGCTTATATATAGTTCTAGATTTCCCGGTTAATTAAAACCCTATACACCCAAACATTTACGAAACCGTCATTCAGAAAAGTAAAAAATAAATTACAGATCTATAGAACTATTTATATTAAAGTTTACCTAGTTTTTTCTTCTTCTTTTTTTTCAGAAAAAGTATTCATATTGTAAATTTAATTAGATATTTTAAAACTTAATTTTCATCTGATAGAAATTCATGGCCACAACAACCATTAAACAAATATTGAGAATGATGTAACTTATTGATGGATGGAAATTAATGAAAAGCAACTGCCAGATCGAAATAAAAAGAAAAGTCTTGAAAGCATTTTCGAAGCAACTTCTTCTAGGATTATTCATGGCCTTTTGGGATCATTGCTAATTTAATACTTGAAGCATCAAAAACTTTGATTCTTCATCAATAATTAATAATCATCCAAAATATGCATATAAATTTCTACTTTTTGGATCCCCACCAAGACTTTTGAATCAGTAGACTTTAGAAGTGTATATGGACACCACTCTCCAAAAGTAGAATGTGCTTATATCATCTATTCATATTACAATAGCTAGTGCTCTTTTCTATGGGTTCTTACCCATGGACATTCCCATTAAACAATCTAGGGAGTTGTTGAAGACAAGCCCTACTGCCAACAACAAATAAAAATAAAAATAAAAAAATAAAATAAAAGCCAGGCACACATTTGTTTCAGCCGTCTATAAATTATACACCATGGCCAGCATAAAAAATGCGCGTTTGTGCAGGATATTTCTATGTCAAATATTGTATTGTGTCTTTTAGTACAATGCGGCTAGGATTGTACCTGCTAAACGCACCTTATAGTATGGGGAAGTTTTCAACGTAGACCAGAACAAACTTCCAAATATTAGAAATGTAAGTATCCTCTAGTAATGTGGTTCCTCTTTTTTTTTTTTTTTTTTTTTTTTTTCCTCTAGCTTGTTGTGTATAATTTGTTTAACTCGAATATTTGTTAGTATGAGTTAATGATAGTTAGAGTTTGAGTTAATGATTGTTAGAGTTTGTCCGATATCACAATTAACTACAAATTTAAAGGATAAAAATAAATGATAAAATCAAAAAAATAACAACAAAATATAAATACCAAATTATACGTAGTTTTAAATTGTATTGTTCCTCCCCCCCGCCTCCCCTCCTTTTTTTTTTTTTTTTTTTTGGTTGTTTTCGCTTTTGGTTTTTTTATTTTATTTTGTCTTTCTTTCTTTTCTTTGTGATTATTTGACATCTCTAACAAATTTTAAGTACTACTAATTAACACTTGCAAAATTTACCACATAAAATATTTATTTTTTAATTGAGCAAATTGATTTAAACTAGCAAACTAATTAAAAGGTTTATCTAATTAACCTATGCCACTACCAGAAAAAGCTTTTTTGTTCATGGCAAAAGTTCATAACTAAAGGTTTTAGTCACAAAGATTGGCCGTTATGAAGCTGTAACCAAAACCACATGATTAAAAAGTTTTAGTCATGAAAAGTATGAGTTCCATGACCAAAATAATAAAAGTCACAATTATAGTCCGTGACCAAATGTTCTTTTAGTTACAGATAATGTTCATGGCTAAAATTATTTTTATAGCTAACAATTTCCTTTTCAAAAAATTTATTATTGTATAAAACAACATATAAAACTTATATGAACAAAATATTAGAATCAATTCAACATAAAATTCATTAATATGTTAATCAAATTGGCAAAATATAATACGTAAAAATAACTAACTGTTACTCAAGTAAAAAAAATGTACAAGTTCTCCATATCTAAAAAAAATGAAGAAGTGATAAAATTTTGTATCCTAAATATAAACCAGAAAATCATACATAAATATAAACATATTTATAAAATTAATGACATTAGCAGATTATGCATAATAACTGAAACTACATCCACTATACAATATGCATGAATTCTAGTTACAAAACAAGTTGAAATGCCTCAATCAGCTACTAACAACATAATCAAATGCAAAACTAGGAGATGAACCACATTAAAAAGGATAAAACCAGAAAAAAGTGCATAAAAGAAAAATCTAGGACATGAACCCCTTTCAAAGAAAAGCAGTCATCAAACTTCTAAATTAAATGACTGCCTCGTTGTTGTAAAATAGACATTCCTGCTTATTATATGCTGCATATAGGTTTTTTTTTCGAGTGCCATGCTGCATGTAGTTATGCTATGATTAGGCATTCATAGCTCAAACATGGTAAAGAAGGTAGCTGTTAAAGTTCTTTAAGACATATTAATAATACTTTATTGATATAAATTATCAAAATTGTATGTACTAGACATCAAGAAAATTTCCAATATATAATTTTTGTTTATACTGTCATGAAAAATTAAGAAAAAATAAAACAATTCAAGCATGTATGTAAGGGTTAGAAAGAAACGAGAAAAAAAAAAAGAAATTAAAAGAGGAGAAAAAACAAATATAAATGGAAAAAATAAAAACAATAATTTAGAGGAAAACAAACAAATAAAAGTAAATAAAGAAATGAAGAAATTAAAAAAAGATAAGAAAAAAGAAATTAAAAAAAATGAAAATAAAAGAAAAAAAACCTAAAAATAAAAAGTGACGAAAAAAAATAAAGGAAAATAAGAAAGACTGGAAAGAAAATAGAAGAACGCCAAAAACAAAAAAATGACGCTGTAAAAAAGAGGAAGGCATAAATAAAATAAAATAAAATAACTATGAGAATATTTATTATTATTTTTATTTTTTTTAAAGAAATAGGATTCAGAATTTTGTTGAAAAACCAAACAAAAAATAAAGAAAAAAATTTAAAAAAGAAACGCCCAGGTATGAGCATATTTATTATTATTTTTGTATTTTTTTAAGAAGTAGAATTAAGAATTTTGTTGAAAACCTTAAAAAAATAAATAAATTAAAAAAAAATGAACTGAGCATATTTATTATTATTTTTATTTATTTAAATAAATAGGATTCAGAATTTTGTTGAAAAATTAAAAAATAAAAATAAAAGATTTTAGGGATAAGAAAAAATAAAAACAAAAAGTATAAAAGGATATATATGAATATAAAAATAAAAAACGCTCCATGCTATAACATAGTTTATCTCTTAATAATATTCTCAATATTTGTTACATCAATATATTTAATTTCAACATAATTTAATTCATATGATCAAAATAAAAGAAACATAACTTAATTCATTAAAGTTTACATGTTTGCTGAGATACAATTAGTAATAGAACTTCAACGATAACACTTTGGTGTTTTATGAGATTTTTAATCATCAATTTTATTTGAAATTCTGAATGGAAAGGGAACATTAACAGTATCTTGCTTGAAAGTGTGATACCAAATATAAATAGAAACATGTGAGGTCAATAACCAATTTTCTTTATAGTACAGCCTACTCACATCAATAGTACACCATACACCAATGCACTGCACGAAAACACAGAGGTCGTTTACTGCTCACATACATTTTCTGACCAAAATCAAGCCCTTAACAGGTGCTGAATCATGTCCCACAAAATTAAAAGAAAACTGGTTAATTTTTTCTGTCATCCAAATTTAATGGTTGGAGGTTGGAACACATTAAAATCAGAAGAAATTTATTCGGAGACACCCAAAAGAAACAAAGAAGACTTAGAAACTCCTTTCATACAAGTTGATGAGGGGATGGACAACTTGCATTACCATTGACCACGCCACAAATCCATGGACCATTTTATATCCACATAAATAATAAATTTGGACTCTCTATCAATAATTTTTAATCGTTTTTCAAAATATATGCATATAAATTTTTACCGTATAATTTGGTCTCACATTCTTCATAGAATACTTTTTAGTCTCTATGCAGGAGACTAATTTGGAGTTTATATGGACAACACTCTCCAAAATCATACAAACTCACTTATTCATTAATTCCTGCTTTCTTGCAAGGCTAGCTACTTTTAAAATTTTGCATGGCCATGGATGGTTCTATGATCATATTACAATTTCAAGTACTATTTTCTTCAGGTTCTTGATACTCCTATCTTGCAGTGGCACCTCAAATTCGAGTTGCATCAGAGCAGAGCAAGAGGCAAGCTCTTTTAGTATTTTTTTTTTTTCCCATAATAATTAATATGTAACCAATTTTGAATTAGAATAACACACGGGATTGAGACCTTGGATATAACATGGTGTCATTTCTCCATTCTCTAATTAATTAATTAAATAGTAAAAATTAATAAGTAAATTATTGATGGATGGCGAATATGATAGGAAAGTAATGGAAAACAACTGTCACATCAAAATCAGAAGAAAATCAACCCCTCAAATCACACCCTCCCCCTAAAAACAGATTGAAGACCTTTAGGTACACGTTATTTTGGTGCACTCAAATAAGTCTTCATAGACTTTTTGAATTTCCACTTACGAAGAAGATTTTTGAATCTCCATGCAAGCAGGAGATTCCCTGATTTTCTTGCAGGGAAAATGAACAGCACTCTCCAACAGCAGGATTCTCTCAAATCCAGTATTCCCTGCTCATAAACTAACTTCCACTTAGCTAAAAAGCTAGCCTATAAATTTAAGTATGCATGCAGGAATTTATTTGGATTTACTTTTATAGTGATAAGGTTAATTAAATTTCTTTTTGAACCAAGCTATTATTCAGGGAAAAAAAATAGATAACCACAAAACTAATATATATATATATATATATATAAATATAAATATGTATGTATGTATTAAACTTGTCTCTCTCTCTCCCTCTCTCTCTCTCTCTCTCCAAAAAAGTGTTCGTATTGGAAATTTGATAGAAATTGCATGATCCGGATGGAAAACACACACATATTATGAACAGCTTAGACATTTTAAAAGTGTAGTGTAGTGGATCAAATTCTGATATTGTATTAACAATTGTTTTCTGCAATATAATATTAAATATACGAATTATATGTAATAATTAAATATTGCACTTATAATTTAGTGGCTAACTCATCTTGTGGTTGGCTATGTACAAGTATTATTGATAAATCATAGATGGTAATATTAATTTTTTTATTTTTTAGTACTATAAAAACTTAGTATAGGAAAACAAACTCATTATTGACAGTTAATTAAATTGTCATGTACTATGTAAATTTATTATTGACAGTTAATTAAATTATCATATACTATGTAAATCACATTGGATTTTTCTTTTAAATGAAAATTTATGCATTTTTTTTGCAGCCATTTAATATACAGTAATTATACACTTACTAAATTTGTTAACCAAAATTTAGTGAACAATGAGTTGGCATATATAATTGATTTTTCCTCTCATAATAGAAGGACATCAATAATCTATCAACCACTTATATATTGGCACACCATTATTTGCCAAAATTTTAATTAAAAAAATTAATATGTGTAGCATTGCTCTTTAGCATATAGTGTCATATTATTATCATGCACAATAAGATAAGCTAAGCAACATGCTAGATCAACATTGTTAAATATTGTATCATATATAGTTAATTGCCGAAATAAAGTTGGCTCAGTTGGTATAGCTCCCACTCTTGCGTATAAGGTTGTAAATGATCTGAAACCAAAAAAGCATAATGTATAATTGGTTTAAGTTGGACAAGACAACTACTTACTATAGCTATGTTTGCCCTTCATATGGCATGTGAAATAGAAAATTAGAGGAACTAAATATTTTATATATGCTATATATATGTACATATAAATTAACTTTGTTTAAGTAGCATGATGCTAAATTGATTTGCATTGATCATGATGATTTTAGCCTACTACGTATGCGTAAACAAATATATTTTACAAGTTTTTGTTTGTTCACTTTTTGATTGGCTGATGCTCTTTATAAGTTATAGATTTTGACCACCTATATAAAGTATTTGATTTTTTTTTTTTTTTTGGGAGTACTTGTTATACGAAATAAAAGGTGGTCTAGCATATATGAATCTAAACTAAATTGAAAAACTATATAGAATTAGAGGCAGGGCATCTGAAGAAGTTTATAAACAATTAATTTGTTTCACAAAATTTTAGTTTTAAATATTGAATTTGACAACCACTTTATATAATAAATTTTTTATTACAACTTTAATTAATTTTTAAAAATTCTTATATTTATAACAAAAAAACTTTCAATAAGCTAAAAAGTCTATCATATTTTAGTATGTATGCAGGAATTTATCATGATTTTTTTTTATATTAATAACGAATTAACTATTGCAACTCGATGCATATTTCATTCACACATTACAAAGCTATTATTCGACAAATTAAAAAATAAATCACATATTCACAAAACTTTTCATATATTCATCTTGGTGTTTTTTTGTTTTTTTTTTTTTTTCCCCAAGGGAATATTCAAAGTTGTGGGGACTCAATGAGGGAAAACTCATATTTTCATATTAAAATCAAGCACCAAAAGATGCTGAATAATATTCATAAGATTAACTAAAAGCCCACTTGCTTTACTTTGATGTGACTTAACAGTAAGAAAACATATACTGCAAAGTTACCCAAAAAAAAAAAAAAAAAAAACTAATCATTCAGAGTGAATTTTCTTTTTAAATTCATTTTGATTTATGTATGTTGGAAAAAATAATATGATCAAAAAACTAGAGTGACACATTTGACTAAACATGTAACACATGATATCAAAGTAGTAAAAAGCAATAGTCGCATCATAAAGACAAAATAAAGAAGGGGAAAAAAATAGAAATTAAAAAAAGGAGAAAAAACAAATATAAAGGGAAAAAAGAAAAAAAATTTAGAGGAAAATAAAAAATAATTAATTAATTAAAAAAACAAAAAAGAAATTGAAAAAATGAAAGGAAGAAAATGTTTTCCGGTCTGTTTGGCGCAATCAATTCAAATGGGATTTTATTTTATTTTATTTGCTAAAATAAATGAGATTTTTCTACATATATCCCATGAAAATGCTACATCAAACACAAGCTAACAATCAAAAACACAAGCTATGACTGATTTATGTCCTGTCTCCCTTCCCAAAAAAGCAGAATGCGATCCATTCCATAATTCCCATTCCCCTCCTTTTTGTTGCAAGCTATGGATTTTACAATATTTGCTGCTGCCATTAGTTTCTTTGGATTTTTCATCATCCATATTGAATTAAATAACACACTGGTCATAAAATGGTTAATTTTTCCATATCATCCCAATCATTAAAATGATGTCAATCTAAATATTGATAAATGGAACTCATGATATATCAAAGAAATGAGAAGCAACTGCCACAACCAAAATCATTATTTCAAGATGCACCAAAAAAAAAAAATGAAAACTTCTTGATTCGAGCGTTGAATTATGCACTTCTCCTAATTCGTTTAAGATCTTGAGATGTAATAAAATCAGAGATTTCAATTGCAAGCATAAAAACACACAACATAAACATAGAACATAAATTAAAAAAGACAATAAACTTAACGTGATCTGACAATCAATACAATTGCAAAGTTTGAAAGGTATGGAATGGTCAATAGTCCAACAAAATTAATTAATTTGTGCTTTAGAATCTAACATTAAGTTGTTAGATATTGGACAATATGCATGACCAAGACAAATCCATCAAACGTTTATGTCCACAATTTAACCGTGAAAGATTTGGTTAGATTCTTTATAAATTGTCTTAACCATCAAAGACTTGGTCAAATTCTCTATAAATCTTCATAATCATCCAAAATGTGTATACAAATTTCTAACGTATAACTTAATTCAGAAGACTTTGGAGTTGGGAAATGGACAACACTCTTCAAAAGCAAACACAATGTGCACGTTTACCTATCTTTTTCTTGGTGTTTTCATGCTCCTATCCATTAATAGTTCCATATGTTCAGCAATGGCAGCTGTAATGTGAATTGAAAATTTTATAGCAGTATAACAACTCCAAAATTTGTGAAGATTTTGATAAAATTAATGATCCTATACTTAATGTAACATGGAAATATGACCTTAAGAAATTTTTGAAAATTATGTTAAAAAAAAAAAAAAAGATAACTTCTTCATGCAAGTTTATGAACGGACAACACACATTTGTGCCCATGACAGATCCATGGGTGGACCATTCATGTCCACATTAAGCATCAAAGACTTGGATTCCTTCCAATTGTCATAATCATCCATAATATATTTATAACCGTATAACTTAATTCAGATCACTCAAATTCCTTATAGACTTATTTTAGTGGCAACAATATAATTTTGATAATAAAATATGTTTGTAGCTATTTGTCACTATATTTATTGCACAAGTACTCATTGACTTGATTCGTCAAAAATAAAACAAAAGTAATTACGTTTTTTTTTTAATTAGCTACAAAATTTAATGCCATAAATTTTTTTTATCACAAGTGCATATAGAAGATTTTACATTTGTGGTTACGAGCTCTGTCATGATAGCATAGTTTTCTTTGTTTTTTTCCTACTTTGGGAAGTGTGCTTTGATTTCATTTGAGAAGAAGAAAACATGTATCTATAATAGAGATATCATTAAGAAACAACCCAACTACTTTGACAAAGTTATTTAAAATCAGATGTACATAAAAAGTTTATCGAAACAAAATCACCATGAGTTTTATTGGAAAAATAATATGAAAAAAAAAATGAACTTACAACCATATAAAAATTGAGAATCATGTATATTCATAACATATCAAGTCATGAAAGGTACTGCGACGTCAGCATCAGAGGAAATTTCTTCCTAAAAGGACTTGGATTAATTCATGGACCATTCATGTCCACTTGAAGCATCAAACTTTGATTAATTGTTCAGCACTTAAAAGTTGATAATGTAGATGATATTTTCCTTGCAGGTTATGAGTAAATCTATGTATACTTCGGATGGAAGCTTACCTTTGGTCTATGATTGAAGAATTTTCTATGTTTTTTCTTTGCTTCTTCTTCAAAAGTGTATTGGGATCAAATTCTTATTTTTGGAAAATTATTATACCAAATAAATTAGTTAGGGAACTTTATATTTGTAAATATAAGGCAGTTCCTTCAGCTTGAACAAGTCAATTACTAGAAAAATAAATGAAACTTTTTATGCATTTTTTTGCCCATACAGTAATTCTACACTTATCAAATTTATTAATTAAAATTTTGATAAACAATGAGTTGGTATTATATAACTAGTTTTTCCTCCTATAATAGTAGGACATCAATAATTTATCAATCACTTATACACTATCAGACCATTATTTACCAAATTTTGATTAACAAACTTGGTTTGTTTAGCATTACTCTTCAGTTTGCACTATATCATTATCATGCATCATAAAATGAGCTAAGTAACCAGACAGATTAATATTGTTGAATATAGTATCATATTTGATTGGTTGTCAAGTAAAGTTAGCTCAATTGGTATATTTATCACTCCTATAGGTTGTAAATGATCTAAAAACAAAAAAGTATTATATAGAGTTGGTTTAAGTTGGATAAGAGAGCTACTTACTAGCTAAAATAGTTTTACGTTCTTTTATGTTTATCATGCTTTCTGAAGGTATATAATTTTGATTTAGTTCAAATCTAATTTGATTTAGCTTAATAATTTGAATATATAGCTGTATATGCCTTTCATATGGCATGTAAAGTAGAAAATAAGAGGCGCTGAAAATTTTGTGTGTGCTATATAAAAATTAACTTTGTTTGACTAGCATGATGCTAAATTGATTTGCATTGATCATGATGATTTTAGCCTACAACGTATGCATATAGGAATATATTTGAAGATTTTTTATTTTTTCACTTCTTGATTGGCAATGCCCTTTATAAGTTATAGATTTTGACCACCCATATAATTTTTTTTTTTTTGGTACTTGTTATAAGAAATAAAAGGTGGTCTAGCATATATTAATGTAAACTAAATTGAAAAACTATATAGAAATTAGAGGCATGGCATCTGAAGAAGTATTAAATTGAAAAACTATATAAACAATTAATCTGTTCCACAAAATTTTAGATTTAAATATTAAATTTAACAATCAGTTTATATAATGAATTTTGATTGCAACTTTAATTAATTGTTTAAAACACTTATATTATAAGTAAAAAAACTTTCAATTAAACTAAAAAGTCTATAATATTTTAGTATGTTATGCATGAATTTTTCAGTATTTACTTTTATATAGATAACAAATTAACTATCACAGTTCCATACATCTTTTTCGTTGCAAATTAAAAAATAAATTACATGTTCACAAAACTTTTTATATATTCATTTTGCTCTGTTTTCCTCCTTGTTTTTTTTTTTTTTTTTTAATTCAAAGAACATTCAGAGTAGTGGGGACTTGATATTGGATTAAAACTCATATTTTCAGATTAAAATCAAGCAACAAAAGAGTGCTGAATAATATTCATAAGACTAATCAAAAACCCATTTGCTTTGCTCTGATATGACTTAACAATGAAAAAACATATATTGTATAGTTAAAAAATATATATATATATATATACAATGAAAAAATCATTCAGAGTGAAATTTCCTTTTTTGTTTTTTAATCCATTTTGATTTATGTATATTGAAAAAAATAATATGACTAAAAATCTAGAGCAACACACTGGACTAAACATGTAACACATGATATTGAAGTAGCAAAAAGCAATAGTCGCATCAGAAAGATAAAAATAAATAAATGAGACAAAAAAAGGGGAAAAAATAAAAAGAAATTAAAAGAGGAGAAAAAACAAATATAAAGGGAAAAAAAGAAAACAATAATTTAGAGGGAAACAAAAAGATAAAAATAAATAAAGAAAAATAAATTAAAAAAGATAAGAAAAAAGAAATGAAAAAAACGAAAGAAAGAAAATGAAAAGAAGAAGAGAAAAAAAAATCTAAAACTAAAAAATGACACCCAAAAAAATAAAATAAAGGAAGATAAGAAAGACTAAAAAACCAGAAAAGAAAAGAAAATGAACGAACACAAAAAAAAAAAAAAAAAAAAAACAAAAGGGAGAAAAAAAAGTCAGAAAACTCATGCTGCAAAAAGGAGGAAGACAAAGATAAAATAAAAATATAATTATTTAGGGAAAAAAAAAACAGCTATGAACATGTTTATTATTATTTTTTCAAAGAAATAGGATTCAGAATTTTGTTATAAAATTTAAAAAAATAAAAATAACAATAAAGAGAAATAAAAGATTTTACGGATATAAAAAATTAAAAAAAAAAAAGAGAAAAGGAGAACTAAAACATGCATCATTATTCAGTCATGTCCCCCCTTTGTAAGGCGTGCCAAATGCGTGCCGTGAATATTTTGTTGAAAAAATTAAAAAAAAAAAAAAAAAAAAAGAACGCCCAGGTATGAGCATATTTATTATTATTTTTATTTATTTAAATAAATAGAATTCAGAATTTTGTTGAAAAATTAAAAAAAAAAAAAAGATTTTAGGGATAAGAAAAAATAAAAATAAAAAAAGAGAAAAGGAATAGCAAAGCATCAGTCCAGTCCCCCTTTTGTGAGGCGTGCCGAACACGTGGCGTGAACATTCTCGGTGTGCCCGCAGAGGAGTGTAATGATATATTTTCAAAAAAGCAGAATGCCACATCAAACACAAAACACAGAAGCTATGACTAACTTATATGTCCACTCTCCCTTACTCAGGCGTCCCAATTGCACATGCTTTGAATTTTCACAAAGACTTTTCAATATTCTCCATGTCCACGCTGGCAGACGAAAAATAAAAATAAAAATAAAAAAAGAGAAAAGGAAAAATAATAACATGCATCAGTATTCAGTCCTGTCCCCCCTTTGTAAGGCGTGCCAAATACGTGCCGTGAATATTTTCCGTGTGGGGACAGAGCAGTGTAATTTGATGATATATTTATTATCAAAAACAACCCACAATCCCATCATCCATTCCATTATCATTTCCATTTCCATTCCCCTGCTTTTTTGTTAGTTCTTGCAAGCCATGCATTTCTTCACAATACCTCCTCCTGCTGCTGCTGCTCCTGCTTTTATTATTTTCTTTGGATTTTTCATCCTCCATAATCATTCTATATTCTGCAATGCCACCTCTTCTAATTTCAGTTGCATCCCAAGCGAGAGACAAGCTCTTCTCAGCTTCAAGCATGATCTCCATGATCCTTCCCTCCGCTTGGCCTCCTGGGTTGGTGACGACTGTTGTGACTGGTCTGGCGTTGTCTGCTCCAAACTCACTCCTCATCATGTTCACAAGCTCCTTCTTGGTGATCCTGGCGAACAATTTGTTGAGAAGCCGTTGAGTGGTGAGATAAACCCTTCTTTGGTGGATTTGAAGCATCTACGACACTTGGATCTTAGCTACAGTGATATTGGAGGCGCTCGAATTCCAAAATTCCTTGGATCTTTAGGGAGTTTAAGATATCTTAATCTCTCTTATACTAGTTTCAATGGAATGATTCCTCATCAACTTGGTAATCTCACAAATTTACACTCTCTTGATCTTCACTCTATTTACGGAGAATTCAATGGCACTTACAACAGTCCATATGCTAAGAATCTTCAATGGCTTTCTCAACTTTCTTCGTTGCGGTACCTAGACATGGGTTGGGCTGATCTTAAAAAAGCATCTGATTGGTTGGAGGTAACAAATTCTCTCCCTTCTTTGGAAGTCCTGCGCTTAAGCTACTGCAATTTGAACTTCATTTTTCGTCCAATATCTCATGTCAATTTTTCATCTCTATCCCTTCTTGATCTTTCGGGAAACTATTTAGGGAACAATATTCCACTATGGGTTTCCAATTTGAGAAGCTTGACTTCTCTTTCCCTACGTAATATTACGTTTGGAAATGGAGGTCCCATCCCTGAAGATATTCAAAACTTAACTTCCCTTGTGCACCTTGATCTTTCTTGGAACTCTTTTAATACCTCAATACCCAGCTGGTTATATAGTTTAAGCCATTTGGAGGTTCTCGACCTTGGCAGTAATGGATTTACAGGTCCCATCCCTGAAGATATTCAAAACTTAACTTCCCTTGTGCAACTTGATCTTTCTGAGAACTCTTTTAATACCTCAATACCCAGCTGGTTATATAGTTTAAGCCATTTGGAGGTTCTCAACCTTGCTGATAATCAATTGACAGGTACAATATCAAGTGAAATAAAAAATATGACATCTATCATTACACTTGACCTGTCATGGAATGAGTTACAAGGAGACTTGCCCACATCATCCATGGCTCAACTTTGCAAATTAAAAGAAATTGATCTGTCAGGCAACACATGGAATCGATCCATATCCCAAATCCTAGATATTTGTTCAGGATGTCTTTCTGATAGCCTACAAGTCCTGAATATCAGGGATGGTAAAATATATGGTCATTTAACCACTAAAATTGGGCAGTTCAGATCTCTGATCGATCTTGATCTATGCAATAATTCAATTTCTGGTCTAATACCTGAATCTTTGCGGCAGCTTGTTAATTTGCAATCGTTAGACATTAGCAATAATCAGATGGAAGGTATAATTTCGGAGGCTCACTTTGCTAATACAACAAGACTGAAATTTCTTTTTATATCGGATAACCCACTCACTTTGAAATTAGGTCAGGATTGGGTTCCTCCTTTTCAACTTGAAGATTTATCTATGGGCTCCTGCCATTTGGGCCCAAAATTTCCAATGTGGGTACGGTCACAAAAGAGCCTTTCTTCTTTGGGTTTATCCAACACAAGTCTTGCAGATGTTCTTCCTGCTTGGATTTTCAACTTCTCTTTAGAATTACAATACTTAGATCTTTCTCAAAATCAAATGCATGGAAGGATTCCTAATCTGATGAATGTGGGGACGCAGCGGTACTCAACAATCGACCTGAGCCAAAACCACTTCGAGGGGCCATTGCCTTTCGTATCTTCCAAGGTGAGTAAACTAGATCTTTCTGATAATCGACTTTCAGGATCCATTTCTCAATTCTTGTGTAGCTCACCAAGTGAGCCAATGAATATGGCCGCTCTCTATCTTGCCAATAATCAATTGTCAGGAAAATTACCCAACTGTTGGAGTAAGTGGAACAATACACAGGTCTTAAATTTAAATAACAATGGCTTTAATGGTGGTATTCCTTCATCCTTTGGCTCGTTGATTTTCCTTCAATCATTGCATCTCCGTAGTAACAACCTATCTGGAATATTATCTCTTTCTTCTTTACAGAATTGTACTAATTTAGTTACTCTGGATCTTAGGCAGAATAAATTTGAGGGAAACATTCCTACTTGGCTTAGAACAAGTCTGAGGTTTCTTATTGCTGGCTTCAATGAGTTCCATGG
The DNA here is from genome assembly GCF_031755915.1 of Ziziphus jujuba. NCBI lineage: Eukaryota > Viridiplantae > Streptophyta > Magnoliopsida > Rosales > Rhamnaceae > Ziziphus > Ziziphus jujuba. The sequence goes on along the minus strand of NC_083387.1, from coordinate 28,484,239 downwards.
TCATATACCTGAGCAATTATGTGCTCTCAATTCCCTTCAAATCTTGGACCTTTCAAACAACAATCTGTTCGGCCCAATACCAAAATGTTTTAACAATTTCTCTATTATGGCAATAAAAAGGGCTAAATCTCCTAACTTTTTGTACAATGTGTCTGACGGTAGAATCACTTCTTATGTAGAGGCTGCATTACTCCTGATTAAAGGCAAGTCGATTGAATACAATAAGACACTAGCATTTGTAAATATCATGGACTTGTCTGGTAACTCTTTGTCAGGACACATTCCTTTAGAAATTACAAATCTCTCAAATCTGCTCTCATTGAATTTGTCAAACAACCTTTTAGATGGAGAGATTCTTGTGAAAATAGGTAATATGCGAGAACTGGAGTCCATTGATTTTTCTAAGAACAAACTTTCTGGTGAAATCCCTCAAAGTATGTCGAGTTTGAATTTCTTGAGCTATTTGAATTTGTCCTACAACAACCTCAGTGGAAAGATCCCAACAGGCACTCAACTTCAAAGCTTCAATTCATCCAGCTTTGTCGGCAACAAACTATGTGGTCCTCCGCTCACTCCAAACTGCAGCACAAATGGTGAAGTCACTGTTGTTGAAAAGAATAGAAAAGAAGACGACCATGAAATGTCATGGTTTTACATTGGCATGGCTGTTGGATTCATTGTAGGTTTTTGGGGAGTTTGTGGTTCCCTTATTTTCAATCGGACATGGAGACATAGTTATTTCAGGATTCTCGACTGCATCAAAGACCAGATCTATGTGGCTTCAGTCCTAAAGCTGAGATGGTTCCGTGAAACGATAACAAGTTGTTACAACAATCAATGAATTGTGTCATCTTCTATAAGGTATTGCTTCTAACATTATGTCTTTAGAATGTTATTCATTTGCTTAGGAACTTATACTCTTTGATAATTTCACTCTTTTATTACTTCTTGTCTTGACATTGGGATTAAATGAAATAAATAAAAATATGCAGGGAATAATTGCAATGTTCAAAAATAAAAATATAATTAATGGGAGCTATTTTATCACCTTCAATTCTCTATGATGCATGACAATATGTACCTGTCTAGTGTTTTCCTCATCTTAACACACCTTCACTGCCTTAAAATATTTATATATCAAACTAATATAATTATTTCCTCATTACAAAATAAATAACTAAATATATATATATATATATTTACTGTTTTCTATTTAAAAAAGCATCTATTAACATAATATTATAATTAGTTATAGCTAGGAAATTAATTAATAATAGTCAATTTGTTCTTATTAATGTATATGCCAAACTTATATTAGCGCATCATTTGCCAAATATCAAATTATAAGAGAAAATAATGAATTGTCCACGGTGGATTGTACATCCTTTGCAGGTATATACGTTTCAGATGGAAGGTGTCCCTTGGTCCAATAATGAAGAGATAGAGCACTTGGAGTAAATTTCTGGTATTATGGGAGTATGTAGTTTTTTACGAGCAGTTGACTCTAGTAATTTATACTTTTTTTTTTTTTTTTTGGTTCCATTTTTGCTTCCATGTACTTTAAAAGTGTGTTTGAATCAAATTCTGATGTTTGACAAATATTAAGTTTTTGTATTAAGGAAACTATAGTTTTATAAATATAAGGCATTTACTTCAAATCAAACAGGACAATGCTATAAAATTTTTACTATTTTTAAATTTTTTTATCAGCTTTAAACTTGTGAAGGTAACTTTGTTTTAATTCCTTCAACTTTAGAATATTAATATGGATTTATAGCTATATATGATATAAATATATATATATATATATATATATATATATATTTGCATAGCAAAAAACTAAAGGGATAAATTAAGGTTATGTGTAGTCTGCATAGAGAAATATTTATTAGGATTCATGTTTAATTAATTATGGAAGTAAGTTATTTCATTGGATACCATGTGATTAGAGAACAGTTTCTGATTTTATTTTCTCTAAAAATTTTGATTTTTTAGCTTACTCTTCTAGAAAGATGAACATTTTAGATTTTTCTGGTATAAATCTATTCTACATCCCTCCTCAAGTCCAATAAACCAACCAGAATAAATATACTTTTTTCTTTAGAATAATAATAATAATAATAATAAAAGGAGAGTAACTACGAGACATGATACAAGATAAGTAGGAGCACTGGTTACCTCTGCACAAAGGCTCCTTCCCCAAGTTACTTGCCGTCTGAAGAAGATTCCAAATATGAGATTACAAGTTCAGCTGCCTTGCACTCGGATGCTATTGCTTTGCCAACAGGCAGTCCACCCCTTTGGTTAGCTGTTGATATGCCAAACAGGATACTTTTAGCCGAAGTTCTTTGAAATTTTATTATATTCTTAGTTAAATGATCTACCAACCCTTAGATCTCAAGATTTAAAAACTACCACTAATCGCCATTACAAGAATATATCCCATACGTTAAGTCGGTAAGAACATACCTGCATAGAAGAACCCAGGAAGGTTTTCTCCATTTTCTCGATTCCTGCTATCACTGAATCATAATTATACCCGTACAGAGGAAATGCTTTCTTCCAATAAAAATGACTGCATTCATATACTTGAAACGATAACTATTCAAATATTCTAGATATATCGCTTCTAATGTATTTGTTTCCAGTATTAATAGCCAGAAGGGAAAGAAAAAGTACTTCACAAACTTGGGTTCTCCCTCTGCTCCTAATAACTGCATAAGGTCAGAGATGACAACTTGCTTCAACTCGTCACTATATCAATAGCAATTAGAAGTAAAGAAATGAGTTGCATAAGACATACAAATATAGAACCTGACAATTTTAATAGGAAAGAAAATAACTACTAATAAAAGCTTAATCAAAGCAAAAAGCATTGGAGCTTCCATACGTTGAAGAATTAGCTAGTTCCTTGTTTCGACTTCCCCCAACAAAGGTTGTATAGAGGTATAGGTCATTAGGTGCACGATCCGGAAACATCATGGAGGAAAAGAGAGTACCTGTGCAGCAGAATGAGTAGAGTATATACGTAATATTAAACAAGTTTTTCCATCATAAAGACGATAGCAAGCATTACCAAGGGTCTTTGAGCCATTATTCTGCTCTTTAGAAGGAACAAGAACTCCAAATCCCTCAAGGGGTCTCTTAACATTCTCCTTCTTGAAGGTGGTGATTATAACTGATAGTGGCATATAACTCAACTGCAATATGGACAAACAATAATGCTTCAGGCTTAGTATAAATTGAGAAATTATCCACACACAAAAATCCTTCGTTTTTGAGGTGAATTTTTTAACAACCATACAAGGCTCACTTCCAAAGTTCATAAAGGTATAAGGACTAAAGGATGTGACACCTTATAAAACATTACAATGGAATATTGTCATAGCATTCCAACCATAGACAAAAAGGAAAATTTATATAGTATGCAAAAATCAGTATATAAGAAATGCCATAGATATTCAGGTGAAATAAAATAATAGTACCACAGGAAGAAAATTGAGTAGGAAGGGGTTTCCTCTTTTCGCAATCTTCATTTCTTTGACATTACATAGTGGAGCCTATGGTAGACAAATTCATCCAAATTAATACAAGTTTCCTTCACAATTGTAATTAGTAAATAGAAAATATTGTAAGGATGGTATTTACTATTTACTGAGTTACAAGCGACAAAGGGTATGCACTATGCAATCCAACATATGTAAATGGTACATGTTAGGAAAGATACAATTGTGTGTCCAGGAGTATTCCAAATTTCTGAACAGATTAAAGTGTCGCGGGGCAAACCTGCCCCAAAAGATTACTTCTTTCTTTATATGCTAATTGATTATGGAAGAGAGATAAGATAGTCTAGCTGGTACTTTCTTTCTTTCTTGTCTCATTTTCTTTTAATGAATTCAGAATCTGTTGAACAGCAGGCATGTTAAGAGATTTACAGCATCTACAGATAAAGCTTGTGAGTGGTTGACATGTTTTGCAGCAAAAGAAACTGACCAGTTTTCCCTTGCAGACTTCCCATCAGGACAATAAGATAATGATAAAACCTACGAGTTTAACTTAATCTCATCCACACCAATTCCTTTGCTCAATGTATCAGCAAGTGTCTGCAAAAGATAGACCAGAAAACAAGGATAACAAAAACAGCAAGTAATTAATATCAAAATGGAAAAATATATCCATATTCAACAAATAAGAGGAGCACATTACATAGTGAGGAACAATTATAACCTAAAACCGGCTACCTGCATTCCACCCTTGAAGGAAAAAATAAACCACGTTGATGCTTTGTTTTTTTCAAGGAACCCCTTTTTTCTCCACTTTTCTCCTTTCTGGAAGATAACTTCGATTGAATTGCCCCAGCAATAAAAGAACCGAACCTGAAAGAGTAGATGATTTGGAAATTATCAACTAATGCCAATTATGACACAACCATCAACGGGCTACACATAGAAAACTAGAACAGCTCACAGCTCATTCACTGTTAATTACATCACCACAAATAGCAGCAATTGTAGGAGAAAACAAATTTCCTTCTCTATTATAAATATATAAAGTGGTTACAAGCAGGAATTAGTGAGGAACAGATATAATGAAAGTGGCATTCATGTAAGTTTTAAACAAAAGGAAACCTATGAGAAATACCAAATGACTTATTATTTAACGTGAGAAATGTTAAGAGATTTAAGGGGTTCAAACTGCTGAAAATTTATCGAATAAAGACAACTGATAATGCAACAACAAAAGCTTTACAAGAGTTGCTGCTGACCTTTAACATTTCAGCAACACCAAATATGTTCACAACGCACAACTAGTTCAGATAAATAAAAAGATATTGAAGTTAAATGAAACATAATGTTTCAGTCCTGATCTTCCAACAAGCTAATACAGGAAACACTGCTATTTTGTCCATGATATTCTAAACGTAGGATTGGAAAAAGGGTAAATTTTGGACAGAACAACTGACACTAGCAACACCCTATTCAATGACTATAGAACAACATGCAAGCAATTGAGGGACGTAACAATACAATATTTTGTACGTAGAAAAGAAAAGCACAAACATGAAAAGGAAACTTTGGTAACATACCTTTCCTCTAGATTCCATAAATCGGGAAAAGAATAACGCATCTGTTACAAAAGATGGTAACACATAAAAAATAAAAATAAATTATTGCAGGACATACAAAGATAAAAATTAGCACCAAAGTGCCTTGACACTTCCATAGCTAACATAACAGTTTGTCAAAGCATAATTTAGGTTTTCATTCATCTCAACCTCAACCAGATGAAAAGAAAAGACGTATGCATAAGCATAAGGTACCATTGCCAGTGTCAGTTAACATTGATGAACTGAAAAACTGTTGCTTACAACTAAGTTTAAATTTAACATCCAAAGATTGAAAAATTACTCACAGAGAGAGATTCAGGATCTCCAGTGTTTGTGCCCTCAACAAAAGGGTCAATGAGATAATCAACAACCTTACACATGAAGAATAATATTAATAACAACAACATGTCAACAGCGATGATAATACAGTGAGAATAAACAGGCAGGTACTTTGTCATCAACAATTCCAATGATTTTGCCCATAGATGTGCATAATCAAGTCATCAGAAACATCCAAAAAATTAGCATGCATATTTTTATGGTCAAGCTAATCTGAAGCCGTGCATACCTCTTTCCCAAAATGATGTTGAAAGAACCCACCCACGCTGCATAAAATCAAGTAGAAAGCTAGCAAGTTAAGGAAAACAAGTTTTCAACAAATAACAGAAAAAGAAAAACCAAAAGTGCAAAGATTGTAAATTGTGAAGAACTACAAAAATCATGCTTACCACCTTTCTTGACTATGATCAGAAACATCTGAGGAGCTCCTTTTCTTCCACAAAAATGGCTCCAGAATGATCTGAAACTGCAAACCCAGATATGAAGTCCATTTGGATAATATTCACAAGGTATAAAAAAAAATTATAAAACAAAATTAAGAAAACAACAAAATATAATAAAAGAACATTGAAAAGTATAATAGCCATAATGCCCTGATATATTAAGAACAACCTTGGATTTTGTGGAAAGAATGTTGCTCTTGATCAATGCAAGCGCATTTGTAGGTATTTAAAGTGAAAAATTGAAAATAGGTAGAAGTCACAGTCAGACGTAGACAGCAAGGAAATCAAACATAAACACGAGAAACTATTTTATGCGTCTAAATTAATGCTACAAAATGCAAACTCAAGTACTAATATAACAGCAGCAAAAGGACATACCAGCACCGGTGATCCATCTCTTACGATATACCGTTTATTCTGTGAAATTGGCTATAACAAAAGGAGAAAAAAACTAATTAATTCATGGAAGTACTACAAGATAACAAAGACTGGCCTGCATAAATTTGTAAACTAACACGCAGTAAAAAAACATATTGCTTATAGTTCACCATCTAGCAGTTCAGTTAGAGTGAAATAAGCTAATGATACAATCCCACTCTCTGGCTGATGAGACTCAAGCCACATCTCCAATCTTTCATATTTCCAGATAAAAAAAGAATAAATCCTTACAAATTGCTGTTTTTCTCTAAGCCCAAGAATCATCAAGCAGATTTCGGACTTCTATTTCACTCTGAGTCTGGAAAAGGCACAACTTTTGATATCAGCATAGGCACCACTGCAATAGTTTAAAGATCACAATAAAAGATTCATGGTACCCAGAATGAATTCAACTTGAAGGTTCTTTCACGATATATTTACTGTCAACATATGCCATTGTATTGGCTCCTTCATCCCAAATTAGACCATCATGAGAAACACTTCTCAACTTCCCCCCAGTTCTTCCCTCAGTTTCAAACACCATGACATTCAAACCATGCGATTTCAATTTGTAGGCCGCTGCGAGCCTGCTTAACCACCAAAAAATAAAGGCAGAAAAATTTTGGAAAGGTAAACACTAACTATCCGAATAACAAAATAAATAATAATGCGAAAAAACAATATTTTTCAATAGCATGACACGTTCAACAATTTCAATCAGAAATTTGACGGGAAACAAGCAACTAAGCATCTTATAAGCATATTAAACAGACAACTACTGGGGTTAACTAAATAGAATCTACAACATTGAATTTGAACACCATAGGAGCAAATCAAGATATGTAAAGTTTCAAATTCTCTTAATATGCGACAATTTTTTAAAAATATTATTACTCTGTATATATAAATTTAATATTGACATTTACATAGTAGATGGGTATTTTCAGTCCATTTTTTTAACCAAAGCCCAAAAAAAAAAAAAAAAAAAAAAAAAAAAAAAAAAAGGAAGAAAAATACACACACACGCACACAAGTAATATCACTTAGAAAAAGCAGAACAGGATAATTTACAAAGTTGATGGAGATCAAACACCGTGTTTGACACACATATAATTCAGAACACTTCTATATTTAAACCCAACACTCAAAAACCCAGCAAAAGCTAAAATGCCCAAAAGTAACCAGCATTACCTAACACCGGCACCAACAACAGCTACTCTTTTAGCAGAGCCTGAAAAATGACAAATATATATATATATATATATATAGCCGAAACTCAGTACGAAATTCGAATTAAAAAAAAAAAAAAAACCTAGTTTCACTGAAAATTTCCTTCAATGCAATATATTGTGAGTGGTTTTCAAAACCATCAAGCATTTGAATGTTCTCAAAATTGACATTCAAAAGATAAAGAATTTTTCTCCATAATTTTGCAATGTTTAATTGTTCCAAAACTAATACCTTTTTTCGGAGTTTCTGAGAGAAAAAGGATTACTTGACTCATCTTGTGTTTTGGCAGAGGCCATTTTCTGTGTGCTCTTGGCTTGCTGTGCTCTCTGAGTCAATCTTCTTCAAATTCTGTGACTATTTTTTTCTTTTTCTTTTTTTTTAATTAATTTTTTGGTGGGGAATTTGATCCAATACCCCTTTTTTAAAGAGCCTAAGGAAATCTACCCCTTTCCTTTTAAACTTTTTACATCTACCCACCGTTTTTACATAATTCCAACTATACCCTTATCTCCTAAATTATCCCAGAACACAAAGTCTAACAGAGGCCATATACACTCCATTGCAGCAAACAGCAGTTGAAGCTTCCTCTTTTGTTCCCATGGAGACTCTGCTTCGGTGGGTATTCATGCCCTTTCTAATTTTTTTTTTTTAATCAGCTCCATAAAAACCCCCATTTGTTTTTCTTCAATCTCCCACATCCAAGCTCAAACCTTGACAGAAATTTTTCTCTCATTTTCTATCAGATTTTGCATTCGACCTCTATTATCTCATGGATTCGAGGTATTTTCTTGCAATTTCTCTATGTTTCTTTTGTTTTTCCCCGATTTATCCCTTTCGGTCCCAGGACAGCTCTTTCTCTTTCCCTTCGAAGCAGCTCTCTTCCTCTCGCTGGAACGTGGTCTCCCGTCAGAACATCATCTCTTCGCAGCTCTCCAATTTGAAAATCCCAGTGAGTTATATTCAAAGTCTACTGTTCTTCTTCTTCGATGCACTTGTTTTTCTTCTTCTCCTTCAATCTGCCTTATTCTTCTTCTTCTTCTTCTTCACATTGTTCCCTTAGCTGCATTATCAAAGGACTTATGGATTTCATTAATAGCTGCAAAAGAAGGAAATTTTCTCGAAGCTGAGAGGATTTTCTTGGGAGGTCCAGAAAGTGCAGGAAAATTTTTTCAGTGTACCGAGAGAAGGGGAAGAGGAGGACGAGGACGAAGAGAGAGCGTGACGAGAGTGTCTTTGAATTCGGGTGGCTCCACCAGATTGAGAAGGAGGTCGAACCTTTTCTTGGTGTTGTGTAAGTGCTTCAGCATCTTGACCTCCTCTACAGTCGTTCTCTGTATTGCTGTTACTGTTCTCTCCGCCATTCGATCTTTCAAGGACGGATATGATGTAACTCTCTCTCTTTCTCTCTCTTTCCTCACTTTGTTATATTTTTACAAAAATAAACGTGTAGCTATGGAATTAATCTTTGTGATTGTTTAGTATAGGTTTTCGATGGGATATTTCGGTGTTATGAGGTTTTGATTGCAGCTTTTGTGGTTCTAGCTGAGACAGAGTGGGAACTCATCAAATTCTTGAAGGTTGGTCTTAATTCTTTGATCTCAGTTGAACATGATTGAAATAGTACTTGAGCTGGTTGAAGCATTTCTTGTTTGATAAACCATCTACATCCAACAGATATTCCAACAATTGTGATAATTCGAGAAAACCAATTAATAGCTGTTATGATAGAAGTTAAAAAAGTCCCATGATAAGAATCCTGTTCCTGAATACGAGAGAATACTAAGTTTTAACTCCCAAATTCAGCAACTTTCTACACCCTTTTGTCTCCAGGCCAAATAACGGTTCTAGCTTAGAAGTGAAAGACACTAATTTGTGCCATTAAACAAAACCGTGTATGTATACTCAATTTCATTTTAGACTAGAAAACATTGTTAAAATCATAATTTATTATCACATGATACATAATCTGGTGATGTTTATTTGGGTATTTCATTTATTTTTATTGCTTCATTATATTTCTATAAATTGATTTGGTTGTTCTTGAAATTGACTTCTAGAACTGCAGAAGAAAAAATATACATATTATAAATAAAAAGTGAATGATTTATATATATGTATTTAAATATACGTGTAGCCAAGTCTGAGCTTATCTAACCAGATCATGCAGGAGTGCTTTCCACTGGTTCGCTGAGAATTTATTTGCTAGTGTTGTTGGTTTGTATCAGCATGATTCTATATCAGATATAGGTATATATATATATATATATATATATTTTATGCTATTCATGTGAGCACATTAAAATTCTTCATATATAAAAAATTGAGACCTTTCTTTGCTATATATATTTTTTAACCAGTGATATTTAGTATTTTTTTTTTTTTTAATGGAAATTTTCTTTAGATCCAGAGTACTTGTCCAAGAATCAATGGATATATAAGGTTGAGTTGGCAAGTTATGTAAAGCAGCTTTATGCACAAACCTCTGAATCAGCTAGTTATGTATGGCACGACATTGGTCTTCCAACAAGTAGGATGCTTGTTTGGTACAAGGTATATTATATTGATATTCATTAACAAGATCAATTTTCTTTCCCAACTAGAATGTGACTTCAAAATTTCAATATTATTTTAGAACATTCTCTTTTGCATTTGTTTCAGTCAACATTCTCAGCTTCTCTTGGTACTGATCCAGTTGTGGTTGATTTGATGGGATTGGGAAAAGAAGAAGCTTGGATAAATGTCAGAGCCTTGGAAGGTATTGGCCAAATTTTGAAGCCAATGAAGATGGTTGCAGTTATATTTGTAATTATCGTGGAGCATACAATAGTAATAAGTGCCTAACCAATTGATCATTACAGCGTTAATACTTAATTGCTCGAGCTCCTGTGAATCCTGCACGGGAACAGAATAACATTACTTGGAGGACCCGTCTTAAACGACATTGTTTTGGCCTTTGAAACAAAGAAAAACCACTATTATTGTATCTTCCCATTCAATTTGTACAAAAACTGAAAGTAACTACCAATAGAATTTTGAAAGATTTCTGTTTAGTGCTGAAAGGAACATTTTGTTATCCTTTTAGTTGTTGTATGCGTGTGTTATGCAATGTTGTAAGAATGTAATTAATAGCTCAAGTGCTTAATGTGTGATTTGGTAAAAAAGTCGTTGGTTTCATGTATTGTTTTGTTGAAAAAGTCATTTGTCGTATTGTTTTGGTAAAATAGCATTGTGTGTTCAGTATTTTGTATGTTTTTTACTATTACAGAGATATTAAATATAACTTTATTAATGATCCTCAACAAAAGAATCCACAAAAAAATGAAAAAAAGTGGAAAAATTTCAAATAAAGTTGATTATCGATGATGCATCAGTAATCACTGATGCCAACGGTTTTATCGGTAATTACCGAAACCCTATTGATATTACAATTTGTCCTTGCTTGAAAATTACTATAGGTTTCATTGGTAATTACCAAAACCCTTATGATGATCATATTTTATCAATTTTTTTGCCCCTATAAGTCCCCTAATGTGTGTTAAATGCAACAACATGCAAAATATATATTTTTTAATGATCCTAAGTAGAAAAAACCCAAAAAGTTCTCAAATTGACACAAAAATTTGATTACCGTAGGGCCTTCGGTAATTACCGATGAAACCTGCGGTAATCAATTTGCAATTGCTGGAAAAATTACCGTAGGTTCCATCGATAATTACCAAAACCCCTATGGTTATCACATTTTACCAATTTTTTGGCCTCGACAAGTCCCCTAATGTGTGTTAAATTCAACAATATGCAAAATATACATTTTTCAATGATCATAAGGAGAAAAAACCCCAAAAGTTCAGAAAAAATTCTCAAATTGGCACAAACATTTGTCGGGAATTACCAACGAAACCGTCGATAATTTTTCCAGAGAGTATTTGTTGGTTATCGACGATTTCCTCGGGAATTACCGAGGGTGAACAGTCATCCAATTTTTTTGCAAAATTTGAGACACTTTTATGAAATTTTGGAATTTTCTCTCCTTAGTATAATTTTAGAATCCTTATTTTGCATGTTTTTGCATTCAACACACGTTATGGGACTTGTGGGGCCCAAAAAATTGGTAAAATGTTATGGACTGTACACTCTCGGGAATTACCGACGAAACCGTCGGTAATTCTTCCAGAGGGTATGTGTTGGTTACCGATGATTTCCTCGGGAATTACCGAGGGTGAACAGTCATCCAAATTTTTTGCAAAATTTGATACACTTTTATGAAATTTTGGGATTTTCTCTACTTAGCATAATTTTAGAATCCCTATTTGTCATGTTTTTGCATTCAACACACGTTATGGGACTTGTGGGGCCCAAAAAATTGGTAAAATGTTATAGACTGTACACCCTCGGGAATTACCAACGAAACCGTCGGTAATTTTTCCAGAGGGTATTTGTTGGTTACCGACGATTTTCTCGGGAATTACCGAGGGTGAACAGTCATCCAATTTTTTTGCAAAATTTGACACTTTTATGAAATTTTGGGATTTTATCTCCTTAGTATAATTTTAGAATCCCTATTTTGCATGTTTTTGCATTCAACACACGTTATGGGACTTGTGGGGCCCAAAAAATTGGTAAAATGTTATGGACTGTACACCCTCGGGAATTACCGACGAAATCGTCGGTAATTTTTCCAGAGGGTATGTGTTGGTTACCGACGATTTCCTCGGAAATTACCGATGGTGAACAGTCATCCAAATTTTTTGCAAAATTTGATACACTTTTATGAAATTTTGGGATTTTCTCTACTTAGCATAATTTTAGAATCCCTATTTGCCATGTTTTTGCATTCAACACACGTTATGGGACTTGTGGGGCCCAAAAAATTGGTAAAATGTTATAGACTGTACACCCTCGGGAATTACCGACGAAACCGTCGGTAATTTTTCCAGAGAGTATGTGTTGGTTACCGACAATTTCCTCGGGAATTACCGAGGGTGAACAGTCATCCAATTTTTTTGCAAAAATTGAGACATTTTTATGAAATTTTGGGATTTTCGTGTATTTGTGTGTTCGTGTAAAGCCGTTTGTTTGGTTTTTTGTATTTGTGTGTTCGTGTAAAAACGTTTAGAAAAAGTTGATTTTTGTTTGGTTTAAAATATAATAGGATATGTAAGTAATTTTTTTTTATTTGAAGGTTACAATGGATATTGAGGGGTAGAACAAAAAAGATATCAAGTGAGGGGGCAAAAATCATTAACCTCGGTCCTATGAGGGTATTGGGCCAAATTCCCCTTTTTTGGTCCGCAAAACTAATGAGTATCTGATTGTTACCTGTGCAGATGTGAAAAAAGACCGGACCGGGTAAGTTGGCTTGGGCCTTCATTTGCTATCAAAATATTCCAGGATAGCTTTTGTGTACACTCATCCTGAACAACTTTATACACTCATCTTATTTTTTCACTCTATTTTCGTTCAATTATTTTTAGGTCAGTTGTAATAAGTTAATAGATTTTTTTATAATATTAATCATATTTTTATCTAAAAGAAGGGAAAAGAAAAGATTGCATATTAGATGTTATAAGAGAGATTGATAAGATATCTATTACTTAGAAGATAAAAATCAAGTATGATAATAATAAGTTTAGACAATAAAGTTTTCATTTACACAAAAGCTATATATTATGGTTGATTTTTACCAGTAATTGTTATAATTACAGATTAATATATATAACCTTTTTATTGAATAGTTAATTTTTAAATGGTTGATATATTATTTTTGTATTCATGCTTACAATTACTATAATATTGGTAATAATTGTCCCCAAAAACTAACAAACATAATTATTTGTTTCTTATTCTCAATGCAATAAAAGATACCAAAACTTAACACAACGAATTGTCTTGTCGTTGGGATGTTTATCGTTCTTGTCGTCATCATTGCTAAACTTCTAATGATATTGACAGTTTGGAAATATAAGTGCAAAATTGCATATATAGTATAGATTAATTGTCAACAATATTTAAAAGAAAAAAAATTAAAAAATAAAATAAAATAAGAACAAAATGTAATTCAATTTTACACGTTAAGCTTTATTGAATGATTATTCATATATGAAAAAGCTACTGTTTCATATGAACAAAATCAAACCCTACCAAAGGAATTGTTTAGGGACTGCACAGTCTCTTTATCAAACATAGGTTTCCACAAAGCCAAGCCCTTTCTCTTTTGATGTTGTCCATGCTTTGGATAATTAACAATTTTTGGCTCCTTCAATCATCCCCTTCTTAACGTCGAGAGCCAAAATGACATTTGAGTGTTGCATTCATCTTTCTCTTTTTTCTCACTAAAGTAAAACCAAATGGCTCAAAAAAAAAAAAAACAAAAAAAAAAAGGGGAATACAATCAAAGGAAAGAAATAGATGTTCCTAATTATTAATTAGTCCATTAGACATAAATCAAATATGCTTGGGTTTGGGAACTTTGAGGGACAAGCAAAAAATTTGAATTTGAGTTAGTTCGTGTTTAAATAATAACGAATATGCTTTCAAGACAACTCTTACTTCCAAGAGGAGCTAGAGATGGAGAAAATGAACCACTTATGGGATGCCATTTGGATAAGGATTATAAATGTGTCTTGGTTGAAAAAACAACCCAAAAAAAAAAAAAAAAAAGAGAAAGTTGCAAATTGAGTATCGGAAAGATGGGGAAATTGATATGAGGTCCACAAAAAGTGAAGAAGATTTTGCTTGTGTTTGTAGGCAAAATGAAGATGCATAACAAATTGGTCCTACGAACCAAAAAAAAAAAAAAAAAAAAAAAAAAAAACCACATTTGGGTAGAAAACCTTGGGGGGAATCCAACTTAAATTCTGATGGTTGGGTTTTGGTTATGCTGAGGCTAATAAACTCTGAAAAAGAAAAAGAAAATGTATATATATATATATATATATTCATGGTTTTTGACCAAGGTTTTTGACCAACTTAGTTTTAATTTGAGGCTGATTTCATAAGGTTGTTAGGCTCTACCAAATACCAATTTGAATTTTTCGGTTTGTTTATTAGGGAATAAAAAAATATCTTGAATTGGTAAACAAGTAAAGGGGTTTCCACAAAGGGTGACATGCAATTTTGTTCTAATAGCCGAAGTCAGCTTGAATGAACCTTTTCCTGTCATGAAGGACAGTGGACCAACACCGTATCAGGTCCAATTGAATTCACAAGTTAAAACCTCTTGAAAATAGTTTAAACAAAACAACTTTAATATTTTACCCCAAAAAAAAAATTTTTTAATATTTTCGATTCAAAATTTAAACACTTTGCAATACAAGATATATATTATAGGGACCATTTCAGTAAGTTTGTTCGGTTCAAATCTCATTCACTAACAACAAAAAAAAAAAAAAAAAAAAAAAAAAAAAAGAAGAAAAAACAGAAATCTTTTATTGAATAAAAAGTTAAAAACAAATTGGAAGTCAACAAATACTTCATTTGCCGTTTGCAAAAGCTTTTATTGAAAGTACAAAAGCTTCATGCCACGATGGCATGCTCACGTCAAACTATGTAAAAGCCAAATTGATTGAAGTTAGGGGAAAAAAAACCAAAAAAAAGTGGTCAACTTATATGCATTTATCGATAATATTGTTCATATACAAATTTTTTACCCTCTTTTATATACAGTTGTATTGTTTTGGATTTCAATATATAAGATGATTATATCATATATCATTATAGTAAATAGATATGAATAAAGTTTATTTAAATAGTATAGATGGTGATTGATTTTTAACATTTTAAATAATTATATCATATAATATTAGAATAAATTAGTATGAATAAAGTTTATTTAAATACTTAGATGGTAATGATTAGCGATAACCGACTGATAGTTTTAATCCCCCTTTGTTTTCCATTTTTTTTTCAAATATACAAACAAACTAAATTTTAAAAAAAGGTAAAATGGAAGTTAAATTCGTATTTAAAAAAATGGGGAATTAAATTAAGCAAGCATGAATCATGTCTGTACAAACCTGAGAGGTACCTGAAGAGAGCGGGGAGAGATGTTGCACGTGGTCAAATGGTCCAAATTTGTTCCACGAGAGCATTAAAGAGGTTCATATGAACATCCCATCCCATGCATATCATTTAATAAAACCCACCAAAAAACTTCCATGTCTATTTCCTTCACATCACCCCCAAACACAGTTTTAGCGTTTTTCACATACTATTCATTTTTTTTTATTTCTTTTATTAATTAATTAATTTATTTGTTTGCTCCATTGTTGCAATGGATTCTGGATCGAATCATATGGTCAAACTGTTGCATATTTGGAGACACCGCCTCTGTCCTATTTAATGTTTTATAATTTAAAAAACAAAAAAAAAAATAAAAAATAAAAATAAAAACAGATATTTTTTTAAAATGTCTATTCTTTATTTATTCACACTATATGAGCTTGTTTCAATTTTTGCCATGGGAGTCAATTACACTCACCCATTCCTTTTTATCTGTACTGTGAACCTTACTACCATTATCAATACAAGAGGAATTTTTTTTTTTTTTAAAGAAAAAGGTATTTTAATTGTTGTAATATAATAAAAATATAGTTCAATATATATCAATCCAACAAATAATTATATGAGATAACAGAAGCATAATTGCAAAAAGAAAAATAATAAACAAAAGACTGCAGTATCATTGTGATATATTTCGTTTTGTCTAACTCAATACACAGTAAAAAAAGTTTTATTAAAATAAAAAAAAAAATCATGCGCACAAAGGAAAACCAGCTTGATGGTAAAATAGTTAAAAAAAAAAAAATTCGAGATTGTTGCCCCTTAAACTTTACATAGATTTGCAATTTATGAACTATATATTATATTTATTATCTATGTTTTTGAATTTGCAATTTTTTAATAGCAATATCCTCTAAATAGTTTTTTTTTTTTTTAACAATTTTAGCACCATCAAATTAAGAAGATATTATTGTTTAAAAAAGAAAATCTTAAAGAATATAAATATTAAATATTAAATATTAAATACAAATTACGAATCTGCTAAAAATTTATCGATGCCAAAAATCTTAAGGAAAAAAGAAAAAAAAGAAAAAGGAAATACGAGAAACAGTTGAAAATGAGATCCTTTAAACTTGCCACCTAATAAGGAAATGTGTATGTGCTTTTAATGCTAAAAACTGAAGCTATCGCCGATGTAATCAAAATTAATCATTTTTTTAAAGAAAAAATAAAAAAAAACTGAGCCTCACCTTCTTCCAGATTCAATAGTTTTTTTCCCCTGAAAATCCAGCTTTTAGTTTTGTTTAGTTGGTAGTTTGCAAAAGTCATCAATTTCAAGGACATTGTTGGATTCATCAGTGGAAGAAACTCTTGCTCATTGTGAAAAATAATAATAATAATTAAAGTAAGAGATAGGTGCGCAGCAGTCCATACATTCCGGCAAAATTCCTGACAGCCACGCAAGTCATACCCCTTTTTTTTTTTTTTTCTCCCTCATGTCGACGTGCCGGCTTCCCAATAAAGCTTCTAGAAATATCTTCCATCAACCCTATGTTACTTTATCAACCCCTCACTTTGTCGTCTACAGCTGAAAAAGGGAAAGTTACAATGTGAGCATACAATTTCAGAGGCGGTCTATATGCAGCCGCGACATTTCCCATTGCCCTCCACGTGTACCGTAAGAACTACTTCCTTCTGCCACGTAGGACGTGACGTGGAATCCGCTCCTTCATTGTTAGCTCAAAAGAATTAGATGGCTCTGCGTTCGGGGCTCGAATCGGTGGGCCAATATGATCTACTGGATATCCTATGCGTACTGGTTTTGTACTGTATTTTATATCAGCCATTGGATTTGATATATTTTTTTTTTTTTCCCCATCCGGTGACAATTGACACGTGTATAGTAATACCGATTGTGATGCTTTTAATTGTGACAATAAACGGGGAGTACGTCAGCGTACCTGACCGTAGCCGGCCTACTACATATGTTAAAGCACCCAAAGATGGGTCGCTGTAAAGACCAGTTGCCTCCAAAAATATATATATATATATATATATCCAAAATATATATATATATATATATATATTCATTATCAAAAAGAGGCAGAGCCAGCGCTTGAACCAAGAAAAGTTACGTGTATTATTTGATAATTTAATATTACTCACTATATTAAAATCGAAAGTTCCAAAAATGTGCATGCGTTTTCATATGTGTTTGGTACCATTTTGATATTATGCATAATGGGGTCCATTATCTAACCTCTTAAATTTGTCAGATGAATAGTAATTCAACATATAATAGAAATCTGATAACTTGTGTGATTTTGTACTTTGTTTTTTTGGTGAAATATTAGATTTTGTATTAAAATTTTGATATTATTACCAAAAAAATCTTGATATTATAATGCTTTAACCAATTATTTGATATGTATAAAATGTGACTTCCATCATTTATTAATAAAAAAATATTATTTATTACTTATGGGATGCTTGATAAAATGAAAAGTATTGAAAAAATCAATTTTTTTGCATTCAGTTTTTAAAAAATATGTTTTTTTGAGTTTTTTTTATAATGTTTGGTTAATTATAAAAGAAAATAGAACTTAAAAATAATTAAATAAATTTATAAATTAAAATTAAAGGTAAAATTGTATTAAAAAAATTAGTAAAATCAACTTTTCAAAAAATTTTAGAATGATATATTTTTTGGACAATTTTTTTTTTTTTTACTTTCCTATGTTGTGAGATTTATTTTCTGTTAGGGGCTATAAATTTTTCTTTTTAAAAATCATCCAAACAAAAAACAATTTCTGAGAAAATTTTAAATTTCCACTAATTTTGTTATTATCCAAATGCTCCATTATGATAATTATTGTTAGTTTGAATCATATGTTATATGATAATTTAATTATCTATTCAAAATAATTTTTTTTTTACCATATAGATTTTCAATTAAGAATAAAACATAATCAATCGTATTTAATTAGTAATTATCATGTTAATAATGAACTAAATTGTTGGTCACATTATTAATGCTAATATAAATAGAAATATGGGATAACTTTTATTTTTACTTTTTCAAAACTTTAATATTTTCATACTTTGCTGATTTTAATGAAAAACTCTTATAGAGATTGTTGGAATGCTTTCAAAAGATGTTTTCAAATTTAAAAGCCATGCTAAACAGATGTAAAACTCTTACTAATATGATATAACAAATAAAAATTGCACAACTATATTACCTACTAATTAAAACAGGAAAACTCTTTTTTTTTTTTTTTTTTTGTAAATTTCCTTTTGTCTAGGGAATATAAGGTTATTCAGAGCATCCTCAAAGGATTCTCTAAAAGTAAAGAGCATCTTTTGCCAAATAGAGAGCATTTTTATATTTAAAGAGTTAAGTTTTAAAATTTTCTCTAACAATATTTTTTATTTTCATTTATTATTTTTTTTTTCAATAAACATTTATTATTATGTTTTTTTTCCTTCAATTTTTTTGGTTTTTTAGCAAGTAAAATATATTAGAGTTGTTTTGGAATTTGATCATCATTAAATAATGAAAAGTGTTTTTGGCTCTTCAAATTATATTTTAAAAAGTTAAAATATAGAATAAATTGGAAAGTGATTTTATATATCAATTTTTCAAATTAAACATATAAAAAAATCCATTGGAATGCTATAAGGTGCATAAAAGTATCATTGTGGAGGGGAATGAAAAAAACAGGTCCAAAGCGTTGACAAAGTAAAAATTATTGGTTGGTCAAAAAAGATTGACTGAAGGCAGTGAAGTAAGTGAGGGGAAGGGGACGGTCACAGAAGAAGCAATCGGTTGCTTCTCAAGTATTCCTGTTGACTACGAATCAGGGAGACCAGACCAAACCAATAGACGACTGGACAATCCCGGGAGATGAACCTGGGGAGTAGTAACTTTTTTGTTCGGTCATTTTAGAGTGTGAGAAAAGGTAAAATACTAGAACGCAGATTGATATCCATGCATTAACAGAACGTATTGTGATATTTGAAGGTCAGTATTAGGATCCATTTGATCCAATACAATAAATAGTAAATCAAAATGAGAAAGCAATGAGTCTGGAAGTCCAATATTCTTTGTTGTTGTCAATGAACGATCATACTGTTCAAAATACACATCAAGAAATCTAAGTAAACAAAATAAAGCAACCAAAGCA
Organism: Ziziphus jujuba; assembly: GCF_031755915.1. Classification (NCBI taxonomy): domain Eukaryota; kingdom Viridiplantae; phylum Streptophyta; class Magnoliopsida; order Rosales; family Rhamnaceae; genus Ziziphus; species Ziziphus jujuba. The sequence goes on along the minus strand of NC_083387.1, from coordinate 28,464,518 downwards.
TCAAACTGAAAGCACTTAGTGTTAGTTTAGAACAGCAACCTATGATATTGATAACCATTTAACTATGCCACTTACAGTTCCATAAGTAGGATTTACTGTAGCCACCATACTACACCAAGCATTCATCGTTGCACACAATACCAGAATCCGCAAGAACCATTGCACCTGCTTCTAGCCTTCTTTCTCCTGATTGCTGATAGATTTGTAATTTGTCAGACAATATCATAAAGCTGAACTCCTATAGCCTGCAGGCGAGGCACATACCTGTTTCTAGATCTGAATTAAAAGCAGCTGTCCAACCAATACCAGAAGAACCTCGACCGGTGGTTGATATTGCCAAGGGAGCAATATTCATAATTGCTCTTGGAAGGTGACAGTTGGCAACAGAAGGATCACCAACCATCATCATGTTAATGTCACTAACAGAACAAAACAGAGTAACTCAAATCGTTGTTCTAATGACACAACAATTGGGAATGTCTTTAAAGAAAAAGTTTAATCTCATGACCGGACATTGGGAATGACCTGGCTTTTAAGGGAAGTATAAAAAGAAAGCAGGGAGGCAAGTAAGCGCCACGAAGAAGAGGATGACGGTTTGATCAATTCAACGTGGATCAGTAACATCATATGCCAATACCAGAAGGAAAAAGATGGAGCCATCATAACTCACCCTCGTAAATGGGTGCCATTCTTTAGGTTCTTTTCCACTCCACCAAGCATTAATAGTATCAATGCTTTCATGAGTACCCATGTATGGAAGGCGCAAGTGAATTACCGAGCACATCAAATGCATCATCTCTCTTAACAAAACTCTCCATTTTCTTTCAGTCACCATCTGTCCAATTTGCTGTAATTGCCTTATTTTTGAGTTGATAATGTTAGCTATGAGAACAATCCTGCATGACAATTTTTACCAAATTCAGCATTTAAAATGGAAAACATCATAGTATAAGAGGATTCACCCGTAAATACCGTAATGGATCTACAAGATTGAAACTACCTAAAAATTCTATTCACAATGCCTTTGCTTTTCCCTGGAAGAGCTTTGTAAATCCCTACAATAGCTACACGGTCTCCAGATTTGCACTCATCAACCAGGTCATCTTCAACAATGACATCCACCGTTTGTGGAAGCTGACCAGGAGCAGAATTCTCTGGTACTTTCTTGCATTGATAAGGTTTGTTGATTTTTGTACATGCACAACCCGTATTCAGTAACCAATAAGTTGCCATTTTCATCCTGAAATGGTATTGTTTTTTCTTCATGATAATACTTATACAATAATAGTCTAAAAGTTTTTTTTTTTTTTTTTTGGGGGGGGGATGGGGGTGTGTCGGGGGTGTGGGGGAGGGAAAAACTGAAATTAACCTTTTGGGATATATGGTTCCTGTGGGTAAACCCATATTGAATGTAGGATCGAATCAAGCTATAAAAGACAGAGAACATAAAGGAAATAGAAAGATTTCATGTCTTACCAGAGAACCAGCACTAATAAAAAGTCGAAGAAAAAAAGGGGTAAGGGAAGCCCATTAAAGTTGGATTTTGGGCAGGGGTGGGGAAAACGTGGAAATGAGTTCATGCCACGACGATCTATAGCGGATTTGCAAGCTAATGGGCGCTCTAGCCTATTTTACAAGGACTCCCTTACTTTTTACAAATGTCACGGTATTCACGAGTGAGGAAGTTTCCAGTGGTAGGACAGAAGTGAACACTTTTAACAACTTTTGGCCTTACAAGAGAATCAATAATTTTCACTTAAACCAAATTAGTTCCTGGCATAAGAAAATCAACGAAATATTTCCGATATAAACTCCTGTGATGAGGCAATAATCAAGCAATCATGCACTCACGTAGAAATGTAAATTTGGCTGATAAAATTTAAAAATACAAGCAATGAAACAAGCTGGCATGGATATTGATACAACTTGCTTTTATAATATGGGCACTAATTAATATATAATGGAAAAATATTTCTCTCTAGATAATGCAGTTCTATCAACTTATTAAAGTAGATCATGTAAACTAGTTTATTCTAATTATCCAAGAAGGGAAAAAAAAAAAAAATCAAATGGCCTATAGAAATGCAAATTACTATGATTCTAACTCATTCACCATGCCGATTTATGAAAGTATGGGGAAAAAACACCAGAGCTTTGTGAAATTTTTTCAACTCAAGGAAACCATCAACATTATATTGATGCATATTTTTTAAAACAAAAATAACCAGAACAAATATCAATTTTTTTAAAAAATAATAATAATAATAATAATAAACAGAAGACCATATGAGAGAGAATATATACATATATATATATATATACATTTGGTGACGATGCCCTGGACTTGTACCATTGAGCTATGAACTCCGAGAGCAAATCTGTAGGAGCAACACAATGACGAGCAAAAAGGTTTTCAAAAATCCCACAAGAAATTGCCTTCTTCAAGTAATTTAGAGTCGTAATCGAATTTGCCTTAGCCATTTCCAAAGCCACTGCTGTAACCGCATCACAAAATGACTGCATCTATTCCCTCGGATTCTTTACACTCCTATATAAAATAAAATAAATTAAACTAAATTAAAAATTGATCAGGGCTTTGAAAAGAAATACAGAGGTTATAAAAGGAGGCATATATATCTATATATAAGAGATAACTAAAACCTCGGGCATAAGCCTTGGAAAGCGTAGAGATCGGACATTTTGACAATGAGTCGTCGGCGCTTGTGATCGATCACGTCCTTGATCTTATTCTTTTACACCTTTTCATTTTCAGAGTCACAGATTCAGAGTGCGTGATTGTGAGAGTGTGTCTGTGTGTGAGAGAGAAACAGAAATGCAGATTCAGAGTGTAGGAAACACATACAGTTTCTTCAAGGAATCTGATGAGGTCTTGCTTGTGAGCTGTCCTAACTTCTTCGCTGATATCCATTTTTGTTCGCAGAGAGAGAGAGAGAGAGAGAGAGAGATACGGGAAATAACCACTGAAAGAGAACAGAGAGAGTCAGAGGCAAAGCGATTTGTTTTTTCATGGCCACAAAGTTGGGGATATCTGCTTGTCCTTATTAGCTAAGCCTCAATTGGCAAGCGATAACCAATAGGTAGTAAAAGTCAAACCTCATTTGATTTTTTTTTTCCCATTTATTATTTATTTGGATATTTATCTCAACTTAAATAATTAAATTTGATTGACTCCGAAGAAAGAAAAAAAAAAAAGTAATAGTAATAATAAAAGAAACTGAGGGAATTGATTAGTTAAAGCTTGCATTATTCTTAAAATAGGAAAAAAGATTTTATGTATATATATATATATATATATGAAAAATGATACGATATGGCACATTCGCATGTGGATCCGTATCAAAATTGAAAAAAAAATACAGATTTTTATTGTATATACATATATAGCAAAGTCGATTTTTTTTTTAAAAAAAATATCAGTTTTGATGCAGATCCACATGCAAACGGACTACACCGTAAAATTTCTATATATATTATATATATATATTTAAAGAAAAAAAGTAGGAAAAATAGTGCAACATTGAGGTTTAAAGAATCCAAAATATATATAGTAATTATAATGGAAAAATTACACTTTAATACATTATATATTTGCTATTTCTTGTTTAGGGGTCAGTGAAATTATTTTAACATCCGATGCCTGTAAGTTTAAAAAATTTAACACTTTAGTCCAAATATATGTCACTCTACAGAACCCCGTTAAAAATGGTTATGTGCTACACAGGTGACATACATTATCCCTCAAATTTGAGTTTTTTTTTTTCAATTTTGTCTTTTCTTTTTTCCAATTAAAAACCAAAATACTTGCTATAAAATTTATTATTTAGATCTACATATACAATTAATTCCTTATTTCCAAATCCACAAAAGTTGTATATATCTCAATATTTCACCCTTTCTATAACATCATTAAGTTTCTTTTATTTGATATATAATTCTAATTCCTAATACACCTTTCATTTTATTTGATATTTCTAATTTGATTAAAAAATTGTTAATAATCAAAGAAAAAAAAATTAACCCCATGTAGCTATAGTCAATCTCTCATACCGAAATTCCGGACAAATTTTGTCTGGGATTACGTGTAGGCATCCCGGACAAAAATTGATTAGGAGTTGCTTGTTACACAAGCAAAGCTTTCATGGTATATTTAATTTATTGCATAGACCATTAATTACAATGTATATATACATAATGCAAACTATTACCAATTAAAAATGCAAGCTAAAGTGTGATGAGAGCAGAGAATAACATTGACTTGTTTTCCAAGTCACCCCCGTTCGTTTCTACGTGCAACCATTCTATGAAAAAAATAAAATGTATTATTCACCCTTTAAACAAAACGAAAATATGCACCTCTCCAAGATTGCCTTGATAGATTGATGGAGCGGTTGGGATATGACACATTGTAATGATTCAGAAACGTTAAAGAAGGCATGCTCAGTGGAATTGAACAATGAAAAATTGTTCATGGAAGGGTCAAGAATTTCTAGCCTTTCCAAGCCAATATCCATTGGGATCTTTGCTGTCAAATGATTCATCCACAAATTCAGCGCGATCAATTTTATGAGATTTGTTAGCTCTGTTGGCATCTCTCCGGATAAGTTATTGTTAGAGAGATAAAGGCTATCAACAATTGACAGAAGAGAGTACTTATAATTAAGCTGCTCTAAGCATTTGGTTTTGGAAATTGGACTGTATAAATATATATTGAAGAAATTGGAGTATATTAGAAGCTTAGATGCTCAAACATTTCCGTACTATGGGACCCATCATCGAGTTTCTAAGATATTACGTTATTCTCAAAAATGGTAAATGGTGACTATAATGCTTGACTCAGTCTCAGACCCATAATTGATGTCACATTGTCTTAATTATTCTTTTATATATATATATATATATATATATATATTTTTTTTTTAATGGCATGATCTAATTATGACTCTTTATCAATAGTTGGAAAATTATGAATAAATTCTATTGTAATTGTCTAGTTATTGATTTGCTCCCATGCAACACTGAAGACATGACTTTTAGCAACCTTTTATGATTATTTTTTATTTTTAGATCAAAAGTTTTATGATAAAATCTGATATTTATCGTAAATAATATACAATTCTTTTTTTATTTTTATTTTTTGCCTGCAATAGACAATTCATTTGATCACAAACCAATTATACCTTAGTACCAGTGGAAGTTAGCCGATTGACCATTACTCTTGTGAGTCTGAGTCACAGAGTTACGGTTTAAGTTTTGGCAAATTCCATTATTGTATGGGATGGTCTCATGCTTAAGATCTGGCATAATACAAAACTTTTGATTTGGATCTATGATACCACTAAGAGATCCTTTTTTAATTTACCCAAAAAAAAAAAAAAAAAGCCAAACAATTATAGCTTAAAACCTTGTAGCTTGAACCAATTAAACACAATTGAAGGAAAACGTTTTAGGGAAAAAAAATAAAATCAAAAATCAAACACAGAAAGCCGAAAACATAAAACTGAAAACGTATATGTTACAATCAAATGAGGGGTATTAGTTTTATTTTTATTTCTTTTTAGTTCTTTTACTGATTTTTTTTTCTTAGCGTTTTGTGCTGGGTATTTTAATGATATTAGTTACGATACTTGACAAATAATGGTAATAATATATCATGAAATGTCCAGAAGATTAACAATTTAAGTCCAGACTGTTCTTATTTCCTTACAAAATTAAATGCTATATTCAAGATTTAACTCATCCTAACTAAAAAGAAGAAAGGACCTTTGTAATATCTTCCAAACACATAAACCATCTATTAATACTTTTCTTTTCTTATCCCTTTTTTTTTTTTGTTTTTTTTTTTTGTTTTTGATAACTGGGGAGGGAGAGTGCAAAATAAGAGTTTACTAAGGGACAGAATTCCACTAAGAATTACACCCAAAAAAAATAAAATGTGGGAAGCGTTTCCACCCAAAACCCAATAACCAAATAAACGGGACCTTTGATAAATTTAAATAAGGTTCTTCTTTGAAACCGAAAACGGAAAATAAAATCATTATTGCTTTTATTTTTGTTATTACACCAGATAATCAGCCTTGATACTCGGAAATGTATGTTTATTATCCACCGATCTCCTATTGATCTTCTGTTGGTGTTTAGAAGACTATTGTATTTCCTTCGGTGTTAAGAAGACTTTCTAAGTCAATGCAATATCGATGAGTTGTAATGCAACTAGTCACATCTGTACTTTTCCTCCTTTACTTTATAGTTGAGATTAAAATAGACTTCGTTGCTAAATAGAATTCATTATTGGAGATAATCAAGGTTGGCATCTGAGTTAGTTTACTTGTGAACAATGGAATGCTTCCATTTTAGAGAGTTCCAAAAGATGTCTAACATTGATAACGATGGCATCATTTCGCCAAATTCATTAGGAACTGGCACAGAAAATCGATCATTTTTCAAACAGGACATGGTCCACCGAAGCAGTTTGAGCTGAATTGACAATAGAATCACGCTTAGTTGAACCTTAATAATGAGTTAATTGGCACCCTGCACTTATGTTAGCATGATCAACTTCTAGTTCATCTAGTTCCAAATTCAACTGCCAAAACCAATTAGGCATGGTGTTTGAAAATCCTAGCATTGTGGTTTCTACTTCTTTGACCACAGATTCATTGTTAGACCTCTGTTTCCAAGCATCTTCTAGTGATTTGTTGCGGTAAGAAGACTTTTGTCTTTCCGCTTTAAGAATTTTCCTTCTTTTTTTCCCCATGTTCTTGTTTTCTTTGTTTGTTTCCTAATTTCTTGCCAATGGACCCATCAAGACTTGAGAGTGCCCTGTTTTATTAAACTAAAATAACAAGAGTTGTTTCTTACTTCCCTAAACTCTCACCTATCTAACATACTCTGTTTTCTTCACTCTGCATGTGGAAGAAAACAAGGCACTCTAAAGTTAACTATATACCAACTTCTCGGAGGCTTTTAATAAAAAGAATAAAGTAGAAAAAAAAAAAAGAGAAAATTTTTAAAATATTGTCTACTACAAGGGAACTGTACATTGCGCATTTTGGAAATTTAATGTAAATAAGAATATACCCGAACTACTGAAATCCAATTTACTCACATGTGCATGGGATTAATTAGTTGCTGTGCTATTTTTCTGGTACCGGATTGAATTTTTCTATACTCTACTAGAAAAGACTCGCTTGCACTAAAAATTATTATTCATGAAAAATGCAAGTGAATGAGCTTGTTTCCAAATCTCAATGATGAAGAAAGACCGGAAAATTAAAGATACCTGAAGTCAGGGGACTTCTAGGCCCTTATTCTATTGAGTAAAATCCTCTCACAGAGATTACACATCTGAAAATTGCAAAATAACAGTCTGAAATCGAAACCATGCTAGGCTGAGCTATATGCTCATAACCTTTACATTCCACAAACGGGCAAAACAGCAAAACTAAGTGTCTAAGCCAAAACACACCGTTTGGCAATTATTGCAATTTAAAAATAACAAAGCTAAATAAAAATAAAAGTAAAACCAGATTATTGATGCCATCTAGGATGACAGCTCGGATGCCACTGCATCACTCACTCCGCTACATTTCTTCCTCTAAACATTCTATGAAACAGTACAAAACAAGTATCACTCACCCTCTGAACAAACCCAAAATAGGTATATCTCCAAGACTTGTTAATGATCAAGCTGCCAAAAACACCCCAAAACCCCACAATGAAGCCTAGTGCAATGCTGATGTAGAAGCCGACCTTCTCAGTCTTATCCCCAAGGTCACCATCTTTCTCTTCTTTCTCTCCTCTTGGAGTACCAAATTGGCTGCTGCCCAAACAATCATTGTCCAAAGGCTTTCCACATAGGCCGACATTGCCTTGATAGATTGATGGATCATCAAAGGTTAAGAACTGGTTAGCAGTTGGGATTTTTCCTGTCAAGTTGTTGTACGAGAGGTTCAAATGATTCAGGAATGTCAAAGAAGTCATGCTGACTGGAATTGGACCAAAAAGTTTGTTTCTTGAGAGATCAAGAGTTTCTAGCAATGTCAAGTTACCTATGCTTGATGGGATCTTCCCTGTCAAACGATTTGCTGATAAATTCAAAGTTTGCAGTCCTATGAGACTTGTTAACTCCGCAGGAATCTCCCCTGATAAGTTATTGTCGGATAGATCAATACTATCAACAAGGTAGAGTTTGGAGTAGCTATATTCCATCTCCCTTCCTTTTGTCACTATCTTCAAACTTCCATTAGTTAATGACGCTAGAAATTCTTCAACATCTATCCGACCAGATTTCATCTCATTCAAATTACCAAGGCAATGTGGAATATGACCTGACAAATTATTGCGTGAAATATCTAAGATGTGAAGCATGGAAAGGCCACAAAATTCTGGAGGAATGTTTCCACTGAAGAAGTTGGCCGTTAATCGCAAATTCATCAAGTGACCCATGTTTTCTCCTATCCAGGGCGGAAGTTTCCCCGAAAATTTGTTATCACCAAGATCTAGACTAACAAGGAATGAGCAATATTGCAAGGAAGAAGGAAGTTCTCCAGAAAAATTGTTGTTAGATAGAAGCAAAAGATTGAGCATTAGATGAAAACTAATTGATTTGGGGATTGTTCCAGAAAGCATGTTGTTTGACACATCCAAAGCTCTCAACCCCATCACATCTTTCCACACATCAGGAACTTGACCGGATAAATGATTATCAGAGATTATAAAGAATTCCAATTGAGTTAGATTACCTATGGACAATGGAATGCCTCCATTGAGTGAGTTCCAAGAGAAATCTAAATGTGTCAACATGGGCATTGCTTTGCCAATGTCAGAAGGGATTGATCCAGAAAGCATATTGTTATTTAACAACAATGAGGAAATGTTTGATGAAAACAGTGTGAGAGGGCCATCAAATTGGTTTGAACCCAAATTGATGGTCGAATCAGCAAAAAACCTTAATTTGTTTGGCAGCCTGCCACTAATGTTATTATGAGCCAAATCTAGTGTATCAAGCTGCAAATCCAATTGGAAAAACCAATCAGGTATGGTGTCAGAAATGCTTGCATTCTTGAGTTCCAGTATGTTGAGCTGATTTTGATTTTGAAGCCAAGTTGGGAATTTAGGACCCAATTGGCATGATTGGATGTCGAGTTGTCGGAGGTTAAAAGAAGGTATCCAATTAGAGCTTATACTGAAGACCATTGAAATGTTATGGGATTCATTACCGATAGAAAACTCCTCCAGGCTGGAAAGATTCACGAGATGAGCTTCGGTTATGACGCCTTCCCATGGGTTGTTTGAGATATCCAACACAACAAGCTTGCAGAGCTGTCCGAGACTTTTTGGGATGAAACTTATTCGATTATTCCGCAGGGAAACTTGTTCCAACGACGATAAATTTCCAATGGATTCAGGAATTTTACCTTGGAATGAGTTATTCTGCAGCTGAAGAACTTTTAGACTCTTAATATATCCCAAAGTTTCTGGCAGATTTCCCATGAATGCATTGAATCTCAAGTCCAGTGTCTCTAAGCTGTAGTTGGAGCATGCAGACAATTTGTTGACAAAATCTGTTATTTCACCACTAATGGCGTTATGACTTAGTTTCAAAGTCCGCAGATTGCATAACTTTCCCAAATTACTTGAGAGACGACCTCCAATTCCATTGTCTGAAAAATCCAGGTGTTCAAGAGAATCAACAATTCCATCAGGAAATTGTCCAGAGAGATTGGAGCCACTTAGATCAAGGTGAACTAGATTTTTGAGATTGAAAACCCAGTGAGGTAATGTGGAGTTCAAGTTATTGCCTGAGAGGTCAAGCACCCTAAGAGATGTGAAATTAACAAAAGAAAGATTAAGATCGGCACTTGAAAGGCCACATTCAGGCAAGTGCAATTCCTCTAGTGATGGGAGGTTATTAAGAGTTTGGGTCACAGCCCTATAGGGAAACCCCAAACCACCCAAGTTAATATACTTTAAAAAAGAAAGACGGGAAAGCCATTCAACGTCATGTCGATCTCCCATGATAACGAGGGGATCTTGAAGGGCATCTTGAAGGGTACTGAGATCGAGATAAGTCAACCTCGAGAGGTTTCCAAAATTGTGAGGAATTGGTCCATCAAGACCTGAATTAGAAAGATTGAGATATCTCAGTTTTCGCAGAGAACCAAGGAAGGCAGGAATTTCGGTTTCGAAGAATGCATTCCAGCTCAAGTCCAAGTAATTTAAATCTTTCAATACAATCAAAGGACTGATCTTGTCACCTCCCAAGATGTGCAGTTCATGTCCCTTGCAATACCATTCGCAGTTCGGACAGGGGTTGCGAAGTTCGAGGTGAACCACGCGTCCGGTTCTGTTGTGACAGCTTACTCCTTTCCATTTACAGCAATCTTGTCCAACCCAAGATGAAAGCCTGCCTGATAGATCCATGACTCCATGTTTGAACTCCAAAAGAGCTTTCCTCTCGTCGTCATGACATCCTGCAGCTTCAACATCGCCGCCATTCATGGCAGAAACAGAGTTTTATCAGTAATGGAAGCAGTAGTACTAGAACCTAGTACTCCTATATTTCCCACATGCTTTTGAAATGTCTTGCCATATTAGCATGCAGAGTTTGACCAGGAAACTCTTCTGCTCGTGTGGATAAATCCATCTTCTGTTTTTCTGCTTATCGGTAATTTGGAGAGGTGGGACCTATTACATATAGAGATAATATATATATCTATAGAGAGAGAGAGAGAGAGAGAGAGAGAGAGAGAGAGAGAGAGAGAGAGAGTAATTCAATGAAAAGCAATGTTGTTTCATTATTCGTTATAAATACTTGAGGCTACATGACAATTTATGTGATAGACATTGCTTGAGAAATTAATTAATTAAGGATCTACTTAGAAAATGCCAAAGTTTTAAGGGACTGGAAGTTAGATTTTTGATAGAAAATAAAAATTTTAGAATATTTTTTTTAAAAATTTATAATTGGAATTTCAGTCTTTTTTTTTTTTTTCTTTGGGTCTAGGAATTTTAGAACTTTAAGGTAATTAAATTAAGTTTTCTTATAGAAATTAAGGTTAAATTTTTGTTTTACAAATCCAAATAGTATTTTTTAAAAGGAATCTCAAAATGATTTACCAAAAAAAAAAAATCAAAATAACATTGACATTTATATATGTCAAACTACATTCCAACCTATTGTTTTCTAAATTTGAAAATTTTTATTTTGGCCGTAATATTATCTTTTTTAACATCATGGTGGTAAACTTTACCGATATAATGAAAAAAAAAAAAAAAAACTTCTTTATATCAATAAGTCTTTTGTCTAATCAAAAAAATTAGAAGTATATATTCAAGTAATACATAACAACTTGACCAAAACAAAACACTTAATTAGAAGTATGCATCAAACAAGACCCTAACTGTTAATTTGGTTTTTGATTTTTCAATTTTTAATTTTATATAGATTGACACATGCCCTTTTCTTTTCTTTTTTTCTTTTCTTGGGTAAATACATACTCCTTTGTTGTGTTTCATGATTACCGATTAGAGATGCAGACCATATATTTATCAAGAATATTATGGTGAGTCTATCTAACTGAAATAAAAACAGTATACATTTATGAAAAATAAAAAATAAACACTATACAATTCTTTTAAAAACATATATATATATATATACACACACACACACAATTCCATAACCTAATTACCCATTAAGTTTCTAGTGGGACAGTCTTATGTCAATATCCATATATATATATATATATATATATATATATATATTGTTTTTTTTAATATATCAAATTCTAGGTCTAAGTAACCTTGATGATTAAAAAAAAAAAAAAATACGCTAAGCTTTTTTCTCTTTTTTTTTTTTTTTTTTTTTGGTGGTTCCGCAAGGCTAGATTGAATGGTTATGGTACATCATCATATGGGTTCTCATTAATTTGATTGGTGAACCATTAGTTTTATTTTTCTTTAATAAATTAGGTACAGGGATTTTAACACAAATCTTGAACCTTGAAAATTATCGTCAACGATCATTGTTAGTGATCAACCATTAGTTAAAAGTTATACTTGTTAATTCTTTTTTCTTGTTTGACAGAATTATAATAAATTTATAATCCAAAATGAGGAGGTGGGATTCTAACCACAACCCAGAAGAAGTGAATGTGAGGCAAACTACTGAACCAACTTCACTTGTGATGATTATTAGTAATTAAGCATAATTTGATGGAGTATGTGTATATATATATATATATATATATACGTCTTAGTTCTACTACTTTGGATCTTTCCAGCAAGTACTGTTGATCAGATAGTTTACAATGGAAAACATATATAATTTAAAAAGAAACAAGAAACGTCAAGATTTAAAAGTTTTTGTACATGTCCCTACAAAAACCAACTTTAAGAACTGAATTTGTACTGTACATATCGATGAGAGTGAGAAGTTTTAATTCGTCACCTACGTCAGATCTTTTATTTTAGGAATCACTTTAATACTTAGGATGACAAACATAATTATGTTATTGAAAAAATATAAGATATATAATGTTGGGTCTATTTTCTACAAAGTTAAACTTTTGGGGTAAATGCCGAGTACTCTGAGGAGATTCAATTTTGATAAGTTTTCAAGGTCAACCAAGCTGTACACATATACCAGAAAAGTGAGATATCTCTGGTTTCAGGAAGCAATAGTTTGGGCATATTGGAAATGGAAGTCATTCATGCTCATGTCTTCAAGTGATTTAAATTATTTTCAAAACAACGAAAAGAAAGAGTTTAAATATCTCACCAAGCAATGACTGGTCTGGACGTCTTGAAGGATCTTCTATGTCGTCTTTGAAATTGACAAGAGCTTCCCTCTCCAATTCTGCACATTCAACGTGGAGATCAACAGTAAGGGAGAGAATCCCACAAAGGAAAAGCAGAAGCCAAAGAAGTTGAGATATGAAAGCAGTACTCGTGCCATGTGCCATGATTTGTGATCAGATTTTACAAATTGTGCACAATGAAAAATTGGATATTTATAGCATAATGGGTATGGAGCAAAAGTCTTCTGTCAGAAGACCATAACCTTTAAAATACTCTTTTATGTGTAAAAGACTCCTGTAGCTACCCCTCTTACGCATTTGGTTATGGAAATTGGAGGGGGAAGTAGATTAGAAGCTCAGATGCTCAAACATTTCCATCCAATGGGACCCACCATAGTGTTTCGAAGCTTTAACCATAGAGTTTCCTAGATATTGCGGTTTTCTTAAAACTGATAAATGGTGATTTTGACCACGATGCTTAACTCATAATCTCAGACCCATAATTGATGTCCCATTGTCTTAATTTTTCTCCTTTTTTTTTTTTTCCCCTCTCTCTCTCTCTCTCTCTCTCTCTCTCTCTCTCTCTCTCTCTCTCTCTATAGTAGTGTCTAGTTGATTGATATACTCCCATTCATGCACCACGGAAGACAGGACTGTTAGTTATGATTTTTATGATGATTTGAACAAATTTTTTCACAAATTCTCATATTTAGCCACACTAAGATCTAAATAAATAAATTTGGAAATCCTATATACATAGTACTCTACTTCTTTTTTTTTTTTTTTTTTTTTCTTTTTTCTTTTTTTAATTTTTTCTTTTTGTGCATTAGGCTGATACATGGGCTATAGGATATGTAGGATCACTCATTGCCATGTTACAAGTATTTGTTGGTAATTTTCAAGAAGTATTTGTTAGTAAAAGTGATATTGAACATGTATGGCTCGAAATAAATTAATGAACCCGGCCACCAAGACTTATTTCTATATTTATTATTTACCAGATTCAATAGTTAGTAATTTTCTACGACTTTTTTGGAGAGTGAATACTTCACATCGAAACACGACCTTAAAGGCGATTTTCGCTACTTGATCTGTTCCCCTTAAAAGACGGTTGCTTCGATGTAATAATGGTGTCTCTTTTGTCTTTGAATATTTCCAAAAAGCAATCTAAAAGCTAATGGAAAGTGGACCAGATTGGACGCTCCTATTGGACCGATAGGGGGTCAATGAAGATTTTCAAAATAATCTCACGGCTTGACTTTTCATTCATATATTTTAATATATTCACACACATTAAGATCAGTATATGGATTGTTACAAAAGGAAGTTTGATAAGGTCAAAAATAATAATGGCTACATATGGTTAACCGACAGCACCACGGTTTATCAAGATCTTCAGTATTTTGACTCGTAATTCTTTCCCCCTCTCAAGTTAGGAAGGGAAGGAACCTAAACTCCCAACTTGAAACGAATCTGTTCGAAATTAGAACGTGGCAACGGCTTGGTAAAGACATCTGCAGGTTGAGCAAAGGAAGAGATATAACATGTCACCAAAGAACCCAAGAGCTACCCTTTCCCATACAAAGTGGTAATCCAACTCAATATGCTTGGCACGTGCATGAAACATGGGATTTATGTTAAATAAATTAATAATTGTGGACTTAGCATAATCAATTATTCACTTACAGGGCCTATTTATCCTATTAATGGGACTGACTTATTTTATTATTTTGTAATACGGCCATTGGTTACACACTCTCTATAAGACTCTAGTTGACCCATTGGACTGGAGGATCAACTCTCTTTATAAGTCCATTGACTTACCCATATTTTTCCTAGTATTATTATATTATTAAATTATTAATATTTTGTGTGTGTTAAAATTAATAGGTAAATGTGACTTGCAGGGACTATAAAAGATCCAGGGCAAGCAAACAAATATATGCCATACGGTATTTTGATATTAGGGTTTTCAAAGATCTGAGAGTATTTTGAGAGTAGTGTGTCCATAGGTACTACTTTACATTATTTTTTATTTTGCAGGATTAAAGATGTAATTTATCAATGGCTATGTTTGGAGGTTAGTAATTTATGATTTATGGAATTTATCATGTATGTTTAGATCCACAAATTCTAACAATTGGTATCAGAGCGTATGCTTAATATGCATAATAAATTTCGTTGTGATTTGTCTCGTGACTATGTTTCGAATGTTATAGTATGCGTATTGACGTTGACTATGTTTCGAATATTACAATATGCATATTGATTTTCTGTATGATCAAATATATTTTTCTTTATTTTATTTTCCCTTCCTACGTACATGGTTTTGTGAAGCTATTATCTTATTGACATAGAAACTTAATATATGCCCAACTTTTGTTTTTTGACTTGATGTGAATATTATGGGATTGTGTTTTCTGTATTGAATGGAATATTTTGGAACCCCAATTATGTATTGAAACACCTAATTTTTCCCTAAAAAAAAAAAAAAAAAAAAAAAAAAAAAACTGGAAACCCTTGGCCGTATGTCATTCTCACATTGGTGTTTAAAGTTTTTGGGTCTTTGGATCAAATTGATTTGGGGAAAAACTTTCCCAAGAAGAGATGAATCAAAAGGCACCATATTGCCAGAAAAGTGCCTGGAATTTTATGGAATTTCATGCATGTTTATTTTTGAGTTTTGGCCAAATATAGTCTTGAGTTTGGGTGTTTGTTTTAAGCTCTCCTTTAGCCAAATTGATCCCTTAAAATTGTTGCCCACACCGAAAGGAGAAGAATGGCGCTGATATGTGGAAAACGGTGACCGGAATTGTGTTTTATAGGCGGGTTTGTCAAGTGGGTTGGGCAACCCGTTAACCAAAAAACTGGGTCGACCTGCGACCCGGCTCAGGGAAGGAGAAAGCTGACGTCAGCATCCTCTTGCTGACATCAACAGCCGAAATTTCAAAAAAAAAAAAATATATATATATATATATATATATAGTTTTATTTATTTGTTTGTATGCTTATTTATTTATCTATTGTTCAATATTATTAAAAAAAATGTTATTTATTTATTGTTTATTTATTTATTTGTTTAATTATTCTATTCCAATTTGCTTGAATTAAAATTAAATATATATGTTTGGAATTGGAAAAAGTTAGCTTTTCCTAAAGAGGCTTTATGCCTAGTTGGTATAGTAATGTGGAATTTTAGGTACGCACCTATCGTGAGACTTATTTTATCTGCATTATGTGTACCAATGTAATGTATATTGGCATAGTGGATGGGATGTTTTATATTTACCTATTTCATGAAATTGCTTATATGTTATTTTCTCCCACTTATTAATCAGGGTCTTTACGAGTAACTAAACTACCCTGTTGGTGGTTTTAGTTGTTTTGTATAACGCCTGGAATGGCAGTGGAAGTTAATTAAATGCATGTACGCAGATTCTGAGTTGCCCTGTCAGTGATTCGGTTCAATGCATTTGATCGTGGTTATTTGGTTGACTATTCCTGGCCCGCGAAAGGGTATCTTTAGTGCTACAAAGACCCTAGCGATATTGATATTTTATGTTTTGTGTTGAGGAACTGGAAAATAGTTGTTCTTTTATATATATATATATATATATTAAATGCTTTATTGTGTTTACTATTTTCACAGTTAGTAGCACCCCGAATGTTCTGTCTATGACTGCCATGATGAAATTGGATGGGACAAACTATCAGAAGTGAAAGAAGACTTTAGTTATGAATTTGACATTTATGAAATTGGATTTGGCTTTAGAGATAGATTCACCAGAGATACTAACTGATAAGAGTAGTGCAGCAGATAGGAAACTTTATGAGGATTGGAGGCATTCTAATAAGTGCTGCATGATGATGATGGAAAATTATATGGACGAATCAATTTATGCAAGTATTCAAAAGGTGGAAACTGCAAAGGAACTTCTTGAAGAGATAGGAAAGAAATTTATCAAGTTTGATATGAATGAGAAGCATCATTATTTGGACCTTTTGAATAATACTAAATATGATGGAATTAAAGGAGTAAAGGACCACATTATGTTACTTTCTTCTTATTATAATAAGTTAAAGGACCTTAAGATGGACATTGGATAGGAGTTCTTGACCTATTTGATAATCAAGAGTATTCCATCTCAGTTTGATAATATAAGGCAAGTCTAGTTTGAATACTAAGAAAGAAGGATGTAGATTGGAAGAATTAACTGCTATTCTTGTAAAAGAGGAAGATGATATTAAGCTAAGTAGGTCAAGATCTGTTGCTATAGTTTCACATCAGGTAGATAATACCAAGAGGGTTTTCCAAAAGAAGGGACAAGGATTTAAACCTAGATAAGGATTTAAGCCCAACAAGAAGAAGTGTGGCTAATACAATAAAGTTGGACACAAGAAGATAGATTGTTGGCATTTGAAGGGAAAACAAGAAAAGAAAGGTAATATTTTAATGATTGAGACCAATATTATTAATGTACCTATGAATACTTGGTGGTTTGATACTGGAGCAACCATTCATGTTACTAATTCATTGCAGGGGATGATAAGGCAAAGGGGGCCAACCAATCTTGAGCAACATATTTATATGAGAGATAACTCAAGAGTAAAGGTGGATATCATGGGAACAATCAAGTTGAAGCTTGCCACTGGATATGTTTTAGAATTACAAGAAGTTTCATATGTACCCTCAATTAGGAGGAATTTGTTATCTATTTCACTTTTGGATAGTCAAGTTTTTAGTTTTTTTGTTTGGGAATAATAAATTTGAAATGTATAAGGATGATAAAGTTGTTGGGTTTGGAACTTTATGTGGCAATTTATATAGACTTGATTTATTTAATAATAGTCCTAATTATTCTGTTAATTCTATTGTTGCCCATATTGTTGTTTCTAAACGTCCAAAAGTTAATGATAATTCCTCAATGTTATGGCATAAGCGTTTGGGACATATTTCTAGGCACAGAATGGAAAGATTAGTGAAGGATGGAATACTTCCCAATCTTGATTTTTTGGACTTGTCAACTTGTGTTGAATGTGTGAAAGGGAAATCAACTTCTAAGGTTAAAAAGGATAAGATAGCCAGGTGTGGAGATGTTTTGGAATTAATTCATACTGACATTTGTGGACCTTTTACACCAACTGCTTTGGGTGGTTATAGGTATTTTATTACCTTTATTGATGATTTTTCTCGTTATGGACATGTTGAGCTTATCCGTGATAAGTCAGATTCTTTAGTTGCTTTTAAAGATGGAGCTCCAAAAGAATAAGAAGATAAAGGCTGTGGGGTCTAATAGAGGTGGTGAATCTTGTGGCAGATATGATGAGACTGGACGGAACCCAGGGCCATTTGCAATTTATTTACGTGAGTGTGGCATTGATGTGCAATATACAATGCCTGGCACACCTCAACAGAATGGCATAGCCGAGAGGAAAAATCGCACTTTGTTGGACATGGTGCGATCTATGTTGGCAAATTCTAGCTTGCCAGATTACTTATAGGGAAAGGCTTTAAGGACGGTTGCTTATATTTTGCATCAAGTTTCAAGTAAATCCCTTCCTAAGACTCCTTTTGAGTTGTGGTCAGGGAGAAAGCCTAATTTGCATCATTTTCGAGTATGGGGTTGCAAAGCTGAAGTAAGGATTTATAATCTCCAAATTAAGAAGTTGGATCCTAAAACTATAAATGGATATTTGGTTGGCTATTGTATAGGATCTAGGGGTTCAAGATTCTTTTGTCCATTTCACACCACGAGAATTGTTTTATCAGATAGGGCTGTTTATTTTAAAGATGATTTTGGGTTTGATGATAGTAATGATCCAAGGGAGCGTCAATTTAGAGAAGAAAATATATTCATTCCTAGTGTTGTAGTTCCTGATAGAGATATTATTAATCTAATAGTTGATGAACCAGTAGTTGATAAGGATGAATCCATCATTGAGGAGCAGAATATCCCAGCTATTGTAAATGCGATTGTGCCTTTGAGAAGGTCACAAAGGACTAGGAGGTCAGCTATTCCTGATGACTATGAGGTTTACTTGGAGGAGCATGATTTTGACATAAGTGGTGATTCAGATCCAGTCATTTATGAAGAAGCCATAAGCAGTTCGCACTCAAATTTTTGGTTGGATGCAATGGAAGATGAAATGAAATCCATGGCATCAAATAGTGTTTGGGATTTGGTTGAGTTACCATTGGTAACAAGCCTATAAGGTGCAAATGGATCTTTAAGACTAATAAGACTCTAATGGTCAAGTAGATAGGTATAAGGCTAAACTTGTAGCTAAAGAGTTTAGCAAGAAGGAAGGAATTGATTACACAAGACATTCTCTCCTGTATCCACACAAGATTCTTTTATAATCATTATGGCACTTGTGGCACATTATGACCTAGAGTTGCATCAGATGGATGTCAGAACTACTTTTCTGAATGATGATTTATTTGAAGATGTGTATATGGTTCAACCAATTGGCTTCCAGCAAACAGGGAATGGTAATTTGGTTTGTAAGCTTAAAAAGTCAATTTATGGTCTTAAACAAGCTTCAAGGCAATGGTATCTTAAGTTTGATGACGTTGTCATCCAAAATGGCTTTAAGGAGAATGTTGTTGATAGATGCATATATATAAAGGTTAGTGGGAGCAGTTTTATATTTCTGGTGTTGTATGTTAATGACATACTTCTGGCTACTAATGACACTAACCTGTTGACTAAGATAAAGTAGATGTTGTGCAATCATTTTGATATGAAAGATCTTGGAGATGCTTCTTTTGTTTTGGGCACCAAGATTGTTCGAGATAGGACTAATTATGTGTTGCAATTATCTTAAAGAGCCTATATTGACAGAATCCTTAAGAGATTTGATATGCATAATTGTTCTCCTGTAAGTGTACCGGTCACAAAGGGTGAAAGATTTTCTAAGGATCAATATCCCAAGAACGATAAAAAAAGGATGGCGATGACAAATGTTCGCTATTCTTCAGCAGTGTATAGTTTGATGTATGCTCAAGTATGTACACGACATGATATAGATTTTGCTGTGGGTGTGCTTGGTAGATTTATGAGCAATCCTGGTCCTATTCATTACCAAGCAGTTAAGAAGGTCTTTAGGTATCTTCAGAGTACTAAAGATCATATGTTGACATATCGACATACCAACTCGCTAGATATTGTTGGTTATAGTAATATAGATTATAAAGGCTGTGTGGATGATAAGAAATCTCCCACTAGGTATATATTTATCATGGCGCAGTGCTAAACAGTCAGTGACAGCATCCTCAACTATAAAGGAAGAGTATGTGGCGTGTTATGAGGCTACTCATCTTGCAGTTTGGCTTCGAAATTTTATTCATGATTTGGGAGTGGTTAACTCCATTGAGAGGCCTATTATGATGTATTGTGATAATACTGGAGCAGTATCTTTCTCCAATAATTTAAAAGGTACCCATGGTGCGAGGTACATTGATATTAAGTATTTTGTGGTTAAGGAGAAAGTTGAAGAATGCCTCATTACTGTTGTTCACATGCCTACTTACAGCATAGTGGCAGATCCACTGACCAAGGCCTTACCCATAGGCATATTTGAGGAGTATGTGTCCCATATGGGATTGTTAGATAGCTGAGACTGCTGTGGGTCAGTAGGAGTTTGTTATAATTTCTACAGTAATATCCATGTTGAGTATTATTTATTTATTTGAGTATTTTGATACATTGATGTATGTGGATCATTACTTATTTATGAGATGATTTATTATACATATTATTACTCCTATATTTACAGGCCTGTTGAGACTATTAGTCTATGTATATATGTATGTTGATCCACAGGTACCATGGTGAATCCTTACTACTTAGTTTGGGTATATTGATGTATCCTGTCAATACACAATGTGCTCGGATGAAATGTTATTTGTATGTTGGGGGATTGCACGTGGTTAGGTAAATCTTTACTACCTAGACTGAGTTTATGGCATGCAAAGTGCTCAGTTGAAATGGTATCATGTTTTGAAAGATTTACTGAGAGAATCTCTACTGCCTAGTCTAGTATATTGTTGTGCCCTGTCGGTATGCTATATATTTAGATGAAATGGCATTATGGTTCGGGAGATTCTGTAGTAAGTGAGTTTCGATTATATATATGATGATGATTATGCAGTCCAAGTAGGAGAATGTTAAATAAATTAATAATTATGGACTTAGCATAATCAATTACTCACTTACAGGGCATATTTATGCCATTAATGGGACTAGTTTATTTTATTATTTTGTAGTACGGCCATTGGTCACACACTCTCTATAAGACTCCAGTTGACCCATTGGACTGGAGGATCAACTCTCTTCATAAGCCCATTGACTTACCCATATTTTTTCTAGTATTATTATATTATTAAATTATTAGTATTTTGTGTGTGTTAAAATTAATGGATAAGTGTGACTTGCAAAGACTATAAAAGGTCTAAGGCAAGCAAACAAATATATGCCATACGGTATTTTGATATTAGGGTTTTCATAGATCTGAGAGTAGTTTGAGAGTAGTATGTCCATAGGTACTACTTTACATTGTTTTCTATTTTGCAGGATTAAAGATGTAATTTATCAATGGCTGCGTTTGGAAATTAGTAATTTATGATTTATGGAATTTATTATGTATGTTTAGATCCATAAATTCTAACAATTTATAGACACGTATAAGGCACTCATGTTATTATCACAAAATAACTATGAATGGGAGGACAAAACCACACCAATGTCTCGTAAAATAAAGGAGATTCACGTTAACTCAACAGTTGATCGATACTCTACTTCAGTACTAGAATGAGAAATCGTGGGCTGTTTCTTAGAACTCCATGAAATACAATTTTCTCCTTAAAAGACACAATACCATGTGATGCTCCGTCAGGTTACAGAACAATCTGCCCAATCAACATCCGAAAAACCATACAAATTGATTGGACTTTGAGACAAATACAGAAGTCCTATAGACCCACCAAATAAGAGGGTAATGGCCCATAATAATGTGCAACCTAAATTGAATTATCTATAAACTTGTGGAATGTTAAAATAATAACATATAAATAATGTAAAATAATTATTATATGTTCGCTTATATATTCATTATATTTTCAAATTAAGTTAACTCAGTAAGTAAGCAATCTACATCTGAAAGATTCTGAGTTTGAAACATCAATATGAAAAAAAAAATTATTATAAATGATAAAAAATAAATAAATAAATAAATTCATTACATATGGATTTTTAATAGAATATGCAAACATAAGTCCCACATTGACCATACATAGGTAGTTTAAATCTTCTTATAGAGTTAACTTTTTATAATAAAACCCCAAACCTCAACAAGAAGTAACAAAACTATATGTGTGCATGAGATAAAAGCACAAGGTGATCTCAAATGGTAGACACCAATGGTGATGCAAGTGTTGAATTACCACTGATCCTAAAAGCTTAAACTGATGGAAGGTGGGCTTTCATTTGATTTATATTTTTCTTTAACACTCCCCCTCAAATGTAGGCCCATCTCTTTTGGGCTTCTTTATGAATCCTTACATTTGGAGTTGTTGAGTTTCGAACTCAGAACCTCTTGGATTTCTGGCTTTGATACCAAGTGGAAGGTGGGCTTTCATTTGATTTATATTTTTCTCTAACATTTCCTCTCAGATGTAGGCCTGCCTCTTTTGGGCTTCTTTCTGGATCCTTACATTTGGAGGTTTCGAACTCACAACCTCTTGGATCTCTGGCTCTGATACCAAGTTGAAATACCACTAATCCCAAAAGCTTCATTTGATTTATATTTTTCTCTAACACTCCCCCTCAAATGTAGGCCCGCTTTTTTGAGCTTCTTTCTGGATCCTTACATTTGGAGTTGTTGAGTTTCGAACTTAAGATCTCTTGGATCTCTGACTCTGATACCAAGTTGAAATACCACTGATCCCAAAAGCTTAAGCTGATGGAAGGTGGGTTTTTGTTTCATTTATATTTTTCTCTAACACTCCCACTTAAATGTAGGCCCGCCTCTTTTGGGCTTCTTTCTAGGTCCTTACATTTGTTTTTTTTATTATTATTATTTATTTTTGGGTGGAGTTGTTGAGTTTCCCACTCAGAACCTTTTGGATCTTTGGCTTTGATACTATGTTGAATTACCACTAATCCCAAAAGTTTAAACTGATGGAAGATGGACTTTCATTTGATTTATATTTTTCTCTAACAGCAAATATGGGACCTCCATGCCTAGGGGTACATGGAATTGTAAGGGATTAGTATCGATCAACAATTGTGGGTAAATATTGATTGTATGTTATACCAAATCAGACCCAAAATTGTCGATATAAAATTTAAAAACAAAAAAGTATACAGTCAAATGATGATGATTTAGCTACAGTTAAGCATAACTTTTTAAGTTAAAATCCTTTATTAATTACTTCCTCTATTGAATATCCCACCCAAAAAAAAAAAAAAAAAAAACATTGATTGTACGTTATACCAAATCAGACCCAAATTGTCCATAGAAAATTTTAAAAAACATTATACGGTCAAATGATGATGATTTAGCTACAGTTAAGCCTAACTTTTTAAGTTAAAATCCTGTATTTATTACTTCCTCTATTGAATATCCAAAAAAAAAAAAAAAAGAATTACTCCCTCGACTACTAAAACAAATAAAAAGAATTATCATAATGACATTTGGCTAAAGTTAAGCCTAACTTTTTAAGTTGAAATCCTTTATCAATTACTTCCACTACTGAATATCCAAAAAATAAATAAATAAATAAAAAATACTCCCTTGACTGTTAAAACAAATAAAAAGAATCATAATGATAAAATTATCAGACCGACTGATAAGTGAGTTTCTGACCCACTTATTTGGTCCTTAATATCTGATTAAATGCTTAAAAACACAAGCTTTATAATATTATTGATTCTTTTTATTTAATTTTTGTAGGTGAGCATGATTTTGGAATTAAAAATTTATTTTCTAAAGGAAAAGATCAAGCTTTGGCCAACTTGGCATGCATGAATTCTTGTTGCCACCTACACAGCAACCTTGGCCTCACTCCATGCCAAAATGGTGTGTCCAAGAGTAGCTCCATGCTACTCATGCCATGCATCACCCTTTCTCCTTGCTCCACATCAAATAAGCACCTCCACACCAAATCAACCATTTGCACCCCATATTGAAGCAGTTTACACCATGGTTCATGCCATGTCCAAACTTCCCCATGCCGTCTTTCTTCTTTTTTCATGTAATTGAGCTGGTCCATGTAGAGTTGGTGGCTTCAAGCTACACCACAGTGGCTTATCCTTTGATTGCTCCAAGTTCCACTCTCTCTTTCACGCAAAATTTTAGCTTGTTTTCACAGCAAGAAAGGCATTGCTTCATGCCAAATTGGTGTGAACCATGCATCCTCCACGCTATGCAAGCTTCTCCATGCCACCTTTACTTCTTCTCTTCCTCACATGACCAAGTAAAGTGATGATGTGGTGTTAAATGAGGAGTGTCTTTGACAAAAAATGAAGGGTTGGTCTTCCATTTTCAGAAGGTTTTTCTACAAGGGATTGAAGGAGATAAAAGGGGTGGTGGCTGGTTTTTAGGATTATGAAGGAGAAGAGGAGGCACAAAAATTAAGGAGGATTCTAGCAAGAAGAGTAGAAGATATAAAGAAAGAAAGCTTGAATTGAGAAGATTGAAGCCTTTCAAGATATTGTAGCATTAAGATCTTTCATCTAATTAGTTTTTCTCTACCATCTTTTATTCTATAAGTTGTATATAGTTTATTGAACTATTTATTGAAGGTTATGACTTTCTTTATGGATTTTTTTCTTTGATTTTAGTTATGGCTAGTACTATGAACATATCTAGTTAACTTTGTTATCTAAGATTTTAATGAAACATTTACCTTGATGATATTTAATTGATGGATTGATTTTGTTTTTGTTTCTATCCAATCTCTTGTGAAAATTTTGTAATTATTGTTTAATATATTTTTACATTTGGGAAATTGCTTGGAGGTTGGATAGATTTACTATTTTAAATTTGGAAAAGTTTAATTTGGTAAATTGGTTAGTAGATTTACATAACCTTGATTCTAATTGATATTGAGAAGTTTGATTAGTAATTAGGGTAGCAACAACAGAGAGAGCTTAAGGCATAAGGATTTGGAATTTTAGGAAGGAATTTCTAATCTTCATTAGGGACTTGTAGATTTTAATTTCATTTTCAATTAAGGAGTTAGATTAAATTAGAAACTCTCAAGGTTAGAAATTAGATAGATTTTGGTCTTTAATCAACCTAATAAATCAAATATTGGAAGGATAGGGGGAAGTCAAAATCTTAGGTTTCTAAGTTGATTGTAATTCCATTTTAAGTTTGTGAATTGTGTGTTTGTGACTTGAATTTTTTTGTCTGATCATTTATTCTTGTATAGTTTACGATTTCATTATTTAATTTTTTGTGTTTTTTTTTTAATTTTCATTGTTACATTCCATTAGTATGTCTAGATAAAAATAATTAGTCAAAATTTTGATAATTAATAAAATATTAAAATCAAAATCAGTGAGAACGATACTCTTTCGTCACTTTATTATTTGATATGACTTGTGCACTTGTGAAATTTGGCTATCATTGACTTAGTATGTACCTATATATAGTCATTCTCCTATCAGTTATTCGGTTTTCAGAAAATAATTGCTATAAAATACTATATATATTGCTTATACAGCATTTTTACTTTCATAATGTTCTACATTCCCATTGGAGAGGGTCTATTAAGCATTGTTGAGTTTTCTAAAAAGAACAGTTTTTGTCAAAATATCAATCTTTTTGCCCAAAAAAAAAAAGTTAATAAAATATATGCTAATTAATAGCCATAAATGTTAATATTGGATAACAATTTTAAAATTAACTATATATTTATCCAACATATAAGAAGAACAATTTTGAAATTAACTATATATTTATTCAAAAAATAATACACATTTATTATTGAAGACGGTTTATTAAAAAAAAAAAAAAAAAGTTCATCAAGTTTGATTTGAGTCCATGCTGTAATGTAACATTAATAGTAGACCGGAAAGAAAAACCTTTGTTTGAATAAGAGTCAAAATCATAAAGATGCATGTCTCCCTTCCGGTCCATTAATTTGTGGAAAATTCCATTTTATACATCGAGTATACCCTATCTACACCATTTGCAAATATAGTGTATATATATATATATATATATATCTCCTATGTACACCAATTCGGTGAACTGATAATAAAAATAAAATAAATCTATTAAAAAAAAAACTTTTTGTACTCAAAGAATATTTTGATAAACTATCTGGTAATTATTTTGGTAGTGGTAGACTTCTGGTCTTTATGCAACTAACCAGCCTTGTTTTTTTGGTTTCGTTTTTTATTTTATTTTTTTCCTTTTCTGACACATAAATTCATCTTTATGTTTTTGTTAAATGACTGCACGCGCTACTTTTGCAGCCAATGAGATCAGTATTTATTAAAAAAGTTTCTCATTATATTTTCCAAATTATACTTTTATTTATTTATTAAAAGATTTTCTTATATTGCAGTATTATTTATATTTTCCAAATTGTAAGTTTATTATTTATCAAAAAATTTTGTTATATTGCAGTATCATTTATTTAATTTATGTCGTGCAAAAAGTGGAGAATGAAAGTAATAAAAACATAATATTTTCCAAATTATACTTTTATATATTTATTAAAAAAATTTATTATCTTGCACTGTTATTTAATTTAAGACGTGCAAAAGGTGGAGAATGAGGGTATAATAACATAATATTTTCCATCATAGTGTTTCAAAGTTCTTTCTTTCCCTTTTTTTTTTTTTTTTTTTGGATGGGATAAACCATAGAGTTTCTGAGATATTGTGTTCTTCTCAAAAATGATAAACGGTAAATTTCACCATGATGCTTGACTCAGAGTCTCAGACCCATAATTGACGTTACATTATTATTATTTTTTTTTTTAGTGGTATGAACTAATTACGACTCTTTATCAACAGTCAAAAAATTATGAACAAATTCTATAATTGATTGATTTACCCCATGCATGCACTACGGAAGACATGATTGTTAGTCACGATTTTTATGATGATTTGAACAAAGATTGTCACAAAATCTGATATTTATCCACACAAAGACCTAAATTAATTAAGTTGGAAATCCTATATATATATATATATATATATGTTACTTTACTTTTTTTTATTTTTTCTTTTTGCGCATTAGGCTGATAAAGTTACATATAAAGAACTAATCTTGACATAGGCTATAGAATGTTTGCCTTCTTGAAGGCGGGAATATGTAGGATCACTCATTGCCAACTTCCAAGTATTGTTTTTTGTTTTTTGGTTTTTTTTTTTTTTTTCTCTCTTCATCAGAAGTATTTGTTTTTGTTTAATTTTTTGGGTAGAATATATAGAAACAGTGTGGCTGATATTTTAATAAATTGGGAAGGGGGAATTTCAAGAGTGGCTAAGCTATATGGCTACATAGAGAGATATTATTGAGTGTAACAAGGTTGCTTTTGATCTGTACACATTTGCCAATGATATTATGCCATATGTAAATAATAGTACACCTCATTTAAAAAACTCAACGTGTATAGTTAGAGTTTTAATAATATATACTACTTTTTTTATTTTTTCTCTCGCTCCTAAACCTCTCCAACCAATGGCAAAAAATGAAAATGGGGTTGACCTGGTATTAAAAGAAAAATATAAGAAAAAGCCTAAAGACTGAAGATTCTTTGAAAGAAAACAGTTTAAGTTCTTTGATGCAGATCCTGGTGTTGATACATACCCTTATGATATGAGGGCTCTAATCGATTGTGAAATTTTTATTTTTTTCCAAATATTGAATTTTTTTTGGGTACTAAAAAATTGTATGAAAGGTAAAAGAGAAAAAATTTCAAGTTTTCTCTAGACTTATAGAGTCAAAACTAATTTGATTAATATATATATATATATATATTATAACAAAGCAAAATTAAGTTTATATTCCTATCTGTATATCTCTATCAGTCTATGTAAACATCTATCCATAATAGTAGCAATTTGGTAGTAAAATTTTTTATATACGTTTCAAAGAGGAAGTAGAGGATAAGATCTTATATCCATGGAGATTTCTTATTTATGACAAAGGGAAAAAAACGGTGCAATGTAGCTACTAGTGAAAAAATAATAAAAAAAATAAAACATATAACGAGAAGAAGAAGATTATAAACCGTGTTAGTAGTCTAGGGCTAGTAACCTATGATTTTAAATAAGATGTATTATTATACACATAGGGCATAATACAATTGGTCAATGTGTACCAAATCAATGGCCACGTTGGTACACAGTGTACCCAAGAATTTCTCCTACATATAAAAGTGATATCGAACATGT
Source organism: Ziziphus jujuba (assembly GCF_031755915.1). Classification (NCBI taxonomy): domain Eukaryota; kingdom Viridiplantae; phylum Streptophyta; class Magnoliopsida; order Rosales; family Rhamnaceae; genus Ziziphus; species Ziziphus jujuba. The sequence goes on along the minus strand of NC_083387.1, from coordinate 28,436,275 downwards.
ATGGCTCAAAATAAATTAATGAATACGGCCATCAAGACTTTGCTTTTATATTTATTATTTAACAGATTCAAAAGTTAGTAATTTTCTGCGAATTTCTTGGAGGTAAATACTTTGGATCGAAACATGACCCCACACCAATAACACGGCTTTCGCTACTTGATCTGTTCCTCTTAGTCTTTTGTCTTTGAATATTTCCAAAAGGTATTCTAACAGCTAATGGAAAGTCGACCAGATTGACGCTCATAGTGGACCGATAGGGGTTCAATCAATGTTTCCGGGGGATCCATCAAAGAGTTTCTGTTGATTTTATTTTTATTTATTTATTTTTTTTTTAATTACATCATTAAGGAAGGGGAAATTTTTTACGGAATGCAAAAACTGAACTGCAATCTTCAGAAGTTCTAAAGAACAGAATATCTTTTTTTCTTTTTCTTTTTTTGGAACCATTTACAACCGTAAAATAAATATCTACAAATAAATATTTATAAGAGTGGTTACAATTCTATTTGAGTTCTTTACACTCACATAAATTTTAAATATCAAAAATATCCTTTTTATTTTGCCTTTTCAAAGTAGATATTTTTTATAGTTTATTTTTTTGGGTTTACTGGGCTTTCAGTGTTGCCCTGATGGTTTGATCTGGTATTTGTTGACCCTGTAACCAGAAAGAAATATTCTTTATAGTTAAAAAAAAAAAAAAAAAAAAAAAAAAAAAGCTAAATATTTTTTGAAAAACTTTCTTCCATCAAAGCAAAGAGACTGTTAGCACCGCTTATGGATGACGCGATGGGTATCATTTCCGGCCACCATCCCTTTGTGCCTTTTTTTTTTTTTTTTTTCTGAAAATCTTAAATTATTCTTTTATTTTCTTTTATGAAAACAAAAGAAAAAGGTCACTGGCAAAAGCTTTCCAATCGGAGTCCAGTTTTTCAGTACTATCAATCACCCTCTTCAAACGGTAGATGGTATTTGTAGTACAAAATAATATATAAATCAATTAAGAGAAAAAAAAAATAAAAATAAAAAATAAAAAATAAAAACATGATTTCCTTATGTATTTTTTGTAGTGCGAGGGGTCTGGTAACTCCCTTAGCAGTTGTAGGCGGTGACTGTTTCCGATGTAAGAAGCATAAATTCAAAAAATTTAATATAAAAAAAATTTAATAATTAAGATTTAAAAAAAGTAAAAAGGATATTTTAGTACATTTAATAAATTTGAGACCGTATAGAATTGTTTTAGTATTGCAACTAGAAACTCCCTATTTATAAATAAAGACTTTCGGCTTGCATAATAAATAAAATAAAATAAAGACTTTCAGGATTATGGTCCACCAAATAATAGTGTAATGGCCCATAATAACATGCAACTTAAATTGAATTATCTATAAACTGGTGCAATGTTAAAATAAAAATGTATAACTATTGTAAAATAATTATTAAGTGTTCCCACATAATAAATTTATTACATTTTATAACTGAAGTTGATATAATTAGTAAGTCATCTACATTTAAAAAGTTGTAAATTTAAAATATCAGAATGGAAAAAAAAAATTATTATAAATAATCAAAACTAAATTAATTACATATAAATTTTTAGTAGAGTATGCCAATATAAATCCCGCATTTGCTTAGACATGGGTATTTTAATAGGCACGTAAGAGGTTTGAGATATCTCTCTCTAGGATTAATCTTTTAGAATGGAACCTCAAACTTCAATAAATGGTAACAAAGCCATGTATACACATGAGATAAATGTCCAAGGTGATTAAACAGTGATGGGCCCTCGAATGGTAGACTACAATGGTGAATTTAAATTGCATGATCAAAGATTGAAATCGCAAATGGTAGACTGCAATGTGAATTTAAATTGCATGATCAAAGATTGAAATTTCATGTCAAGATGTTGTGTTGTGATGAGGACCTAGCATAGGTGTAACATCCCGTTCTGAAATACACCGGAAATTTATCAAGTTGACCGTCGTTGACCGAGAAGGGTCAAATTTTGACTTTTTGACTTGGTAAGAATTCTAGGTTAATCGAGGCACCATTGCGAAGTACACATCAACCCTAGTCCATAGACTAGTAGCACGTCGAAAACGAAGCTACGGTTTGAAAGTTGTGGGCAAAACAAGTTAATGTCCGAATTGTCCGAGGATGCCGAAGTTGACTTTTTATTTTTGTGAAATTGAGTTTTGACTCATACATAGTTGCGAAGTACTCGTCGATATGAGTTTGTAGGCTAGTTGTCAGGACCCGTCCAAAATTCCTCACCGGAACCCTAGCCAAGCTTTGATCCCAGGGAAACCCTAACGGACCCTCCAATGGAAAATCCGGCAGAATCTCCCCTAAGAGTTGGACTTACCACAAATTTCCTGCATTGAAAACACACTTCTATATACATCCCCTTATTCCTCCCACGTTACTACAATATAATTCCACAAATTTGCAGCACTCCAAATGAATAACAGTAAATCAGTGCATAATTAATAACTAAATGTCCAATACAGTATACCAACATTATACAAATAAATGTAGAATTAATACAATGTCAGATAAGGAAGCAATACAAGATGGAGGGGAAAAAGGGAGGAAATACTTTTTGGACTTTCGGTAATGAACTGAGACGTCGGGCTTGCCCCGGACAATCAACGTCTCCCAACCTGGACCTAGGGAACGGAATTTAAAAATATGAGATGCTAATCATCTCAGTGAGTGACCATATCTACTGTACACTTTTAATATTAATAATATAACAATAAAAGGAATTTAATTACTCAATACCAAATAATTAAATAAATAAATAAATAATAATAATTTGAAAGTAATATTTTCTCTCAAAACCCTCACTATTCACTCTGTTGGAAATGTTCCCCTTTTTAAAACATTTTCACAAAACCCGATTATTCGTATACCCAAACTCAAGGAATCGTTAACTTAATAAATAATAATTAAATGATCCAAAAATAAATAAAATGTAATAAAATATAATAAATAATTTTTGAACACTTTAGGGTTTGAAATTTCTATCTGAAAATTTATACTTGATGCACCACACCATATACCAGTGATGCCCTCCGATACCCAGCGTCCCGAGCACCAACTGGCCGGGAGGTTAAAGAGAGAAACTTGCATACGGCGCTTCGGCGTCCCGAGAGCGCCGCTGCTGAAACCGTCATCCAGGCCACGGAGGGGGGCGGCTATGGCCAATATCAAACTTGCCTGCTCTCGGTCCAATGGCAACTCACGAGAGACATAATAACTTGCGCGCTAATCCACATATACAGCCAGAACACCAATACTGTATGAGTGTGTCTAAAATAAATAACCAAATTTTTTAAAAAATTTACCGTGGGAATTATACCATTTTTCGAACTCAACCTCCCACATTTTTCTTTAACATTTTCGGTACAAAACCACCGATAACAGTATACAAATACTTTTTCTCGTCACACAAAGTCCATCAATTAATATTTCACGGGCATAATTATAAAATTTGAAACCACCAATTTAAACCAATCATGCCCAAAAATAATATTAAAATCCAGATACAATTAATTAATGAAAATACCTTGCTCATGCGTAATAAATACAATTAAATTACAATAATAATAATAATCGGGAATTTCTTAATAACCCAAAATTCCGTTTAGCATCAATGGGTATATATATAAAATAATATTTTTTCCCACAATTATATTTAAATTCCACCACATGAGCATAATTCCAGATACCAAATTAGCACCAAATAAATATAATTAATCACCCCAAAATAATTTTAAATGTGAGTCACTCACCTGGAGTATGCAATTAAACCAAGATCCTCCATGGGATCAATTCCACGACGCATCCGTGCTCCTAAAACAACAATATTACACAACTCAAATAAATTAATATTTTATTCAGATAAATAATACCCAGTACCCGGGGGATTAAACACAAACGTTAACCAAAATTGATGAATTGTCAGGACCCGTCCAGAATTCCTTCCCCGGAACCCTAGACAGCCCTGATCCCAAGGAAACCCTACCGAACCTTCCAACGGAAAATCCGGCAGAGCCTCCCCTAAGGGATTTACTTACCACAAAATTCCCTGCACTGAAAACACACTTCTAAAATTATCCCCTTATTCCTCCCACAGTACTACAAATCGATTCCACAAATTGCAGCACTTAAAAAAAATAAATACAGTAATCCAGTGCAAAATAAATACAACAAGAGTGAAAGAAATATTACAACTGCAATAAAAGAATAACAGGGTACTGCCGAACTAAAACAGCGAGGAAGATCAAGTCCGCCCCGAGTGAACACCGACAACCTGGTACCTAGAGGAACGGAATTTAAGAGTGTGAGATGCTAATCATCTCAGTGAGCGACCCTACTACTATACCATATAATATCACAGTAATAAGTATAAATAATAATTATTTGGAAATAATATTTTCTCTCAAAACCCTTACAATTCTCTCAGTTGGAAAGGTTCCCCTTTTAAAATAATTTCACAAAACCCTTTATCCATATTCCCCGAAAACCAAGACATCAATTAAATACCAGAAGCGGTAACAATTATATTTTTAATTCCAATTCAGTTTCCAAACATTTTATTTTTAAAACACAGTTCTGAAAATTATTTGATGCACCCACTATATACCAGTGGCGCCAACAGTACCCAGCGTCCCAAGGTACCGCCAGACAGGAGGTTATAGAAAGAAACCGGCATACGGTCGCGTGGCGTCCCACTGCGCCGCTGCTAACCTGGTGTCCCGGCCAAAGGGGGGTGGCCGCCCTCTCCGATGGCATCCACAGGACACCCTCATAATATCAACCGCGCGCTACTCACACCCACCTGCGCGCTAATCACATCACCTGCGTGCTAATCACACCCACCTGCGCGCTAATCACAACCGTGTGCACACTAACCATATCACATATACCATATCACATAATCAGAACACCAGTACGTGCACGGTGCATCTAAAAATTATAAAATCCATAAATTTAAATCATAAAACAAATTTCACATTTTTCATAAGCATAGCGGGCATAATCCATCCGCTTGAACCGGGAAATTCTCCACAATTTCCTTATAATCCATACCATAAATTCCATGATTTTCAAATCCACCAACTCCCAAATCCATCAATTCAAATATCCACATTTTTTCCAAGCATAAATAATTTCTCGAAATATCATAATCAAATCCCATAATATTTTATGGGCATATTTCATAAAAATTGAAATCACCAACATAACCAAATATTTTCCTTGAAATATTTGAAAATCAAATCGTGCCCAATTTACCATTAAAACCACACCAATTTCAAAATCCTCAAAACCATAAAATAATTCCACACGGCATAAATTTGTAGAATTCGCATTTTCTTAAATCCAATAAATTCATAAATAATTCTACAATAAATCCAATAAATATTTGGCACATAGAAATTAAATTCCAATTATTTAATTCACACATAATATATTCATCAATTAAATTCCCCAAAATTAATTTGAAGGTGGGTCACTCACCTGGAGCACGCAATTAACCCATGATCCACTACGGGATCAATTCTACGACTCACCGGTGCTCCTAGAACAAAATTCACAGACAGTCAAATAAATTAATATTTTATTCGGGTAAATAATACCCGGTACCCGGGGGGTCAAAACACAACGATAACTAAAATTTACGAATCATATACCGAATCGAAGCTCGAGTGATGCTAATCACAGATCCGGTCTTAATTTCCGATGATCGTACCCGACGGGGTTTGAATTTCGTCGGGAAGCTTTTCGGGTTTCGGCTCCGCAATTCTCCCAAACCGTCGCGAATTGGTGGAAACGGAAGTCGGATTTGGGTTCAGGAGGTCGAACACTGCGGACTGGAGCTGGCCGGAATTTTCGGGGTACTCGCCGGAACAGTAATTTCCGGCGGCCGCCACGTCACCGGCAACCGTCGCCGGAACAGTAATTTCCGACGGTGGCCGTTTGCTGTGAAATTTTGCAGATTTGTAGATCGTGAGGAGAGCAATCCAACGGGACCGACGGTGAGCAAAACGGAGGTCGGACGGCGGAGAAATCACCGTTTGAAGATTTTCGACCCCTCGCCGGAAAACGCTCCGATCCCGGCGCGTCGGTGGTCCGATGGCCGTGATTTTTGGTGGGTAGGCCGGACTTGAGGAGAGGATCAAGGCTGTCAGGCGCGTGTGGCCGGAAAATGGCCGGAACAGTGCCGATTCGCGGTGGCCGGCGGTGGAGGGGAAAAATCGCCGCCAAACTTCGGACGTCCGATCCGGGCGCGTCCGGCGGCCGTTCGCCGTGAAATTTGGAGGTTTTGCCGGAAATGAGGTGGGCAATCTGGCTGGCCGGCGCGTGTACAGTAACTAGGCCGGAAAAACATGAAAATGACCGGCGGCCGGCGGGTCCTCTCTCTCTCTTTCTCTCTCCTCTCTCTCTTTCTCTCTCTTCCCCGAGAGATTTTCAAAATTAAAACCCTGCGTGACACTGTTCATGCCACGTGGACCAATCAGAAACTGACACGTGGCGTTTCACTGTTCACCGACCCAAAAAAATATTAAAATAATACGGTATCCGGTAAACTTCAAACGTCCATAACTTTTTAACCACATGTCCGATTTAAGCGTGCCGCTAGTCTATGAACTCGTATCGACGAGCACTTCACAACCATGCATGAGTCAAAGCTCAATTCCCCATAAACAAAAAGTCAACTCCGGCACCCCTTGGACAGTTTGGACCGCAACTTGTTTCGTCCATAACTTTCAAACCGTAGCTCCGTTTTCGACGTGCTACCAGTCTACGAACTCGTGGCATCGTGCACTTCGCCACGGTACCCTAGTCAACTCAAAATTCTTACCGAGTCAAAAAGTCAACGGTCAACCTCGGCCTTCGGTCAACGGTCAACGGTCAACCTCGGTCAACATGCACAGATTCCGGTGCGATTTGGGACGGGGTGTTACATGAATAATATACCGAAACGAAGCTTGAATGACGAGGATTACGAATTTGGTCTTACTTGCCGGAGATCGGACCCGAGGTGGCCGGAATCTCATCGAAAAGCTTTCGACCTTTAAAGCCTCGATTCTCCCAAATCGTCATGAATTGGAGAAAAAGAACCCCGGATTTGGATTCAGGGAGTCAGAATTAGTGGGGAGGAACTGGCGGTGCAACTGGGTACTTACCGGAACTGGATTTTTCAGCGAGCTGCCTCGATCACCGGCAACCGTCGCCTCCGCCGGCGCGTCCTATGGCCTATGGATGAGATTTTTGGGGGTTTTGTAGATCAAGGGGAGACGGTTCCAATGGGACCGGCGGTGAGGCAAACGGAGGCTGGACGGCGAAGAGATCTGGGTTTAAAAATTTTTGGCCCCTCACCGGAAAATACTCCGATCCCGGTGCGTCGGAGGTCCGATAACCTTGAAATTTGGTGGGATGGCCGGAAATGAGGAGGTGGTGAGGGGTGGCTGGCACGTGTGGCCTGAAAATGGCCGGAAATGGGTCAAACAGCGGTGGCCGGCGGTGGAGGGGAAAAATCGCCGCCACCGGAAAACGCTCCGATCCCGGCGCATTACCGGCCGGTTGGCCGTGAGGTTTGGGTGGCCGGTCAGAATTGAGGAGGCGGAGGCAGTGGGATGGCACGTGTGGGGAAAGGGTGGCCGAAAAATGGCTAAGTGGCGGTGGCCGGTCATTTCTCTCTCTCTCTCTCTCTCTCTCTCTCTTTCTCTCTCCTCCCTTGTTTTGCCAAAATAAAAGCCACCGTGGGCGACACTGTTCACCCACGTGGACTTCTCAGATGTCGACACATGGCATCATTGTTCACTTAAGCTAGATATCTTAAAATATTACGGTAGTCGGAAAACTTCACACATCCATAACTTTTTAACCAGATGTCCAATTTAAGCGTGCCGCTAGTCTATGAACTCATATCGACGAGCACTTTACAACCATGCAAAAGTCAAAACAAAATTCTATAACCATAAAAAGTCAACTCCTGGCACCTTTTGTACAGTTTGAATCTCGACTTGTTTTGCCCATAACTTTCAAACCGTAGCTCCGTTTTCGACGTGCTACTAGTCTGCGAACTCATGCCAACGTGTACTTCGTAACAGTACCTCAGTCAACCTAGAATTCCATCCGAGTCAAAAAGTCAACTTTTAACCCCTTGGTCAACGGTCAACGGTCAACGGTCAACCTCAGTCAAAGTTGGAAAATTTCCGTTGTACTTTGGGACGAGGTGTTACACTAGTGGCACGCCCGATTCGGATATGTGGTTTTAAAGTTATGAACCTGTAAAGTTTTTCAAACGTTGTATTATTTTAATATTATTTTTTAACATATGAACAATGTATGCCACATGTAACTTAGTTAATGGTGCCGTGTGTCACAATGAGAAAATGCCACCTGTCAGCCACAAGTAAATGTTATATTATATTATTTTTGTTATTATTTTATATATTATATTATTATGATAAAATTTTATTATTTTAATATTATTTATTTATTTATTTTTAATTCTCTTTGTCTTTCTTTTTCTTTATTTTTCTTTCTTTCCCCACGTGGGGGAAAACACTACGGGGCCCCTCCTTTCTTCTTCTTCTTCTTCTTCTTCTTCCTTCTTCCTCTCCTTCCTTCCCCTTCGCCGAACCTCTTTGTCACTACCTATTTAAATTTTTCCAGTCACCATTAAGAGACACACACCGACACCGGTGAATCCCAGTCGCCGGTGAGCTCGGCCACCAAATTTGGCAGCCAGTCGGCCGGTGATGCGCCCAAATCGGGCCTCCATCATCGGCGACGGTAAATTTGGTTTTTTTCGGTGATCCGATCATCATCCGGCCATATTGATACTCCTTTCTAATATTTTGAGACCTTTTGAGCTTGATTTTGAGGTCCATTCAGCTCAATTCCTTGTTGTTTGAGAGATATAAGATGTTGAACTTTGACTGAAACTTTCTGTCCATTTTTCGATCACCGCCGGTCGATTTGAGCCCAACGGAAGTTGGTAACGTATTTCTCACCTCTTTAGCTTTCTATTGATATCTCATCTGCAAATTATGGTAGAGTATTTTGAAAGATGCCATTTTTAAATAAAATATTATTATATTAATAGGGTAGTCTGAAAAATGTCTATTTAATATTTAAATAATTATTATTCATATTATAGGTGTCAAATTGTGCTGAATTGAATAAATGTAGTTTGAACCATATTCAGTATGAATTGATTTGTAGGTTGAGGAATTAATTATATTAAATTACTGGGATAATATTAATATATATATATATATATATATATATGTATGTGTTTAATTATTTAATTATTTATGAAATTGAATTGTTGTGGAAGAGATTAATTTTATGAGATTATGGTTTAATATTTACTAAATCTATTGTTGATTTAAATTTTGAGATTTTAATATGTAAATAATGCATTATGTGATTTAAATTCCATATGAATTTTTATGCATCTTTTATTATTATTTTGGTGTAAATCAATTTTATGGATTTGAAGGAAATATTTAATTAAAAGATATTTAAAATGTATTTATGTTTTTAATAATTATGTATGCTAGGACTTGGTATTCTGGTGATAGGAATTGAAATATTTAATCTGATGTATTTGATGATGGATTACAAGAGAGTATGAAATTTTATGAAACTGTTAAGGGTGTACGATTTGATTATATTTTATCAAAATTATATATTTTATAATATTATAAAATATTTTTATCGGTTTTCGATGCATCATACACGTACCGGTGTTCTGTAGTTGTGGATGTGATTAGCGCACAGGTGGATGTAGATATAATTAGCGCGCAGGTTGTAATGTCTCCCTTAAGTTGCTATCGGACCGAGGGCAAGCAAGTTTGATATTGGCCATAGCCGCTCCCCTCCATGGCAGGAATGATGGTTTAACCAGCGGCGCGGTGGGACGCCACGCGACTGTATGCCGATTTCTCTCTTTAACCTCCCCGTCAAACATTGCTTTGGGACGTTAGGCACCGTAGGACACCACTGGTATATAGTATGTGCATCAAGTATCTTTTATATATATATATATATATATATATATATATATATATATATTATATTTTTATGGATCACGTCGTACGGGGACAACGATCCGATGTGGTCCATGAAGAGATAGTCTCGTAACTATGTTACCTATGAGTTTAGGGGATTGGATAGCCAATCTAGGCAACCATCCTAAACTGTATTAATAGTAAGGTGCTGGCGACAGCTGGAAGCATGGATTGCACAGCATGTTGGAGGATATCGTTTGTACCCCTGATACGTGTACATATTTCATAATATATTTTGAATTTAAAATATTATTTGACCTCGTACTATTCTATCTATTCATAACTTGATTTTCTAACATTATACTTAATTGCTTTTATTGTCATTACTATTATTAATATTATTCTCGTTATTAATAGTACAATTATTATTTATCATAATTATATTTACAATTATTTTCATTATTACTAATATTATCATCATCATCATCATTATCATCATGATTATTATTATTATTGTTTTTATTATTGTCATTATTTATTTTTATTTTATTATTATTATCGTGATTTTCATACTGTAGTATTGAACAAGTATCACAACCAACAGGTGAGAAATATGGCTATCGAGCAAGTATGATAGTCCTTGGGCAAGTGATAGCCATCGAGCGAGTATGGCAGCCCTTGGACAGGTGTGGTTATATGATAGCCTTTGGGCATGTGGGATGACTGTTGATAGCCTGGAATGAGTTATATTAACATCATTATTAGAATTAAATGGTTGTTATTATTGCTATTGTTGATATAGCGGTTAATTTATCTTTCTTTCTATATTACACATTGGTATATTTTTAAAACGTTGTGAAATGTATTTGAGATTTGCAGCACTAAGTGGGTGGTGTGGGCAGACATGAACCTATGATAGTATATTTTGGTTGCTTGCTTAGTAAATTATTTCCATTGTATATATATTTTATATCTAATTTGTTATCGAAGTACTGTCATTTGTGAAATTTATTTGTAGTAAGGTGGGAAGGATAAGATGGTAGTATATAGGAGTGCATTTTCGTGCAGGTAAATTTTGGGCATGTTTTACCCTTATGGGAGATGCTGCCGGATTTTCCATAGGACAGTTCGGTAGGGTTTCCCTTGGATCAGAATTTGTCTAGGGTTCCGGGAAGTGATTTTGGACAGGTCTTGACAATAGGTACATGGAAGAGGCCATGGTGAGCAATTGGGGTGGAACCCCAAGCCGCATCATCTATACATCTTACATGATCAAAATCACCAAGGTAACGAGCCAGACTAAGATCAAAGGATAGAATTCCACACACAATTAGAAGTGAAACATATTTACTAGACATATTATTACTATGTTCCATGGTCTTGATAGGAGATAGGAAAGTTGGATATGTTTGTGTAGTTTATTGCTATGAGATATTATATAGAGTTCTTGCTGATACTGTTTATTTATAAAGTTTTCAATACATATAATAGGGAAGTCAAAATTTAACTGAAATGGAAATGCTTTAATCATCTTTTTAAAATACTTAGCAAAGGTGATTATCTAACACAGAAAGAAAATATAAACATATGTATATATATATATAGATATTTATACATATATTATATTATATTTACTTAAGACAAGAGAAAATGATCTGCCTTTAACTCAAAAATTCATTGGCTTCACATGCATAGAGCATTCTTTCCATTTTTATATCGATTTTGTTTAAATCTCTTAGAAGACTTTTGTCTTCCGCACTTTAACTATTTTTCAATTTTTTTTTTTAAATTTATTGATGGAACCTTCAACTACTTTGTTTACGTGTTTTTGTTTTTTTTGTTTATTTTCTTAGTCTATGACTTATAAACAATGTGGAAGACTGTGGAAGCTGATCAATGTTGAAAAAAGGTGAATATATGTTTTTTTTTTTTTTTTGGCTGACCCTTATGCCCTCCCCACCCCAGCGACTCAAACTCACGCATCTCTAGCACAAGTAGTGACTCTTAACCACCAGGCCAGGCCACTTCGTCAAAAGGTGAATATATGGTTGGATGAAAGGAATATGGATGTGGCATAAACATATACAAAAATAATGATAAGTACATAATAAAAATGCGACTTTGCAAATATTGAAATGTCTAAACCAAAGTTCCAATTTAATATAAGGTGTCACAAATTAAATGAGAAAACATTCAAACTTATAAACTAAAAATGCAAGATAAAGGAGATTCTGTTGATACAAGTTATTTTCAACCTGCAAAACATTCTTATAATTAATACTATCAGGACCCTCTCAAAATTCCTCACCAGAACTATAGACAAGTCCTATGTAATAGCCTAGTCCACCCACATGAGATATTGTCTACTTTGGGCCCAGCCCTCATAGTTTTGTCAAAATGAGGTCTCAAAGGAAAGGTATCCATACCCTCTTTTAAGGCATGTTTTATTCCCCTTTCCAACCGATGTGGGATTTCACAATCCTCCCCCCTTGGGATCCAGCGTCCTCGCTGGCACACCGATCCGGGTACTGGCTCTGATACCAACTGTAACAACCCAGACCACCCGCATGTGATATTATTCTCTTTGGGCCTGGGGAATCCTCTTACAACTCCTACCTACCAGTCCCACTGGCACGAGCCTCAGGCCCAACTACGATATTGTCCGCTTTGGACCCAGCCATCTATAACAACCCAGACCATCCGCATGCGATATTGTCCTCTTTTGGCCTAGGGAATCCTCCTACAACCCAGCCCTCAAGGTTTTAAAAGGCCTAGCAAGGGAAAGGTATCCACACTGATACGAACCTAGGACGACCTGCTCCTAAACCCGTATTATATTAGCCCGGATCTCAATTAAGTTCAAGTTCTAATGGAATGGACCTCAACCCCTAACCAACCTGTGGTTAGAAACCTTGGTATAATGTAGACGCCACAATAGGGGATGGAAAACCTATTGATAAGTCAAACTAAAACAACCAATTCTCTAATGGTGTTTTAGGTGTTCTCAAAGAACAAAGAGATAATTAATCTCACAAGTATTTTCTTAATCAAAATCAAAGTTTTAAAGTTTTAAAGTTATATTATTAATGAAAAATAAGCCTTTAAATAGGCTACAAAGCCACGAAATAAAAACCCTAAAAATAAAGAAAAACCAGCCACCACACATAAAGAAACCTAGTTGGCTGAAACTATACTTCCTTTCCTAATCTAAGTTTGATTAATTAATTCCTTTATATTAAATTAGGAATTAATTAATTTACAATGGAAAGAATAAAATAAAAACCTTCCTAAAGTTATTTTTCCAGAAAATAAATAAATAAAAGCCAAAAAGTAATGGTAGTTTCCTAAAACAAAAAGTAAAAACAAATTAGGAAACTAGAAATGCTAGCCTTTTTGATCAAGTTGACTTTGATCAATCTTTGACCTCTTTGAGCTTCAAATCAGCTTCTAGATCCTTTTTAGGATGAAAAATAAGCTGAATATGAAGTCCCACACGTTGCCCATGCTTGGAAAAATAAGAAAAGGCTAATACAGTAAAATACAGTAAAGCCAGCAAGCAATACAGCAAATTCGGCCAAATTGTTGATGCTGTCCGTACAAGCCCTTTTTGATTGCATTTGAGGCTGCTTTAACTTGATTCCATGACCTCTTAGGCATATGTATTGAACCCATAAAGCATTGGAACCATTTCATGCTTCCCGGACTCCAAAAATGTACCAAAACCGTCACCCGGGTCCGTATCGGCTTCCACCACTTGGATACTTAGAATAGGCTTTGTATCTTCAAGTATGGACAAGCTCTGTTGAGATTGATTACCCCCTATATAAATACTCCCAGTTTGTCCTTAAATCTCTTAATTTGAGCTCTTGTGATTGGCCTAGTCTTCATCCGTGTCGAGTCAGCACCCCAGCGGGTTATCGATTGAGCGGGCTCGGGCGGAATCACATCATTCCCCTCCTCTTGAAAAGGATTTGTCCTCAAATCAAGATCATCACCTGCAGCAAAAAGAGTTAAATCCGAAACATTAAATGCAGCACTCATGTTATACTCACCCGGTAAATCAAGCTTGTAGGCATTCTTGTTATTCTGCTCCAAAACTTGAAAAAGTCCATCCATAGGCGGCATGAGCTTTGACTTTCTTTGTTTAGGAAACCTTTCCTTTCGTAAGTGCAACCAAACCAATTCTCCTAGGTCAAACACTATTACAACAAAATCTAGAAATACATGCTCATTATGGTAAAAATTACACTTTTTAAAGTTAGCAAACAATATTTCCCAATTTTTCAAATTACCACTAAGTAAAGCTCTCAACAATGCAGATAAAGTTCTATGCAATAAAGACATCTTTAAATAAGTATCTTTAAAGTTCATGGTCAGCAATGATTTCTTATTCATAATTACTTTATTAACATCACCAAAGCTAAGATAAAAAAAATATATTTTTCCATTCTTGTCTTCCTTTTCCTTTCCCACTCACGACCATCTCATCTTCCTCACTCTCGGCTTTTGCACCAAATTTCTCACTCTTGGTTTTAATAAAATTTTTCCACATAACCTGAGTATTAGAAGACTTACCTTGGACAGCAAGCTCACCTTTTCCCTCTTGATTGGATGGTAGTCCAATTGGAATTTCATTTGGGAAGACATCTCCAAATTCCTTCAAAAGAGAAATCATTGAACTTGGCAATTCAAGTTCTTCAAAGTTAGTTTGATCATTAAAATAATTTTCTTTATAAATGATGATCAGCAAAGGTTTCTTACACTCAATAACCTTATTAATATCCCCTAAACTCAAATAAAAGTTGCTACTTAACCTTTCTTTTCTTTGTTTTTCTTTTTTCCCCTTGGATTGGCGCAAACCTTCAGATTTCTCTTCCTTCTCCAAGCTCTCGGGTTTGCCACTTTCTTTCCTCTCTCTTTCAGCTTTTCCTTGATCTTTCCACTCAATATGAGTCTTAGAAACCTTACCTTGATCAGCAACCTCATTCTTACCTTCTTGAAAGGATGGTGAAGCCGTTGGTGCCATACTTGCTTTTTCCTTAAGCTTTTCGGCCTCTCTCCTTTGTTGCATTTGTAATTGGTCTTTGTAAACCTCTTTAGGAGATAATGGTTCCAAGTTGACCTTCTTCCCTTTAAACCTGAAAACAATACTATTTTCTCGACCAAAATGAGTAGCATCTTTATCAAATTGCCATGGCCTACCTAATAGTATATGTCCAGCAATCATGGGTACAATATCACATAAAACTACATCCTCATATCTACCTATATTAAATTTTACTTTGGCTTGTTTATTCACTTTTATTTCACCACCATCATTAAGCCATTGTAATCTATAAGGTTTTGGATGTTTAATAGTTATTAAGCCTAATTTATCAACTACAAGATTACTTATCACATTAGTACAACTCCCACTATCTATAATCATGCTACAAATTTTACCTTGTATTTCGCAGCGAGTG
The DNA here is from genome assembly GCF_031755915.1 of Ziziphus jujuba. Classification (NCBI taxonomy): domain Eukaryota; kingdom Viridiplantae; phylum Streptophyta; class Magnoliopsida; order Rosales; family Rhamnaceae; genus Ziziphus; species Ziziphus jujuba. The sequence goes on along the minus strand of NC_083387.1, from coordinate 28,420,782 downwards.
TGGAAGATGTTTTCTCTTTGTATCTGCTCTTCATCTTTGTAGACAACAAGTACTCTCCTTGAAACCAAGCTCAACTCGGCTTTAGATGTATCTACAGGTTCGGTTTCATCTTCATTACATTCCTCCTCTTGCTCGGTTTCACCGCCACTTTCTTCACTTGCGGATTCCAGCTCACCATCACCCTTTAATACCATGATTCTTCTATTTGGGCATTGGCTGGATATGTGTCCTCTTCCTTGGCACTTAAAACAAATTATTTCTCTAGATTTTTGAGGTTTAGGATCAGATTTTATCTCACCTCTAAGTGCTTGGATAGATTCGGACTTGACCTCCCTTCTTGGCCGGTTGGTTGATTCTTCTCCTAATTTCGTCCTCAACTTGTTTTCATAAGTGAAATTGTTTTTCCAGCCACTTGAACTTGTCCTTCCACTGCTAGAAACTCCTCCAAACCGTGTACTAACACCCCTCCTCTTGAATTGGTTCTCAAGTTTAATGGCTACATGCAACATCTCCTCCAATTCCAAGTATTGTTGTAATTCAAGTTGGTTGGCAATGTCACGGTTGAACCCTCCAAGAAATCTTGCCATTGTTGCCTCTCTATCCTCCCTCATGTTTAACCTCATCATTAACATCTCCATCTCTTTGTAATAATCCTCCACGGACCTACTTCCTTGAGACAAAGATTGAAGCCTTTGATGCAGCAACCTTTGGTAATGGGATGGCACAAACCGCTTCCTCATGACTCCTTTCATTTGTCGCCATGTTGTAATTAAGTCTTCACCAACCCTCCTTCGGGTGCTTTGCTCATTTATCCACCATTGGAGTGCATAATGGCCAAACTCCATTGCTGCCAATTTCACCTTCTTAGCCTCTGAATAATTATGGCGGTCAAATATCATCTCCATCTTTTCTTCCCACTCCAAATATGCTTCGGGGTCACTTTTTCCCATGAATGGTGGGATGTTGATCTTGATATTGCTAAGATTGTCATCTATTTCTTCCTTCCTATATCTTCCACGGCCAGCTTTATCTTGGACAGCAAAAGTTTCGTCCATACCTTCCTTAAAGTCTCCACCAAATGGCTCCTCATCAAATTCCTCTCTCGGTCTCTCATGACCTCCTTATCTTCCATGGAATTCTTGCCTATTTCTTGTCTTCAGAATTCCTTGGAAACTTCTAGCCTTCCCATCCTTTGATTCACATGCTCAACTTGAGCACTAACCCGCTGTATTGACTCCAAAACAGCTCTCATGTCCACTTGGTCTCCACTCCCGATAGCTCGGGCATTGCTATGGAATGCTACGGACTCCTCCTCATTGATCCTCAAAGGTGGATCTCCTCTCCTCATTCTTGATTCTGTCATGTTAGTATAATAATGCAACAAAAATAAAATAGGACCTTACCAATTTCACTCCCTTACATGTTTCACTCAAATAAGGACTTGACACTTGTGTTTGCACACTTGTTTCGACTTTTACCCTCTTAAGCTCAACACTCTTGCCTTTTTCCACTCAATGAATTATCTCAAAGTTCTAATTAAAACACCCACAAAACAGCAATTAGATCACTAGTATGTTTTAATTAAACTTATCAACAAAACAGTAGCAAAAAGTAGGCAATACCGAAAGAATCCAACAAATCCTAATTTTTCGGCTTTCTAGACATGAAAACACAAAATAATGGGAAAACGTTGGAATTTTTGAAAACTGCACCAGATGGTAGTAGATTATGAGTCCAAGAATAAAATTGTGGCAAAGGAAAGTCAAATTCAACAAGAATCAAGTAGAACAAAAATATTGAATGATTGTTGGTTGTGTTCTTAGTAATCCAAGCTTTTATGTATCAATTCCTTTAGCAATTTTAATCCAATATTTTTTTTTTCTCTGCAACAATAATAATCTCCAACAACTCCAAATATTGAAAAGATGACCAACAAATCAGCAGCTACAAGAAATTCCCAGCAACAAACTTCAACACCAAATTTAACCCAACCGAATTTTTTTTTTTAATTCGGGTTTCTACTTTCTTTTTTTTTTTTTTTAAACAAAATACTCACTGAATATCAATACAACTGCAGTAGCAAGAAGAAACAACAAACTTGCAATTCCAACTCCTAATAATCACCAAACCCGTGACAAGAACAAAAGTGCAGTTTTTTTTTTTTTTCTTTTAAAGTTGTTGCCGCAAGTCAAGTTCTGTTTTTTTTTTTTTTTTTTTTTGTTTAAATGTATGAATGCAAATATTTAAGACTAAAACAGCAAAGAAAAAAATCCACAAAAACAAAAATTACCAAGAACAAATATGAAAAATCAACCAACAAACAAGGAAACAAAGATATGGTAAAACAAGGAAACCTAATTCAACTAGGAATGAGTTTTTGTTTTTTTTTTTTTTTTTTAAAGAGATGATGAACGTGTATGGGATAGATGCAACCTTAACCTAATGCTAAAATTGCAGAATAACACAAAAACAAATAAAGAAAATAAAGATAGATTAAACCTGAACAAAATTTAGCTCTGATACCAAATGATACGAACCTAGGACGACCTGCTCCTAAACCCGTATTATATTAGCCCGGATCTCAATTAAGTTCAAGTTCTAATGGAATGGACCTCAACCCCTAACCAACCTGTGGTTAGAAACCTTGGTATAATGTAGACGCCACAATAGGGGATGGAAAACCTATTGATAAGTCAAGCTAAAACAACCAATTCTCTAATGGTGTTTTAGGTGTTCTCAAAGAACAAAGAGATAATTAATCTCACAAGTATTTTCTTGATCAAAATCAAAGTTTTAAAGTTTTAAAGCTATATTATTAATGAAAAATAAGCCTTTAAATAGGCTACAAAGCCACGAAATAAAAACCCTAAAAATAAAGAAAAACCAGCCACCACACATAAAGAAACCTAGTTGGCTGAAACTATACTTCCTTTCCTAATCTAAGTTTGATTAATTAATTCCTTTATATTAAATTAGGAATTAATTAATTTACAATGGAAAGAATAAAATAAAAACCTTCCTAAAGTTATTTTTCCAGAAAATAAATAAATAAAAGCCAAAAAGTAATGGTAGTTTCCTAAAACAAAAAGTAAAAACAAATTAGGAAACTAAAAATGCTAGCCTTTTTGATCAAGTTGACTTTGATCAATCTTTGACCTCTTTGAGCTTCAAATCAGCTTCTAGATCCTTTTTAGGATGAAAAATAAGCTGAATATGAAGTCCCACACGTTGCCCATGCTTGGAAAAATAAGAAAAGGCTAATACAATAAAATACAGTAAAGCCAGCAAGCAATACAGCAAATTCGGCCAAATTGTTGATGCTGTCCGTACAAGCCCTTTTTGATTGCATTTGAGGCTGCTTTAACTTGATTCCATGACCTCTTAGGCATATGTATTGAACCCATAAAGCATTGGAACCATGTCATGCTTCCCGGACTCCAAAAATGTACCAAAACCGTCACCCGGGTCCGTATCGGCTTCCACCACTTGGATACTTAGAATAGGCTTTGTATCTTCAAGTATGGACAAGCTCTGTTGAGATTGATTACCCCCTATATAAATACTCCCAGTTTGTCCTTAAATCTCTTAATTTGAGCTCTTGTGATTGGCCTAGTCTTCATCCGTGTCGAGTCAGCACCCCAGCGGGTTATCGATTGAGCGGGCTCGGGCGGAATCACATCACACACCACCTTATAAGGCGTGCTTCATTCTCCTTTTCAACCGATGTGGGACTTCACAATTCTCCCCCCTTGGGGCCCGACATCCTTGCTGGCACACCAATCTGGGTACTGGCTCTAATACCATCTGTAACAGCCCAGACCACCCGCATGTGATATTGTCCTCTTTGGGCCTAGGGAATCCTCTTACAACCCAGCTCTGAAGGTTTTAAAAGCCTCGCAAGGGAAAGATATCCACACCACCTTATAAGACGTGCTTTGTTTTCCTTTCCAACCAATGTGGGACTTCAAAATCCTACCCCTTTGGGGCCTAGTGTCCTCGCTGGCACACCGATCCGGGTACTGGCTCTGATACCAACTATAACAGCCCAATCCACCCGCATGAGATATTGTCTGCTTTGGGCCCAGCCCGAACGGTTTTGTCAAAATGCATCTCAATGGAAAGGTATCCACACCCTCTTTTAAGGCATGCTTCGTTCCACTTTCCAACCGACGTGGTACTTCACACCCTGATTCCAGGAAAACTCTATCGGACCCTTCGATGGAAAATCCGGCAGCATCTTCCCTAAGGGATGGACTTACCACAAAATTCCCTGCATAGAAAATACACTTCTATATACACCACCTTATTCCTCCTACCTTACTACAATTTATATCCACAAATTTACAGCACTTCAAATAAATAATAGAGAATCAGTGCATAATTAAAAAGAAGCATCCAACATAGTATACAGAGCATCAAAAGTTTATAAATAAATATAGGATTTAATACAACAAAGAATAAAAGAATTATTACAAGATAGGAAGGAAAGGAAAGAAAGAACTCCTTGGAAATCGACAGCAACTAAAACATCGAGCTTGTCCCGAACGATCACATCTACTAACCTGGGTCTAGGAGAACGAATTTAAAAACGTGAGATGCTAATCATCTCCGTAAGTGACCCTAGCTATTACACAATTATAATAATAATAATATATCAATAAAAGAAACTTAATAAGTCAATACTAAATAAGTACTTAAATATATATAGTTAAAATAATATTTTCTCTCAAAACCCTCACAATTCACAGCGTTATAAAGGTTCCCCTTTTTAAAACGTCTTCACAAAACCCAATATTTGTACCCTAAAAATCAAGGATTAATTAATTAATAAATTGCAAATAAAATACATTAAATTAAAGATCTAAAATATATAATGAGAAATAAAAATAAAACTAATAACAATTATTAAATTGTAACACATTGTCATAAATAGAATAAAACAAATCACAATGAAAGTCACATCAGAAACAATCAAGGGAACATTAAATAAAGAAAATGCAATAATTAAAATGCACATAAAATACAAATATAATTGAGATTAAAAGTTTACATTGGAAACACTTTAAAAACCATTTTAAATCACTAAATCAATTTAAATGGTAAAATGCATTTTTAAAACATTAATATGATTGTTGAAAAACATCATTAAATACATTTTAAATACGATTTTAAAAATATTTTGTTTCGAAAATCATATCGAGAATATCCTGACGCACTATACTATATACCAATGATGCCCGACTGTGCCCAGTGTCTCAAAGCACCGCCTGACGGGGAGGTTATAGAGAGAAACCTACATCCAGGCTGCCCTGGCGTCCCAACAGCGCCGATGCCAAAATCATATATACATACATATATATATATACACCATTTCCAATTTTCATAAAACAAGGGCTAACACCCATCAATTCCAATTCATCAATTAATCCATCATCTCAAAATCCAATGGTATATATGTAACACCCCGTCCCAAATCGCACCGGAATCCGTGCACGTTGACCGAGGTTGACCGTTGACCGTTGATCGAAGGGGGTCAAAAGTTGACTTTTTGACTCGGTGAGAATTTTGAGTTGACTAGGGTACCGTGGCGAAGTGCACGATGCTACGAGTTCGTAGACTGGTAGCACGTCGAAAACGGAGCTACGGTTTGAAAGTTATGGACGAAACAAGTTGCGGTCCAAACTGTCCAAGGGGTGCCGGAGTTGACTTTTTGTTTATGGGGAATTGAGCTTTGACTCATGCATGGTTGTGAAATGCTCATCGATACGAGTTCACAGACTAGCGGCACGCTTAAAACGGACATCCGGTTAAAAAGTTATGGACGTTTGAAGTTTACCGGATACCGTATTATTTTAATGTTTTTTGGGTCGGTGAACAGTCAAATGCCACGTGTCAGCTTCTGATTGGTCCACATGGTATGAACAGTGTCACGCAGGGGTTTTATTTGTTAAAACTCTCGGGGAAGTGAGAGAAAGAGAGAGAGGAGAGAGAAAGAGAGAGAGGAGAGAGAGAGAGAGTCACCGCCCGCCGGTCATTTTCACATTTTCCGGCCTAGTTACTGTACACGCACCGGCCAGCCAGATTGCCCACCTCATTTCCGGCAAAACCTCCAAATTTCACGGCGAACGGCCGCCGGACGCGCCCGGATCGGACGTCCGAAGTTCGGCGGCGAGTTTTTCCCCTCCACCGCCGGCCACCACGAATCGGCACTGTTCCGGCCATTTTCCGGCCACACGCGCCTGACAGCCTTGATCCTCTCCTCAAGTCCGGCCTACCCACCAAAAATCACGGCCATCAGACCACCGACGCGCAGGGATCAGAGCATTTTCCGGCGAGGGGTCGGAAATCTTCAAACGGTGATTTCTCCGCCGTCCGACCTCCGTTTTGCTCACCGCCGGTCCCGTTGGATTGCTCTTCTCACGATCTACAAGTCTGCAAAATTTCACAGCCAACGGCCACCGCACGCACGCGCCGCCGGCGACGGTTGCCGGTGACCGCGGCGGCCCTCCGGAAAATACTGTTCCGGCGAGTACCCGAAATTTCGGCCAGCTCCAATCCGCAGTGTTCGACCTCCTGAACCCAAATCTGACTTCCGTTTCCGCCAATTCGCGACGGTTTGGAAGAATTGCGGAGCCAAAACTCGAAAAGCTTTCCGGCGAGATTCCGACCCCGTCGGGTCCGATCACCGGAAAGTAAGACCGAATCCGTGATCCTCATCACGCGAGCTTCGATTCGGTATATAACTCATAAATTCTAGATAACGTTTGTGTTTTACCCCCGGGTACCGGGTATTATTTACCCGATTAAAATATTAATTTATTTGACTGTCTGTGAATTTTGTTCTAGGAGCACCGATGAGTCGTAGAATTGATCCCGTAGTGGATCATGGGTTAATTGCGTGCTCCAGGTGAGTGACCCACCTTCAAATTAATTTTGGGAATTTAATTGGTGAATATATAATGTGTGATTTAAATATTTGGAATTTAATTTCTATGTGCCAAATATTTATTTGAATTATTGTGGAATTATTTGTGAATTTATCAGATTTAAGAAAATGTGTATTTCACCAATTTATGCCATGTGAAATTATTTTATGGTTTTGAGGATTTTGAAATTGGTGTGGTTTTAATGGTAAATTGGGCATGATTTGATTTTCAAATATTTCGAAGAAAATATTTGGTTATGTTGGTGATTTCAATTTTTATAAAATATGCCCATGGAATATTATGAGATTTGATTATGATATTTCGAGAAATTATTTATGCTTGGAAAAATGTGGATATTTGAATTGATGGATTTGGGAGTTGGTGGATTTGAAAATCATGGAATTTATGGCATTGATTATAAGGAAATTGTGGAGAATTTCCCGGTTCAAGCGGATGGATTATGCCCGCTATGCTTATGAACAATGTGAAATTTGTTTTATAATTTAAATTTGTGGATTTTATAATTTTTAGATGCACCGTGCACGTACTGGTGTTCTGATTATGTGATATGGTATATGTGATATGGATATTGTGCACATGGATATGATTAGCGCGCAGGTGGGTGTGAGTAGCGCGCAGGTGATATTATGAGGGTGTCCTGTGGATGCCATCGGAGAGGGTGGCCACCCCCCTTTGGCCGGGACACCAGGTTAGCAGCGGCGCAGAGGGACGCCATGCGACCGTATGCCGGTTTCTCTCTATAACCTCCTGTCTGGCAGTACCTCGGGACGCTGGGTACTCTGGCGCCACTGGTATATAGTGGGTGCATCAAATGATTTTCAGAACTGTGTTTTAAAAATAAAATGTTTGGAAACTGTATTGGAATTAAAAATATAATTATTACTGTTCGGATATTTATTTGATGTCTTGGTTTTCGGGGAATATGAATAAAGGGTTTTGTGAAAATGTTTTAAAAGGGGAACCTTTCCAACTGAGAGAATTGTAAGGGTTTTGAGAGAAATTATTATTTATACTTATTACTGTGATATTATATGGTATAGTAGTAGGGTCGCTCACTGAGATGATTAGCATCTCACACTCTTAAATTCCGTTCCTCTAGGTACCAGGTTGTCGGTGTTCATCCAGAGCGGACTTGATCTTCATCGCTGTTTTACTTCGTGAAGTACCCTGTTCTTCTTTATTGCAGTTGTACTATTTCTTTCACTCTTGTTGTATTTATTATGCACTGGATTACTGTATTTATTTTGAAGTACTGAAATTTGTGGAACCAATTTGTAGTATTGTGGGAGGAATAAGGGGATATTTTTGAAGTGTGTTTTCAGTGCAGGTAAATTTATGGTAAGTAAATCCCTTAGGGGAGGCTCTGCCGGATTTTCCGTTGGAGGGTTTGGTAGAGTTTCCCTGGGATCAGGGCTGTCTAGGGTTCCGGGGAAGGAATTCTGGATGGGTCCTGACAATATATATATCCAACGGTATATATATATATATATATCCAAAATTTTCCAACACCATAAAATAATTTACGAAATTCATCCCAATGCATAATAAATTTATTTACTTATTTTTCTTCAAATCCGTGAAATCAATCTGCTCAAGAATAATGTTTAAGTCCCATGAAATTTATAAATTCTTAAAACCATGCAAACAAATTTATTATGCATCAAATTCCCAAAAATTTTCTCAACAATGGTTTAATAACAAATAATTTCCAAATTTCCTCAAAAATCAAAATATAATTAAATTCCATAATTCATCAATATATAATAAATTTAAAATAAATAATTTCATTCAAATCCATACAATCAAGCCATACCAAAAATAACGTTAAATCACATAAATTCATATATTATTAAAATCATGTAATTACCTTTATCATACATCACAACTTCAATAATAAACATAACAATAATTAATACAAATTTAAATCCACAATTCTTTAAATCCCCAAATATATTTTTGGCACCAAAACATATATTACAAATTATCATAAATTGTCAATATAATTCTAAATGGAAATTCCTCTTAAATATCAAATACATAAACATATTTTTCAAATATTTAATTATTCAATATTCCCACAATAAAATTCAATAATTATTAACAACATCCCAAATCCATAAAATTCTTAAGTCAAAATATTTTAATTTCACTCAATTTTGGCATCAAAATTCCAAATATAAATTTATTAAATATTGAACACATAAAATATCATTTTCAACCATTCAATTAACACAAAATATTCATATTTAACTCCCAAAAATAATTTGAAGGCGGATCACTCACCTCGAGCACGCAATTCAATCAAGATCCTCCACGGGATCGATTCCACAATTCACACGTGTTCCTAAAATATCAATATCACACAAAATCAAATAAATTAATATTTTATTCGAGTAAATAATACATAGTACCCAAGAAAGCTAACACAAACGGTATCCAAAATTTGCGAGTAATATACCGAAACGAAGCCTATGGAATGAGGATCACAGATTCAGGCTTACCTCCCAGAGATCATACCCGTGGTGGCCGCAATCTCTTCGGAAAGCTCTTGGAATTCAAGTCCTCAAATCTCAGAACCCATCGCGAATTGGAGGAAACTGACCTTGGATTTGGGTTCAGAGAGATCAAATTAGCAGGGAAAGGTAGGTGGATCACCCGGAACTCACCAAAACTGTATTTTTCAATGAGCCGTCAAACCCCACTGGAAAAGCTCACCGCCGGTGGCACGTCCGGTGGCCAATGGTCGTGAAATTTGGTGGGGAGGTATATAGGAGGATGGGTGTTCTAATGGGACTGGCAGTGATAAAAATGGGTGGCTGGTTTAGGAGAAATCATTGAAAAACTTGATCAGCACCGTCGACGGAAAAACCCCCAATCTCGGTGCGTGGGCAGCCTGTTGGCCGTGGATTTTAGGTGGCTGGCAGGAAATGGATTATGCTACAAGGTGGTCAAGTGCGTGTAGCAAGGGGTGGCCAAAAAATGGTTGAAACAGCGGTGGCCGATGGTGGGTTTCTCTCCCCTCTCTCTCTCTCCTCTTTCTCTCCTTTCTCTTCGTTGCCCACATGCGTTTCAAGCCAATTAAAGCCACCCATGTGCCAGGATCGGGGGTTTTTCCATCGACGATGCCAATCATATTTTTCGATGATTTCTCCCTAACTAGCCACCCATTTTTGTCACCACTGGTCATATTAGAACACACATCCTCCGATCTACTTCCCCACCAAATTTCACGGCCATTGGGTACCGAATGCGCCACCGGTAGTGAGCTTTTCCGATGGGGCACGGTGGCTCACTGAAAAACACAGTTCGAGTGAGTTTCTAGTGATCCCACCTACCTTTCCCTGATTTTCCTCCAGTTCACGATGGGTTTCGAGATTCGAGAACTTAAATTCTGAGATCTTTCCCGCAAGATTTCGGCAACCACAGGTCCAATCTCCGGAAGGTAAGCCACAATCCATGATCCTCATTCCATAAGCTTCGTTTCGGTATATTACTCGCAAATTTTGGATACTGTTTGTGCTGGCTTCCGCGGGTACCGTATATTATTTACTCGAATAAAATATTAATTTATTTGATTTTGTGTGAATTGTGGAATCGATCTCGTGGAGGATCTTTTTTTAATTGCGTGCTCGAGGTGAGTGACCCACTTTCAAATTATTTTGTGGAGTTAAATTATGAATATTTTGTGTTAATTGAATGTTTGAAAATGATATTTTATGTGTTAAATATTTAGTAAATTTATATTTGGAATTTTGATGCCTTGAGTGAAATTAAGATATTTGTGCATTATAAAATATTTTGATTTAAGAATTTTATGGATTTGGGATGTTGTTAATAATTATTGAATTTTATTGTGGGAATATTTCATAATTAAATATTTGAAAAATATGTTTATGTATTTGATATTTAAGAGGAATTTCCATCTAGAATTATATTGCCAATTTATGATAATTTTTAATATATATTTTTGGAGCCAAAAATATATTTGGGGATTTGAAGAATTGTGGATTTAAATTCTTATTAATTATTGTTATGTTTATTATTGAAGTTGTGATGTATGATAAAGGTAATTACATGATTTTAATAATATATGAATTTATGTGATTGACATTATTTTTGGTATGGCTTGATTGTATGGATTTGAATGAAGTTATTTATTTTAAATTTATTATATATTGATGAATTATGGAATTTAATTATATTTTGATTTTTGAGGAAATTTGTAAATTAATTGTTATTAAACCATTGTTGAGAAATTTTTTGGGAATTTGATGCATAATAAATTTGTTTGCATGGTTTTAAGAATTTATAAATTCTTGGGACTTAAACATTATTCTTGAGTGGATTGATTTTACGGATTGGAAGAAAAATAAACAAATAAATTTATTATGCATTGAGATGAATTTCATAAATTATTTTATGGTGTTGGAAAATTTTGGATATATATATATATATATATACCGTTCGATTTTGAGATGATGGATTAATTGATGAATTGGAATTGATGGGTGTTAGCCCTCGTTTTATGAAACCTGGGAAATGGTATATATATATATATATATATGGTTTTATTGGTTTTAGACGCAACCATACAGTACTGGTGTTTTGTAGTTGTGGATGTGATTAGTGTGCGGGTGGAGTGTGATGAGCACGTAGGTTTATATACTCTCTCCTGATTGCCATTGGACCGAGGGTAGGTAAGTTTGAGATTGGCCATAGCCGCCCCCTTCCATGACCGGGATTGAGGTTTATATCATCGACGCTGCTGAGACATCAGGACGGCTTGGATGCAAGTTTCTCTCTATAACCTCCCCTCAGGCAGTGTTTTGGGATGCTGGACACCGTAAGGCATCACTGATATATAGTATGGCGTGTCAGGATATTCTCGATATGATTTTCAAAACAAAATATTTTCAAAATCGTATTTAAAATGTATTTAATGATGTTTTTCAACAATCATATTAATGTTTTAAAAATGCATTTTACCATGATTTTACCATTTAAATTGATTTAATGATTTAAAATGGTTTTTAAAGTGGTTACAATGTAAACTTTGAGTCTAAATTATCATTGCTATTTTATGTGCATTGTGCATTTTATTTATTTAATATTCCCTTGATTATTTCTGATGTGAATTTATTCTATTTATGACAATGTGTTACAATTTAATAATTGTTATTAATTTTATTTTTATTTCTCATTATAAATTTTAGATCTTTAATTTAATGTATTTTATTTGCAATTTATTTAATTAATTAATCCTTGATTTTTGGGGTACAAATATTGGGTTTTGTGAAGACCTTTAAAAAAAGGAACCTTTCTAACAGAGTGAATTGTGAGGGTTCTTAGAGAAAACATTATTTTAACTATATATTATTTAATTACTTATTTAGCATTGATTTATTAAGTTTCTTTTATTGATATATTATTATTATTATAATTGTGTAATAGCTAGGGTCACTCACGGAGATGATTATCATATCACGTTTTTAAATTCGTTCCTCTAGACCCAAGTTAGTAGATGTGATCGTTCGAGACGAGCTCAATGTTTTAGTTGCTATCGATTTCCAAGGAGTTCTTTCTTTCCTTTCCTTCCTATCTTATAATAATTCTTTTATCCTTTGTTGTATTAAATCCTATATTTATTTGTAAACTTTTGATGCTCTGTATACTATGTTGGATGGTTCTATTTACTGGTTCCCTATTATTTATTTGAAGTGCTGTAAATTTGTAAATATAAATTGTAGTAAGGTGGGAGGAATAAGGTGGTGTATATAGAAGAGTATTTTCTGTGCAGGGAATTTTGTGGTAAGTCCATCCTTTAGGGGAGATGCTGCCAAATTTTCCATCGGAGGGTCCGATAGGGTTTTCCTAGAATCAGGGCTTGTCTAGGGTTTCGATGAAGAATTTTGGATGGGTTCTGACAAATATAGTAATTTAAGATACCAGAAAACCACTATTCAAAGTTGTTCGATAAAATATGTAATGTGGCAGGTTAATTGTAACACCGCGTTCCGAATCATGTCGGAAATTTTTGCACGTTGACCGAGGTTGACCGTTGACCAAGGGGTCAAAAGTTGACTTTTTGATCCGGTTGGAATTCTAGGTTGACTAAGGTACCGTTACGAAGTACACGTTGGCACGAGTTCGCAGACTGGTAGCACGTTGAAAACGGAGCTACGGTTTGAAAGTTTTGAGCAAAACAAGTTGAGGTCCAATCTGTCCAAGGAGTGCCGGAGTTGACTTTTTATTCATGCAAGGTTGAGCTTTGACTCATGCATGGTTGTGAAGTGCTCGTCGATACGAGTCCGTAGACTAGCGGCACGTCCGATTTGGACATGTGGTTTGAAAGTTATGGACCTGTAAAGTTTTTCAAATACCGTATTATTTTAATATTATTTTTACACGCATAACGATGTGCCACGTGTGACTTAATGAAGGTGACCATGTGTCACCATGGTGAAATGCCACATGTCAACCATGTGTAAAATCAAATTATTTTTATTATTATTTTAAATAATAATATTTTTATTTAATTAGTTTGAATTTATTTGTTTTATTTTCCCTTTTCTTTTTCTTTTTCTTTTTCTTTTTCTTTTCTTTTCCCCACGTGGGAAAACACCATTTCTTTTTTTCTTTTTCTTTTCTTTTTTCCTTTTTTCCTTCTTCTTCCCCGAGCTTAACCAAAACACGCACAGTTGTTTTTGTTCTCCCACCGGCCGTCTCTCTCTCTCCCGTGTTTAACTTTTCCGGCCACCCATACAGTACACGCGCCGGCCACCGTCCAAGCCCACCACCTCACGACCTCGGCCACCAAATTTCCCAGCCAGCCGCCGCCGGACGCGCCCAGATCGAGCCGGCGAAGTCGCGGCGGCGAGGTGAAATTTTTCCGGCGATTCTCGCCGTTTCCGACCAACCCAGCCCGTCCCATACCTCTATCCCACTATTTTCGACCCCTCTGAGTCCATTTCCGGGGTTAGTTTGCCCAAAATCCCCACCGTTTGAAAGATCCCTCAAGATCAAAATCGGCCGAAGCTTCCCGACCAAATTCCGGCCACCTCTGGCAGAATTGGGGTCGATGGAGACCGGATTTGTGATCCTCGTTCCACAAGCTTCGATTCGGTATATTATTCGCCTATTTTGGTTAAAGTTTGCGTTTGACCCCCCGGGTACCGGGTATTATTTACCCGATTAAAATATTAATTTATTTGACTGTCTGTGAATTTTGTTTTAGGAGCACCGGTGAGTCGTAGAATTGATCCCGTAGTGGATCATGGTTTAATTGCGTGCTCCAGGTGAGTGACCCACCTTCAAAAATTATTTTGGGCAATTAATTATATTTAAATGGTATTTAAATTGGTATTCAAATTATGCTCATGTTGTGTGATTTAATTATGGTTTATTGTGGTTTAATTTATTTATTATGCATGAGCATAGTATGTTTCAGTATTAATTTTACGTGATTTTCAGTATTAATTTTTCGGGGCATAATTGGGTTAAATATTTTACGAAAATATTTGGTTATATTTTATAAATTATGCCCGCGGTATTTTTATGGTTGCATCTCGTATTTTGAGGAAAATTGTGGTTTGTTGGTTATCAATGTTTCGTACCGGTTTATTATATAAAAATATGTGGGATGGTAAGTGTGAGAATTTAATGTATTTCCCACGGTGGTTTTTGAAAAAACGGTACGGTTGGTTATTATTGTTTATTTTTAGACGCACTCATACAGTATTGGTGTTCTGGTGTATGGTGTATGGACACGTGGTAGCACGCGGTTATTATGTGGTTTAGCGTGCGGTTATTACTTCACCCGTGAGTTGCCATTGGACCGTGGGCAGGCAAGGTTATTGTTGTGCACAGCCGCCCCCCTCCTTGGCCGGGTTGATGGTTTTTAGCAGTGGTACTGTCGGGACGCCGAAGTGACCGTTGCAGGTTTCTCTCTTTAACCCCCCCGCCAGTCGGTGCTCAGGACGCTGGGTATCGGAGGGCATCACCGGTATATGGTGTGGTGCGTCGGTGTAAATTGCAAATAATGTTTTAACCCCCAAAGGTGTTCTAAAATTATTTATTATAATTTATTATATTTTATTTATATTTGGGGTATTTATTTATTTGTTGTTGTTTATTAAATTATTTGATGTCTTGGTTTTCGGGGAGTACGTACATCGGGTTTTGTGAAAATGTTTTAAAGGGGGAACTTTTCCAACAGAGTGAATAGTGAGGGTTTTGAGAGAAAGTATTACTTCAAATGTTTCTTTATTTATTTATTTAATTGTTCGGTACTGGTTAGTTAAATTCCTTTACTTTTATATTATTATATTAAAGGTGTACAGTAGATAGGGTCACTCACTGAGATGATTAGCATCTCACATTCTTAAATTCCGTTCCCCTGGGTCCAAGTTGGAGACGTTGATTGTCCGGGGCGAGCCTAACGTCTCAGTTCGTTGCCGAAGGTTCAAGAAGTATTTCTTCCCTTCTTCCTCTCTATCCTGTATTGCTTCTTTATCTGTCATTTTATAAATTCCACATTTGTTGTCTAATGCTCTGTATACTGTATTGGACGTGTAGTTGTTCTCTATGCACTGGGTTGCTGCTGTTGTTTTATTTTGAAGTGCTGCAATTTACGGAATCAATTTGTAGTTTGTGGGAGGAATAAGGGGATTTTTTTTGAAGTGTGTTTTCAGTGCAGGTAAATTTGTGGTAAGTAAATCCCTTAGGGGAGGCTCTACCGGATTTTCCGTTGGAGGGTCCGGTAGGGTTTCCCTGGGATCAGGGCTTGTCTAGGGTTCCAGAGGAGGAATTCTGGACCGGTCCTGACATTAATGCTATTTTTTATTCAATTTGGTTCTCTTTCTACCTACAAGGTGTTCTTTCACTCTGTCAACAAAGTGAAAATAGGCATCTCTCCAAAACCTCTTGATGATTAAATTGCCACACAAACACCCCAAAATCCCACGAAGAAACCCAAAATATGCTGATGAAGAAGCCTAGCTGCTCAATTACTGGTCACCAAACCATCTTCCTCTTCTTTTCCCCTAGGAGTATCTGTAATGCTGCATGTACAGTCAGTTGGCAAAGGCTTCCCACAAAGGCCAGCATTGCCCTGATAGGTTGATGGATCTTCAAGGGTCTGAAATTGGTTGGCGTTTTGTGTAATAACCTAGGCCACCCACATGAGATATTATCCTCTTTAGGCCTGGGGAATCCTCTTATAACCTAGCCCTCAAGGTTTTGAAAGGCCTCTCATGGTTAAGGGTCCCACCCCTTCACCTACTAGTCCCACTGGCCTGGGACTCTCAGGTCCAACCGAGATATTGTTTGTTTTGGAAGCTAGGTGGTGAAGGCCTCCCAAGGGAAAGGTATCCACACTCTCTTTTAAGGCATGCTTCGTTCCCCTTTCCGACCGATGTGGGATTTCACAATCCACTCCCTTTGGGGCCCAGCGTCCTCATTGGCACACCGATCCGAGTCCGACTCTAATACCAATTGTAACAGCCGAGACCACCCGCATGAGATATTGTCCTCTTTGTACCTGGGGAATCCTCTTACAACCTAGCCCTCAAGGTTTTAAAAGGCCTCGCAAGGGAAATGTATCCATACCCACTTTATATGGAGTGTTTCATTCCTCTTTCTAACCGATGTGGGACTTCACAATCCTCCTCACTTGGAGCCCAGCATCTTCGCTGGCATACTGATCCCGGTCCGACTCTGATACCATCTATAACAACCCATACCACCCACATGACATATTGTCCTTTTTGGGCCTAGGAAATCCTTTTACAACCCAGTCCTCAAGGTTTTAAAAGGCCTCTCAGTGGTTAGGGGTCCCACCTCTTCACCTACTAGTCCCACTGGCTCGGACCTCCCAGCTCCAACCGAGATATTGTCCACTTTGGAAGCTAGGTGGTGAGTCCAATCCTACCCCTCACGGTTTTGCTTCCTCACAAGAAGGCCTCTCAAGGGAAAGGTATCCACACTCTCTTATAAGGCATACTTCGTTTCCCTTTCCAACCGATGTGGGATCTCATATTTTGAATTTTCCCTGATAAATTATTGTATTACGGATTCAAATGACTCAAAAATGTGAAAGCAGGCATGCTGTGTGGAATAGGCCCAAAAAGTTTGTTTCTTGAGAGATCAAGATTTTCTAGGCTCTTCGAGTTGCCAATGTCTGCTGGGATAAGCCTTGTCAAATAATTCATCGATAAATTCAAAGCCACCAATTTTATGAGCCTTATTCCGGAATCTCCCCTGAGAAGTTATTATTAGAGAGATCAAGGCTATTAACAATCGATAAGGTGGAGTACATATATTCAATCGTTCTTCCTTTTGCCACTATATCTTGAAACTTCCATTGACTAATGTTGTATCAGAATCTGCAAGTTCAAATATCATACCATTCAAATTGCCAATGCAATATGGAATATGATATGAAAGAGAATCGTAAGAGAGATCCAATATACGAAGACTGGTAAGGCTGTAGAACGTTGAAGGAATGTCTCCAGTGAAGAAGTTGGACCGCATGCGTATATCAATAAACTTGGCGTGGTTTCTCCTATCCATGATGGACGTTTCCCAAAAAATTTGTTATCACCAAAATCAAGACTAATGCAATTTTTTCAAAAAGGAAGTTCACATGAAAGATTTTTGTTAGAGAGAACTAAAAGATGAAACTATGGTCCGTGTTTTAAGCAACTCAAGAAGTCCAAAATGCTAGCTCATTTTGTACTCCTAACTTTGGTTTTTTGTTTCTCCTTTATTGTCTTAATTCTTCCTTTATTTTTTTTATTTTTTTAATATGGCATGATCTAATTATGACTCTTTATCAATAGGTGGAAAATTACGAATAAATTCTATTATTATTGTCTAGTTATTGATTTACTCCCATGCACCACTGAAGACATGATTTTTACTCACCCTTTTATGATGATTTTGTAATTTTAGGTCAAAAGTTTTATGATAAAATATGATATTTATCATAAATAATATGCAGTTCTTTTTTTTATTTTTATTTTTTGCCTGCAATATACAATTCATTTTATCACAAACCAATTATACCTCACTACCAGTGGAAGTTAGCTGACTAACCATTACATTTGTGAAATCTGAATGAAGAGTTATGGTTCAAGTTTTGGTAAATTTCATTATTGCATCGGATGATCTCATGTTTAAGATCCGACACGTAGAACTTTTTAGTTGGATTTTTGATACTATTAATTCTGATTTACCCCAAAAAAAAAAAAACAAAAAAAGCCAATTATAACTTAAAATCTTGTAGCATGAGCCAATTAAACACAATTGAAGTAAAACATTTTAGAAAAAAATTTTAAAAAAATCAATAATGGAAAACAGAAAGTCGAAAACATAAAACTGAAAAAATATGTGTTACAATCAAACGGGGGGTATTATTTTTTTTTTAATTCTTTTAATGATTTTTTTCCTTTGCTTTTTGTGCTGGGTATTTTAATGATATTAGTTACGATACTTGACAAATAATGGTAATAATATATCATGATTTGTCTAGAAGATTAACAATTTAAGTCCGGACTGTTCTTATTTCCTTCCAAAATTAAATGCTAAATTCAAGATTTAACTGTTCCTAATTTTTTTTTTTTTTAAAAAAAAAAACCTTTTCTAAGATCTTCCAAACACATAAATCATCTATTTATACTTTTCTTTTCTTCTTTTTATTTATTTATTTATTTTGATAATTGGGAGGGAGAGGGCAAAGTCAGAGTTTACTAAGGGATAGAATTCCACTAAGAATTACTAGTAAAAGAAGTTCACTGGATATGGTTATATTGGCATTGCCACTCTTCATCATGGAAGCATGTAAAAAATTGGATCTGTTTTCAGTACTGCAATTGGATATTGCATAGAGTTCATGTGGCTGATGCTGCTGCTTTAGCTACAACTTATTTAAAGATTGACCTGAGCTCGCAACTATGTACTCCCTCTTTCGGCCATGTTTGGCTCTCATAAAATCTTTTGTCAAAAATGTGGGAAAAGAGGTAAAAAAGACCCAAAAAAAAAAAAAAAATTGTGGGAATCTTTTCCATCCAAAATCCAATCACCAAATAAATAGCATCTTTGACAAATTTAAATAAGGTTCTTCTTTGAAATCAAAAAAAGAAAACAAAATCTTTTGTTATCACACCAGATAATCAGCCTTGATACTCGGAAATGTATGTTTATTTTCCACAGATCTCCTATTGCCCTTTTGTTGGTGTTTGGAAGACTATTTGTATTTCCCATTTTTTGGTGTTAAGAAGACCTTCTAAGTCAATGCATTATCGATGAGCTGTAATGCAACTAGTCACATCTGCACTTTTCCTCCTTTACTTTATAGTTGAGATTAAAATAGACTTCGTTGCTAAATAGTGTGCATTATTGGAGATAATCAAGGTTGGCAACTGAGTTAGTTTACTTGTGAACAATGGAATGCTTCCATTTTAGAGAGTTCCAAGCGATGTCTAACATTGATATCAGTGGCATCATTTCGCCAAATTCACTAGGAACTGGCCCAGAAAATTGATCATTTTTCAAAGAGGACATGGTTCACCGTAGCAGTTTGAGCTGAAATTGACAGGAGAACCACGCTTAGTTGAACATTCATAATGAGTAAATTGGCACCCTGCACCTTTGTTAGCGTAATTAACTTTGTTAGACACAAATTAAGCCTGATATACAAAATAAATACATAATAAACCCATATCCTACTACCTTAACTTTTTGGAATCAATGGTAATTCCAATTGAGTATCAAAGTTCAAAATCTTAGAAACCTAACTTCAATCCCATCACCATAATATTACCACCCATTTAAGATATTGACACTCATAAGTACCAAAAATGGCCAACAAGTGAGAGAGAATGAGGGAATATTGACACTTGTAAGGAAAAAAATAGCCTATAAATGAGAGGGAACGAGAAAGAATGTAGGGAATGTATCCTACTGGGTTAAGCTTTTGGGATCAAACTTCTAGCTCATCAAGTTCAAAATTCAACTTCCAAAACCAATTAGGTATAGTGTCTAAAATCCTAGTAGCATTGTGGTTTCTACTTCTTTGACCACATATTCATTGTTAGACCTGTGTTTCCCCGCATCTTCTAGTGATTTGTTGCGGTTAGAAGACTTTTGTCATTCCGCTTTACGAAAAAAAAAAAAATTCCCCATGTTCTTGTTTTCTTTCTTTGTTTCCTAATTTCTTGCCAATGGACCCATCAAGACTTTAGAGTGCCTTATTTTATTAAACTAAAGTAACAGGTATTGTTTCCTTACTTCTCTAAACTCTCACCTCTTTAACATCCTCTGTTTTGTTCAGTCTGAAAGTGGAAGGATCTAATCCAGGCCCTTCCCCTTTTTTTTTTTTTTGGGGGGGGGGAACGATTTAGGCTTTAAAGGCTATCTACATAAAATAAAAAAGGAAACAAATTTTGCCAATTCAAGAATCAGTTAATTATTCTCAATGATATACCAACTTGTTGGAGGCTTTTAATAAAAAGAATAAAGTAGAAAAAGAAGAGAAAATTTTTAAAATATTGTATACTATAAAGGAAATTGTACAGTGCCCATTTTGGAAATTTAATTTAAATATGAATATACCGGAACTTATTGCTAATGCATTTATAAAGAAAAGCTACTGAAAATCTAATTCACTCACATATGCATGGAGATTAATTAGCTGCGGTATTATTTTTGTGGTACTGGATTGAATTTTTCTATGCTATGCTAAAAAGGACTGGATTGCACTAAAAATTATTATTCATGAAAAATACAAGTGAATGAGTTTGTTCCCAAATCTCAGTCAAGAAGAAAGACCGGAAAATTAAAGAAACCTGAAGTCAGGGGACTTCTAGGCGCTTATTCTATTGAGTAAAATTCTCTCACAGAGATTACAGATTGAAAATTACAACATAACAGTCTGAAATCGAAAACCATGCTAGGCTGAGCTCTATGCTCATAACCTTTACATTCCACAAGCGGACAAAATAGCAAAACTAATTGTCTACGCCAAAACACACCGTTTGGCAATTATTGAAATTTAAAAATAAAAAAGCTAAATAAAAATTAAAGTAAAACCAGATTGATGACATCTAGGACGACAGCTCAGATGCCAGTGCATAACTACTCCGCTACATTTCTTCCTCTAAACATTCTATGAAACAGTACAAAACAAGTATCATTCACTCTTTGAGCAAACCCAAAATAGGTATATCTCCAAGACTTGTTAATGATCAAGCTGCCAATAACACCCCAAGACCCCACAATGAAGCCTAGTACAATGCTGATGTAGAAGCCTACCTCCTGTGTCTTATCCTCAACATCATCATCTTTCTCTTCTTTCTCTCCTCTTGAAGTACCAAATTGACTGCTGCTCAAGCAATCATTGTCGAAAGGCTTTCCACATAGGCCGGCATTGCCTTGATAGATTGATGGATCATCAAAGGTTAAGAACTGGTTAGCAGTTGGGATTTTTCCAGTCAAGTTGTTGTACGAGAGGTTCAAATGATTCAGGAATGTCAAAGAAGTCATGCTGACTGGAATTGGGCTAAAAATTTTGTTTCTTGAGAGATCAAGAGTTTCTAGCATTGTCAAGTTACCTATGTTTGCTGGGATCTTCCTTGTCAAATGATTTGCTGATAAATTCAGAGTTTGCAGTTTTATGAGACTTGTTAACTCCGCAGGAATCTCCCCTGATAAGTTATTATCAGACAGATCAATACTATCAGCAAGGTAGAGTATGGAGTAGTTATATTCCATCTCCCTTCTTTTCCTCACCATCTTCAAACTTCCCTTAGTTGATGCCGCTAGAAAGCCATCAAGCTCTATCCAACCAGATTTCATCTTACTCAAATTACCCAGGCAATGTGGATTATGACCTGACAAATTATTGCGTGATAGATCTAAGATGTGAAGCATGGAAAGGCCATAAAATTCTGGAGGAATGTTTCCACTGAAGAAGTTGGATCTCAATAGTAAAATCATCAACTGATAACTCCTTTTTTTTCCTATTCAAGTTGGAAGTTTCCCAGAAAATTTGTTATCACCAAGATCTAGACAAACAAGAATTAAGCAATTTTGCAAGGAAGAAGGAAGTTCTCCAGAAAAATTGTTGTTAGACATAAGCAAAAAAAGAGTGTTTCCAAAAGACCAATTGATTTGAGGATTGTCCCAGAACGCATGTTGTTTGACACATCGAAAAAACACAACCCTGCCATATTTTCCCACACATCTGGAACTTGACCGGAAAAATGATTATTAGAGATGATGAAGAATTCCAATAGAGTTAGATTACCTACGGACAAGGAAATGGCTCCATTGAGCGAGTTCCAGGAGATATCTAAATTGTTAACATGGGCATTTCTTTGCCAATGTCAGAAGGGATTGATCCACAAACCATATTGTTATTTAACGACAATGTGGAAATGTTTGATGAAAACAGTGTGAGAGGACCATCAAATTGGTTTGAACCCAAATCCATGGTCGAACTAGGAAAAAACATTAATTTGTTTGGTACCCTGCCACTAATGTTATTATGAGCAAAATCTAGATTATGAAGCCGCAAATCCAATTGGAAAAACCAATCAGGAATGATGTCAGAAATGCTAGCATTTTCGAGTACCAATGTGATGAGATGATTTTGCTTTTGAAGCCAAGCTGGAAATTTAGGACCCAATTGGCATGATTTGATGTTGAGGCGTCGGAGTTTAAAAGGAAGTATCCAATTAGGGCTTATATTGAAAACCATTGAAATGTTATAGAATTGGTTACCGATAGAAAACTCCTCCAAGCTGGAAAGATTCATGAGATGAGCTTCAGTTATGACACCTTCCCATGGGTTGTTTGAGATATCTAACACAACAAGCTTGCAGAGCTGTCCAAGACTTTCTAGGATGAAACTCATTTGGTTATTCCACAGGGAAACTTGTTCCAAAGACTTTAAGTTTCCAATGGATTCAGGAATGGAACCTTGGAATGAGTTATTCTGCAGCTGAAGAACTTTTAGACTCTTTAAGATATCCCAAAGTGTCTGGTAGATTTCCCATGAATGCACCAAGTCCCAAGTCTAGTGTCTCTAAGCTGTTGTTGGAGCATGCAGACAAAAAAGTGTTGACAAAATCTGTTATTTCACCACTAATCGCGTTATGACTCAGTTTCAAAGTCCGCAGATTGCATAAATTTCCCAGATTAATAGAGAGACGACCTCCAATCTTATTCTTTGACAAATCGAGTTCTTCCAGTGAACCCAACAATTTCATGAGGAAATTTTCCACAGAGTTTGGGGCCCCTTAGGTCAAGATGAAGTAGATTTTCAAGATTGAAAACCCAGTGAGGTAATGTGCAGCTCAAGTCATTGCCTGAGAGGTCAAGCACCCTAAGAGATGTGAAATTAACGAAAGAAAGACTAAGATCGGCACTTGAAATACCTCATTTACCCAAGTGCAATTCCTCTAGTGATGGGAGGCTATTAAGAGTTTGGATCACAGCCTTATGGGGAAACCACAAACCACACAAGTTAAGGTACCTTAAAAAAGAAAGACGGGAAAGCCACTCTAAATCATGTGGATCTCCCATGATAATGAGGCCCTCTTGAAGGGTATTGAGATCGAGATAAGTCAACCTCGAGAGGTTTCCAAATTTTGGAAGAATTGATCCATCAAGATTTGAATTAGAAAGATTGACATATATCAGTTTTCGTAGAGAACCAAGGAAGGCAGGAATTTTGACTCCATGGAAGTAATTCTCGCTCAAATCCAAGTAACTTAAATCTTTCAAAACAACCAAAGGACTGATCTTGTCACCTTCCAAGATGTGCATGCTATCCCATTCACAGTTTGAACAGGGGTTGCGAAGTTTGAGGTGAACCATGCGACCGGTTCTGTTGTGACAGCTTACTCCTTTCCATTTACAGCAATCTTGTCCAACCCAAGATGAAAGTCATCATGACATCCTGCAGCTTCAACATCGCCCCCATGCATGGCAGAAACAGAGTTTTATTAGTAAGGAACAGAATATTATATAGTATAAAGCCCAACAACTTGAATGGAAGCAGTGGTGCTACAACCTAGTACTTTTATATGTCCCACATGCTTTTGAAATATATGGAATCTTAATTTCATGGCGCTATTACATATATAGCCGGAGCAAAGCAAAATTTATTATGTCATTGCCATATTAGCATGCAGTGACTTTGATCAGTGAAACTCTTCTGGTTATATGGACAAATCCATCTTCTGTTTTGCTGTTCATCAGTAATTTGGAGGGGTGGGACCTATTACATATACAGATAATAAATATATATAGAGAGAGAGAGAGCATAATCCAATTAGGAGCAATGTTGTTTCATTATTCGTTATAAATACTTGAGGTTACATGACAATTTAAAAGTTATACCTATTAATATTCCTTTTTTCTTGTTTGACAGAATTATAATAAATTTATAATCCAAAATGTGGAGGCGGGATTCTAACCACAACCCAGAAGAAGTGAATGTGAGGGCAAACTACTGAACCAGCTTCACCCGTCATGATTATGAGTAATTAAGCATAATTTGATGGAGTATATATATCTTAGTTCTACTACTTTGGATCTTTCAAGCAAGTGCCATTGATCAGATAGTTTACAATGGAAAACATATATAATTTTTAAAAACAAACAAGAAATATCAAGATTTAAAAGTTTTTGTACATGTCTTCTACAAAACCAAGTTTAAGAGAACCGAATTCGTACTGTACATATTGAAGTGAGTGATAATTTTTAATTCGTCACCAAGGTCGTATCCTTTTTCTTTTTTTAGGAATCACTTTAATAGCTAGGATGACAAACATAATTATATTATTGAAAAAATATAAGATATGTAATGTTGAGTCTCTTTTCTACAGGGTTAAACTTTCGAGGTAAATGCGGAGTACACCAAAGAGATTATTTTTTGTAAGTTTCCAAGGTCAACCAAGCTGTACATGTTCCAGAAAAAGAGAAATATATATCTCTGGTTTCAGGAAGCAATATTTTGGGCATATTGTAAATGAAAGTGATCCATGCTCATGTCTCCAAGTAATTTAATTTTTTTTTCAAAACAGCAAAAAGAAAAGAGTTTAATTATCTCACCAAGCAATGACTGGTCTGGACGTCTTGAAGGATATTCTATGTCGTCTTTGAAATGGACAAGAGCTTCCCTCTCCAATTCTGCACATTCAACGTGAAGATCAACAGTAAGGGACAGAATCCCACAAAGGAAAAGCAGAAGCCAAAGAAGTTGAGCTCTGAAAGCAGTACTAGTGCTATGTGCCATGATTTGTGATCAGGTTTTACAAATTGCCGCGCAATGCAAAATTGGACATTTATAGAATAATGGATATGGAGCAAAAGTCTTCCGTCAGAAGACCATACCCCTTAAAATACTCTTTTATGTGTAAAAGACTCCAGTACTTACCCCTCTTAAGCATTTGGTTATGGAAATTGGAGGGGAAGTAGATTAGATGCTTAGATGCTCAAACATTTCAGTTTTCTGTCAGAAGATCATCATACCCCTTAATACTCTTTTACGTGTAAAAGACTCCTGTACTTATCCCTCTTAAGCATTTGGTTATGAAAATTGGAGGGGGAGCAGATTAGAAGCTTAGATGCTCGAACATTTTCATCCAATGGGACCCATCATAGATTAGAAGTTTAGAAGCTTTGAATATTTTCAAAAAGCATTCTAACAGCTAATAGAAAGTGGACCAGATTGGCGGTCCTAGTGGGCCGATAGGGGGTCGATCAATGTTTCCGCGGGAGCCATCAAAGAGTTTTTATTGGTTTTATTTTATTTTATTTTTAATTACATCATCAGGGAAGGGGAAGTCCTAAAGAACAGAATATCATTTTTTATTATTTTTTTAACCATTTACAGCAGTAAAATAAATATCTACGAATAAATATTTACAAATAAAGACTTTCAGCTTGCATAAAAAATAAAATAAAATAAAGACTTTCAGGGTTATGTTCCACCAAATAAGAGTATAATGGCCCATAATAATGTGCAAATTAAATTGAATTATCCATAAACTTGTGCAATGTTATAATAAAAATGTATAAATATTGCAAAATAATTATTAAGTGTTCTTTATAAATTTATTGCATTTTTTAAGTAAAATTAGCTCAGCTGATAAATTATCTATATATGAAAAGTAATGAGTTTAAAATAATAGAAAAATTATTATAAATGATCAAAAACAAATAAATTCATTACATAATAAGTTTTCCGTAGAATGTGCAAACATAAATCCCACATTTAGACATGGGTATTTTAATGGGCATATAAGAGGCTTGAATTATCTCTCTATAAGGTTAACCTTTTAGGATGGAACCTCAAGTTTCAATAAGTGGTAACAAAGTTAAGTGTAAACACGAGATAAAAGCCTTAGGTGATTGAACGGTGATGGGCCCTCGGATGGTAGACCCCAATGGTGAATTTAAATTCCATGATTGACGAATGAAATTCCATTTCAAGATGGTGAGGTGATGAGGACCTCCATGCTAAGGATATATGGAAGAGGCCATGCCAAGTGCCGTGGTGAGCAATTGGGGTGAGATCCCAAGCCTTATCATCTATACATCTTACATGGTCAAAATCACCATGGCAACAAGCCAGATTAAGATCAAAGGACAGAATTCCGCACAGAGTTAGAAGGAAAGAAATTTACTAGAAATAATATTGCTATGTTCCATGGTTCTGATAGGAGATGGGAAAGTTGGATATGTTTTGTATAGCTTATTGCTATGAGATATTGTATAGAGTTCTCGCTGATACTGCTTATTTACGAAGTTTTCAATACATATAGTTGGGAAGTCAAAGTTTAACTGAAATGGAATTGCTTTAATCATCTTTTTAGTATACTTAGCTAAGGTGATTCTTTAACACAGAAAGAATATATATATATATATATATATATATATATATTTTTTTTTTTAATTTTTTTTTTTTATTTAAGACTAGAGAAAATGATCTGCCTTCAACTCAAAAATTCATTGGCTTCACATGCATAGAGCTTTCTTTCCATTTTTATATTGATTTTGTTTAAATCTTTTAGAAGACTTTTGTCTTTCGCTGTAACAACTCGTACTAAAATATCCTGTTATACAATTTGACAAGGTTTAACTAAGTTTGACCAGGTTTGATCTAGTTTGATCAAGTGAACAGTATATGGGCCAAAGTTGACTTTTTCTATGGATAAGATTTTTGGTTTGACTAATATACCATTGTGTAGAGCTCTTCGATACAAGTTATAGACTGGAGGCACACCAAATTATGAGTTACGAATAAAAAGTTATGGTTCTGTAAAATTTCAAATATCAGTTTTATATGAGTGTCCAAACTAGTCTCAGATTTTCTTCTATTAGTGACCCAAGGTGTTATATAAATGTGGGAAAGCATGCCTGGCAGGAAACAAGTTCCAAAATACTCATTTTGTCACCCAAACCCAAGAAATTTCTCTCCAGACTCATAGACCCGAACTGGATCGTTTCAAGCCCATTTTACGCTTAACTTGGTCATCGCCCTTTTTCTCGATTTTGACCACCCTCCTTATGCACGCACTAAACATCCCCTTACCCACCTTGAGATGACCTCATTGGCCAAATTTTAGGCCAAACCGCTGGTGTACGCTCCGGGATAGGCTGTTTGGCGTTTTTCGGCCGTTTGGCCTTTTTTTTGGTCGTTTCAAGCCAACCCATAGACCTTTCTCACCATTTTTGGACCCTTTGAACTCATTTCCATGGTCTGTTTGCCAAGATTCCTCACCATTTGAGAGATACATCAATGTGGAATTCGACCGAGTTTTGCGATAAGTTTTCCGACCATCGGAGGAACTTTTGGACCATGGTAAGCATACCACTGGATTCCTTGTCTCTTGGGCTTTCTGCTGATATAACGTATGTGAATTTTAGAGGTCGTTTGATAATTTTTTCCATTTTTGGATCAATTAGTTAATTATCAGATAAATTCGGACTATGTTTGGACAAAATTAATCAAATTGTTACAATTGGAGTTGGATTAGTGAAATTGGATATTATTAGGACCCATTAGGAGGTTCAATTTTAAAATATTAGTCTTCGGGAAAAAAATCCCTAATTTTAGGTACCAGGTCCTAAAGATACTCAGTATAATTGGACCGTTCGATGTCCAATTTTCATAATTTTATAGTAGTATAAATCAATTTAATACATTTGGATCATACAAGTTTCTTTGGTTTAGTTATTGGAGCCTGAAAAATATTTTATTATATTACAGGTACTCGAGTTAAGCCTGGAGGCGATCCTGCAGAGCAGTAGTGAGCATCTACAGTATTGTGAGTGCTTATATTGTTTTAAATTGTTTTGGGTAAAATATAATATATATGTGCTTTGAATAATTTGCATATATACCATTTGATTGAATGTCTGGTTTATACATATATATAAATATCTGCTTTTATATATATGAGTTATCATTTTATATGACATTTTAACAATATTTTAAATGGTTTCCAAACCTAATGAGTTCATAAATGAACCTATGGTATTTAAATAACTTGGCATTTAAATTGAGGTTTTAAATCATTTTGGAACTTAATTGATTTGAGAAGCATATTGAAAATTATATGATTTTAAGTATGTTCAAATATTTTAAAATTTCATGTGCTTAAAATTGGTTTATGGTGAGAATATCTCATTGTGGTATTTTTGATTTCAAGATGAAATGATGATTGAAAATTTTGAAATATTAAATAAGCTGTTGAATTTAAATATTAAATTATGATTTATGATACAATATTGTTGAAAAAGTATATATGATCTTACAAGACTATTTTAAGGATAATGTATTGGTAATTTTTAATTGGTGTACCATATAGTACCAGAGTTTTGGTTTAGTATTATATTATAGCGCGCTGGGTTTACCATGGTGTCGTGAAGTTAGTTTCATCCAACGGTTTATTATTGCCACGGACCATGAAGTCGGGTTCATCTGACGGTTTATTATTTCCTCGGTGCTGTTAGATTGATTCCATCCAACGGTTTATTATTGCCACAGACCGTGAGGTCGGATTTATCCGACGGTTTATTATATCCACGGTGCTGTGAGATTGGTTTCACCCAACGGTTTATTATTACCATGGGTCGTGAGGTTGGCTATGTTCCGACAGTTTACTATTTCCATGATGCCTTTCGTGTATTAAGGATCGTGAGATGGGTACATCCCACGGTTTACAGTTTAGTACATCGAATGATACATTGTATATGTTTTGAGTATGTCAATGGTTTTCAAATATTGTGGTTATTACTGCACTTTTATAATAATTTTGGGGAATTGCGTTTATAATATTTATGCAATTTTTACATCATAATTAAGGCATTTTATAATATTATATTGATTGTTCATTTTATACCTTTTGAGCATCCATTTCGTGATATTAAATTGGGATGCAAATTTGGGTTTTGTGAAATAATTTTTAAATAGGAAACTTTTCAAAATAGCGGAATGAAAGGTCTTAAGAGAAAGACTTTTACGCCAAAAAAAAAAATTTATTATTTTTATATTATACTATTCCACTCACTGAGATTCCCTTATATCACGTTTTATTGTTTTAAATTCATTCCCTTAGGCCCAGGCAGCTAGTAGTAGTCTACCTCGTGCATAGCTTGTCACTTTGTTTCGTCCACAACAGCAGCAGTATTTATCTTTTTTTGTTTATTATTATCTTTCTGAGCTTAATTGTTATTTACTTGTACTTCCAAACTTTACAACTACTCTTAGAATGCTCTGATTTAAACATTGGACTCAGTAGAGATCAAGCTATATACATGTGTAGTTATGGCCTATAGTATAACAGGCCGGTTGTGGACTTTTATGTTGTTGTGGTTTATATTTATATACTGAAGTATTATTGTGATTGCATGTTGTTCGTTGTCCACGTTTTAAGTGAGGTTCCATTGGATGTCATCTAGGGATTGTCTAGTGGGACTTCACTAGGCAGGACTACCCAGGGCGGGTTCTATCATTTGCCCTTTAACTATTTTTCAATTTATTTATTTTTTTCATTTTTTGATGGAACCCTTCAACTACTTTGTTTACGTGTTTTTGTTTTGTTCGTTTATTTTCTTAGTCTATGACTTGCAATTGATGTGGAAGACTGTGGAAGCTAATCAATGTTGAAAAAAGGTAAATATATGGTTGGATGAAAGGAATATGGATGTGGCATAAACATATATCAAACTAATAAAAGTACATAATAAAAATGCGACTTTACAAATATTGAAATGTCTAAACGAAAGTTCCAATTTAATATAAGCGGTCACAAATTAATGAGAAAACATTCAAATTTCTAAACAAAAAATGCAAGATAAAGGAGAGTTTGTTGATACAAGTTATTTTCAACCTACAAAACATTCTTATAATTAATATAGTAATCTAAAATACTAGAAAGTCGCTATTCAAAGTCGTTCAATTCAATATGTAATGTGGCAAGTTAATGTTGTTTTTTATTCAGAGTGGTTCTTTTTTTGCCTACAAAGTGTTCATTTACTCTGTTAACAAAATGAAAATAGGCATCTCTCCAAGACCTCTTGATGATCAAAGTGCCACAAACACCCTAAAATCCAACAAAGAAACCTAAAAACATGCTGATGAAGAAGCCTAGCTGCTCAATTAGTGGATCGCCAATATCACCATCTTCCTCTTCTTTTTCCCCAAGAGTGTAACACCCCGTCCCGAACCATGTCGGAATTTTTGCACGTTAACCGAGGTTGACTGTTGACCGTTGACCGAAGGGGTCAAAAGTTGACTTTTTGACCTGGTTGGAATTCTAGGTTGACTGAGGTACCGTTACGAAGTACACGTTGGCACGAGTTCGTAGACTGGTAGCACGTTGAAAACGGAGCTACGGTTTGAAAGTTTTGAGTAAAACAAGTTGAGGTCCAAACTGTCCAAGGGGTGCCGGAGTTGACTTTTTATTCATGCAAGGTTGAGTGTTGACTCATGCATGGTTGTGAAGTGCTCATCGATACGAGTCCGTAGACTAGCGGTACGTCCGATTTGGACATGTGGTTTGAAAGTTATGGATCTGTAAAGTTTTTCAAATACCGTATTATTTTAATATTATTTTTACACACATAACGATGTGCCACGTGTGACTCAATGAAGGTGGCCATGTGTCACCATGATGAAAAGCCACATGTCAACCATGTTTAAAAATCAAATTATTTTTATTATTATTTTAAATAATAATATTTTTTTTATTTAATTATTATTATTTTTCCTTTTTCCTTTTTCTTTTTCTTTTCCTTTTTCTTTTCTTTTTCTTTTTCTTTTTCTTTTCTTTTCCCCACGTGGGAAAACACCACCACTTCTTTCTTTTTCTTTTTCTTTTTCTTTTTCTTTTTTTCTTTTTTTCCTTCTTCTTCCCCGAAATACACACACACACGCAGCTTTTCTTTCTTCTCTCCCGACCGTCCCTCTCTCTCTTCTGTGTTTTCAAATTCCGGCCACCCATAGCCCTCACGCGCCAGCCACCAAGGAAGCCCGCCACCTCGCGAGCTTGGCCGCCAAGTTTCACGGCCAGACGCCGCCGGACACGCGCCGATCGGGCCGGAGAAGCCGCCGGCCGCCGGATTTTCTCTCTCCTCTTTTCTTGTGTTTTCCGGCCAGCCCACTCCCAATTGAGCCTCCTATCCCCCTATTTTGGGTCCTCTGAATCCAAAAATGGCCTCCAATCCCAGAAATTCGAAGCGGTTTGCGAGATATGGGGAAGTGAACACCGGCCGAAACTTTCCGACCAAATTCCGGCCACCTCCGGCGGAATTGGGGTCGACGGAGACCGGATTGGTGATCCTCGTTCCACGAGCTTCGATTCGGTATATCATTCGCCTATTTTGGTTAACGTTTGCGTTTAAGCCCCCGGGTACCGGTATTATTTACCCGAATAAAATATTATTTTATTTGACTGTCTGTGAATTTTGTTCTAGGAGTACCGGTGAGTCGTAGAATTGATCCCGTAGTAGATCGTGGGTTAATTACGTGCTCCAGGTGAGTGACCCACCTTTAAAAATATTTTTGGGATAATTAATTGTATTTATGTGGTATTAATTTGATATTTGTAATTTCTGCTTATGTGGTGTACTTTAAATATAATCGGGAAAAAATATTATTTTATATATATTTACCATTGGTAATAAATGGAAATTTTGGGATCATTAAGAAATTCCCGATTATTATTTTATGGTGATTTAATTATGAATTATATTGTTGTTTAATTTATTATGCATGAGCAAAGTGAATTTTGGTGGTATTTGTACGTGGTTTTAAATTTGATTTTCCGGGCATAATTGGGTTAAATATTTTACGAAAATATTTGGTTATATTTTATAAATTATGCCCGCGGTATTTTTATGGTTGCATTTCGTATTTCGAGGAAAATTGTGGTTTGTTGATTATCGCTGTTTCGTACCGGGTTATTGGATAAAATATGTGGGATGGTGTTTTGTGAAATTTTGGTATACTTCCCACGGTGGTTTTTGGAAAAACGGTACGGTTGGCTACTTATGTTTATTTTTAGACGCACTCATACAGTATTGGTGTTCTGGTGTATGGTGTATGGACACGTGGTTTAGCACGCGGTTATTATGTGGTTTAGCGTGCGGTTATTACTTCACCCGTGAGTTGCCATTGGACCGTGGGCAGGCAAGGTTATTGTTGTGCACAGCCGCCCCCCTCCTTGGCCGGGTGATGGTTTGTAGCAGCGGTACTGTCGGGACGCCGAAGTGACCGTTGCAGGTTTCTCTCTTTAACCCCCCGCCAGTCGGTGCTCAGGACGCTGGGTATCGGAGGGCATCACCGGTATATGGTGTGGTGCGTCGGTGTAAATTGCAAATAATGTTTTAAACCCCAAAGGTGTTCTAAAATTATTTATTATAATTTATTGCAGTTTATTTATATTTGGGGTATTTATTTATTTATTTATTTATTTATTTGTTGTTTATTAAATTATTTGGTTCATTGGTTTTCGGGAAGTACGACTATCGGGTTTTGTAAAAATGTTTTAAAAAGGGAACATTTCAAACGGAGCGATTAGTGAGAGTTTTGAAGGAAATTATTATTTTCCAATTAATTATTATCTATCTACTGTATTACTGTGGTATTATATTGCATAGTAGATAGGGTCACTCACTGAGATGATTAGCATCTCACACTCTTAAATTCCGTTCCCTTAGATCCAGGTTGGAGACGTTGATTGTCCGGGGCGAGCCCAACGTCTCAGTTCGTTGCCGAAGGTTCAAGAAGTTTTTCTTCCCTTTTTCCTCTCTGTCTTGTATTGTTTCTTTATCTGTCATTTTTATAAATTCCACATTTGTTGTATAATGCTCTGTATACTGTATTGGACGTGTAGTTGTTCTTTATGCACTGGGTTGCTGCTGTTGTTTTATTTTTGAAGTGCTGCAATTTGTGGAAACAATTTGTAGTTTGTGGGAGGAATAAGGGGATGTTGTTAGAAGTGTGTTTTCAGTGCAGGTAATTTGTGGTAAGTAAATCCCTTAGGGGAGGCTCTGCCAGATTTTCCGTTGGAGGGTTCGGTAGGGTTTCCCTGGGATCAGGGCTGTCTAGGGTTCCGGGGAAGGAATTCTGGACGGGTCCTGACAAAGAGTATCTATAATGCTGCCTATACAGTTGCTACAAAACATTCTTATAATTAATATAAGAATCTAAAATACTAGAAAATCACTATTCAAAGTCGTTCGATGCAATACATAATGTGGCAAGTTAATGCTGTTTTCGATTCAGTTTGGTTCTTTTTTTTGCCTACAAAGTGTTCTTTTACTCTGTCAACAAAATGAAAACAGGCATCTCTCCAAGACCTCTTGATGATCAAAGTGCCACAAACACCCCAAAATCCAACAAAGAAACCCAAAAACATGCTGATGAAGAAGCCTAGCTGCTCAATTAGTGGATCGCCAATATCACCATCTTCCTCTTCTTTTTCCCCAAGAGTATCTATAATGCTGCCTGTACAGTCGGTTGGCAAAGGCTTCCCAAAGAGGCCAGCATTGCCTTGATAGATTGATGGATCTTCAAGGGTCTGAAATTGGTTGGCAGTTGGAATTTTCCTTGATAAGGTATTGTATGACAGATTTAAATGATTCAGAAATGTTAAAGAAGGCATGCTGAGTGGAATTGGCCCAAAAAGTTTGTGGTTTGAAAGATCAAGAGTTTCTAGGCTTTTCAAGTTGACAATGTCCATTGGGAGAAGCCCTGTCAAATAATTCATAGATAAATTCAAAGCCACCAATTTTACGAGCCTTATTAGTTCCTTCGGAATCTCACCTGAGAAGTTATTATTAGAGAGATCAAGGTCGTTAACAATCGACAAGGTGGCGTACATATATTATATCGTTCTTCCTTTTGCCACTATCTTGAAATTTCCATTGACTAATGCTGTATCAGTATCTCATACCACTCAGAATGCCAATGCAATTTGGCATATGACCTGACAGAGAATTGTAAGAGAGATCCAATATATGAAGATTGGCAGGGCTGTAGAACATCAAAGGAATGTCTCCGGTGAAGAAGTTGGACCGCATGCGTAAAATCAATAAATGTGGCATGGTTTCTCCTATCCATGATGGAAGTTTCCTAGAAAATTTGTTGTCACCAAGATCAAGACTAGCCAAGCTTGTGCAGTTTTTCAAATAGGAAGGAAGTTCACCTGAAAGCCCATTGTTAGAGAGAACTAAAAATTCGAGAAAATGAAGATTACCTATTGAGCTTGGGACTATTCCACAGAGATGGTTGTTAGAGAGATCAAGGCTGCTGACATATTGTGTGGTGATGGTGGAATTGGTATTTGACACTGTACTTCTTGCAAACATTAATCCAGAGTATGTTACGTCGTATAGACCTTTCTTCATAGATATCGATTCTGATTTCATGCCACCCAGATTACCAATTCAATGTGGAATATGACCAGAAAAACTATTGTGTGAGAGATCTAATATGTGAAGATTGGAAAGGCTATAGAGTTTTGAAGGAATATTTCCAGTAAAGAAATTGGCCTTCAAGCGTAGAATCAGCAATGCAGACATGCTTCCTATCCAAACTGGAAGTTTCCCAAAAAATTTGTTATAACTAAGAATAATATTTACCATCTTAAAGTAGTTTCTAAAGGAAGGAAGTTCACCAGAGAAATTGTTGCTTGGGATACTCAAATATTGAAGATGATTGAGTAAACCAATTGATCTTGGGATTGTTCCAAATAGACTCTTATTTGACATGTCTATAAACTCCAAGAAGGGTAAATTTTCCCAGAGGAACTTGACCAGATAATTTATTGTTGGAGATAACAAAGACTGTCAATTTGGACAAATTTCCTATAGACAAGGGGATGCTTCTAGTTAGAGAGTTAAAGGAGATGTCTAAAGTGGAGAGCAATGGCATTGCTTCGCCAATGTCATCGAGAATTGGCCTCAAAAACTGATTAATACTCAAATACAAAGTGGTAATGTTTGATGACAAGAGTGGGAAGAGGCCATCAAAATGATTTGAAAGCAAATACACAGATGAATGTTTGTTGAAACTTAATGAGCTGAGCACTCTGCCACCTATGTTATTATAAGAGAGATCTAGCATATCTAGTTTCACATCCATTTGCCAAAACCAATTTGGAATGGTGTCTGAAATTGAGGCATTGATGAGTGACAAAGTGCTCAGCTCATCTTGATTCTGAAGCCATGTGGGAAATTTAGGACCCAGTTGGCACGACTTGATGGAGAGATATTTGAGCTTAAAAGGAGGTATCCAGTCAAAGCTAATGTTGAAAACCAAAGAAATATTGTTTGGAGATTGGTTAGCACAACTGATTGCCAGCTCCTTCAAGCTAGAAAGGTTCATCAAATAAGCTTCAGTTAAGATTCCTTCCCATATGCTCTTTGAGATATCCAACACAACCAACTTTGAAAGTTGTCCAAGATTTTCTGGTATTATACTCATCCGGTTATCTCCTAGTAAAATCTTTTGCAAAGATTTTAAGTTTCCAATAGAGCATGGAAGTAAGCGTTGTAAAGAGTTGTTCGACAGTCGAAGGAATCTTAAGCTCTTAATATATCCCAAAGCATCGGGCAATTTTCCCATTACTCCATTGTCTCCCAAATCCAAAGTCTCCAACCTGTTACTGAAGCATTCAGACAAACTGTCAAAATAATCAACTATTTCACCAGAGATTTTATTATCATAAAGCTCCATAGAGCGCAAATTGCATAACTTTCCCAAGTTTCTTGATAACTTACCCCCAATGGAATTTCCTGACAAGTCAAGCCTTTCAAGAAAAGCTAGATTAGATATTGCATCAGGAATTTCTCCATGGAAATGGTTGTTACTGAGGTCAAGCTTAACTAGGCTTCTAAGATTGAACAACCAATCTGGTATTGTGGATTTGAAACCATTGTTTGAGAGATCAAGCACGGAAAGAAAGGTGAAATTAAGAAAAGGAAGGGTCAAAGGCCGATCAGAAAGTTGACAGCTGGGTAAGTGCAATTCCAGGATCGATGGGATCCTACTAACAGTTTGGAGCAAATATGTTGCAGATATGGTCAGGTCCCAACCTCCTAAGTGAAGGTATTTTAAAGAAGAAAGACCAGAAAGCCATGTTATGCTACTCTTATATGACTGAAAGAAATGGTTGTGGTTGAGATCTAGATAATACATTCTTGAAAGATCTCCAAGACTTGGAGGAATAGTTCCAACAAAACATGCACCAGAAAGGTTGAGATATCTCAAGTTCTGTAGTGATCCAATAAAAGAAGGAATTTGGGAACCTCCGAAATCATTCATGCTCATGTCCAAGAAATTTTAATCTTTCAAAACAGGCAAAGAAGGATCGATCTTACCACCTAAACTCGTGACTGTTCCATGACCATCCAAACCATCTGGAAAGCAGTTTCGAAGTTTGAGCTCAACAACATGTCCAGTTCCATTGTTG
The DNA here is from genome assembly GCF_031755915.1 of Ziziphus jujuba. Taxonomy (NCBI): domain Eukaryota; kingdom Viridiplantae; phylum Streptophyta; class Magnoliopsida; order Rosales; family Rhamnaceae; genus Ziziphus; species Ziziphus jujuba. The sequence goes on along the minus strand of NC_083387.1, from coordinate 28,383,842 downwards.
CAGCTTACTCCTTCCCATTTACAGCAATCTTCTCCCACCCAAGATGAAAGTCTGCCTGAAGGATCTGTTAGGCCGTCTTTCAACAGGAGAAGAGCTTTCCTCTCATCATCAATGCATACCACATCATGATCTCCAAAGCAGAAGCAGATTTTGCCAAGGAACAGAATTCCACTCAGAATAAGAAGTGAAAGAGGTTGATGGAAATGAGTATTAGTGCTTTTACCCATTTTGTAATGCATTCACTAGGATGCTGTATAGAATGCTAACTGATGCTGCTATTAATATAAAGACCATCATGCTGTGCTCTGTTCATTTAGAGAAAAAAGAGTCCAAATTCTACCTACTCTCTACATATATGTTTTGTTAATCCGTTGTTGTTCCATAACATTGCAAAAAACTGACCCCAGATGACGGTAATGGAAGCATAAGAAGTTCAGCTATGTGTCTTACTAATTTTCTAGAGAAGTCTAACTGACGCCACTATAATTACAGAAAACGTTATCGTGGTCTGTGCATGACCAACCTTGGAAAGTCCAAAATGGTAGTCCTTCCTCTTGCTTTGTAGTCTTTCAACTTTGGTTTTTTGTTTTTGTTTCTTCATTTCTTATCAATCTTGCGATGGCTTCCACTCAATAATGCTAACATTATTTGCATATTGAATTGGCAGCATGACAAAATATATATATAATTGAGCGTTGAAAAAGAGTTTGGTTCAGGATTTTCGAAATGACATAATTAACAATTTTATTTTCAAAATACTCAATTCAATTTATTTTAATTTTGTACAGTGTTTGGGCTAATTTGAAAATTTATTAGAGATGCAGATATAATTGAACTAAAGTGACATGGAAAAGCTTGTTTGAAGTAGGATGTAAAAAATTTAATAGTTTGGAGCCCCAGGTAAAAAAAATTGTCATAATTAAAAGGATGAAATGATAAAAAAAAATTGTCATAATTAAAAGGATGAAATGATATCAACTTTTAAAATAAAATTATGATAATATAATTAGTTGTAATATTTTATTATAGATATGAACATAAGTGGAAAAAAATAATAACAATAATGCTAAACTTATCAAAATATTCATTTAATTTAAAATTTATTAACCGACATAGTAAATAATGTAATAATATATAATTGATATTTTTTTAATATAAAAATTTTTTTATCCATATTTAAATTATATGAATATATCAATCAATAAATTTTAAAAGACATCATTTATTTTATTTTTGGTTTCTATTTTTTTATTTCTTATCGAACATGTGATGGCTCACTCACAATAATACTAACATTAACTGCTCATTGAACTGGAAGAATGAGAAAATATATAAGATTGAGCGTTGAAAAAGGAGTTTGTTCAGGATATTAGAAATGACATGATAAACAATTTTTCAAACGAAAGTGAATTTGACTGATTTTATTTTCAAGATATTCAATTCACTCTTTTTTCTTCTTTTTTTTTAATTTTGTGCAGTGTACAGGCTAATTTGATCATTTTTAGAGCTGCATATACAATTAAACTAAAGTGACAGAAAAAAAAAGGATGGAGGATGTAAAAAAATTTATACTTCGGAGGGCAAAGTAAAAAAATAAAAAATTATATCAACTTTAAAATTACTATATAATTCTAATTTTTTTAAAAAAAGACTTAAATAACTTAAATCTTATATTTCTAATAAAAAATCATTATAATATAACTAATCGCAATATTTTATTATAGATACAAACAAAAGAGGGGTTAAAAGATGTTAAAAAAAAATAAAATTAAAAAATTTAAAAAAAAAGGAAAAGGACCCTCCAAAATTTGGGGTCCTAGGCTGAACTTTGCAATGCATGTTGCAATACAAGCCAAGAAACTCGCTGCTGTTGGATTTCTTAAAATTGAAAAAGTTGCACTTTTGAGTTTCTACAAAACAATCTAATTCAAGGTATATGAGACCATTATACCATTACGTAGTGAATCACAATTTTGTGATCTACATATCCCATATGTTTGATCAATCATCAGTACCAAAGTAACGATCACCAAACTCGCCCATTCCAGGTATGACACGGAATTCTTCATTCAGTGCAACATCAATCTCTGAAGTCACAATCTTCAAAGACGGGAACCGTTTGCAAACACAGTGGATTCCCTCAGGGGCCTGAAAGTTTGAAAAAGCAGCAGCAGCAAAATCAATCTACGCATTGCTGACAATGTTAACGAACTACACATCTCGAACCAGAACAAAAACTAAAAATAATAAATAATAACTCACAGATATGAGGTTAAGGAATATGATATGCGATTCTGGAACCCCTTTCTGTATGAGTAGTTCAATAGCTTGGTTAGCAGAGTTTCCTACAAAAAATATAATTTCATGTTAGTTTTCAATTATCAGCAGTCCAAAAAATTGAGGAATATACATAGAGCTGGAATGGAACAACATTCCTAAACCATTTCATATGTCACCAAAATGAAATGTCAACTTTTAACTCGTAAACGAGCATCAACATATAACCCCGACAAAGGTGGTAAAAGCAGAAAGAGAATACCAAACCACAAAGAGTGAACAAGGTTTAAAACTAAAAGGATATAGTACATAAATGGAGTAAAAATTTTTTTCCTTAAAAAAATCAAAAGAATAAATAAATAAAAAGAGCTGAATAGACTGCCCACAAAGCCAATGCCCTGGCAGTCCACAAGCATCATTCAGTAAAATTTATCAGATGAACAATGAGCTCAAAATTCTTTTGACACAAGGAAAAACTGTCAGCTTAAGTCTTATCTCCTCACCTTGTTTATTTATTTATTTTTTTTCTTTTTCTCAGAAAATATAATTCCACATGAAATCATTTTAACTGCTGCTACTCAGCTTCATGATGTTTCTGTAAAAATACACAAGTGTGCACTTTTCCTAGGAGTAGGAAATAAGAATTGCATGCACAGAAGTATAAAAAGAAGGATAACCAAATTACCTGTAGCAAGAACAGGATCTAGAAGCAGGACATGACGTTCTGAAATATCCTTGGGAAGTTTCTCATATATAAGCTGAAATGGCATACCTTAGTTATATACACAAAAAAATTTCAACAGAGAATCTAGTAGATTTCGAACTTTAGATACACCCATTCATTACCTGCTTTCCATTGTCTCCATCACGATGGATTAGAATTTTTCCAATTTTGATTCCTTTGCAACATGCACGCAATGCATTTTCCATGCTCTCACCACTAACACAATAAACAAGGAAAGCGTTGATAAATCAGAAAATGTAACAACAAAATCCATTCATCTTTTAATGCTTAAAAAAGTGCTAAACAGCCGGGATAGGACATGCCATGGTACTGAATAAGAGCGGCATTGGCACCACAAACTCAAGTCCCAAATTAAAAATATTATTGCTGGTAGCTACAACCTTAAAATCAATACTTGACATAAAGCTCACCTTCGAACAATAGAAACCCCACATAATTTTTTGCAGAAATCAACCCCAGTGTATACAGATCCTGCAACAGAATAAGGACAGCCATCAAAAGACATGCAGATTGTTCCTTAAATCTTGGACATAGACAATTTTTATGGTTCATAGAACATGATGATCCAGATTCACACAATCTTCACAGTCCACCCATTCAAGCTAACTTATCTTCAGACAGGCATGCATGCATAGACAGATATCTTAAGGCTTAAGAATCTGAAATCACCAAATAATGCTAATGACCGACTACTTGGTCCCAGCTTCACATTATAGCCATTCAAACACAGAAAATCACATAGCAACATTTTGGTCAATAATCCTTTTAAAATAAGAAGGTAAGTAGTTATCACCATCAGTTATTATAACAAAAAATTGAATATTCATTTTGTTTGTAATCTATAGTAACAGTAATTTTCAATGTAATAATGTGAATCAACCATGAACAAGGGAAGAATAACACAGAAAAGAAGCAAAATCTCTTAATAGGTACCAGCCAGAATAGGACATGAAGAAGGAAATCAAAGAACGAGAAAACTGTTTTGGATAGATGCCTACTTAACGTTATAATACTCAATTTCCACCCATCTCTTTGATAAACTGCGACTTGTCATGGTGGCCCTCCCCCATTTGCACACACAGCCAAAATGAAGGCATGGATAAAAAAGTGTTGGTGAGAAATAAAAGGGAAGAAGCAGGGATGCACATAATTAACACACCTGTTGGAGTAACCACTTGCTTCTCTGTGAATGGCAAATGGCCAAGGCCGTGCTCCACAACCTGATTATCAAGAAAAAAGAATAAAAACATAGATTTAAAAAAAAAAAAAAAATCCGAACCATCCGGTCAAAAGTAGAAAAGTACCAGTCGGATAAGTCTATCAGAATAAAATACGAAGTCATGCTTTGATATTTCTCGATCTCGAATAAGTGTATGCATTCCTCTAATCTGTTACAGCATATGACCAAATTATGACCATAAAAAGGCTAAAGTAAAAGTGGAGGCAACAGATCAACTGCATATCAGATGGTAGGGATGTAGGAATAAGTTAATGGTGCGATTTCATTAGCTTCCATCATGATTCATGAACACAAATTTACTTTAAAATCATTGGATGCAAGACACAGCTTAACTAAATTCAGTTCAATGTTTTCAATAGTAGCATTGGTCTAAAAGTCTCCAAGTCGTACTCCATGTTAATTTTCAGATAATTTTCAGAAGAGGAAAAAAGAAAAATAAACAAGTTACATCAGATGCACAGCCTTGTAATAGAAATATAGCTGACTTGACTCTGTTCAATTCTGCACTAGCAGATATATTTTCAATTCATTGATATGTCATATGCCAGAAACAAGAAATTAAGACATGCATTGCAATTTCTCCCAACTTCAGCCCTAATCCAGAATATCTCTTCAATGCACAGGAAAGTACAATAATCTGGTTTAATAATATACAATTGATGAATCAACAAATAAACAATTTACTTTTTGTGTCTTTTTCTCTTTACAAGCATAGGATAATTATGTGTGCAATGTATACCAAACATTTTGCTATAATGGAAAAGAAGAAAGGTGAATAATATTTCCAAGGCTGAATCACAAAGAGAAGACACACCTGAAATGTTGACTGAATGACATACACATTAGGATAAATTTTGCAGAGATCGTGCTGACCAAGCTTTGTGCGGATATGTTGCACAATCAAATCAATTGCAACATGATTATCACCTCCTCGGGGAATGATCACATCAGCATACTTCTTTGATGGAAGAACAAAGTCATCAAAAGCAGGCTTGACAAACTTCGCATACTGCAGAGTACAATATGCTTGATAAAGATACAATAAGACTTCTTACTGAAAAATTCATAAAACTCTTGTGTTTTCCACCTGTGTGGTGAACCACGCGACAAATTGCTTGCTTGTGAGGGGAAATTGGCAGGCTTTTCAACTTCCAGTTCCAAATAACCACATAAAACATTACTCTTTATAATATTTCAGGACTGTGTTCAGCGAAGTCTTTCCACTAGTCCAAGATGGTAGGATGGCAGATGAGACAAAAATGCATGTAAACACTAAAAATTGATATTTAAGCCTATTATAATGTTACTAACTGCCTAGGCTTGTATGAATACATATAAATGAGAAAAGAGACATTGATCTGCTTACTTGTTCAAGAACAGAATTTATGTCCCTGCCCCTTTCAACTGTGTCCCGTCTTATTCTACGAGCAAGCCTTACATCAGCATCTGCACACATAGGAAAGACAAGTGAGTGCGCGAGAGAGAGAGAGAGAGAGAGAGAGAGAATGCATAATGAAAACTATAAACCTCTTTTTCTTTTACATATAGGACTGTTCTATATAATTCTATAGAAATAAACACAAACATATAAGGAGCCACAGACTGGATGAAGCATAAGGTCGAATTTGAAAACTAGATCAAATAAGGTTGAATTTGAAAACTAGATCAAATAAGGTCTTACTTTCATAAATGCAAACACCCAAGGTTATTATGAATTTATGATAGCATTATTAGTGGAAGAGGCAGATTTTGAGGGTTTAAAAAAAGAAAGACAAAAAAAAAAAAAAAAAGGGTGCAAGTCTTCAAAAGCACAAAAATATATTTTTCGATCTAGAATTTGATAAATGAATACGTTTGAGTTAATACTGACAGCATGAGTACAAGATACATCGAATTAGTAGCCGAAATTGACTTTAGTTTGAATCATAATTAACAACTCTACTGATCTACCAGTTTTGCTAAGTATTATTACCCATCCATATTCCTAAGGAGCACAACTCGGCAACAAAAATTAGATTTGGCAGATTTATAATTTCTAGGTAGGATAAGAATAGCAACCCTCTAATTCCTTTTAGCAGATTTATTTTGGCTCTCTTTCTACATTGTCTCTATTGCCTTTCTATGTCTTCATAGCTAAATAGAAAAGATATTCCTTTATTAACTATATGAAATATTGGAGTAGAAACAATAAAACAGAATGGGTATTACAACTAAAAGTTAGACCTGTGTCAACAAAAATCTTCATATTCATCAGATTGCGAACCCGTGGATCATGGAAGACAAGAATCCCCTCCAAGATAATAACATCAGAGGCATTAACCTGAATAATTTCAAAAATAACAAAAATAAAAATATAATCAGGAAGAAATAAGAAAAAGGAAGATGGAAAGAAAGACGTCCACAAGTTAAAACTAAAGCCATTATGAGTACCAGCCGAAAACTATCAGAAGAGCGGCGATGCTTCTTAAAATCATAAATTGGAACTTGGAAAGGATGCCCACATTTGAGCTGTATAATGCAATCTAAAAGTTGTTCGGTGTCGAAAGCATCTATGAAATCATCAAATATCTAATTAAGAAATTGTACAACAATATATTCTTCTACAGAATCAAACCTGAGAACGAGAAGCAATGTACCACCCTATTCAAGCTCATTCTCTAACACTAACAGAATGGAAAACATAAAAGATCAGAAATCATTAAGATGGTTACCAGGATGATCAAAATTATACTCATGAACACGTTCTGATTCTTCAGAAGTCAAACCACGGTAAAATGAATCCTACAAAATAAGCCTATATTGACTAACCATATATATGTTCAGAAATGGCGGAAAATTTTGCACTAGTACAGAAAAATAAAATAAAATAAAGCTAAACCACAAAACAGACCTGATTGACGAGAACAACGCGGTGATCATGAAGCTGCTGAATGATCATATCGCACACTGTAGTCTTACCTGAAGCTGTACCTCCCGAAACACCTATTCCATTACACAGACACAACAAATTTCAATCAAATTAAAACTATCCTAAACCACAAACACAAAAAACAAAAAATAAATAAATAACAATAAAAAATAAAAGAAATGGAGTACAATTTGTGCGAATTACACAGAGAATCGAAACCCTAAGCAAAGAACAAAACTCCAAATTTCACGAATCCAAATTACGCAATCAAAAAAAAAAAAAAAAGAAGAAATTGAGAGAAAACAAAGAGAAGAAAAAGGAGAAGTGTTTTGAGTTAGAGGCGTTAGTTTTGTTTATACCGATGACGAAGGGCTGCTTGGGAGCGTTAGAGTCGGTTATGGCAGAGAAATTGGAAGAAGAAGAGCGATGAGCAGGAGAAGAAGTGGAGGAAGAAGGAGGGGAAGAGAGACGGAGGCCGTCGAGACGTAGACCGGAGAAATGGGGCCCAGATGCGGCCTCCATAACGTAGTCAATGGTGGTCGTCTCCTCCGGCATCGCCGATTTTGTTTTCGCTTCGCTCACTCTCTCTAGTTATAAATAAACAACAACAACAACAACAACAACTGCTATTTCTCTTCTCTTTCTGCTTCAAAAAAGTTCAGCGCAGCGAAGCAAAATGCAGAGAGAGAGAGAGAGAGAGAGACACACACACACACACACTGTGCCGTTTTGTCGTCTTTCAGTTTCCTGTTTCGCTTTGCGCACAAATTTCACGCTTTCTTTTTTATTTTATTTTATTTTTTTGTCTGATTGGCTTTGTTTTTTTATTATTATTATTATTTTTTAACATGTAGGACGAGGAATATGGTAACTCCACCCACAGATGCTATGCTCACCCCACCCGTGAAATGCTATTTTTTATTTTAAAAAAAAAAAAAAAAAAAGGAAAGGTTGTTTTAATTTTTTAGATTTTTTTTTTTTAACACAACATGGAAAATGTTATTACTTATTAGTTGTCGATTTTATCAATTAAATTTTAGATATTAAAATGATAATCCATGATTTGTTTCGAAAAATATATGGTAGCTCAATTAGATCTTTAAATGATTTAAAATTGGAAAGGAATAATTAGTATTTTTTTACAAAAAGAAAGATATTTTTTATTATTTAAAATGATAAAAATTTCCAAATTTATACAAAAAGAAAAACTGTTCTTATGCACCGATTAATTTAAAAAAGTCAATAATTACTTTTATTCGATGTGTTGGAATAGATTCATTTAAAATTTTATATATTCCTATTGGACTATATTTTTCCTCATTCGAATTCACCACAAAAATAAAATAAAATAAAATCTTTTTTCTCCATTTACTTTATTCAAACTTGGTCTCTCATCTTTAAAATAGGTGAAAATGCTCTATTGCATGATTATTAACATATTGAAAATGTAATTACTTCACTTATTGGTATGATTTGGAAACATAGCTAATTTTTAATTTATGTTTTTTATATGTTTCTATTTAGTTGTGTATAATTTATTTATATTTAAATTTTAGCTAATAATAATTATAGTTTATTAGACATTTTAACCAATTAAAATTTAAAACAAAAAAACAAAACCAAAAAATAAAAAATCAATATAATTTAAAATTGTGTAAATTAGGCATTTTTGTTTTTTTTTTTTTCATTCCTTTAATTTTATAACTAATATAGCTGTCTAAAAGACTCTAATTACCACTAATTAAAACTTTACAATTTAGTAAAAAAAATAAAAAATAAACTTTACACAAGCAAATTACAAACAAAAAATAAAAAACAAAAAACTTAAAACCAACCTTATTTACAAACAGTATCTAATATGCCAATTTGTTTATCTACTTTTGTTATGCATCTTTCAAAGAATTATTTGGACATTGTTACATACATTTGATATATGCTTTTCGTAGGTAACAAGCACTCAGGAAGCAGAAAGGAGCTGGAGTAACAATCTTCCGAGGAACTTAAGATATATGTAATCAAATACAAGTTTCCTTTTTTTTTTTTTTTTTTTCGGGAAGTACTTTGTAATCATGTTGGTAATATTTTATTCCATACTTGTATTTCTTCCATAGAATTGGTCAAAAACAAAAAAAAAAAAAAAAAAAAAAAAAAAAAAAAAACCAATATTTTTAGTCAAAACAGGGATTTACAATCTGCTGGGGCTTCAAAATTTATAAAATCATTTTTTTTGGCTCAATTTAGAGGATGATATGGCTCACATCTCAACAATTAGAGTTGTCAATCTTTAGTTTTGGAGTTCTTGGACCTCCTTTTAGAACAATTCAGAATTCGAATTTGGTAACTGAGTTTTATTTGTAGAACAATTTCATGAGACAATATGAGATAAGTGTACGATTATTCAAGTATTAATCAATTTCTAGTACAAATACACCAAAGGTAATTAAGTTGAAACGCTACAAAAAGAATCAACCTATTATCATGTAATAAAACTTAGCAATATTATTCATTATCTCTCTTTCCAATCATACATAATAAACAAATAAAACACCAAAATGTCATTCTTTCCATCAAGTTAATTCAACATCCACTACAATTTAATTCATATCTTTCACAAAAACTTCAAAACATAGAAAACATAAAGATGGCCAATACTGAAGCTACCATGACCAATGAAGCAAAAGAATAGGAATTAGTAGAAGCTGCAGAGGTGGTAGTAGAAGACCCGGATGAAGATGATGATGGAGAGGATGGAGAAGAAGAAGGTGAATTTCCAGAACCACCCTGAACTGTGATCTTCACCTTCATTCCCTGATTGCAATGGCCCATCGTTCCACAAGCAAAATACCTTGTGCCTGCCTTGTCCAATTTCACCACATCATTCCCACTGCTCTTGGAGTCTAAAGCTGTGGTAAGGTCACAGCTCTTGTAGGCACTCTCACTGCCTAGTTCCACCACACTGTGGAGCCCTGATGTGTACTTGAACACTGTCCAAAATTGTAATTGTAATTGGTTATGTATTTTTTACTAATTAAAGAAATCAACAAGCAATGGAAAAGAATTGAGAGATTTTCTTTCTTGATCTAAGCTTTTTTGGCAATACATTTTGAATTATCACATGTGCTAAGCTCAACTGAAACTCATACAAGAAGAAGATTCTAATTCGAACAAACAATATGTAAACATACCAAGTTCATCGCCGACTTTGAATTTTTCCCCGGATACCCATGATTTGAAATCTGTGGATTCATCCCAACCTTGGCTTCCCCCAACAACATGCTTTTCTGCCTGAGCTTCCTTGGTGATCAATGCCACAAAAAATACTAACACTAAGAAAAATGTGTTCTTGAGCCCCATTTTTGTTCTTCTTTCTCTTCCTTCTCCTTATGATCAAAATCAAGTTTAGTACTCTGAGCTTTCTTTTTTCTATGCAGTTACTTATATAGACCTAAGCACGCATTCCTACCCTGATATTTTATGACTTCCTTTTGACAATAAGATACAAAAATAGTCATAATGCTAACAACTCATGTATTTGTTTGGTGACAAGTACATGCATAGGAACCTCCATTTTACTAAATTGTCCTCTAGGTGACAAATTTTGTGTAGCCTAGAAAGCTTAGGCATTTGTGTAATTCATGGAATGAAAAAGGGTGAAGTTTTTGGAAGTGAAATGGATTGTCAATAAAGCAAAATCTGGTTTGCTTAAAGGTCATGTTGAAGCTTGGCTTTCAAACAAAGGTACCAGTAGTGATGATATTCACTAGACGACAAACCTGTAAAGCTCAAATTTTATATGCATATGTCACATCCATCAGATGGATCTAGACTATATCTTTGTCAATTTAAGAAAGTTTGGATCACTTGCCTTTTAAGCTCATTATGATATGGACTAAATTTTTGGCTTAAGATTTGCTAGACTAGCTTACTAGCTTATCAAATTCGAGAGTCGTATATTGCACCTCATCTGGAAGTCTCTTTTATCTTTCCTGGTTTGTGTTTTCATGAAAATGCCAGTGAAACTGTCATCACAACCTTAAATTTTACAAATTATGATTGAAAATCACTCTTTTCAAACTTGAAGCAAACATGATGGTCTACTAAGTAGAAACTTTATTAGCATAATTCCGTTCAATTTGATATATCAAGTTCATAATTATTCTCAACCCACCTCATACAATCTTGAAAAAAGAAATTTGTGTTTTAACAATGTATCTCATTACAAGTTCAGAAAAGTGGTGCTTTGAGATCTATTATAGATTTGATTGTTCATCTTGCTTAAATGCAGTCCTCTGCACTGCCCCACTCAGGCCCTTCTCTAAAGAAAATAAGTCAAATTAATTGGATTTCATTTTCTAAAGATTTTATTTACTTTTTCTCGTTATGATGTTCAAGTAATTAGACCAGGAACAGAGACAATGCTATACAAAGTCAAGTAATTAGGCCAGGAACAGAGACAATGCTAAACAAAGTTTAAATTATCTTCCCATCTAAGCCCATGTAAATTTCCATTACAAATATCATGGAAAATGTTCCAACATTGCATAGTAGATTTATATTGCTCATGAAAATCCTTGCACATTTGTTTACAGTAACAGCTTAGTTACCATATAAATCTCTAGACTCTAGCTACTTTCTTATTTTCCTAATATAACAAGGATAAACTATATATGATGTTTGAAAAATGAGACTACTGATCTATAAACAATGTCCTTGGCATTCACTCCCATAATGAAATCTGCATGTCCATAATCGTTTACAAACTGAACAGTAAGCTTGTCTACATCGTGGAACTTGAGAGCATCGAGTAAAAGCCCCACATCTCGAGGATCAGAGAGTGCATCCTGGCCTCCATAGCTGAGGAACAGAGGAAGGTCATGGGGAATGTTTGACAGGTTATAAACTGGAGGGAAGAATTCACCATAATGCAATAGATTATAATCAGGTCTCCCATAGTTGTATCTTTCAAGAACCCGATCACGAACAGCTGCAACATATAACCAAAACAGATCAAGTAGGTCTCATTTATAAGTAAAAATGATCAAATTTTGTATAAAGTGCTGTACTTGAAATAGATTCTTTATTATTATTTTTTTAATATTTTTTATCAGCAATTGTTTGTTTCTTGTTCCTTTAAAACACTTTTCAAAGTTGAGTGGAACTTACTTTGGGCTAAGTGAACCAAGGTCTTGGTCGATGTTGCTTGAGGCTCATTCATCAGGAACAAATCAACAGTGGAAGAATTGAGACAGCAATTTTTACCTTGAGTTTGTTAAATTAAATCAAATAGTTAGTTCGGGAAGTAGTCTTATAAAGCCAAAATGTATGTGCCTATACTACAAGTATCAAATTATCTCGACAAGTTTTGGAAACCAATGCGTATATCAATACTTTACTTAAAAAAGAAAAAAAAAAAAAAGTGTGACACATTAATTGGTATCTAAAATTTGTTAAAAAAATTATTCTAATTGCATTGCTTGTGATGCAAGAGATTGCATGTGCAAAATAAGCTTAGCTTAGTACCGGTAAGTGCACTTAACAAGTCATAGCAATCAACCCCTGGATTATCACAGAGAGACTTCAGAAAGTTGGTTACAGACAACCTGAATTAAAGACCAAAACCTTAGTATTAGCCCAAAAGTTGTACAGCCGGAATGAGGATATTATATATGTTTATAGATAGCCTATAAATTGATGCTACAAGAGAACTCCATAATTCTTGTCACTTACCCTTTTGGATCAAACTCTGCCAGCCCGAACAGCGTTGTTATCTGTAGGGAAAAAGAAGAAATCAATTTGGATTATTATGTCTTATATTGTTCTAGAGCCCTAGCATATCTCGCAATGAAAGCTTTCGCCATTTGATTGGACGGTTCTAATTTACCAAATAATCCAGTTCATTGCAGCACAATGTTTTGTATGATAGAACTCAAAAAAACATTTTTTCGCTGTTTCAACAAATTTGAAGAAGGTTGAGGAACTTTGAACTTACCTCTCCAAGAAAGGCTTTGGCAGCAATAACACCAAGTGCAGTGTTCATGTGGCTTAAATAAGCAATTGGGCTCAACATTGCTGCTGATTTCACCTTGTCCACCAACCTTCCTTCTGAGAATGATGCCAAAGCTATTAATGTTCCCTGCCAAACATGGTTTTCCATTTTTCATTTTGTCATATATCCCAGTTTCATTGATATTTTCAATGTAATATTATTTCTCTCACCAAGGAATGGCCCACATAATCAACCTTCTGCCCTGTTTGGCTATATATGAAATCAAAAACGGCTGGTAGATCAAAGGTGACCAGTTCATCCCAAGACCAATTCCAAAACCTCTGTCATATTTGATATTTCCATTGGTAAGCCATTAGGAAGTGCAAGTTAATTGAATTTTGAAAAACAGAGAAAGAGAAACATATAGTAAACAAACAGAGAAATTAAATTTAAAAAAAAAAAAAAAAAAAAAAAAGAGGAGGGATTGGAGGTGAACCGGATTGATGGGGTCCAGAGATGTATGTCTGCGACTAAATCTGGTCCCTCTAGTGTTGGCAATCCACACGTCGAAACCATTATCAGCTAAGATCAACGGTAAATCTTGCTCTGGTGGATTCAATAGCCAGGTCATTCCGTCCTGTATCCACACACAGAATATAAAATTAAACCCCTTAAATCAGCAATGCACCGCATAACAATCATTTATACCTTCTCAATTTTCAACATCTCTTAATTTACCCACTAAACCTTTTATTCCCCCCAAGCAATTTGGTTTACCATGATAATGATATTAAATTGCCTTCTTTCTAAATTCTATTGTTAAAATTGGACAAAAATTGACATGCTATTGCATAAATAGATTGTTTATATAAATAACCAATGGCAAATTTTGTTTTTTTCCACAAAATCGACAAAAAAAAAATTGTTAATTTTCATCCGATATATAGTAATTTAGACGTGTAGTAATCATTAAAAAAATATATATATATTTGAATACTAATCTATCACTTAATCAAAAACAAAAATACTAATTTATCAGTTTGGTACAAATTCTAAAAAAACGATCTAAGGGAAGCAGCAATTTGACAATATACACAGTTGAAGAAGTAAAATATTGCTTCAAAATTAGTCAATGTGACAAATTAAAATATGGGTAAAACATTCGTATTTTGTATCTATATTTATATATCTTTATATGAAAATATATAAATATATACCACATAGTTTTTCAATTCACGTAAGGCCATGAGGATGAGATATGTAAAAAAAAAAAAAAAAAAATGGTCTAGGGCGGTGAGATAAGTACTACTAGTAGTACATTGTTTTTCAGTCTCAGCTAAAAGACAAGAAAAAGAATTGTAGTTTTGTAACAGAGAAAAAACAGAGAGGGGAAGAGAGATGGAAGATGCTGAACTCTGAGACCATTGAAATATGCCTGCAATTGCTGCATATCATTTTGTCGACTCTGTTAGGTTCAGAGTCTGAGTCCAAGGCCTTCTTTTGCCTCCTGAACAAGTTCAAAGGCTGAGGACATTCCTCTGCTCTGCTATATATATCTCTTTGGAAACTTAAACCTGACTTCTCCTACTGGCGGTGAGAATTTTTTTAATACCAAATAAATGTTCATCATGAACCGTCTTTACAATCACTAAGCAGAGAAAACGAAAATCGTACATTGAGGCATCATGAAAATTAACTGTGTATGAAATCATTTCATTTTGACACACATTTTCATTGTAAATATCTTAATGCATGAAATCATTTCATTTTGACACACTTTTTTATTGTAAATATCTTAAAGCCTTTATGAAAAAAGAGCTAAAAAGGCCAATTACTTTAAACCCATTCCAAGTAATTATGAAGTCATTTCTAAATATCTTAAATAAAGCAATTATAAAAAGCTAGGCTTAAAAGGTCAAATAGTTTAAACCCATATAAAATCTTCTTCTTTCAACAATATATAAACTTGTTACATTACGCTATCAAATTTTTGTTTTTTTGTTTGTTTTTTTTTTTTTTTTTCCCTTGTTATTCAAGTGAAGATTGTTTGGCTTATGCTATTTTCTAGTATTTTATGTTTGTTTTCACATTCTTCTTTCCACTTCCAAAACTATGCTTTTCCCAACACAGATTTTTTTAATTTTGGAGTTTTTTATAATCTTAATAAGATTTGTTTACCTTTTTTTTTTTTTTTTTTTTTTAAATCGGAATAGGAGCTCGAAAAACTCAACTCAAAATCCGGAAAACTACTAATTATGCACTAATAGTTAGCTAATTATATATAAACATCCAATAGATTTTGTGAGTTGAAAGATGAAGAAAGACATCATGATGCAACACGGTGCTATCTATGGCACTAACAAGCGCAAATCAAGCATTTACTTCATATGATGAAAAATCTACCTTTGCTGCCTTTTTAAGCTTTATATAGCTTTTATCTCAATTTAACTGCTTTTAAATGCACTTTTTACTACAAACCAACCCAACATAGCACATGTTATTCACTTATTTGTTCTCTCTGTGCTCACCCTTTTGACTATATAATGTCTTTATATATTTATATAAATTAAAGCAACTTTATTTTTATATTGACGCAATCTCTATATATGGCAGACGCGGCTAACTAAAAGTAAAACCCCCCATTCTCTCTAAATAATAATAATAATAAATAAATAAAAAGCACGCATCAAAACTTCACATTTCTCAATGCCAGATTCAACTTAAAAGTCTTTTACCCAAAAAATAAAATAAAATAAAATAAAATAAAAGATTCAACTTAAAGTCATAAATATAATGTCATATATAATATCATCTGAAATATTTTTCATATACTTGTATTATATAATTCAATTCTATATTGTTTTGAACTTACCACTAGAATCCCATGCTGAATCAGGACTGGCTGCTTCTTTCCCACATGATCACCACCCCCATAACGACCTTCTGGAATTCTTTGCAGACTCAAAATATAACCATCTTGGGTCGTCACCTTAAAAAAGAAAAAAGAGAATTTTAATTCCTCGAAATCTTTACCATATCAAAACTACACGTATATACAACATTATTAAATTATTTTCAGACAGCCTTAAAAAAGCATCAAATTAATGTTGTTAGAGCAAAATCATGCAATGGAATAGCTGGGAATGAGGGTCTTACTTGGAGCTCCTGACACTTATAGCCATAAATGGTCACCGACGAGGCGCATATACCATCGGTTGGGGTAGACACAAGGCCTTTGTTTAGTACAAACGAACCACGGCTCGAACTGTAAGCAAAATGAGGTTCGACCACAAGGACCAAGACGCAAAGAGCCCAGGCAGTTGACGAACTCATCAAGAAGCCACTCAGAGTCGGAGCCATGGTGTTCCTTATTGTTTTTGTGTGTGGGAGCGGTTTGGTATGAAAGCACCCTTTATAGACAGAGAGAGAGAGAGAGAGAGAGAGAGAGAGAGAGAGAAAGAAAAAATAAAAAGAAATAGAAGCTAGCTAGCTAAAAAGACAGATAATTATGGGAAAGCGCATTCTTTTTTTCTTTTCTTGCTTCTTCACATATCTATTATTGTTTGGCTTAACTGAACACTATATGATTTGTTGGGTGTATAAAGTTAAAAGTGGGGAGTATTCACGTTGTTTCTCAGTGAGAAGGGGAATGGATGTGGGACCCATGTGGGGTTCTTCTAATTTTATTATTATTATTATTATTATTATTATTATTATTATTATTATTTTCTCCCTTATCGTTAAGCAAATGGGGATGTTGGAAAATTCTTTAAATTTATGAAATCATGATGGACTTTGGTCACTGCCAAAATTCTGGAGCAACCGATTGCAGTTGGAATTTCAAGACCCTGCCCTGCTGGGATATGGCTGGATTATACGAATCAGAGATATTAAGATCAGCATTTTACATAATAATTTGTTGCGTACATTACAAAAAGAAGATTGTGGGCTCCACATTTTTGAATGTGTTACTGCCATATATGTATAATATATTGGCCCCCACATTGGAAATATAAAATACAATATGTTTTCCAAAGCTACGTATATAATTTGATGTGTATATTTATACATCTCGCAAACATGGATTTCATGAGAGGATAAACTCCACCTATTGCTGGGTTCCGTTAGATTGTTGTATATTAATATTACCCTACCATTTTTGGAAAAAAAAGAGACGGAAATACATGTATATTAACTAAACCAAAAATAGTAGTTGTTATCATTCGCTATTCATCATTAATAGTCTATATTAATTAGTTGATATTTAAGAGTTCATTTTGGTGACCATCACCTTAGGCTTAGGTGACAAAATAGCAAAACTCCGATCAAAGAGAACTTGTCTAAGCTGCTAAATGAAGATGGAAATGATTGCTTCTTCAAGAAAAACCAAAATATAAGATGAATAAGGTTGAGGAAGTTGAGATTCTTACATGCATATCAAGCGTGTATCTAACGTTAAAAAGCAGCCTCTAAGATGTAAGAAGTCTTTGAATTTTATGAATGCCGTTTCAATTTGATAGAGATTTTATATAAATTAGAAAAAAAAGATGGTGGATCGGTGACATGTATTGAAATTAAAATATATTAGTTCAATAGCATTTTTTAACAAATATGTTATTTGTTTTCTGAAAAAGTTATTTGTCACAAAACAACAAACTGATGTGTTTTCAACATACATTATCACGAGCTTTATACATATATAATTATATGCTATGAATTCCAAACTTTTTTATTCATCGTAAAAAAAAAAATGGCAAACTTTAAGATAAATTTCATTTAGAACTTTTCGGTTTTGTCATAAATATAATTAGCCTCCATAGTTTTAAAAAATTATTACTAATCTCTTTGTAATTTTTTCAATTTATGAAAATAATTCTATTTATCAGATTTTTTTTAATATTTTTTATAGTTAAAATCTAAACTAAAATTAAAAATTAATATTTTATGATTAAATAATATTATATAAATACCATTATCATCTTTAATTGTTAAATTAACCATACAAAACTAACAAATAGGGTCTATTTGATGATTTTTCTAAAATATAAAATATAATTATAATTAGGATAAAATTAAAGATGTCTAAATGAAATTCTCTTTTAGGTATATGTGGAAAATATTTATCAGAAATTATAAAAAAAAAAAAAAGAAAAGAAAAAAGAGATGTGTGAACAATACTTTTTAAGTTGTGAACTTTTCAATCCAAATTTCTACGGCTCTCTTAGATTGCAAAGTTTCACAATTTGTAGTTAAAAGGTATTTTTCACACATAAAGTACTTTTCACATTTGCACTTGTGAAAACTCATTCTTAGTCCTGCCCATTTGGATTGTAAAGATTCAGACTCATACTTCAAACAGTAATTTTCACACCATCACCATGATATATCACTATTAATAAATTGAAAGTCATCTTCACCTCTAATGTTTCCCATTAGATGTACCATTATTGAATAATGAGCATGAACACCATTAATTACAACATCCCACAATGTGACTTTGCAGAACTCCAAAAGCAATACAGAAAGTCTTTGAAACTTTATCACCATAATGGTAGCGGGAATGAGGGAATTGAATAATTGAAAAAACTGATTTGATAGTGGGTCATTGGCCTTTTTTGACAAGCCTACTTCCCGGTTCAAATTGTTGCTTTAAAGCTATGTCAAACGTACGACTAACGTTAAAAAGCAGTCTGTAAAATGTGATAAGTCTCTGAATTTTCTGAAAGCCGTGCCAATTTGACAGCGATTTTATATAAATTGAAAAAACAAAAGATGTTGGATCGGTGACGTATATTATCAAAATATCTTAGTCCAATAGCATTTGTTAACAAATATGATATTTGTTTTCTGAAAAATAAAAAGTAATTTGTCGCAAAACAAGCTCATATGGTGGCAGACTTTACTAAGCTCAAACAATAATATTTGATATATCACTTAAGTTTATCATACAAACTGTTATGTTTTCAACATACATTATCACAAGCTAATTTATACATATAATTATATGCTATGAATTTCAAGCTTTTTTATTCATCATTAAATTTTAAGATAAATTTCATTTAAATCTTTTCAGTTTTGTTTTAAATATACTTAGCCTTCATATTTTTAAAAAGTCATCATTAACTTTATTGTCATTTTTTTTATTTATCAAAATAAATCCATTTGCCATATTTTTCCAATACTTTTTATAGTTAAAATCTAAAGTTAAAATTCAATATTTTTTGATTGGATAATATTATAGAAATGCTATTATCACCTTTAATTGTTACAATTAACCATGTAAAACTAACAAATAGGGTCTACATAATAATTTTTAAAAATATGGGATTTAATTACAATTAAGATAAAATTGAGAATATCTAAATGAAATTCTCTTTAAGTATATGTGGAAAATATTTAGCAAAAATTAAAAAAAAAAAAAAAAAGTACGTGTGAACAATCCAAATTTCTAGGACTCTCTTAGATTGTAAAGTTCCACAGTTTGTACTTAAAAGGTATTTTTGACACACACTTAAAACGTATTTTTCACGTTTGATACAGAGTCCTCTAAAGCTGAATAACAGTAACTCCTTGTATTGGTATTCCTACAGAGCCCTCCCTCTCCTGCTTACCAAAGCACCTAGGGACCGCTAAGGGACAGGACCTGTCTACTCTCTACTTCACCTCCCCTGTAGGCCGGTGTGACAAGTATAAGTTTTTCTTAGATGGAAGACAGCCCTGCCCATTTGGATTGTAGAGATTCAAACCCATACTTAAATAAGTAATTTTCACATTATCATCATGATAAATATCACCATTGATAAATTGAAAGTCATCTTCTCCTCTAATGTCTCCCATTAGATGTAATAATGAGCATGGACACTATTAATTACATCATCCCACAATGTGACTTTTAGAACTCCAAAAGCAATACAGAAAGTCTTTGAAACTTTATCATCATAATGGTAGTGGGACTGAGGGAGTTGCATAATTGCAAATATTTGGATACTAGAGCATTGGCCCTTTTTGACAAAGCTACTTCCCTTTTCGCGTTGTTGCCTTAAAGCTATGTTCAGATTAGTGGGTGTATAAAGTGCATTGTTGTTTTGTTACTTTCAGGTCCACTTCTCTTTGTGGAATGTTAAAATCTTTTGGGAACTCATACCAAGGGTGCAGAGAGATCGGGTAGTTGTAGTTGTCACTCAGATGAAAGGACAAGTCCACCAAAGCCATATATTGAGGGGAATTTGATCCAATGTCCCTTTTAGAAGGGTTATGATGATATATATCCTTTCATCGGTCAACTTTTTTTTTCTTTAATATTTATTACATTCTTAAAAAAATTTTAAAAGACCTGTATGTTCTTTATTTTAAATTTAATATAAGGAAACCTTTGGTGACTCCCTCGATTTGGCTTCTGGGTTCTTATAAAAAATCAATGTTGAGATTAGAAAGAGGACCAAATATAAAGACAACAAGCTTGAGTTCGAAGAAAGCAATGCTCAGATCTTCAGGCTAATGCTCGACGATGCCCATCTTCAATCCTGCCTTTATTTCTACGAGTATTGGAATGCTTTTACCATCTCACTTGTGATTGTTTCTTCTCTACTGCTTTAGAAATATTTGAATGGTGGATTGGAAGAATCTGGGCCTTTAGCAAATGGTGGTTTTGTTCCGGTTCTACTAGGATTTGTGGGTGTTTTTAAGTTTCTAACGTTGCTCGCCAAGGTTTCTTTTGAAAAATCAGCGTCAAGGAGGCCGGAGAAGCCGTGAATAGAATCACCAAAAATTCTGAAAATGTTATCAAATTGGCAAAAAAATTTGATTACTGTAGGGCCTTCCGTAATTACTGATGAAACCTACGGTAATCAATTTGTCATTCCTGGAAACATTACTGTAGGTTTCATCAGTAATTACTGAAACCGCTGTGGTAATCACATTTTACCAATTTTTTTGCCTCCACAAGTCCCCTAATGTGTGTTAAATTCAACAACATGCAAAATATAGATTCTTCAATAATCTTAAGGAGAAAAAATTCCAAAAGTTCAGAAAAAGTTCTCAAATTGCCAAAAAAAATTTATTACCGTAGGGTCTTCTGTAATTACCGATGCAACCTGTGGTAATCAATTTGTCCTTGCTGGAAATATTACCGTAGGTTTCATCGGTAATTATCGAAATCCCTGTGGTAATCACATTTTACCAATTTTTTGGCGCCCACAAGTCCCCTAATGTGTGTTAAATGCAACAACATGCAAAATATAATTTCTTCAATGATCCTAAAGAGAAAAAACCCCAAAAGTTATGAAAAAGTTCTCAAATTGACATAAAAATTTGATTACAGTAGGGCCTTCGGTAATTACCGATGAAACCTACGATAATCAATTTGTAGTTGCTGGAAAAATTACCTTAGGTTTCATCGGTAATTATCGAAACCCCTATGATTATCATATTTTACTAATTTTTTGGCCCCCACAAGTCCCCTAATGTGTGTTAAATGCAACAACATGCAAAATATACTTTCTTCAATGATCCTAAGGAGAAAAAATCCCAAAAGTTCTGAAAAAGTTCTCAAATTGATACAAAAAATTGATTACCTAGGGCCTTCGGTAATTACCGAAGAAACCTATGGTAATCAATTTGTCCTTGCTTGAAAAATTACCGTAGGTTTCATCGATAATTACCGAAACCCCTATGGTAATCATATTTTACCAATTTTTTGGCCCCCACAAGTCCCCTAATGTGTGCTAAATGCAACAACATGCAAAATATACATTCTTCAATGATCCTAAAGAGAAAAAAATCCCAAAAGTTCTGAAAAAGTTCTCAAATTGACATAAAAATTTGATTACCGTAGGGCCGTCGGTAATTACCAATGAAACTTATGGTAATCAATTTTTAGTTGCTGGAAAAATTACTGTAGGTTTCATCGGTAATTACCGAAACCCCTATGGTTATCACATTTTACCAATTTTTTGGCCCCCACAAGTCCCCTAATGTGTGTTAAATGTAACAACATGCAAAATATTTTTCACTTTATTCGAAGTTAATGAGAAATGAGGTTAGATGAGAAATGGAAGATGGTTCCATTGATTCGACACTTTCATATCCATTTATTTGAATATTTTTCACAACTGCATAATTAATTCCCTCCTGACTACTCTTTTTTGGACATACTACCATGGAACCGCATTTTAAGAGAGATTAGAAGAAGCTTTCAAGCTGGGAATAGTCTCCAATTTAAAACTAACTAAATTTCAATGCATACCATTCAAGCAAGTTCAAATAGTCCCAAACTAGAGAGCCAATATTTGAGAACTCAATTACCATCCATCTAAATTCTCATCCTTGTTATTTCTTGCTTTTCCACATCTCAAACAATGTGGAGAATTTAATAATGAAAATGGGTCCTTGCACTTCATCTTGACATGAGAATCATGTAGAAAAACTAAAAATTAAAACTGAATTAGCAAGAGAAAAATGTACAAGTGTTTTATGAATAAAATCTAGAGAATATTAAAACTCCTACAAAAGGCTCTGTTGGTATCAATCCTAATTTGACCCAAAGTTCCCCATTAATATCAAAATCTCGAACACCAATTGGCACCACAATTGGTATAATGCCAAACTTTAGTGATAGCATTAAAAGCATACAGGGCACCTCCACTATAACGAAGACCGATTTGATACTTGGATGAAATCAAACGAAATATTTGCGGTTAGTTACAATATTTAGCATACAAGTTTCAAAGAAAATAATTAAATACCTAGAGTATCCATAAAGAAGTATAAATGTTCAAATCTAACAATTGAGACAATAGCTCATACCCAGTAATAATAGAGGAAAGTAGTAAAACACACTTGCCTTCATGAACATTAAGGTAAGAGCCAATTCCGTGGCCTGTACCATGCCGATAATCAAGACCATTTTTCTATAGTGGAACTCAAGCAAGAATGTCTAGGGCATTACCTGTAGGAAAATGAACATGTACCTTCCTATCACACAATCTTACAAGAATATGGTCAATACATTTCACTTAAAAGGAAATACATAATTTAAAAAATAAAATAAAATACCGTTGGTTCCATTAGGAAATTGAGCATTCCCAACTGCAATATGAACCTTGAGGACCTGCAAAATGAAGCAAAAAAAAATTACTTTGCAAGACTTGAAAAAATATAATAATAATAATGATAAGAAAAAGGAAAAATAAACTAGATTAGCACTTACTACAGTATAGCATGCTTTAAATAGATTAGCACTTACTGCAGTATAGCGTTTTCAACTATATCACTTTTTAACAAGAACATTTGAAAGTAGTTGATAAAGTAAGAATTAACATATTCATGTCAAAGTTCATTTTAAAAGTGGAAAACCCTTATTTCTCTTGATACATTGGAATTTGTTATGCATAGACAGTCATGCTAGCTTTTGAAAGTGGTTGCTAAAGTAGGAACTAGCATATCCATGTCAAAGTTCATTTGAAATTGGAAAACACTTTATTTATCTTTATATGGTGAAATTTGCCATGCTTGCTTCAAAAGCAGGTTGTGCCCATGCAATACAACTTAAGAATCATTACCACTCATGTGCATAAATGACAATGTCAGAGATACCTCTTTTGAAGTTCACAAATATCATATAGAATTTTCAACCATTACCATTTATTATTATATAGAATTTTCATTTGAAGTTCACAATACCTTTTTTACTGCATGAAAACTCTCCAGCTTATCGTTTGCAGTCACCTCTGTCAGTTTAAGTGTTTGCCTGCAATCATTGCATCATTATTTGATTAGTGTGTATTGAAACTGCACAAGCAGAGCATTGCATGCAGACACATAGAAATATACACAAGCTGTGTACTGACAAGTTGTCTGATACGGTTTATGTCCTTTTACATTCCTCTTTCAAGCAATATTTAGGCCACAATACATCTCAACTAGTATTTCAATCAAATGTTAGATGTTGCATAACAACCCAAAAAAAACAAAAAACAAAAAATGAACTTACAATTGTTTTTTCTTAGTCACTTCGTATCCCTCCTAAAAGTAACCAGAAACCCCATATATCTCCTACATCTGTATATGCACTAAAAGCTTAGACATCTTTTTATTTATTTATTTATTTATTAGTTTTATTGTTTTCATAAAAAGCTTTTCCTCCAAAAATGGTATATTGACTACTTGTCCAAGAAATAAACAGATGCACAAGTTTCACGAACTACCTGCTTATCCAACCAAACAAGATATTGCACCACTGCAACGCCATCTCGAATGTTTGCTTTTTTCAAACCTTCCAACTCCACTGGGTTCTAAGTTTTTAAATTATCAGTTGGAAATAAAATAAGGAAAAATCAAAATTCAAACCAAATAAATTGATTGCAAAATATTTTATTCATTCTAAGATATCAAATTGCAAATAGAAAATTAAATGTGACATGTTTTTACGGGAAAATGAACAAAAGTCAAATCCTTAGATAAAATCATAGGTTTAATTATATCAAGTTTTTAAACATTTTAAATTTCCTCATTATAAAAAGGTTGTCAGACTATTTGAGGGCTATCTCTAATTTGAGTTGCCACCTTGTCTTTTAAAAGGCAAGGTATAAAGTTCAATAAAGCATCTAGGATAAGAAGTAACCATCCCTTGAAAAGAACAAACTTGTAAGAACTACCAAATTTAAAAATAACTTCTTGTCTTCTACATATTGTCTAAGAAATATGAAATGGACATTTTACATATTACATCTTGACATATGTCCAACTGTACGCACCAATCAAAATATGTATCTTAAATATGAATAGAAATCCATGACAAGAAATGCACGGTCAAGTTTAACATACCTATCAAACATGCTCTATAGTATGCACCAATTTAAGGTCCACTCAAGGGTTTTAGTCAATATCGAACGATGGCACTTTCCCTTTGAACCAGATTTGACAGTTGGACCAGCACCAGGAATATAGAAGAAAAACAACCTCAAATTTTCCTTGTTTTTGAAAAATTGAACACATGGTGTACCTATAATACCAGCTGCTTCTGCTATTTCCGGATTTTCCTCAATGTCAGTTTCAACAAAGTGTATATTTTGATCAAACT
The DNA here is from genome assembly GCF_031755915.1 of Ziziphus jujuba. Classification (NCBI taxonomy): domain Eukaryota; kingdom Viridiplantae; phylum Streptophyta; class Magnoliopsida; order Rosales; family Rhamnaceae; genus Ziziphus; species Ziziphus jujuba. The sequence goes on along the minus strand of NC_083387.1, from coordinate 28,358,607 downwards.
CGTCAATCACCTGCCATAAAAGAAAGTTAATAAAAAGAGGTTACTGCATTCTATATGAGGCATCAACACTAAAATAGACAGATACAGTAAAGCATGTGTTTCTTCACACAATGAGATGTTACCACATAAAATTGGTTTTTCATCACGTCATCCCAAATATTTCTGGCCACCTCCAAATCACATTAGACATCAATCATTGTAAGAGTTGATAGTGCCATTGAGATTGAACGTCATGCAAAAGTGAAACATTTTTTTATTTGCATACCTTACTAAGAATTGGCTTCAAAGTCCTACATGGACTATATGTTGGAGCTGTATATAGTACGCATATAAGCCTTGGACTTTCATGGTATAACTTACTTAAAAAAAGGAAAAAAAAAAAAAAAAAGGAAAGAAATTTTACAAGATTTGAAGTAATAAAATATATCAAACTCTCAATAAATAATAGAACACAATATTCATTATATAAATGTAACATCAAGGACAAAGAAGATACACCTGCCCTTTATGTTTTGTAAGAGTAATGTCAAAACCCTCCTGAACATTCTTGTCTGTGAGTTCCTTCTTAACCTCCTGAGTTTTGCGCTGTCAAAAGTAAAACTTATGAGGCCAAATTTTAAGGACATTCATAGAGCTTGGAATATAACACAGCTTTGAATTGAAACTAAACAATAAAATTTCTATAATGATTCATATGCATTTAACATTATTGGAGGAGAATAATTGAAAACCAATTCAGTGCATTATAATTTTTCAGATAATAATAAATTTTTTTGAGAAAATGAGATTTGCACTCTTCATGTTATTTAGTTGTCAAAATTTTGTCTTACAACCATAGCAACATTAATGTAGCTGTATATCGGACTTATTATTTTCATATAGCAAATACACCTTCTTTTTGTAAATTTGTTTTAGGTAGATTACCACCAAGAAATATAACTGTTATCAGAATTCTTATGATAAATTACATGCTCTATGTAGAATTCAAGTAATCAACTCACAGAGTTTACTGTAGTTGATAGAAGATCTTCAAAACTCTTCAACTGAGGTGCAGCCATTATGTAGAATTTGTTAGGAGTCAAATTTCAAATGTACAAAACTAGTATCTCAACCTAACCACAAAAATTAAATGTTTTTCAATGTAGAAAACTTATGAATATTAATTTGAGCAACAAATGAAATATAATATCTGACTCTTATCCAATATCACAAGGCAAAGAATATTAACTCCAAAATATATAATCTTCTTGATGATTATTGGAGAAATTTCCAATTGGATCATCAAAATTTGCAAATGGGATAGTCTGAGGGGGCTTAATATAGAAAAATGGAATAGGCCTTAAAATTTTCTAATATGTGATCATCACATTCTACCATCGATATGTACTTGCAGCAACCTAAGAACTAAAATTATGATTTAATATATACCTTTTTTTCTTGAATGAATCATGACTAAAAACTTTGTAAAGGTAAATGAAATAGAAATATATTCCAAATATTTATGTATTTCATTGATAATAAAGTTGTGTAAAGTTCATTTAAATATACTTTTGGTTTAATATTATACCTCCCTTTTTGAGCCACCAATCTCCACAATAACTTATTATGTCTTGGCAAGATGAAAAATGCAATCCTAAGATAAACCAAGCCCATGAGTTATCCTTTGAAAAAAACATTAGAACCCATTGTTACCAATGCGTGTAATATATATATATATATATATAATAATTTGTGCATGAAAGAAATAAAAAATAGGGGCGTAAATTTACTTTTTCACTAATTAAAATAGAAGATGAAAGAATGGATTTATATATCGCCTTTAGGCAATCCTATCCATAAATGTTAGAATCATTTGCTTTCAACTGTTAAAAAGTCTATTTATTATTCTAAAAATACCAACGCATAAAATAGAAATTTCACATAAAAATTAAAAGTCATTCTTCCTCTGTTTCCAATGGTACATTTCAAGAACCCAACATCCCATTATTTTCAATCAACACCTCCAAGTAGATAAAAAAAAGTAGTGGTTAATCTCCAGTTAATCATAAAATATATTGAAATTACCTAAGAATTCATAATTCATATTAAAATATATATATATATATATATAGTTTACAATCAAGTACCTTGATGCATGTTTGGAGTTGAGGCAATGGATTCAGAAAGCCATTGGCCTTAGATGTTGGAATTGTTTCATAGACAGATTTGAAGAAGCAAGATTTGAGGTAGAGAGGAAATGAAAGAGAGTCAAACTAAGATTGAAAACTATTGAAAGTACATTTATGTGAAAATCTTGCTAATCATAATAGTCTACATCAAAACTATATCTTCTTCAATATATATATATATATATATATTCATCATAGTCAATTTTCTGGTACAAACAAATAATCGTTGAAACTAAATTTAGAATCTTATTCAAATCTAAATTTGTTTTAATTTTGAAGATCTTAAAAAGCTGATAGAAAAATTATGACCAGATTCAACAATCTCATTATGATCATATAAGAACCATTGCTTCCCCTCTAAAAAATTCCTAAAATTATGTTTTACTTTTTCCATCAAGATCATAAAATAAAACTGATACTCTAAAAAAATTCCCATAATTATGTTTTATTTTTTCCACAAAGATCACAAAATAAAAACGCTATTTCCTATCAAAAAGCCCTTTGTTCTTAAACCTCATTCATTTTCCATTCAACGTCTCCACCTTGATATAAGGCATTGGGACTATAAATTATATCTCCAAAAATATAACATATCTTTCATATTTTTCAGATAACTTTTCAAGACCATAAAAACCTATAATGAATCAAATAAAAATTAACAATTACTTTTTTCTTCTTCCAATATTGCAATACTTGAAGGGTGGGTCTTGAAATGATGTTTTATGATGCTGTTAATATATGATGTTATTGACTTCCACGATTGTCTAACCATCCAGTTGTGGTCTATGCAGTTTTGAGGTGCTTATAATACAATGAACAAAGAAACTCTGCATCTCAAAGCATCCACTCCTTCGCACCTGGTTAACTCGCCTTATCTCCTTGACCCATCCCCCCCAATGCCAAAATCCCAAACCCCCATCTAATTATTCCCCAACAGCTGATAAAAACAAAATAAAAGCAGACCCAGAAGAAGAGAAAGAGGAAGGACCAAGGGTTTTGTTGTAGATCTGCTCGTTGACCAAGTAGAATGCTAAGGCAGTGAGTCCAAGGCCAAGACCTAGAAGAATGTGGCAGAGCTGAAAGAACTCTCCGGTAGCTATCTCACCATTCTCTCTCACTTCCTATTCCTCTATTCTTCATGCCCTGTTAAAGGGAAAAAATGAAATAGCTTTTCTATTTTAAAAGGGCAACTTGGGAATATTAAAAATTAAAAAGGTAAAACAAAAAAATTTGAAAGGAGATGGGTAGATTTCGTTAAGGGCTTTCCAATAAAGGTATAGGGCCAAATTCCCCATATATTTATGAGTTGGGATGGTCTAAAGGTGGACCAGTTATTTTTGACCCTAAAATTTTTTTTGTAGACAACAGAGGCAAAAAAGAGCTCATTGTCGATCATGCTGGGGCCTCATGTTCTGTGCTCTGGACCACCCAAAATCTCCCAAATGAGTGACAAAATCACTGGCTTAAAGCCACTTAAAAGATTTTGCTTTTCCCACATATAATTTTAACGAGACTTCAATAGTTATTTATTTATTATTTTTGGACATTGTGCTTAATCAAACAAGAAAATATAGCACTACAATTTCTAACGTACCAAAATGAAAGACTAGAAAAATTCACATGGCCTACTGGGTGAGGAAACGATAATCTTAAATTGATTAGACAAGGTAAAAATGCACATGGCCATTGGCCAATGTTGAGTAGGATACATAATATTTAAGCGATTGAAATGTGTACGGCAAGGAGGATAGGTCTCTTAGAGGTCAAAAAAAAAAAAAAATAAATCTGTAGTATAAGAGTACCACGCTTCACTCTTATACAAAGGCTCTTATGTAAAGGTAGAATGTAGATTTTACACATGTTTTTAAACGTTGAGTACCATGTACCATTGTACCCAAATGTTAATAGATAGCTTGATAAAGTGGTTGAGCTCTGACCAGGACAGAGGAGTACCACTATTTAAGTTCCTCATTACACCATGTGATTGATGGCTTTTTCAAGTTGGTTTATAGAGATATGGTTGTTAAATTTTTAATTTCAAATATTAGAAGGCCTAGGAAAACTTTTTGTTAAATGGAACAATAGTTGGTTTGGTTGGTTTGGTTGGTTTTCTCTCAAGTAAAAATTCTAATTCTTGTGCAGAAATTAGCTTATGCGTACAGAACCTAGATACATCACTAGATTATAGTAGAGTATAAGCTACATCCATAAAAGGTTGAAAGTTGCCACAATGGAGGATCACCATAATACAGTCTTAATTAAAAATTCAATGAAATAATATAAATTACTTTCATGCTTCCAGAGTTGTAACAAAGAGTAGAGAGTGTCAGAAGCTTTACTGGTTTAGGGTATTCAATCCCACTGTGTAATCATGCGGTGTCCATGATCAATGGACTGCCACACGTTCAATTACTAAGTGAAAAAAATGTCGTACATGCCATAAGCTGTATCAATTCACAAGGCTCCCATGAGTCCAAACTCAAAATGGTACAATGCATATCAATATAAAGGAGGAAAAAAGGGATTTCCCTCCCAGAAACTCTTTTTTTCTTTTTATTTAAATATTTTTTTTCCCTTATGTACTGCATAAATTTTATCTTCCAGCCCAAAAAACAGATGATAATATTTTCTGGCAGCTCAGTGCTTACAGTAACAATTGTGCAAATTCTGCCGCAAGAAAATCTCTTCAGGTGGGAAGAAAAGCACCTGCAAAAACACTTGAAATACCAATTACTACATTTCCTGGCTCTTAACAACAAGAAGGAAGGGTTATTCTTGTCAAGAGAGGAACTATCATCTTATCCTGTAGTTGTAACTTCACCTTTAGATTGACTGATAATAATTTCACATAAAAACAAGTTGGTCTCTTTTTTACATACAGCAAAATTTTCGGACAAATATTCCTTAGCAGAGAGATCTTGGACTTTACATAATCTGATACACGAGTAGTTTTGAGTGTTTCTGCCTCCATAGTATTTTCTTCAATCTACATTTTACTAGAGATATCAGAATCAAGCTTTATCATTTACAGCAATAGGAGGATGAGGGCTCATTTTCTTCTTCCTGTCGCTAAAACTGCGGCATGAAACCAAGCTAGGAAGGCAGCACTGCAAAGACCTAAGCGATTTCTCCTTCTCGGTTAAAACATCTTCGTTAGCTGTCCTCTCACTACTACATACAGAATTAGTTCCTGAGACATAAGGCGTACCCTGCACAGATCTTGGAGGGAGATCAAGACGTGTTTGCTTAACTTCATTCTTTCCATTGGCCAAAACCTTGCTGCTAGAGATTCGGTTGTTGAATTCTTGGTCATTTCCAAAGCTCTCTCGGAAAAGATCAGCTAGTTTCTTTTTCTTTTGTGTTGGGGACGGTCGAGGTAGAGAACCAGGAATTCTGTCCAGAATAAGGTTTTTGTTTACTTGAGAAGACCCTGGCGTAGGGATGCTTTGATGGACAGGGGTACTGCCACGAGATGGAGTAAAATCTGCATTAGAAATAAATAAAAAGGAGTTAACAAAGACCAAGATGAATGATTATATGTAAAAATTGATGAAAACCAATTGTTCCAATTTGGCATTATCATATTCTGCATCCTCAGTCCTTTTTAGCATAACTAAAGCAACCAATCCAGAATGAAGAGAGCCAAAAACTGTAAGCTTGCTTGCAAGACCAATTCAAGTCAAAGTACTTGAATATATACTTACCACCATTCACACTATAAAAGTCTTCACAATCCGATTCCAACCATGGCTGTGAATCAAAAAAGGCTTCTTCTTTACTACCTGAAAGGAGCAAGGCATACACAAGATCAAACCTAAAGAAGCCACAAAAATAACTGGGAATAAACAAAAACGAGAAATTACAGTCTGAAAGACGGCTTTCAAATGCTTCAGTTATAGATCATTCTGACCTACACCAATATTGATAGCCAATTTGGACAATCAGTGAAAACAAAAGTGGTTGACCACATTTGCCATCATTAAGAACAGAGTTTATGCTGTACCAGTCAATTTGATCTAAGTTACTTGCAAGTTAGGGAATGTTGTGGCTTAATTCAGGACCAATGAACGGCATTATGTTTATGAAGGATCTAGTATTAAAAGGCTGAAAAAGTTGAGCTATTTTACATGGAGACCACACATCCAAATATTATAAAAGGTCAAAACAATATTTCAAGCATTCTAAAAGTTTTTTACACTCTGGGTCATTTACTAATGTTTTAGAGCAACTTAAAGGAAAATCTTCATCCGCTAAGGTATCCAATGTAACATGCCAATATTATCTTCTTTTCTTTAAATTGCTCATCAATAATTTTATATACTCTTCCATATAGCACAATGTGGTCCATCCATCATCCATACTTGGGCATGATATATGAAGCCACTCCAATAAACAGCACGACAGATATCATAAATACGCGTACAATTTATGGCCCCACGGATGAACATCAATTTGAAATGAAGAAAAAAGGGGCCCATAATCACAAAAATAAGTCATACGTATTAAATACGGAGTGATCTTTGACTAGAGATAACAACTCTACATACATAATGAAAATTCTGCAACACTCTGTTTAAAGCATTGGACAATTGCCATCACCAATCTACGGCCTAATCCTGGGAAAATCTAGGATACTAGTTCATATGCTGCCAAAGCTGAAAAAAGAATCTAAAACTTCTAGTTTGTCACTTCTTTGGTAGTATCCAACTTGTGGAACAAAATACCTTCTTTCACAAACTTGGATTTTTTATTTTTTATTTATTTTTTATTTTTATTTTTCCTACCCACCACATGTAATTCATCTAAACCATGGTCCCGATAATGGAGAAAACCAACAACCACTACGCTTTTAGGCAAACCCAATATGAGCAACAAATCCTCTAACCATTTGGCAACAGCTTAGAAGAATAGCCAAGGAAACTTAAAAATAAGTTAATACGCTGTCTTAGTTGTTCTGGGGACCATTATCAGAGAAATAGACAATTTACCAATTTTTTATCCAATTCACATCAGTTGTATATTCTTGACAGTGAGATTTTTATAAATCAAACATTTTAATACCGCAGCAAATGTTTCCAAATCTAGATTCCAGAAAGCCAAAATTGGATTAAAATGGTAAAACAACAAAAAATATACTTTTATCTACTTATAACAAAAAGAAAAAGTCACAGCATTAAAAAAAAAAAAAAAAAAATTAAGAATAAAGCTTGATATACAGAATTAAAAATGCATATATAAAAAATAAATAAATAAAAAGGGGTACTCTTCAGACAACTAAAATCATGCCTGAAAATCTAGATGATAGTATCTTAAACATGTAAAGCAATTTACCATCACGGAAATTATATATATATATATTTTTTTAAAAAAAAGAGAAAATGAATTTCATGTAACAAGTCAACCATAAGATTGATGAACAGAGAAATAAAAGGACGAAAGAGGAAAAAAAAAAAAAATTGAGGGAAGACAGACACAATAAAACCAAGCAAAAATCAGACCATAAAAAACCTCGGGAAAAAAAAAAAAAAGGAATTCAACCAAGATCTTCAAACAAGCAACTTTACGTCCTCAACAAAGTAAGCCAAAGATATACGTACAATCGTAGGTATACAAATGTAAAACTCATATATACACGCATATATGAAACAAAAAAAAAAGAAAAACAAAAAAAAAAATCCAAATTGAGTATGTAGTAGCAAAATAGAAAAAGTAAAAATACCTTTTTATTTTTGTTTCACCAGAAGATCAAAAAAAGAAAAAAAAAAAACTATTTGATTTCTTTGACCAAGTACGACGGCGAAAAATAAAAATTAAAAAAAAAAGTCTGAACAAGGCTTTTATAATACCGTGGTCAGTAAAAGTGGTGGGAGACCGAGCCGGAGACCATTGAGATTTAAGAACAACATCCTTAATCCGACGATCCTCATTGGCTGGTTTTTCCTTAACAGGTGATGCTGGAATTACGAGCTTGTCGGTTTTGGACCCAAACGACAATCTCACCTTCATGGCTGATTCCGTGTCTCTATGAACCGAAGCACACGAACCCATTTCTAATCTCTCTTCTCGCTCTCTCTATCTTTTTTCTCTAACCCAATAATATCTCTCTGAACATCACGCACCCATATACACAAATGAAAAAGAAAAAAAGAAAAAAAAGGCTTTTTATTTTTTATTTTTTACAGGGAGAGAGATAGAGAGACTAAAGAAGAGTTTGATTGAAGAAGGAAGAAGAGAAGGCGTTTCTTTAGTCTTTTGGCGTTATACTGAAGTAGTGGGAGGAATTTGCCTTTGCAAAGAAAATATGAAAGAGAGAGAGAGGAGAGAGAGAGAGAGAGAGAGAGAGAGAGAGTGGCCTTGAAAGTGAAGTTATACATCACAAGGTGCTCTGTATGAGTCCCTCTGAATTATGTGGGAGATTTACAGGGTGGGACCCACTTTTGAGATTGTAAATTTATTTATTTTTTATTTTAAATTTTTTATTGGGTAATAATTTGGTGGGAACGTGGGTCCTACCGTAAAAAAAAAAAAAAATCTGACTTTGAGTTTTGAGACCTGTGAATGAATGTTGTGTAAAGCTGGCCTTTTTAGACTTCCATGGGCTCTCTCTCTCTCTCTCTCATTACTTTTCTCATCTTTTTATTTTATTTATTTTCCATGTGCAAATATTTATTTACTTTGGTGGAAAATAATGAATGAGTATCCACGTATACCTTATTAAGAAATATAAGTTGATTTTGGTGATGAAAGATGGTTGATAATAATGGATATGAGGAGATAAAGTTTGTAAAAACTTTGTGTTATTAATGATGATTAAAATATTTGTTTCTTAAAAACGTTTTTAGAATAATTTAGTGGGAATCAGATGAGTCAAATCATTTTATTATGCTTTTAAATTCTAGCTGGAAATCTCTGACATTTTTTCACCATGAGATGAGATTTTGTTCTTTTATATGGATTTTTTTTTATCACTTTACATATTCAATGATGTATGAGTAACAAATATTAATCTCTTTCTTTTCAAAATTAAATACTGGGAATGATCCAAAATAATAAATAAATAAAAAATACTGGGGTTTCATATAAGACGTCCGTTTTCATAAATATTTGTCAAAATAAAAAATATAATATACCGATATTAGAGAATTGTGGTACAAAATAATTTATTCTCTTTTGTTGTAAATAGTAAAATAAGAGAATTGGAAATAGATAACATGGAAGTTTGGGATTTGTCAAATGTTAACAGCAAAGAGGCTTACCGGCCAAAACCTAACGAATGCTTGAGAATTGGTGCTAGCTGTGGGTCATAAAGTTGACCTCAGCATCTTCATAGCATAAAAGTGCACAATTTTTTTTTTTTTTTTGAATAAAATAAAAAAATTATAAAGTAATCATAATCATATGCACATTATGCAGATGTCCAATGCAAAAATAAATTAAATAAACAAATTTCCCAACCACTCATCTTTCACCTCAACATATTCATTGCTTTGAATCCATTCCATGACTTTGAATCACATTCTTTATCATCTTTGAGAAAGTTGCCTATTCCCACCATGGAAATCTTATTATTTAATTCTCTTTTCTTTTATTTTTATTTTTTCCTCTTATAAGGCTCTTTTCAATCTCCTTGTGTTTTCTGAGTTTGGGTGTTTTGATCAAGTTTGTCATTCCCACCTTGGAATTCTTATTATTTAATTCTCTTTCTATTAGCTTTCCTTTTAAATAATCTAGCTAGTTCTGTTTTCTTGAGTTTGGGTTTTCATTAAGTTTGTCCAACGAACTTTTTTCTAATTTTTTCCGTGAAAAAGTTTGTCCAACGAACTTGAAAGCAAAAACCAGGAGGTAGACATGGCCATGGCCCAAAAAAAAAAAAAAGAAAAGAAAAAAAGCTTGAACCGAGTTGAAGCTAAGTAGGATTGTTGGAAGGAGCTAGGCTGATAGGCTTAGTGTATGATGGATAGCAGACATGGAATTGCATGATGATTTATTATAACGAAAGGTGTTGTCGTTTCAACTCTGTGATGTGGCCTACTCGTCTTGATTTCATTAGTAGAGACAAATTGAAAAAAATGAGGCTGAGATTAGCAGTTGGGTAAAGTTGAAAATGATGGATTTAACCCAAACCTTATCTATAACTTACTTTGATAAAAGTTTATATAGTAGTTTATATATAAAACTTCACATGACAACGCTTACAACAACTTAATCTCAAATGTGTTCTTACTGAATAGTCAAATAATCGTAATTATCTTATATTGATTAATACCATATTTTGAATTTCCATGTACATATTTGTCAAGATATAATTATCATACAAAGGAAAATATTTTAATCCAAGTTAACATCATGCTCTTGGATTTAAGAACCAAACATATCTATTTAGATAAGAACATAAATCCTAAAAAAAATTAACTCAAGATATATCACATCTAGCACAACTACATTTTTTTTTTTAAATCTTTTTTTCCAAATCATGGAAAACGACAGAATTTGCAATAGTTTGGATTAATTAGGTGGTAGTGCATGCTATTACATAGGTTGGATGATTAGTGAATACTAGGCCTTTAGAGACCTTCTTTCTCTTCCTAACAATGGGTATAAACTTGTGGGTTAGCTCAAGTATTGAAGGTTGGAGAGTCTTTCAATTAACCCAGATAGATCCTTCAGAGGAATAAAAGAAAAAAAAAATACTAAAAAGGAAAAAAGTCGTTTTAGTTTTCCCCACTTGGGGTTTTGGTATTTGTTTTTTCTTTTATAAATAGTTTATATATATTATATATAAAATATTACTTTTCGTCTCCATCTTTCTTACATGTCGTTTTGATATATAGGTAGTTATCTAAACTTCTTCAATGGCAAAATACCAAAACTAAGTCAATATTGATGTTGAAGTTACATGAAAATCATGTTTTGTGCTGCATGCTTATAGGGGGAGTGGAAGAACAAGTAGAGGTAGCTCCTATAAACATTTTTTTAACCCTAGTTGTATTTAATTTCTCATATTTGAAAATAATAGAACAAAAAGGTTTTGATTATTTGAGTGGGATGTGCTAGTTTATATATAGTTAGATTATTATATATCCTATGAGCTCCAACCAAAAATAAAAATTAACTTTAACAAATTTATATGTATGAAAGAAAGAAGAACACAGGTCAAGATTATTTTTTAATTTAAAATTTTCAATTTCTACAATTTTCTGTTTTCATGCATGTAAGAAAAAAAAAGTTTTTACTTTTTTTTTTTGTTTTGTTTTAAAGTTTTAATTCATATTTTAAAAAAATTCCAGAAGAAAACAAACAAGTTTTAATGATTTTTTAATTAAACTATTGACCATACAATTGATTAATGGTTCATTTCATTAAATTATAAATAAAGTTAGTAAGAACTTTTCTCCCTAGTGAGAATTTTTTTTTTTTTTGGGTCAAATTTTTATTCTTATTTGCATTTTCTTCTAAAACAACTTATTCATCACCACTTAGCATGTATAGATATGATAAATGAACCTAAATTAATTCATCTTGATACTGTCCTTAAAAAAATTTCATAAAACTCAAATACTACCTAAATTTTCATTTCATGACTCTAAAATCAATAAACTATAATGAAAAAACACTCCTAAGAAACTAGAACATTTTTTTTTCATCATATTAATTGAAATATGGACGCTCTTATTTTTCACAAAACTCTTTTTTCCAAAAAAAAAAAAAAAAAAAAAAAATCAATATGACAAATCTCTATCCAAAACCCAATCTCATGAAAAACTAGCTGAAAGTAGGTGGTTTGGACCTCCGCGTGGCGGCGAAGAGAAAGTTGAAAGCAAAATAGAAAAACACATTGCAAGTTAAAGACCACATGGTGGAGGGGTTTTGGGTTAGGCTTAGAGGGTCCCAATTAAGCCTTATTACATTATGAAAAATCCAAAAGTGGTGCTTAATTCCAAATGTTGTTTTGTGATTCACATCAAAGAATATAAACTCTGTTGTCTCTCGATTATGCATATCATGAGATGTTTATGTGGGCCACCATTACCACTCACACCACCTCATTTCCCATCTCACCCTCCTTTCAATGTCTCTTTCTTTAGCTCTCTAAATAAAACAAAATATCATAACAAATTAAAGGAAAATAAAAATCTCATATGTGGTGGTTGTGGTTTAGCACCACATTTTTGTCATAATTATTATTATATATATATATATATTTTTTTTTCTATAAACATTTGGAATAATATTATACCAAATTAACGATCATCTCAATCAATCACTCAAATCGAAAAAAGAATTTGGACATGAGATGCGCATGCGTCTTCCACGTGGCTTCCTCTAATTTTCGTCATTATATGTTTTTGTTTTTGTTATGTATCATAATTTTGATGCATCATTTAAAATATATGGTGTGTACAATTGTAATGTCATGGACTCACCGACTCTAATTTTGTCCTCTATTGCTGCATGTTCCTCGCCATTTCTTAGGTTTTGGGCTTCTGGGTCCCATTAACCAAGACTTGTAGTTGAGGTCCATTAAACTTAAACAGCAGTCCATTACATAAAAGGATGGGCCTGTTATGGGCGTTTTAGCATTCTTGTAGACATGGTTGCCCAGTTTTTATTAGGTGGCTTACACCAGATCATATATAAGTTTTTTTTTTTTTAATTTTTTTTTTAATTTTTTGTGTGATTAGATGTCTAAGCTGGCTGACGGACTATCCTTCTAGCAACAAGTTGTAAATAATCTGTTTAACTGGTTTGCATAATGTGATTTTTATTTTTTATTTTTTTATTATAACTTGAAAGGTCATGGGAATAGAAAGTGCAGTGTACATGGTTTATTTAATTAGCAGCCCATTCAATAATTGTGCCAATCCAGAAGTCAAAGATTAGACCTTTTTTATTATTATTATTATTTTTTATTTTTTTTTACTTAAACGACGTCGCAGCCCAAAGTGTTACACCAAACCCAACGTACCAACCACGCGCACATTTCCGAAACGTCTGTTCTGTGTTTGAAAGAAAGAACCTGAAACCGATTTGGTTGGTTGGGGTTGGAGAAGAAGAAAGTTGAAGGCGTCGGAAAAAATGGGAGTGGCGGCGAAAATCGCACCGTCGATGTTATCGTCGGACTTCGCCAATTTGGCGTCGGAGGCTCACCGGATGCTCCAATTTGGCGCCGATTGGCTTCACATGGACATCATGGTACGCCCTTTATCAGCTCCCAAAAACATTCTCTTTATTTTTCTAATAATAATTTAATGTTAACTTCTCTCAATTCCGTTATCGGATTGAGTATCTTTTTTGGCTTCAAAGTTTGTAATTTGGGTTGAGACTGACTGATTATATGCCAATGTTTGATGGGCAGGATGGGTAGGTTTTGGTGCTTTGCTCATGCAGTAATTTCTATGGCTTATTTTTTCCATAAGCTGGGATTTGGGTTTGATTATCTTTGCCTTATATTTTTACTCTTTTAATATTCGTTTAATTCCGTTTAGGGTTTATATTTACTAGTCATATTACAGTTTGTAATATTTGATACTTAATGGCTTAATCATGCTTGTGGCTCCTTTGAGTTGTAGAAGACTAGGAAGTTAATATGATCATTCTAATGTAGAATTTTTTTTTTTTTTCCCCAGTAAAGAATCTTTGATTATGAATATAAATTCAATCAATGATAACTCTTAAACATATTAATTAATTTGCAAGAAAATCCTTTAAAGCGCTGGTATAAAGAATAACAAAATAGAATTAGAACATCGTGTAATTATTCCATGCTAGTAAATACTCGTGATGTTTCTCTGTCAAATTCATTTTTGATTCTCTGTTGTTTTTTGCTGAATCCAGTTTGTAATTACAATTTATAACTTATAAAAGACTCGATTCAAACTTTTGTAGTTAGAAGGTATATACAAAACTAGAGCCCATAAGTAAATTTTTATCGTTGTGGCTCTTAATAAGGCCATTAAGTTACCAAATTATTTTGATGGATTTATGCTTATGCTTTTGCATTATCTATTCCTTGCTTCTGAAAGTTGCAAACCATAGATGATCTCAGATTCATTATTGTTTCCTAATAGGCATTTTGTCCCAAATCTAACAATTGGTGCACCAGTCATCGAGAGTTTGCGGAAGCATACAAAGTAATGTCTCTTTTCATTCCTTCACTTGGAGATTATGCCCTTTGCGTGCTTGCTTATTATGACTAGATATTATGACATAACATTCTTATTCGACCACAGGGCATATTTGGATTGCCACCTTATGGTCACAAATCCTCTTGATTATGTTGAGCCTTTAGGGAAAGCTGGTGCTTCAGGTTTTACTTTCCATGTGGAAGTGTCCAAGGGTAGGTTATGCTGTTTGAGATGTTCTTTTGCTTTATTTCCTTTCTGTTTGTGCATTTAATTTCCTTATGTTAAAAGGAACTATTTGTTTAATTTACCTGTTTAATTTTCTTTTGGGTAGAAAATTGGCAAGAACTTATCCAAAGAATTAAGTCAAAGGGCATGAGGCCAGGCGTGGCATTAAAGCCTGGGACACCCATCGAAGAAGTTTTTCCTCTGGTGTGTCTTCTTTATTTTTAACTTACTCTTCCTCCCTTTCTGCTTACCTGGAAATGCAATGATTGGAGTGGAAGCATGTCCATTTCTAAGCTGTTGAGGGAAAGATCAAAATATATTTATTATTTTATGCACTATTCTACCAGTAAAATCCTACCCTAGAGAATCCTCTCATTCCTTTTCATTATTTCTCAATCCATAGGTTGAAAGTGAAAATCCTGTGGAAATGGTCCTTGTTATGACTGTTGAACCTGGATTTGGTGGACAAAAGTTCATGCTGGATACAATGGATAAGGTGCCATACCTTTATTCTATTTCTATTACTTTTTCTTTGATGTTTCATTACCATCTTCCTATGGTTAGCATCTCTTTTGGTTGTTATAGTTCTGAAATTTTTTTATTGCTTCTCTTTATATAGGTGCGGACACTGAGAAAGAAGTTCCCTGCACTTGATATAGAAGTAAGTCCTTCCATTTTAGTCATCTATATGTTTTCTGAGCCAATCACATGATTTTTGTTTGGTCTCATGCTTATATGCACATGTTACTTTTCTCCTAATTTTTTGCATTGAGAAACCTATTCTAGTTAGAATTCAGGAGGTAATTAACTCCTGAAAATTTTATTAGATGTTTGTGAAGTTTACTAATCATTTTGTGTGTTTTGAGGACGGTGTGGTAAGGCAAATCAGATCATTTGCTTCAGGAAACTTTTTTAGAGGGTCTTAGAAGAGTTTCTTCTATTCATTAGCTAAAATTACACCTATTAAATATTTAGTTCTCCTCATGTTTAATGGCATTTAGAATCTACAATTACCTTTTGTTTTGTGCAACTGTAAGCTCCCATTATGAGAGATTTTAATAAATTTCCTCCATTGTCTTTGCCTATTATGTCACCTCCTATTATCTCCCCTAATGAAGAACCAAGATTTGACTGTCCGTGTTTGTGTACAAATATTTGCACATAACTATCAGTATTTATATGTGTTTTTAGCAAGATTTACAGTTTTTTTTTTTTTTTTTTGGCTGAATGTGAATTCGCTGAATCGGTCAACATTGAAACAAGTTCAACTTCATTTTGCAGGTAGATGGTGGGTTGGGGCCCTCAACCATTGAAGTGGCAGCTTCAGCAGGAGCAAACTGCATTGTAGCAGGAAGTTCAGTTTTTGGAGCAGCTGAGCCAGCCCAAGTGATATCTATTTTGCGAAATAGTGTTGAAGAAGCCCAAAGAATCAGTTGATGTCGGGTTCACTTTATATCCTTCTCTGTATGTTTCAACAGTGTATTCTATGCTATTGTCCCTATTGCTGTGGTCCAATTTTGATAAAATGACATAAATTTCTCGATGTTATCTTTCTCTAAGTCTAATAAGTGACCCATCCGAGGATATGTAACCATTGTTTGAATTAATACATGCTGATATCTTGAAAGATATTTCCCACTAAAGTCTCCTTTCTATTCTTATTTGAAGCTTATTTATTTATTTATTGCTTTTCCCACTTGCTGTCTATGAATTTTTCGCAATAAGGACAGAAATATAGAACACCTGGATACAATATAATGGATTTGGCTTAGTTTACAGTGTTACAGGATTTCTTCTTGATGACAAAACTATTTACTCTGCCAAGACTGCTGTATCCATCTCTATGTATATTATAAACTTGTTACTTATATATTTTTGTGCCAAAAATTGCTGAATCTTCCTCAGCTGGATCTTGCCAATTTTGTTATATAATCTTAGATTGAATAAGTAGGATACAAGATAGATTTTTATTTGCTTGGATGCCTATCAAATATCTAGCTGAAAAGTTTGATCGATTTCTGGGGAAAAAGAGAAAATAATATCTATTTCAATTCAAATCGGATCTTTCAAGTTAGCCTCTCAAGCATATATCACTTGGGATTGGTAAATTTCATCCACAACTTGGCCTGCTTTCCATATAATGCTTTTCTTGAAGGCATGTGAGGGCAGCTTAGTGGTGCAAATGGGCCCTAGCCCTTACGTTAAAAATCCACATATTATGTTAATTACAGAAATCATCATCCCTATATCAAATGGACATTTATAAGATTTATGATATAAATATGGTCAAATATTGCTTGGATCGTTGGAGAAAATAGTCGTCCATATTTTCTTTCTGTTTTTATCAACTTCATCAAAATGGAATTTCTAATTTAAGTAAATCAACATTGTCCGATATCATGTAGTTCTACCAAAAAAAAAAAGAAAGAAAAAAAAAAAAAAAAGAAGAAGGAAAACAAAACAGAAAGAAAATTACAGATATGATTGAAGTAATATGATCGATTTTTGTAATTTAACCATAAGTTAATAATACTATTACATGTGTATTTTTGACCAAACGAATTAATCCACAGAGACAGAGACTAAACAAAGGATTTTGCAGAAGCTGTCGAGCATCTTGCGTGGACATTGTTTGCTGCTGGTTCTTCCACAGCAGACTCCTTTGACATCAATTTCCCTGTGTGTCTTATCAATTATATAATTTAAGCCAATAATAAATTCGTTTCCATGGACACCAGATAATTTATTTTTGTTTTTGTTTCACATATTAAAGAAATATTATATCTTCTCTCATGAAACACGACTAAGAAGTTAATAAAGTGATCCAATTAGATCCATCTACATATATAAATTTATGTAGTTATATATGAGAAGCACGTGATCAGGATTTGTTGGACACACAAGAAGTTTATTTTCGAGGCACTTTCACTATAAATATATAATATGAGATCTAACCATTTTTGGTTCCCAATGTTTTAACTTTTTCTATATTACTTTTCAATTTGGCTAGCCGTTGTTTCCACACAAGTATACCGGTTTATAATCCACAAATCAATATATCATGATCAGGGTTTCTCTTTTTCTTTTTGCCTTTTTTTTCTTTTTTTTTGGGTGAATTCTTTTGTTACAGATTATTTACTATAGAGTAAAAGCCAAAAGGGCTATTTGGGTGTCTTATTCTAGATTACTTATATAATATTATATCCTTTTGAGCTTTAACATTTAACTAATCTTTGAGATATTCGGTTCTTTTTTTTTTCCCCCTTATTTTTTATTCTTTTTATTTTTTAAATAGTAAAACAAACCAGAATCCACGTGATAAGGAAAAAGAAATAGCAAAAGAGAAAATGGAAGAGAAACGCCAAAAAAAAAAAAAAAAAAAAACATAGCAGTAGACAAAAATATCTTCGTAGGAGCTGAGATCAGTGAAATAAGATTTTTAGTGTTTAATTAGTTTGTGGGATTGTTTTGAGATGGAGGTCTTAAAAAAACTTAGCTTAATAATCACCTGAGGCTATACATTGGTGATGGTGCTTGATAATATTGGAGGGCAGGCTTCAAAGTCCCAAATTTGTGCTTTGTAATGAATCTCTACTAGTTAAACCTACGATCACAAAGTGGTTAGCACGTGCTCTCACGTGCATATATATTCTCTCACCCTTTAATTTATTTCCCACTACTTTCGGTTTATTGGTATTTGGGATCTTTTTGGCTTTTAGACAAAGTACATACATTTTCTACTACTTCATCATAATCTCTCTTTAGCGTGAAAGGCACACATCCATACTTTCCATGCATATATATGCTGATTAAGGAACACTAATCAAAGACTTTTTATACCAATTTTGTTTTATTAAATTGGAGTGGTTTTTAGTATTTGTGCTTTTATGCTAGCAAATATTGTGAGTTTCTAGTGAATCCCTCCATTATTTTTACGAGAGCAAAGAATTATTGCCTCCTAAAATGAGTACCAGGTTGTGGGAAATTTTGTTCTGGTTCTGTTTACCAGTCCATGAGATATGTTATGACCTTTACAAGTCCAATAGCTACTTTGTACTTTGATTTTCTAAAATAAATAAATAAACAAACTTTAATACAGATCTCTTTTAGCACAAATCTCTATGAATTTTCTAATTGAGTGAGCTAATCACGGATAAAGGCTTTTCCTTACCCTTTTCATTGCTTTTTCTTATTAGTTTATATATAGGAATAGCTTTACCTAATTAATTAAATATTTTGTAGTGTCATCTTTTTAGATAAAATTAAAATTTAATATCAGCAACTGCATGTATATCCGTTTTATATGTAAGCAGAGCAGATTTTATATTATGGAGAATGAGGAGGACTATTGTCTGTATGTCGCTGCTTTCTTTTTGAGATAATGGTACTTGTCAACTTGGGATATTAATGGCCAATCTGACCTATCAACCTAAGCTTCACTTTCATGCCTCAGCTTTACCTAGCATGGATATGTCTCTTCCTTCTTTTTTCCGCAATTTCCAATACCTTTCCAAATCCTACATCATTTTTATCGCTACCCTTTTCACAAAATCATGCTGGCAATTATTATTTCACTGTGGAAAAAGTAGAACTCCAGGGATTTCGTATGGATAAATTTAACTTTTGATTAATAGCTCTCTGGCCTATTAAGTTTAAACACCATTTACAGCCTTCTGTTTTTCCTTCCTCTTTAAGAGCTCCACATTTAGCATGTGTTTGATTTGGTTCCTTTTGTCATGATTTACAAGGATTAATCCTGATGAGTACATTTTAATTAATCCAAAGATCTCAGATTAATAATCAGGAAAACCTGCAATTTAGTATATATGCAAATGCACACTGACCAAACCCTCCCTTCAAAAAGCAAAGCTCACACAAAATGAATAAACAGATTAAATTCAACAATTAAACTTAAGAAAAATTAATTTTTGAAAGTGACCCATGTCTTGGATTGACGTGAATTTTCATACGTCCTCATATTTTTCAGGCATTGGGATACTCTTAAATATGATATTCTGACTAAGCTACCACTTTCTCTGGGGTATCCAATCAATCTAAGAAATCCATTGCATATAGTCAATTTATTCATCATCCACATATGCATGGATGCATGCATGTTTATATATGTGACCGAAACTATCATGCTATTTGCATGCATATGTGGTATCATTCAGTGAGCATACTAGCAATAGTATACATGGAAGCATGTTTGTACTGTACACATATACATTCACATGTTTATGTATATATTTATAAGGTGGTTTGAAGCCCAAGAAACCTCTGAAGTAGTTAGAAGGATAGTGGATAGAGTACCTCTGAGATTAGAACTGTGAATTGAAACATTGGGATACATAGCCACCCTCTCCTAGCAATTGGAAACAAGGTCCAAGATTAGGGGATTAACCAAACAGCAGGAGTGATGAGATTGATAAAAATATAGAATTTTCTTTGTCATCCCCAAGAATCCTGTCTACGAAACAGCTTTGATAAATACTCTTTATTTTTTTACTCTTATCTCGTATGGATCCAAAATAGCCATTCTCTCAAAGCTAGAAATCTCCTAATTTTTAATAGGGGTTTGGTTGGTTTTCTATGTTGGGGAGAGTGAGTAAAGTGGTCATAGGCATGGCTGCTCAGATCAGTAAGCTCCAGTACTTGAAAGCTTTGGTCCTATTCATTTGGCTATTTGTCCCCACATTTAGTCAGACCTTTTTAAGCTGTGAGAACTCTTCTCCAGATGCTTCTGGCTATCATTGCAATAGAAATTCAGTAGAAAAGTGTGGGACTTTTGCAATTCTCAGAACAAACTCATACTTCTCTTCTCTTTTCAACCTCAGCTTCTACTTGGGAATCGATCGGCTTGCCATTGCCGAAGCAAATGGGTTTTCTGCACGCACTGAGTTTCTTCCAAAGGATCAGCCTTTGCTGATACCTATTGATTGCAAATGCAACGGAGGGCTGTTTCAAGCTGAATTGACCAAAACCACAACCAAAGGGGAGAGCTTTGATGGCATTGCTGAATCATTGGAGGGTTTGACAACCTGCAAAGCGATCCAAGAAAAGAACCCGGGAATCTCACCTCGGAATCTTGATGATAAAGTCAGGCTGCTAATCCCATTGAGATGTGCCTGTCCTTCATCTGAAGCTGCTTCACCATCAAAACTCCTGCTGAGTTATCCAGTAAATCAAGGTGATACAATTTGCAACTTAGCTGTTAATTTCAATACCACAAGAGAAGCTATTATCTCTGCAAATAACAGATCATTAGCACCCTTCATCCCTGAAAACTTAGTTCCTCTTACATCTATCTTGATTCCACTCAATGGGAAGCCTATAATTGGATCCTTAGCAAAACCCCATGAACCAAATTTGCGTTTCCCAGGAACAAGTATCCCAGTAATTGGTCCACCCAAGAAAAAATCCAATATGTGGAAGATTGCATTGTATATTGCTCTAAGTGGAATCTTAGTTGGTGTTAGTATTGCAGTTGCGGCAGCTTTTTTGCTGATCCAATTGAAGAAGAGGAAACAGACTAGTTGTTCGATAAGCAAAGGACAAGATCTTGAGCTTCAACAGCTGAGTCAGAGTGTAAGAACTACAAGTGAGAAGAAAGTCTCATTTGATGGGTCTCATCAGGAGGCTCTAGACAATCAAATCAGCAGCAACATCAAAGCGCATCATAAGGCTCTTTTGGAGACTTACACCATTGAAGAACTAAGAAAAGCAACAGAGAATTTCCATTCCAGCAACCACATTGGAGGTTCTGTCTACAATGGCCGTCTAAATGGGAAGAACCTGGCAGTAAAGCGCATACAACCAGAAATCATTCCGAAGATTGATTTCGGATTCTTCATCGATGCAATCCATCACCATCCCAACATACTCAGATTGTTGGGAACATGCTTAAACGAGGGGTCTGATTCATTCCTGGTCTTCGAGTACGCCAGAAATGGTTCGTTAAAAGATTGGCTCCATGGAGGATTGGCAATCAAAAACCAATTCATTGCCTCCTGCTATTGCTTCTTGACATGGAGCCAAAGGTTGAAGATCTGTCTTGATGTTGCCATGGCTTTGCAGTATATGCACCAG